>NC_046233.1:2400000-3021634 GCF_009819885.2 Catharus ustulatus | reverse complement strand
CCCAAAGTTTGGGAGTGCTCTGCAGCCATCTCAACCTTACACAGCATCTCTGACCCCAAATGTTCTGGGAGTGCTTCTGGAGCCAGCTCAGCCTACATAGCATCACCCAAATGTTGGGATGCTTCTGCAGCCATCTCACCTACACAGCATCTCACCCCAAATGTTCTGGGAATGCTTCTGGAGCCAGCCCAGCCTACACAGCATGACCCCAAATGTTTGGGAGTGCTTCTGAGCCATCTCCATTACACAGCATCTCCTGACCCCAAATTTGGGAATGCTGCTGCAGCCTTCCACCTTACACAGCATCCCTGACCCCAAATTTTGGGAATGCTGCTGGAGCCAGCCCGCTTACACAGCATCACCCCAAATGTTTGGGAATGCTGCTGAGCCAGCCCAGCCCTACACAGCATCACCCCAGCCCCAAAAGTGTGATTGCTGTTGAAAGCAATGTCAATCAAAATGGGTGGTTTCTCCAATGTTGTGATCTACTTGGAAATAACCTACTCCTAACTCAGAAGGGGAGCAAAAGAAGGAACAGAAAATTGCCATTGTGCCAGGATTTAATATTTACATCTCAGGCTTTGCCAAATAGGTTTGTTATTTATATCAGGAGCAGCAGGAATATTCATCAGTTGCCATGGACATATTAAGCTCACCAAGTACAACACTGAACCACAATCTGCACTGGAGTAATTTTTAAAATGCTTTCACACCGAGCGAAATAGTTTGTATTAAATTTAAGAGTTAAATGCTGGGTTTCTCCAGTGCTGTTTCTGGGGTTTCAGATATAAAAATGGAAATGCTTTATTGGAAATTTAATGGGAAGAGCAGTGCTGTATACAGGAACCCTAAAGAACTCCCCGTCACTAGGCAGCGTTCAGGATCGCAATTTACAGGGCTTAAAAAGCAGAATATGCAATGAGGGTGCCTGGAATCCCATTAATAGGGATATATTTCTGACGAGTTGGAATGCTAAATGTAAAATAACATTTTGTAATTTAAATGGAAACACATTTAGGGGCTGGGTACTGCCTTATTGCTGCTGGCATCTGTATTTGAAGTGTTGGTTGGGGTGTCTGAGCCAGGGCAGTAATCACACATGACCAAATCCTCCTGTTCTGCTTTTGGGCAAGCAATCCTCATTTCTGAAATGCCAGGATTCTAAAATATTGCTGGAGATGCAGGTTTTTTTTCTTTCTTGGGCTAATTTAGGGAAAGAAAAGACAGAGAAATTATCCAAGGCTTTGTAGTCAGAGCCTGTGCAAGGGGTTAAATCTGGGCAGGGAAATCTCAGCAGACATTTACTGGTTTTCCACTGAACCTGCCCTTCCCCAGCCCAAAGAACAAATCCAGCAGTAAAAGAACAGCTGAAAGCTGTCAGGCTTTAATACCCATAGATAAGGTCATTCCTTAGGGAGACCTGCTCAAACGCATAATAATATAACCAGGAACTGGAAAAGACACCGAGATATATTAAAAGATAAAGTAAAGCAGACTGAAGTTCAAACATAGAAAAATCTAAGCTTTATGTGGTGAGAGGTAAAATATTCTCACAGACAAGTGGAGGCTCTTGAGAGAGGAAGTGTTTGAAAGGCCTGGGAGCTGGAGAAATCCTCGGGGATGAGCGTTTGAAGACTTACATGATGCAGATAATGCAGGAGGAGGGGTGGGAGGGGGCCTGAACTCACCTGCCACAGTGGTCAGGGGGTCTGGAAATGCAGCAGGGACTGCAGCATCTCTGGCCAACTGGAGGAGCAGCAGTAGCCAGTTATAAAATAATAACCCCAGGAATAACCTAGAACCCAATGGAGCCTTGCTCGTGGTGTGGCCAAGGCTCTCTCCAGGGGCTCTGGGATTTTTGTCTCCATTGTAGTTTGCAAATTTTTGTGTTAGAACTGAGAAGGTCTGAGTTGGATTGTGGGTATCTGTTTTGAAGGGATTCCTCTCCTAAGCCTGTTTGGATTAATGTTGGCACTTTTTTGTTGTTGCTTTTTGTCTTTGATTTGCAGGTTTTTTAATGCAGCATCATCCTGTAAATCCTCTCAGTGGGGCTCCAGCCTGCTCTGGAAGCCCCAGCTCAGAGCACACGTTTGGTGAGGTTCAATATTCCATCTCCCCTGGAAAAAAAAGAAGCAGATTCCTGCTGGCAGTCCTTTATTAAAGCCCTGCCCACTCATGGCTGAGGGACAGCCCAGTGCAGGATTCTCAGTCCCCACCTGGCTGTGCTGGATGTGTCCAACAGCATTTTCAGCCCGGTGTTTGTGCAGGGACCAAGAGGCTGCTGGTGGGACAGGGCTCCCATCACTGGCTGGGCTGGGAGAGATGGATTTTGGGGGGGTGGTGAGGGACAGTGACAGCAGTTTGGGAGGAATCTTCTGATTTCTGAGAGAGCTGAAAGCTGCCAGGATGTCTCAGCACCAGCATTGGACCTGGTTATGCTTTGGGAGTGCAGTACAGGAAGGATTCAAGGATCAGTTTTGACACTGAAATTACCCACACTTGGTCCAATCTGTGAAATTTTAATAGTTCTATGGTTGAAGAAACAAAAGTGATTATGAGCTGGACTTGGTGAAGATGAGCTCCTTAAAAGTGATATTGCAAATGGAATTGGAGGGTTGGGAGTGTTACACCCTGTTAATTAAACTTTTCCCTGGCTAAGTGGTGCCCTGGTCTTTGCAGGCTGCTCGTGTTCCTCTCCAAACCCTTCCCTGCTGCCAGAAGAGCCTGGAACCCTTCCTAACGAGTTTCCCTTTTCTTTCTCAAACAGACTAAGATGTACTGCAGGTATTTTCTAGTTTTAGCATGGGTTGTTGTGCTCAATGTGCAGTTGTTATTTCCTTGCCAGCAATACTGGAACGAGCATCCCTCCACTGCTGCTGGATTCTCTTCCCTTCCATACAACGTGTGTGGGAGGGATTTCTCCCCTGAGACAGGCATGAAATCCCTCACTGAGCTCCTCAATGTGTTTTTTCTTACAGAGGAAACAAATATGAAGAATAATGTTAAAAAAAAAAATGATGTTTCAGTTGTTCAGTTTTGTATTTTCTTAGTGCTCTCACCAAGCAAAAGGGGGGTGCAAAGTGAAATCCTACTTACAAAATTCAGCATCTCTTGATCCTTCAAATGCTCTTCCTCCTCCCTGAAGTGCAGGGCAAAGGGGATGAATTAACTCTCCAGATTATTAGGAAAAAAGGATAAAACAGAGTGCAAATGATCCCTGCTGGGTGTGCTCACTGCATCTCCCGATCACCTCCTGCTGCCCCTCAGGGCCTCTTGGTGCAGCACAGAGCTCCAGCAGGACCAGTTTTCCTGCCTGGATTCTGTCTTTAGCTATTCTCCCCCCAGTATGAGTACATTTTGTCTAGACAAACTCACTTTTGACTCTGATTTTAGAGTTCACCTCATTTCAGCTATCCTGCAATATTAAGCATGTCTTTCTGAAGGCTGGGAAATCCCAGCTATTTGTGATTTAGTTAAAATGGCTCTTGTTAGACCAGGAATGATCTGAACTGAGGGTAAAAAAAAGAAAAATAAAAGATTTATGAAACATCTCTGGAAGTAGAGAAGTCATCAATGAGGTTTGTGTGTGTTCACTGTTTCCATTTTGTATTCAGAAGGCTTAGCCCCAGCTACTGCAGGAAAGTTGGGGAATTACCACTTGCAGATAAATCTTGTGTCTAAATTGTACTTCTTGGTTGCTAATTTTGCTAATTAAAATATCTATCACCCAGGCACGGCCTCAGACGGATTTAAAAGAGGAGCATCACTGTCTGTAATTTAATGAGGAGCTGTACATGATCCTCAGGTTCTTGCCTGTGCTGGAATTTTTCCCTGTGTTCAGGATGTGAAATGTGTGCTGGGTGCATTTGGACAATAATCCACATTTTCATGGAAGGGTTTGGAAATGTCACAGGGGGTTGTTCTACACTGGGGGCACCAATGACAACAGGACAATGGTTTTAAATTAAATGGGTTTATGATTTAATGGTTTAAATTAAAATTAGAAGAGGCTAGGTTTAAACTGGGTATAAGGAAGAATTGTTCTGCACTGGAACAGTTTCCCAGGTTGGACAGGGCAGCCTGACCTGCTTGAAGCTGTCCCTGCCCATGGAATTGGACTAACTGATCATTAAAGCTCCTTCCCAACCCAAACCACCCTAAGATTCTCTGATTCTGATTCACCAAGCTCTGTTTGCCCACAGCCTCGAGGTCTCAGGATCATGTTTTTTGTGGAAACTCTCATCAGATTCCTGCCTTGTCTCCTGGGGGAGGAGGAAGGGACCCTGCTCCTGTGGGACATCCCCTCTCCCACTGGGAATTCCCAGCTGGACCCCACCCTCACCCTCCTGAGGCACCAGGAAATGTGTTTGCTGCTCTGCCTCTGCATTCAAATGGGAAACAGCTTCCCTGTGCACTAATGTGCATCATCAGTCTTCCAGAGATGCTTGATTTCTGTTTGATTCTTAATTATTATAATAGTTAAGGCACTTAACATGCTTTAGTGATTTACTTCATTTAATTGGATGTAGTGATTAGAATATCTTTTATATTGCCCTCACTGCGGTTTTAATTTAAGATTATAATCTCATGGTTCTTTTCAGCTCCTCTGGCTTTCATTTAGATGCTGCTTTTCTTTTCTGATTTCATTTTGTTTATTCGTTTTTCCTGCTGATTCAGTAAACATGCTGCTAGGATGATTTCTTGGGAAACCTGAGTGTGGTTATAAATTCTTTCATTCAGTGCAGACATTAATGAATTAAAAAAAGATATGAAAATGATGCATGAGCCTGCACTCACCCTCTGGAGCTGTCTGTTGCTTTTTGCAGTAATTGGCTAGAATTAAAAAAAATAAAAGAGAAAAGAGAAAAGAAATTGTTCTCTTGATGGGGCACATGGAATAAGGAGATGGAAAGTGGTAAAGTGATGTCCTCTGTGTGTGTCAGTGAGGCATGTCCTGCCTCAGCAGGTTCTGACCCAGCGTGGCAGATTTTGGCATTGATCCCCAGAGGAGGAACTGCTCTGCAGAAGGGAATTCCAGTCTGAGGCTGCAGTTCAGCCACCCCTGCCCTGGGCAGGGACAGCAGCACTGGGGAGGAGGGAGGAGAGGAGGGAGTGCTGAACAGGCTCTTTCTGTGTGATCTGAGGAACAAACAAGCACTCCTCTGCAGGGACACTGGCAAATTCTCCAAATTAGTCTGACACATACAAAAGCATGTTCTTTTTTCCCTGTTGGTGCTGCACAAAAGTCACACAGATAATCCAGGTGGTTTGCCACTGTACAAGTATATATTATCTGTTTTTTTTTCTCTGTTCCAATGCCAAATTCCAGGAGCCCTCCATGGCTGCAGTGCTGCTCTCAGAGGGAAAGGGCCAACACAGATTCAGACAAACACAGGAACTTGGAGGAGCAGCAGGAGAGGAGTGGCTGCTTTGTGAGAAATTCCCATTTGCAGTTAGGTGGGAAAGCTGAGACATCCATTTTAAGGGCTGCTCAGTGCTTGGGGCTTTGTCCAGCTGAAACCCATGGAAGTAGAAAAGTGGTTTATGTGCTTTCTGTCCTTGGCAGCACAGACACTGCAGCAGGAACAACAGGGTTTGCTTGGATCCTAACAGGACTCAAATTACAAAACACCTAGTCTTTATCTTTAAAACTCACCAGGATCCTGTTCAAACAGAATAAAGGATGGGGTCCCTTGTGCAGGCTCCTGGTCCTCCAAGAAGGGTCTTTCCTCATCCCCCACATCCCTCAGCAGCAGTGGAACACAGGGCTGGGGAGCAGCTGGAAATACAGAATTCATTTTTCTGCCAGGACACCCAACATGGGGAAAGCCACTGATGCATGCAGGGCCTCAGAAGCAGGCTTTGATGAATTAGTTATTTATCCTGTCTCATCACCCTTGTGTGGAATCCCCTCTCTGGAGTGTGGAATGACCCTTCCAAACCAGAGCCCAGTGCCTTTCATCCATCCCTGAGCGCTGAGCTTTGTTTCCCAGTGAAACCAGGTGGGTTTTGTGCAGGTCAGGGGGCACCTGGACATGATTCCAGGTACCTGAGCCTGGCTCTGGGTGACCACAGCATCTGCTCTGACCATGCTGGAGCATCCCAGCCACTGCAACATCATGAAACATCAAAACAGCTCCAGAGCTTGGAGCTGCCAGCTGTCAGGCCCATGACACACATCCTAAAGCAGTGAAAGAGCTGTTGTGAGTGCAAAAATATTAACAAATCGTTGGCTATTTAAAGGGAATCATTTAGGGCTCATCTGGCTAATGAGGAAGAAAAAAGGGAGCTCGGAGTTGTAGGGAAATGTCTGAGATCAGCTGTGGTAGGAAACTACCAGGGAGCACACCTCGTTAGCTCCCTTGTGGAAAACTCCTTATCTGCCTCTTATTAGTCTTTCATTAATTAAAGCTCCAGAATTCGGAATTTTCTGTTAGCTGTTCTCTCAGCATGAAATTCAGCTAATTCTTCTACTATTGGAAACAAAGCTCCCAGAATGAAGTTTATTCTTACAGTGTTCTTGCAGTTATTTATTTCATATTGCTGTCATGCATGGATGAATTTATATGATGCTCTGATGACCTTTAGAAATTCTTCTGATTAAATGCTGTTCTACTTCATTATGACATTTCTGTACTTGTAGTACCCGATTTGATGTGTACAGCTTAATAACACAACTAGACATGAATGCTAATAACTTTACAATTCATTGCATTGCTATTTTTTAATGTAGATGAATTTTAAAACAAGTTTCTCTTGCTGCGGGCTTACATGAATCATATAAATTAGAAAGTAACAAAAGAACATATTAGCATTTGTTAGCCTGGATGCACAAATTTTGTAGTAACCATTTTAATATGTACTACAACTTTTCCAGCCTCAAGTTTAATATGTACTACAACTTTTCACCCTCGATTTTTCAACCAACATCATAATTGAATTGGTTTCCTTCTTGCCTAAGGATAATGATTTTACACTGATGGAATCATTATTAGATTCTAAGGATTATACTGATGATGCCTGTTTTACATAGAGCTAAAAAAATTAAAATTATTCAGCCGTAAAACACTTTTTTTTTTTTACACAAAGGCTACTGTAAGTTGGAGATAAATGAATTAATTATTGTGTTTAGGGTTGTTGTTAATATCCAGCATCCATAACTGGAGCCAGCTCCTTGGTGCAGGAGGTGTGGAGAGGTTTGACAGCCTCACACCAGGGCGTGCCCTTCAAGTGCTGCAGGTGGGAAGGGGCTGTGGTGGGGCTGCTGCTGGGCAAGCAGGTGTTCATGGAGGCAGGAGAGGGCTCCTGCAGAGCTGCAGGAAACTCCTCATGCACGGGCACAGCCCCCAGCAGGAGCAGAAGAAGGGTGGGAGAGGGGAAAGGAGGAGGCTTTGCCAAGGAGTTTTATGGCAGGGAGCTTGGGAGCTTTATTGGAGGAGCTGGGGGTTGGCTGAGGTGAGGTTTGAAGAGCTGGGTGTTGGTTCAGGTGGGATTGGAGGAGCTGGGTGTTGGCTCAGGTGGGGTTTGAAGAGCTGGGGGTTGGCTGAGGTGGCTTTAGAGGAGCTGGGTGTTGGTTTAGGTGGGTTTGGAGAAGCCGGGGGTTGGTTCAGGTGGGGTTTGGAAGAGCTGGGTATTGGCTGAAGTGAGTTTGGAGGAGCTGGGTGTTGGTTGAGGTGAGTTTGAAGAGCTGGAGGTTGGCTCAGGTGGGTTTGAAGAGCTGGGTGTGGGTTCAGGTGGAGTTTGAAGAGCTGGTGTTGGTTCATGTGGGGTTTGGAAGAGCTGGGGGTTGGCTGAGGTAGGTTTAGAGGAGCTGGGTGTGGGTTCAGATGGGGTCTGAAGAGCTGGGTGTTGGTTTAGGTGAGGTTTGAAGAACTGGGTGTTGGTTTAGGTGGGGTTTGAAGAGCTGCCCCTCACCTTCCTGAGGGGTAAAATGGCTTGAATTGGTCCAGGTGAGTGAGACCCAACTCACCTGCATCCATCACTCCTCCCTGAACATCCAAGCGCTGCTTCTGGGATGGAGGGAGGGGAAAACAACCCAGGTTAAGCATAAATGATGAATTTCTGCTATCCTGAAACCCATCAACATTTCATGGGTAATTACACTTCAGGCTGCAGAAATAGCTGTTGAATTAATTGATTTTGCAGTTACATCCTGATGTGCTGAGTGGGTGTTGGTCTGTGTGGACGTGTCAAAATAACATCTTCAAAAGTCTCAGGGGTGAAAGACATTTACCTCTGTCTGTTGAGTAATCAGCAATTAGAACACAACATAAATATCTGAACCCTTTCCTCTGAACAAGAGGAAGAAAAGCCTTTAAATGCATTAAATATTTTGTGCAATTTTTACCTGTCAAATGTAAAAGTGCCTGGAACTGAAATTCAGCAAGTAGTCCTCTTCCTCTGGCTTTTTAAAGCTGGAGGTTAACATAAATTAAAAAATATTTAAAAATCATGTTTCTTTAAGCATCTATTTAAAAAAAATTTAAATCATTGGCGAGAGAACAGTCAGCATAACTCCAAGGGACTGAGCTTCTGCATGATTTTAAAAAACCTTTGTGCTTGATGACTGCTGCTGGATGTCACTGCTGAGGTCAGGGAACATGATTGCTTCCCCTCACTTCAGCTTCAGTCAGTTTTATTCACTCCAAAAACAAGAGCAGGGAGCTGCAGCAGCTGTAAACTTGCACTTACTGCACTAATTGTGTACAGAGTGATCAATACATGAAATCAAATGCTCTGTCCGTGCTGCATTAAAACATTATCAAACTCCTGTGCTCCTCAGCCCCTGCAAACGTGGCTCGAGAGCAGCACAGAGCTCCTGTTGTGAGTGGTTCAATAGTTTCCCTAAGCTGAGATGTAAACTTGTCTCTAAAAGAAAAAACAAGCTGACCTACAGGTAATAGAGCTGCATTGAATTCATCTGGAGCACATGTTAAATATTCTTGACACCATTACCCTTTTCCTTAGGGAACTTCAGAGTGGTCTTGATGAATAATGAAAATAAGGAAAAACAACCTGTAAAAGCAAACCAGGAGAACTCAGTGGCCCATCTACTTTCAACCTTTTGCTCTTTGTATTCTCAGCAAAAGAAACAAAATCTCATCAAGCTTTCTTTTCAGCATTGCACAGGGCTTTAGACTATTTCCTATGCTCAGCTCTTTGGAACAACAAAACAAAATAATTAAGGTGTTTCCAGCAATGTTAAACCAAGTCGATAGCAGGAGACAAGATCTCCAGATCCCAGCCCAGGCTCTGCAAAGCACTTATTGAACAACGTGGCCTAAATTGTTTAACCTATTTGCTGCTGCTCCCCTGTCTCAAGTGAAGGCACATGAAACTGTCCCTGTCCTGGTATCCACCACTGAGGGGTTGGTTTTTATTTTGGGGGCTTCTGGAAGGGGATTTCTGGTCCAGGAACATTCCTAGAAAATCCCAGGGGTATTTCCAGCTGGTTGATGGTGTTGGGAGGGACCAGGCTGTCAGTGAGACATCCCTGAGCCTCAGCTGGGAGTGAATTCACTCCTTTTTGTTCAAGGTGTAAATCCCCTCCTGGCTGGCTGCTGGGAGCAGGGCAGCTCACAGGCACTGCCCCACAGCCCTGATGCTTCTGCTGCTTCACCAGCTTCATGAGCAGCATCTACTTTGGGGTTTTCTTGCTCCCCAGAGCTGGAATTAGTCTAAAAATTGGCCAGATTTCTTTAGATCTCTAGAGGAAGAGTAAAATCTGTTGTTGCAGTAAAGCCTCATTATAGACGTGGTATTATGTTCCATCAGGGATCAGTTTGGGAACATCTGTCATTGCTCTGTCACAGAAGGTGGGGAGTGGAGCTGCAGAGAAGCTTTAAGTTGAGTTTGGGGGATTGGGCATGATCAGGGACCTTGCCATGTGCTGTAAATGAAGGGCTGCTGGCAGAGGCCAAGCAGGCAGAAAAATGTTCCTTCCTCAGCTGCTGTGCCCTCTGGTGAGCTCATCCTAACTTCCAGCCTTGGATGGAGAATTAAATTTGGAGGTGGGAGAGGGGATGTCCTGTCTCAGGGGTGCTGTGGTGACTGTCAGGGTGTCCAGTGTGCACAGGAATGAAGGAAAGGAGCTGATCTCTGACCCACCACCCAATCCCCAAATTATCCCAAATCTGCAGGGAATGTTCTGCACCCCAGCTGTGTGACTGGAACAACCAAATCTGCACCACTAAAGAAATCTTGGCCCATAGGCTTGGAGCACACCTTTTCCTTTCCTTTTCCTTAGCACAGGTGATCCCAGGGGGATGTGCAGCAGGAATGCCCAAAGGCAGGAGATGTTCCTGAGGACTCCTGAGCTGTGTCTGTGCTGTGTGGGACTGGCCAGGATCCTGCAATCCTGCAGAGTCCCTCTGAGGAGCTGGGAGCAGTGGCCACGTTTCAGCAATTTCTGCATCCTGCAGCTGCCTGCTCAGGCAGGGAGAGCCATCAGCAGCCAGAATCAGCCATCAGCAGCCAGAATCATTCCAAACTGGGCAGGGCTGGCACTGATCACCCTCTCAGGAGTGACTGCAGCACAGAGATCTGTCACTCTCAGACTATACCTGGAATAATTTGGGTGCATCCTGTTGGACTTGTGGCCTCCCTCTTTGCAAAGAATAGGATTCTGCATTTGCTAGGAGGAAAGATTTGTTCTTCTGTTCCTTCCTTTCCAAACATTTCCTTTGGTGAAAGTGTGAATATTAGCAATTGTGTCTTAGAGTGTGGGAGCTCACGTTGGGCTGAGACGGTGCCTTGGTGTTTAATGTACAATGCACATAGCTTGGATGGATGCATTAATCATATTCCTATTGCCTTTGTTATGGTAATGGCAGAAACAGGCTCTTGGGAGGGGTTTAATTAAAAAAAAGAAGGAAAAAGGGTTGGGATTTTTTTTTTTTTTTTAAGATGCATTATATTTCAGCAGCTAATGAAGAGGAAATAATGATGACTGTGCACTGTAATCTGTATTAGAGCACTAATTAGACTATAGCAGAACTGCTTACAGATGTCTTTTAAACACCTGCCTGGTAATTTTCAGCCCCACGTGCTCCTCCTCTCACCAGAGCATGCGTGATGGGAGGGCTGAGGTGCCATGGAACAGAGCACACATAATTCTGTCTCATTTGCTGCTCCATATCTTCAAGACAAGGATAACATGGATGGTCACTGAAGGCCCTTTGTGTGGGCTGGGATCTCCATTAGCTGTGGCAGGTTTTGGGAAAGGACTCAGACACATTTCTGCCTTCCTCGTGGCCAACCAAAGGCAACGTGGTGTCAGGACAAGAATTCCCAGTGCAGACCGTGCTCCTGCATGTCTGTTAGTCCAGAATGTTATGTGTTGTACCTCCAACGTTTGTTTGTCATTGATTCAATTGTGTGTGTGTGGTTTTGAGACCATTAAAAGCTCTAAATCTGGAAATAATGCCGACCTTCATTTTTGAAGTTGTCTTTTACTGTCATAAGAAACCACAAATATTTTCACTCTGTTGTCTTATTTGCTTTTACGTTTCTGTCAATTATGTAAATAGTGGAATTCTAAACATGAATTACAAACATGCCCAAAATCAAGCAGATATTAGAGTTCCTCACTCAGCCTGTGATTCAGCTTGTTTCTCTCAACTCTTCCCAAAGGGAACCTTCCCTGACTTCATGTTCAGGTGTTGGAGGATATGGAGCTGTTGGTGCCTGAGATCCTGAGCACAGCCCAGGGTGCTACAGGTGAGTAACTCTGATTCAAAGCCTTTAATTTTTTTAAATCTTTGTGATTTTCAGCAGATGCACTGAATCCAGAGATAGTCACACATTTAAATGGAATATGACCACATTTTTCATGGAATTAATTTAAACATAACTGATAATATTTTAATTCATAGGTATGTCAGATTTTTTTTTTCTATATTTTGAAAATTTTGGTACTACATACAATTTCATAAAACCCAATTTCAGGTGATCATTGAGAGCTACAAATGATCTCATCCCCTCTGAGGATCAGTTCTTCCTTACAGAGGTGTTGCTGCTTTGCTGTGTGGCAGATGTGCACATTTATTCCTGCTGCAGTAGACTCACATGGAATTTCCCAAGGTTTTGGGGCTGGTGGCAGAGAAAATCCCCAGGATTTCACAGGGTGCAGTATTCATTGTCCAAGGGATCCCCAGGGACTGCAGCAATGGAAGGTGCTGCCCTCGGGTGGGAGGTTTACAGGCAGAAAGTAAGAAAAAATTGACTCCAAGAATAAGACAAGGGCCTTGTGCTGCCTGTCACTGTCCAGAGGAGATGGAACCATGTGCCACCTTGCCAGCATGAGGGGAATGGCCAGTCCAGAAGAGCTGAAACAAAAACCCTCTGCAGAGTGTCTGGGGTCAGATCAGTCCCTCCAGGGGCCCTTCCCTGCCAGCTCCCCAGGGCATCTCAGATGAATCCAAGGATCCTGGCTCATGTTGCTGTTTAATTGCTCACCTATACCAGCAGTATTCCGTGAGCCATATCAATCTAATCACAAACCCAAACAAAGCAGCAGTCACTCCAGTCCTTTATCTATTGGCAGGCAACAGCAAGCCCTCATCTCTTATCCACTCTGCATACACACAGTTTTTCTGCAGCCTTCATCAGCACCAGGAATTCAACAGCTGAGACCAACATTTATCTCAGTAAATCCAGCCTGTGTGCCTGCCCCTGCCCTGACTATTCAAACACGCAGCCACATCAGTGCTGCTCGTTTGGAAGGCGATGACAAGGGTCATCATTTTATTCTTTATCTCCCGCTTCACCTGCTCCTGATTGCCAAAGCAAGGCAGGAAACAGCATCCTGGGGAGCTCAGGGGTGTGGATGACAGCCCTGCCATGCCTGGCAGTTCATCAGGGTGTCACAGGAGGATGAGGAGCAGCGGGAGGCAGAGCTGAGCATCCTTGCCTGGGAGGGAGATGATGCTGCCAGCCCTGCCAGCCAAAGGGCAGAATTGCCATGGCAGGTAGGAAACCTTCAGCCTGGTCAAAAGCCAGTTTAATTTCTGAAGATGAGGCAGGTTTGGATTGAGTTTGAATGTCTCGTTCTTCCCCTCAGGGCTGTGTTTTTGGGAAGGTTTCGTTCGGCCGCTCTCCGCTCACGCGGCATTGACGTGCCTGAAAGGATTCAGCTGTCACAGCCTGACAAGAGCTGAAAAGCTCTTGTTAAGGTCACTGGTATCAGAGAAGTGTCTCTCCTACAACATCCCAGTGACTCAGGGCTGGTGGCACTGGGAGACAGGGGCTGGTGTCAGGACACAGGACTGTGACCTGCTGTCCCAGCACGGTGCCTCCTCCAAGGAGAGCCGTGGAACTCTGCTCCAGCTCAGTGCAAAAAAAAAAAAACCCAAAAAAACCAGCTCTAAACACCCCTGACCTTTAAATTCAGGCTGCAGCGAGCAGATCTGCTGCTAACCAAAAATCCAGGCTTGCTTTCATGTGTCTGAGCATTCAGGGAATAGATGTAGCTTAACATGCAAATGCTGGGCTTCCTGCAGCACAGCACAGCTTTTCAAGCTCTCTCATTTCACGCTGTTACCTCCATCCCTGCTGTGTCTGTGAAAAGAGCCTCTCTGAGGAAAAGTTTCCCACAGACACAAAATCCGACTGATGCTGTAAAAAAGCCCAACAACCATTCACTTATGGTTTAATTTCTGAATGCAGTGTCCGTCTGCAGCCTGGCAATCAGCAGCATCTCTGCTGCTGGCGTGTGGAGAAACCAGTCCCTCACTCCCTCAGGTTTCTGGGTGTGTATTTTATATATTTGTCCTCATGTTTAAGTGAAGGAGGGCTGAATCTGTGAGCCAGGAGCACTGTCCTGCCACAAGTGTACAGGGGAAGTTTTCCCTCTGGAGCAGTGATGCTCCAGTGCTCTTTGGTGTGTTCATCCAAGCATCTCTGTTTTGAGTTCCTGTGCTCACAAAATTCAGTGCTCTGCACAGAGAGGGAAATGGATGTCTCTTGTCCCAGGTAACGAGCCATAAGAGAGGGAAAATGGCCTCAAGTTGTGCCAGGGGAGGTTTAGATTGGATATTACGAAGAATTTCTTCCCTGAAAGGGTTGTTAAGGCCTGGAACAGGCTGCCCAGGGCAGTGGTGGGGTCACCAGCCCCAGAGGGATTTGAAGAAGGTGTAGATGTGCTGCTTGGGGATGTGGTTTAGTGCTGACCTTGGCAGGGCTGGGTTAATGGTTGGACTTGATGATCTTAAAAGTCTTTTCTACCCTGAATGATTCTGTGGCTCTCTGTTCAAATGCTTTTTTCCTTATCACCAGTGAAAAATGCCCTGCAAGCCCATGTGCAGCAGCTGCTGGGCAGGTGGGACTCACCAACAAATAATGTTTCCTTGGCACTTCAAATATCTTCCTTGAACCTTTTTTGAATCCTTAAAGCAGCACATGAGGCTTTGTTGGCAGGTGAAATAGATAAAATGTTCGATGTTTCTCTAATGCTCTTTTTTACTCTCTTCTAATTTCAATTTTTTCCCGTTCTATGCCACTAAAATATAATCCAACATTTTAAGCAAATTGTCCCTCATAGTGTCTGCTTGTATTTATAAGCTTGTATAGTTATTTTGGCCACAGGAGACAGCATGAATTCCATCAGCAATTCCTCTCCTTGGGAGCCTGGGGGTCCCAGCCCTGTGCTGCCCCAATGAGAACACTTTGGGAATGGCAAACTTGTGGCTGCACCTCAGCTGGGATGGGACCTGAGAAAAGGGCACGTGGAATATTGGAAATTAATTGAAGCTGGAGGAAAAAAAAAAAATGAGACTTAAACCTGATTTTTGTCAATTCAGTCTTGCAGTTGTGGCTGTATGTGATGGAGCCTGTTAGCAGAAGATCCCGGCTAAAAATCAAACCATGGTCTCTAAAATCTGAGCTTTCATCCCAAACATGCAGCTGGGTGTTCGTGCTCCCCAGTGCAAGGGAATTCTGATCCATGGGGCTCCAAGAGATGTTGGATTTTAACCCTGTCCACACTTTCTAGCACCAACTCCAGTTTAGCAGGGAAGGCTCCCCAAGCAGAATCTCCTTTCCTGAGGAACAGGAGCAATTCCCAGCAGCAGGAGTGACTTCTTTGCAGGAAGGGGAGGTGCTGGGAGCAGTGCCTGGCTCTCACCTGGGCTTTTCTCAGGCTCCATCCCCTTCAGATGGCAGCACTCTGACCCCCCATCACCTTCTCCATCCAAACAATCATTACAGAGCACTCCTGAGTTCTGGCAGCACCCACCCAGCACAGATGGCCTCTGACAGCTCCAAAGCATCACTGAGCTCTCATCTTTTGAAGAAAACCTTCCCCAAATGGTCTCATTTAGAGCATGGCCTCTCTCATTTCTTCCCAGAGGATAGCTAATTAATTGCAGGAGGGACAGCTCTGCTCCTCCCAGGGCAGGCACGAGTGGGTGTTTGATATCAAAACATTTATGGTTTGGTTTGGTTCCAGCACATCAGTGAGGAGAGATGATGAACTCAGTAGAATAAATATCAATAAATGTTTTGAACTCCTCATTTTGTCTGAGTTTGCCAGAGCTGGCCAGCAAGAGGAGAAATACCTTGTGAAAAAAATGTCTCTAATTTTTTACTGCAGTGGCCAGCCCCAATTCAATCTGTGTCATCTCTCACAAGTTCTATTAATAATCTGCTGCCAAAATTGGTGGTTGCAGCTGAGGAGCTCAGAGGAGGTTGAAATAAAGTTCTTGTCTTGCTTTCCAAGGTCTGCCTGCTCCAATCCAATTCTTCCTGGCTGCCCTTTCCCAGTCAATTGTCTGTGGTGGGAAACTTTATTCTCTTTTTCTTCTTGTGCATCAAAATGGCTCCAAAAGTTTCTTCTCCTCCAGGCAGGAAAGCCTGGAAACTCTGGATCTTTTCAATAAGCTGCATCAAAATCTGATTTCCAGACTTGTCTCTCTTCTCTTAGATGAGTTATAAAATCCCTTCTCTCCTCCCCAGCTGAACTAAAAATGGCCAATTTTTAACATGCTTTTTACAAGCGTGTCTACATGGTAGAAATGAGGAGTTCTGGCTTATCTTGTGTTATGTAAATATTTTTGTGCTTCCCAAACAAAGTTTTTCTTTCCCTTTGATCCAGCTTTCTTGTAGCCAGTTTAACCTCCAGAAAGAGTCAGGAGATTCACAGAGATTGCCACTGGCATCAGTCCTGAGGAAAACTGGAGAGAGAAAAGAAAACTCCAAATTACTGCTGTAAACAGCTCATTTAGAAATGGATGCTCACCAAAGGGAAGGGTTGTCTTTCAGTGCCCTTTTAAAGCAAATTTTCACTTAAAATAGCTGGGACAAATATAAAAATAGCATTTGCTTAGTGTGATACAAGATGGAAGTGGTGCTTTTCCAGCAGCCTGGGAGTGGCTCTGCCCAGACTTGGGCTGTGGGCAAGATCTCAGAATTACTGAGTTATTTTTATCCTTCCACACTTTTTGTGCTCAAAGTTTTCCCTGATTGTGTTTGCAGGGGGTGTAACATTCCCAAAAGAAACTTTTGTGACAACTTCAAACTCCTACAAGAAGAGACTGATTTCACAGAGTTATTTATTATTAGAGTTCTTTCAGAGTTATCCTATAGAGTTATATTTCCTAATTATAAAATTAGCACCAAAGCACCAGTATTAGAGGGAGGAAAAACAGCAAGTGCAGTCTGTAGATAAAAATGTTTAATTACACTTAGAAGTTATTGCACAGAAGATATAACAGTAAAGATTTTGGCAGTATTCTGGGTAGAATGACAGCAGAAGGTCTGGCCGAACTCCTGGTTCTGTGCCAGTGGCCAGGACTACCAGAATGGTTTCTACCTGCAGAAAAAGAAAAAAAATATATGTGGGATTTATACAGGGCTTGCATATATGTTTTCCTGGACATTTATCAGGTCTGCTGCTTGTACCTGCTTGAAGCAAAAGTGCATTTATTATAAAACCAACCAGCTGAAGATGTTATTGAGGTCATGGACGTGAAGGCAGGAGGAACCAGTGCCCTGGGAGTGCCTGCCTGGAGCCTCCTGGTGACTCTGCAATCACAGGCAGCAGCAGGACTTGGCAGAGCTTTGCTGTGCCTCAGCCCTGCCCTGCTTCAGCAGAGCTGATTGATCAGCCCAAGGCTGCTGAAATTGGGGTGAGGGATTCATTAGCCTGGGATCAGGCCCTCAGCACTGGATACACTGCTTGCTTCAAAACAGGTAATTAATGGTGCTTTATTTTCCACGTTTCCAAGGCAACACAAACCCCCAAGACATTGTTTTCCAGACCATGAACTGATGCTTTTGGCTGCTGCAGAAGCTCCCCCCATCTCTGAGGCTGCTGCAAAGGTACCAAAGCCATATTTTTTGTCATTATAGTCTATCTACATCCTATATCCAAAAAGTGATGATGATCAGATGCTGAAATGATCTGCTCTCACTGCAGAACTCATTCAATCAGCAGAGAGCTCTGCTATTCAAATAGATAATTAGTGTTGTGACAAGGGTGACTGTAAGTGCCTCAGTTTGGTGGCAATGTTAGGAAGTGTGACAAAAATTAAATTATTTGTCTGCCTTAAGCATGGCCCTCCTTGGATTGCTAATGAGGGAAATTCTTGTTAAACACATGTCCTGTTCTGACTCCTTCACAGGTCCTGGGAAAATGATTTATTTATTCTTTGTATCACCAGGGGGAGGAACGACAGGGCTTCCCCGTGTTTTCTCTGACTCTTTTTGTGTTTTTATCTGATGTAACAGATCACTGCTTGTGTTCCAGCACAAAAGAGAAATCCCCCAGGGACAGCAGTCCCAATGGACACCTTTCCTGCCCTTCCAGATCCCTTCTTTAGAGGGAATTGGCTCAGGGAGAGTGTTTAGGTGCTCCAGTCTCAGGGGAACATCCACAGCACCTTCCCTGGAGGTGACAAAATCCACCTGCAGGTTCAGGGTTTGTCCCCAGTGTCCTGGAAGTCCCTGCCTCACCTTGCAGGATCAGGAGACTCCCAAGGCCCCTGTCCCTGAGCAGGAGGATGCTGAGGAAGCAGGGAGTCCCTCTGGAGCAGCCCATGGCTTTTGTTCAGAGGAATCACTTTTATTGTGCATTTTCATCGCTGGCCACTGCTTTGGCAGCTGGGTTTAGGTCCCAGCTCTGACCAAGGGCACTCAAACCCTCCCTGAGTCCAGCCCTTCAGCCTTGGCTCTTCATGGAGTGAGGAAGCAAATCCCTGTCCCTCTGCACCCCCAGGACTGCAGGATTTGGGGGGATTGGGGCACCCAGCAAGGAGCTGGACTCCCCCAGAACCTTCCCTTTCCTGATGGACAATTCTGGCTGCCCCACTGAACTGTTTTGAGTTTAAATGATCATGGGCTGAATTAATGAGCATCCTGAAGTTGCATCCTTTCACAGGCTCCTAATGGGGGTTCTTTTGGTTCTTCCTTTTTCAGCCTCTGCCAGTGCCTTGATGTTCTCCTCCCCAAAGGGAATAAATGGCTGGGAAGGAATGAAGAGCACAGCACAAAGAGCAGGCATGGTTCAGACCTCACAGGACTAATTATGCTCTTAAAGGGTAAGAAAATAATCTTGGGTGCATTGGGAAGAAAAGTGTCTCAGTAATGCTGCATGGGGTTACAGGCATGTCTCCTATTTTGTGCATTTAAAAAAAAAAAAAAGAGAGTTTCAAAGACACTTCTTGACCTCAAAAAGATCAGTAAGGAGTTCAAGAAAAGAAATTTAATTCCAAGCGAGTTTACCAAGTTTTCTTGACCCTTAAGGATGGAAAAAGCAAAGGGAGGATGCACATGAAGGTCCTGTGAAATTCTAATACTAAAACACTCTCATGCACAAACTGTGAAGTCTGAAAACAGAGTTCAAACCCAAAGCAAACCGAGAGCAGGGTATGAATTCCAACGAGGGCAGTGCAGACACTGCAGCGTGGCAGCTCGGGCTCTGCAGGAGGAGCAGAAGGAAAGGTGATTGTGGAAACCCCAAACTTCTGGGGTGGCAGGCAGGACAGAGGGCTGGCAGTCACAGCCAGGAAAACAGGGAAATGGATCCCAGATTGGTGCCTGGGTTATTTGGGAGTGACTGTGGGCTGTATTTTGGCAAAGTACTCGTGCACAGACACACTGTGCCTCCCCCAGGGACAGTGCCCCTGCTCTGGCACCCCTGGCAGCAGCACAGAGTGGCAGAGCTGGCACAGGACTGTCCTGGAGGGGATGCCAGGGAGGTGTCCACACCTCAGCCAGCTGGGGAAACACCAACAAGCCAAAGGTGAGGCTTTAAGAGCTGCACCAGAGCTTGCTGGGGCTGCTGAGTAGGAGTTCAGACTGGAAAAAAGAGATATCCTGTCTCCTTTCCCTCCTCAGAGACCCAGGCTGTGACCTGGGGACTCTCAGGAACTCCCTTTTCTCAGAGGACAAGGACAAGGCTTTTCTCAGAGGATAAGGACATGGCTTTTCTCAGAGGACAAGGACAAGGCTTTTCTCAGAGGACAAGGACAAGGCTTTTCTCAGAGGACAGGGATGCTCCCCAGAGCTCCACATCCCCATCCCTGGCAGCTCCCCCATTCCAAGTGCCTCTTTTTATCCATCAGCCCTGATAAAGCAGCTGCAAGGTGCACTCAGGTCTGTCTCTGCTAAAGCCATCCCTTTTATTGCTTCTCAGCACTTCACAGCATTAGCATAAAACAATCCAGGCGTTGTTTCCCCTAAGAGAGCCAGGGCCTGTTTACAAACTCGTTTTATTTTCACAATATTCCATTGTTATTTATTTCAGACAGAGCTGTCAGATGAATGCACTCCCTCACGCTGGACAGCTTGCTTTATTGCCTGTTATTAAGACATAACAGATAGAACCTGGCAGGCTCTGCCCACGTCTGCCTGCCACCACTGAAAGGCAAATTAAGTTGAAAATGGAGATCTCCAATATTTCTTTGGCCCGAAGTGATATTAGTTTTTAACTCATTTTGTATTCATCGAGGATCCTGCATGTTTGTAACATATCCCACAGTAAACTGCTCAAAGGAAAAGTTGGGTTTTTTAAAAAAATTTCTTACTTCAAGTACCTCTGAGAAATTCAGGCTTTAGAATACAGCTCTGGTTTTGGATGGGGAATCGAAAAGAATGCAATTTCTAAAACTGCAGCTGAAGCCTCCATTCTTCCTTATGAGATTTCAAATATTAGTTGTTACAAAGTGCTGGTTATTTTGGGGAAGCACAAATCCAATGGAATGGCAGACCCACCTTCCCCCCCATCTCCAGTTCTTTTTGTATAAGTAATTCTATTCTTCTATTCATATTTTCTTTTTTTTTCTTTTTTTTTTTTTTTTTTCTTTTTTTTTTCTTTTTTTTTTCACCCACCCCAGGACTGAGTTGCTAATCTGGGATGGTCACAGGAGCTGCTCTGGAAATGCCTGCAGGAGGTAGGATTATCCCTTACTGCCTCTCCACCTTTTCCTCCTGCACTTTCCTAATGCCAGCTTGTTTTTTATCAACTCACTGGAGAACCAAGGCACTTCTATTAATGCAAATAACTCTGAGCTGCATTAACATGATATGAGGGAGAATTAGTTTAAAGGAAAACTGGACATAGGGGAAGAAGAGTAAGGCAGGAGTGTCCACCTACAACCACCTGAAAGGAAAAAAAAATCTGATTTACTCAAGAAAAATTACTTCAGTCTTGTGTCCACACTTGTGATTTGTTGGGATCATTATTAACCCTTATTGCAGCATCTGGGTCAGCTCCTTATTATGCAGGTAAAACTTTAAAAACTTAAAATAAATAGTTGTGCTGTGCCTGTGCTCCTAAGGAAAAGGTTTTAGAGCTGGAAAATCTCAGGTTTTATGGGAAGCTGCAGTGTGTAAGGAACAGGCAACTGCAGCAGGAAACAGGACCTGAATTTAATGCTAAATAGTGATACACTGAATAAATCATTATTAAAAAAACCGACTCTTCTTCAGTATAATTATATTGGGGTATTTTTTCCACTTTAGGGAAGAGGAAACAGCCTGATTGGATAGATGGGAAGTGAAGCCAGGTGGATTTTTGCCCATCCTGCTGCCAAGCTGTAGGTAGAAGCTTGGGCACAACCATTTTCAGATGTATTAAACCCCAAACATGTGCAAATGTGTAACAGGAACAAGCAATAACACCTTGGGATGTTCTCTTATCCCTCAATGTAATAAATATTTTATTAGAGCCATAGAAAAGAATGCATACAGATAACCATAGGATACACACACAACTGGAAGTTCAAGGATAAATTTCAACCTTTTCAATATGAAACAAGGTACTGGGTACATATCTCATGGAGATATAGAACTAGAAATCAAGTGAGAGTACAATGTAAGCGCATGAAAAATGGGCAGTACAGGAACCTGGACTAGAATTTTGTGAAACAAGAGTCACCCTTTGTTGCATGAAATAGAACTATTTACTCACTAGGAACACCTGGATTTCCATGTCCCACCCACCCCCCTGTTTGCAAGTGTCTGAAAACAACACTGGTCAGCCACATGGAGAAACAACTAATTTTTAATTCATTTATAGCTCTCTATGTACAGTATATACAGCTCTTGCTTTCCTCAGCAGCACTTTGTCTCATCTGGAGCTCATCTGCCAGCTGAGTGCATATCAAGGTGTTTCTTCTACAGTGCTACCAACATTTGATTAATCCTGGTTCTCCCTTTGTAGTTCTGTGTGTTGTAACAGTATTGTGAAATGATAAAAAACAAACCAGTCTTTAAGAGGAGATGCTTTATGTCACCTGGAGCAGGGATGCTGTGACCTCTCTGAAAGGTGTCTAAAAGGCTGATTTCACTGAAGCCACAACTCTACAAGTCAAATAAATCAGGCTTAATGTATTTTTAATCTACTGCCATGAAAGAAAACTCAGATTTCTCTACAACAGCAAGTCTGAAGAGTTGTACTATTTTTTTAAAATATCTAATATTGCCATGAACTTCCCAGACTGAAACACTGCCAGGAGGGCAGGAACATCATCCTTGATGGGGGAACTGGGGTATGAATGAAGAGCCTGGTTAGCAAAGGTGGGGAGATGAGGAAATGCATTTCAGAATTTACTGGTGAAGGGTGGGTGGATGAAGGTGCAAACATCCTCAAAACACAGCTGGGATCATTTCTCAGGAGCAGCAGTGGAGGCCCTGCCTCTGCCCTGCTCCAGATGGGATTTCTTTTGGGATTTCTTTCCATCTAGAGCAACCCCCACAGGAAAATGATCCAAACTCCTGCACTGCCTTGGGAGCTGTGTCACCCTCCCACTGGTACCAGCCACACCTCTGATTTCATCTTTTCCATGATAAATGTTATTTCAACAGTGCAGAACAATTCAGGGCTGCTGTAAAAATGGAGTTTTTCACTGTCCCTCCTAGCCCTGACCTGGCAGTGCCATCCCTCCCCTTCTCTCACACTGTATCTGAAGTATGTAGCATGTAAACTCCTTTGGTTCAAGTATTAAGGCATTTTAGATTCCCTTTTAAAGGATCTGCTAAACTTTACATGGTATTTTTACTTCAACTTACAGTGAAATATAAAGAATTTAAAAACACGTCAGGATAGAAGAAAAAACCATGCATTAACCACTGCAGTTTTTTTTTTAAAAAAGCACTTTAGTAACCAATTTTTTTACTCCCCAGCAAATGCAAATATATCAGCACAACATGGAATTAAGGGTCAAGGAAAATATTGTTGCTAAGAAGCTGGAGACACTGAAGATACTCAAGACTGATGGAGCAGAGCCTCTTGCATCCATACCTGTGACAAAGGAAAAAATGAATTGAGGATTAAATGAAAGCATAAGTATGTGCTGTGCCACATTATTACTCTTCCTAGATGCTAAGCAAAAATTACTGTAATTTTTTTTTTCTTGCAAGCACTAGATATCTACAAAAATACAGTAAATATTTTAAAATTACAGAGGTATCTTGCAAAATGCTGGGATCATGAATAGCTCTAGTGTTCTGGTTTAGCTGACAAGGTGCTGTTTGGTCAAAGGTTGGACTCAATGATCTTGGAGATCTTTTCCAAACTTAATGATTCTGTGAGCCTACTTTCAAGGTAATAGGTTGGGTTTTTTTTTTATTTTCAAAAAGGAGAAAAAGTAAAAAACTTAACATTTTTAATACCAATTTACATGTTAATTTACCAGTTCAGCAGAATGGAGTTTGCCATGCATAAGGGCATGAAGAATTTAACTGCTTTCCTTTTGATTACCTTATTACCATACAACATCTTCACATTAACTTTATTTTTTTTTATTTTTTCCCCCATCAACAAAGGAAGCAAAGACAAAGCAGAAGTGGCTGAACCTACTGGCTAGCCTGGGGATGAGGATCTGCTCACTGCTGCTGCCATCTCCCCCCTCTGTGGTGGCTCTGACCTCGATGAGATAATCATCCTTGAGCTGCAGCCAGAGCTCAGCCGTGGTCCTGGCCGTGCTCAGCACCTCCACCCTGCTCTGGCTGCTGGTCCTGTACAGAACCTGCAACACAGCACAGTCAGCGCTGCCCTGCCACCTCCAACAAACACCACTGCACTCTTAAAGGAGATGGGATGAAAGAAAACAGCTGGGGTTTGGTTAATATTCCATTTAAAGGAATAAGGGAACATCACTCACAGCCTTTTATTCCAGATTTAATTTAAAATGATGATAATACCTATTATATATTATTTTTATGACAATAATATGAAAGAATGGGTGGTGGGACACTGAAACAAGCTGTAAACATGTTCTTCTTGCCAGTACAACTCGGTGGGTAATCAGATCTTCAGCCTAAATCTGTAATTCAGGAATATATCATGTGGGATCCAGCTGTACAGAGCTTATCAGGAACATCCTCAGCTGTTCTTTAACACACACTTAGATGACATATTTAAACACTTCTACATTAGTGAGCTGATCAGATTTAAAGCAGATGCAACAGTGTGATTTCTGTCAGGGAAATGAGCAGGGCCCACAGCAGGTAAGAGGTGAAAGGGTTTAAAAATATCAGTTTAAGATATGTGATAATATATAATAAATATAATAATTATAATAATAAATATAATAAATATAATAAATATAATAAATATAATAAATATACCTGGGCAGCAATGGAAGCTACATCCATCAGGTAAAACCTTTCTGTTTCTTTCAAAGTTTCATCCATTTGGGTAAGTGTTACACATTTAAAAAGTGTTATGGGAAGGGTTTAAGTGTTCTAAGATCCAGGTGTGGGTGGGATCCAAGAGCTGGGCAGTGCCAGCATGGGGAGGGAAAGGGATTAGGGGACATTAATGGTGAGACACTGTTAGAATATGATTTAAAATCCCTAAAAAGGAGACCCCAGTGATGGGGCTGAGGGGTGCTACTGAGCATCCTCTGAACATGCACACAGGCAAGGGAATGCCAGCTCTGTCCCCAGTTCTGTCCCCAGCTCTGCCCCCAGCTCTGTCCCCAGCTCTGTCCCCAGCCCTGTCCCCAGCTCTGTCCCCAGCTCTGCCCCCAGCTCTGTCCCCAGCTCTGCCCCAGCTCTGCCCCAGCTCTGTCCCCAGCTCTGTCCCCAGCTCTGTCCCCACTGACCTTGTAGCCCGTGACCTCGGACTCGTTGTCCATGGCTCTGACCTCCTCCCAGCTCAGGATGACTCTGGAGTCTGTGACATTCCACACCACGTTTCCTGGGGGTTGGCTGGGTGCTTCAAACACACAACAAAAAGCAGGACTTTAATTTAATTGGCACTGGTGATTGATCCTCCAGCTCAGGTGACTGGCTGTCGTCACATTTGGGATGCAGCAGCTCCAGTGCAAGCTCCTCTCTGTGCACTTTATGGTTCAGAGGATAAATTCCAAAAACAGAAGGAAGGAAAAAGCCAGAATGGCACAGAAATGTTGTTTCTGAAGCTGAAATATCTGTTGCTGGTCCTTCCTTCAATACAGCCAGACAGAAGCATGTGCCTTAGGACACGGGTGATTAATTAGAACAAACTCTAATGATGGTAACAGACAATTTCCAATTTTAATACAGTGCCAAGAAAAAATTCTTCACCATAGATTGTTAGACAAATTTAGTCTCAGTGAATATTCAAATTTACCCACTATGTTGATTTACTGTAAGATATTATGTAAAATATTTGAAGGTTTTTTTGTCTGTTGGTTCTTCCAACTCGAGTTGTGGTTCTGAACTGAGCCTGTGCCAAAAGTGGGCTTTGGCCAAGGAAACCTGCTGGGATTTTTTGTTCATTAGCAACCCAAGCCTGTTATTTCCAAAGCAGCTGCATGCTCTGGGCTCTGCCCCTTCCTGCACCTTGGAGGTGCCAAGCTTTCAGGGAACTGCAAACCTCTTCAAACACCTCAGGTTGGTTTCCCAGAAAATGGGTCCTGCAGTGACACAAATCAATGATTAAAATCTTTTCTAAATGTGTTAAGGAAAACAATTTACTGTTGCTGTCACCTAGTGGAGGCAATTGCTGCTTAGGTGGACTGAGCTGTGCTTTGAGACTGGAGGTTCCAGCTCTGAGCACTCAGAGTGGTTTGGAACACTTGCATCCATTTGCTTATGGATTTTTTCCTCTTTTTCCCCTCTCCTCTTTTCAATTCTTTCACACAGGAAGTTCCCTGCCTTCTTTCCATAAGCAGCCAGATCAAACCTCACCTGAACAAAAAAAGATTATACTAAAAAAAAAAAAAAGATAAAAACCCTGTGAGGCTTAAAAAAAAATTATTCCAAAGTCAACCAACCACCCACAGCTATTTTTTTTTCATTATTTGTCTTGTTCTATGTACTGAGGAAGATTTAACCTGATATTCTAATAATAACCACTTGTTGTAAATGTAAGAGGAGATTGTTTCACTCCTGAGAATGAAGTGTTACAGCATGTATGAATCGTTTTCACACTGAGATATTACAGCTGAATTTCAAAGGAAATGAGTCATCCTTGAAATCCACAACAAAATATTAAGATGACATGTGGGAAAAAATGAAGAGTAATTATCTGTAAGAGCTGCAAGCCTCTGTCTGTGGGATTCAGAACTCCATTTGCTGCAGACACCAAAATCCCCAGCAATCATCATGTTCAGAACCTCGTTTGTGGCAGGTCCTGATCATCAGGACACGTCAGGAATGTCCAGGGAGCTGCAGGGATTTCTGAGCTGCTCAGGTGCTGAAAGCTCCCAGCCAGGAGCATTTCTCACAATTAGCTGATGGACACAACCCTGGTTTATTTTAAATGTGAAATAATTGTCACTTGGCATTTCACACAGCAATATTTAAATCTCCACTTGTTATTCCAGGCTGTAAATATGAATATTTCAAATTTAAAAGCAAAGATATTTTAATTGTCAAAGGCTCAATTTCAATTTGAAATACACTGCCAGTAGAATTGAACTATTTGTATTTCTTGACATGGCAAGAGTTTCTGAGATGTACCTGGGGGATGCAAATCCTTCACAGTGAAAACCACACCAATCACAAATATTCAAATTAAATTACAAATTGGGATTGATTACAGATCACACATTTGAATGAAAAATCAGTTTCTACTGCAGTAGCATAGAGAATTATTTTTCTTAGCAATTCAACTAATTCATCAAAATCTTCAGACTGACATTACATGGTCTTGCTCTCCTTAAAAGATCCATGGACATAATGCAATTAATTTTAATTTTTAATTATTCCAAACAGCAGTGACTGGCCCAAGAGCCTGATCCAGATCCTGGTCACATCAGGGGCTTGTCCAGCTCTCAGTCACACATCCCAAAAGTGGGGGGAACACTAAAAAAAGGACTGAAAATCCTTCAGCTGACCAGCCTGGCACCACCTCCAGCGAGCAGCCACCAAGATGATTTAATTAGAAAAAAATTCCTTTTCCCATGCCCTGTCCAGGCTGCAGGCAGTCAGTCACTTCAGCCAGTTCATGGTAATTGTGCACATAATACATTTAAACTCTGGCAAATCTGAGCTGGTTTAGTCCTCAGTGACAGACTGACACTCATTTTTGCCTACAATAATTTCTGATAAACTAGCTAATTCCATAATATTAATGCTACAACTCCGTCTGCTCGGGGGATGTTAATGACTGTTGCAGGGAGTTTGACCCTTCAGACAGATTTAATTGTGTGTTCTTGTGCCTCTGACAGAAACACTTCAAGACTGATGACCCTGATTCTGAGCTGTATTACAATGGAAGAGCACACTAAAAATATTTCCACTTGTAGAAAAATTAGTGCAGCCTTTGACAATCTGTTCTCCAGCTTAATTTTGCCTTTGCAGCAGCAGAGTGGCCTCCTGTGCAATTTGTTCAAGGGGAAGCAGTGGACATGAAGGATTGTTTTGCATGAACTCCATGAGGTTCATTGCATTTCAAAAGCCATGCCCCAGAGAACTTATAAATATGTTATAGAACACTGAAAAATTCAACAAGTCTCTTTTTTTTAACCCCCTTCTAAATAACAGAGATTTTTCTTTTCAATTTCTCCCAGTCATTAGCAGCATAATAAAGGTTCTGTGCAGAAATCCCAGCTCTTCCTTGGCAGGATTGGGTTTTACTCACCCTGCTGCAGCTCTGTGCAGAAATTTGGGTCACTCACATGGTGATTCCCAGCAATGCCCCCTCCTCCAAGTTCTGCCACCCCATTTGTGGCTCTCCCCATTTCTCAGGCTGGTACTCACGTGGTTTTTTGGTGGTGGCATTGACGGTGGCACTGAAGGGCCCTGCCCCAGCACTGTTGTAGGCACGCACTGCTGTGAAATAAGCCAAGTTGCTCCTCAACCCCGTAATTTTGATTGATGTTTCATTCCCTGCTGCTTTCACTCTGTTTGAAGATTCTTCTTTTTGGCCATTATTCCAGTACCTAACCTAGGAGATGAAAACCAAAACCATTTAAGGCTTGTGTGGAACTCGACTCTTTTAAGTGCATTCCTTTTTTCCTTCAGCTGGAAAAGGTAGAAATGCATTCAAGTTTCAGAAATATGTTTACTGGGCAAAAATAAAATATTCTTATCCATCTGCTTCTCACATTTGCTGCTCTTTTCAGTGTGACTGCAGGAAAAAGGCAATTGAAATATTAGATCTTGCTTGAATTAAAGAATGACAAGAGGAAAAATATCACTTCATTAAGAAGGAGACAAGCTCAGGAAAATGTGCCTTATAAAGTTTCTTTGAAAGTAAATGTAATTCTGAAAAAAAGTTTGGAGTTATGTCAGATACATGACTATCTATCAGCACAAGAAGCAAAACACAATATTCTGTGAGGTTTTTTTAAACAAAGATAGAAAAAATTATCCTTCTTCTGGCTGCAGGTGGGGCAGGAAGAGCAAGATCTGGGGTGAATGTGTGTGGTTGTGCTGCAGCCTGCACAGCCCTTCTGGCCCTCTTGGCAAAGAGGAGTGGGTTTTGTTTAACAAACAGGGGTGATTTAGTGAAATATTTTAATTTGCACAGACTCACCTCATAGCCCAGCAGCCTTCCATTGCTCATCTTCCAGGGGATGGCTGTCCAGGACACCTGGATGGCCGAGGAGGACAGGCTGGTGGCAGAAACCCCCGAGGGGGCTGTGCTGGGCTCTGTTGGAAATCAAGCAGGGAGAGGTGACTGTGGGATCAAACCTGTCCTCATCCCAACACACCTCTGCTCCCTGAGCTGCTGCTGCTGCTCCTGGGCTCCCTGCTGGGACAGCTCATGGAAGGGTTTCAATACAAACAATACAAACAGTTTCTTCATGTAGAAAAGCCAATTCTTTATTCACAAAGCTCATATTTATAGAAAATATCAGAAGGCACCGTGTCAAATCTAACTGGCTAGCAATACACTGAAACTCAGTTTACTTGTTGGTAAATGGCTTGTGTGCATGTCCATCAAATCTCTCTATTTCTGCTTAGTGTGGATTTTCCTCACAGATTCTCATGGGACAGATCTTTTGTCATTACAGGTGCAACCTAAGAATAGATTGCTATGCAAACTGATTCCTCTGATTGTTTCACAGGAGAATTTATAAGCTAGCTGCCAACTTAGCTAGAACAGCAGGGCCCAAACCATATTTTATTTATTTTCTTTGATGGCATGCAGCACTGGGAGGGTCTGGCTGTACCTTCCTCAGCTGAGAACACCGTGGTGACAGCGCTGAAGGGCCCCTCTCCTTTGTTGTTGTAGACCCCGACTTTGACCTCGTAGGGCGAGAAGGGCAGGATGCTCTCGTTCCTGAAGACGTATCTGGGGGTGTCAGGGGAGGTCACCACGGTCTGGATCCACGTCGTAGTGCCCAGGGGCCGGAAGGCGACCACGTAGCCAAAGCCTTCCCCGTTCTGCAGCTCCTCAGGGACGGGCTGGGACAAAGGCACGGGGGAAATCATGGGCTGGGGCAGGTGCTGGCACTGCCCTGGCATCAAACCCTCAGCCAATTCCCTCTGATACTGATGCCTTACAAAGCTTTCATGTTTTCCACATTCTGCACTGCATTGGTGACTCTGAACTCCACACAAAGTATTCCAGGGTCACAGAACAATCCTTTTCCAGCCCAGAACCAAGGACACTCTGCAGCTCCAGCCCCAAAAAGTGCAAACAGGGAATGGAGGAGAGAATCTGGGAGGGTGGGACTGCAGAGCCTGGAGCTGGGATGGGACAATGAACCCAAACTGATAAAAGTGTGAAACTCCTGACTCAGGGTCCATCCTGGGTGCAGCCATGGCCAGGCTCTGGCACTGCCCAAGGTGAATCCTTGAAGGGTTTTAATAAATCCCTGCTTTATTCCTGTAACTCTGCCCAGCCTCTGCTCCTGGCAGCCTCTCCAGGCATCAATACAGCACAGCAAAATGTGCTCCCTTCAACCTATTTTAAAGTCTGCATTTCAAGAAGGGAACAACTTTCAGGTATAATCTGTTTTTCTCTAAATATTCTGCTTCAACACTCTTCAGTAAATACAACTTTTCTTTCATCAATCCACAGTTCAAAAAAAATAAATAATTGCTTGGTCAGCTATTAGAGAATCCAATAGCACCTTCACACAGTGGCTTAAACCTTCTTCTGATGTGATTATGATTAGATAACCACACAGAGTAGTCAATGATAGGAACAGCATATTAACAGTTCTTTAAATCATTAAAAAAGGGATACATAATATAAACTGTATTGGTTAGCATGTGCATCCAGATTTAATGGTGGGAAAGCAAGAACTGCAGATCTGCACTGCAATTCTTTGGCTCAACCATCCCCCTTCCCTCTTGCCCTGCCCTCCTGCCTCCTTTTTAGCATTAACTTTTGTTTGAGAACAGAAGCAATCCCAGCCAAACTGAACTCCCTGGGGATTCCCATCCAGCACAGGACAGTGACAGAACCAAGGGCAGGGCTCTCATCACACATGGACAGAGGAGAAGCTGCTGCAGCCAGGGACATTCAGAGAGAGCAGAAAGAAAAGAAAGAAGTTCTGTGAAGCAAACTTCTCCCCAGCAGACTTACATCCCACGTTATGACCAGCTCAGATCTGCTGCCTCCTCCCCCACTGACCTCGGACGGGGGAATTTCGGGAACTGTGGAGAGGAAATGCAGAGATGTCTGCAGGGAGTGGAGACAGGAGAACACACCACATCCCCCCATGCATGAGTTCAACCCATATTCACACTCCTGCTGCAATCAGGGGAATGTTTCTGGGGTAGCAGGGGCAGTTCCCCAGCCCTGAGCCACTTTTATCCTTCCCTGGGCCAGGCTGGGTTTCCCCTGAGCACCTGGAGAGCCTCAGTAGCTCACAGATTCCACCAGGTCTGCTGTGTTTAGGGACTTGGAAAAACTGGAGACAAGCTTCATTTGTCTAGAGTGAACTCAGGGAATGGCCTGGGTAGGCAGAGAACCCAAAGATCATCTTGCTCCAGGCACTTTCCAGTAAAGCATGTTGCTCAGAATTCCATGCCCTTGAACACTTCAAGGGGTGTTACGCAGATAAATTGGGAAATGGCCTCATTCCAAGTGAGCTGGGGTTATAACTGATGGGTTCTTCTGAGCCACATGCTTGTTACATGGAAGGGTTTCACTGATCAAACCCCAGGAATGACAAGTCCCTGTCAAAATTAACCTCTTTCCATCCATTAATACCTTCAGACTCTGCAGCGCTGCCTGAACTGGCAGATTTTGGCACAGTAAATGCAGTTTAAATAGATTTAGATGTTATGCTTCTGTGATGTTCAGTAAAGCAACACAAACTGTCCCACAGCTCAATGGAAAAATATGAACAAACTTGTTACAGGCTTTATATCAAATGGAAATTGCAAGCTTGTCTGCAAAGAGCCAAAGACATGAACACTGCTTTTCTTTGAAATATTCAAGATTCTTGAATTAAAAACAAATAGAAGGACCCACTAACCTGCCTCTTCAGTTCTTACTTTTTCTGAGGGCAAACTAGGCTCTCCACCTCCTATTTTGTTACTGGCAACTACACGAAATTCATATTCAACCCAAGGATTTAAATCCACTACTGTGCTGGTGAAGGTTTTCCCATCGATCACATCCGGAACTAGGGAAGAGAAAAGGAAAATGCAGCTCAGGAATGATGCCAGAGGCACTGCCACAGGGCTGGGCTGGGAGCTGTGCTCACCTGTGGTGGCTCTCTGCCAGCCCACCGAGAAGGGAGTCCTGGCCTGGATGCTGTAGGTGGTGACGGGGCTGTGGTTGTCTGTGCCCTCCTGCCAGGAGATCTGGGCTGTGGTGTCCGTGACCTCGTCCACCCTCACCTGCCCAGGGGGCCCAGGAGAGCCTGCAACGGATGGCAAACAGATTTTTAATTTTTTTTAATTTTTTTTATTATTTTTTAATTTTTTTTTCCTGCAGCAGCCTGGAAATCACTTCCAGCAGCATGGATTTTTTTTCTGTCCTTTTTTTCCTGTTTTTTTTTTCCTTCCTCAGGGATGAAGAAAACAATTCAGACTGAAATAAGAACACTTATAATTATGGTTTTACACTCACTACACTTAACTCTGATAATTTCAGCCTGAAATACTCTCAAGGGCAGAACAGATGACTGGATTTTGTTTTTTTCACCAATAACCTTTGCTTAGCACATCCCTCTGTCTTTCCAATGTCTTTTCCTTTAGTCCTAAATGTCCTCTTCAATCTACAGATACATCTCTGTAGTCTGGAAATCTTTTACCTATAACTTCTTTACTGTAAAAGGCACTGGAACAATTTTTCAGCACCCCAAGCAGCAATTCAGTCAGAGAAACTTCCTGCTGCCTTCTGGAAAATCCTCATTCTGGGCATTTCCTGGCCAAAATGCTGGATTTTGTCTCACCTGCACCAGGAAATGGGGTAGAAATGGGTAACAGTGCATTAACAATGAGAAGATATCTGAAATATTTTAAAATATACTAAGTGCTGATTATGTAATGTGCTTTTCTAGATCAAAGCTTTTACCTTGCAATAAATGTAGCTGTAACATCAGCAAAGAAAGCCCCAGTTCTGGCTGAACTGTGAGCATTCCAGCTCGGAATGAAAAGCAATAATTCTGCATTATAAGCTTTAAACCCTAGGACAAAGCCTCTCCTGGGCTCTGGCAGAATTGCCCATTTCACAGCAAGGATTCTGGAGTCCCCAGCACTTCAGTCTGCAGAGGCAGCAACTCCAAGCACCTCAGTGAGCTCCTCTTGGCCCTGACCTGAAGGACTGGCAGTGAAAAGAGATGTGAAGTCACTGTTATAACCTGCAGCTCCTCATTTTTCTGAGAAAAATCAGGCTTCACCCAACACCTGTAATTCTCCCTAGCTGCAAGTCAGAATGACACAATTCAACTCCCAGCCATTCATCACCCCATTCAAGCCATGGATTGGTTCTGTACCTCCAAGATCGGCTGTTTCTGGAGTTATTAACACAAAATAAGGTGGGAAAGGAGCAGGGCTGGGATGTGTCCTCACCTCTCACAATGAGCTCTGCAGCAGAGGCCACACTGTCCACCTCTGTCTTCACCATGCACACATACTTCCCACTGTGCTTCAGCTGGATGTTCCTGATCATCAGATCCCCTGAGGCACTCTGGGGAATACAGAACATTTATTAATGCAAATACACCTCTGTGCAGTCCGGTGTTTTCTCTGCAAAGGGGAAAAAAATCCAGCAAAAACGTGAAGTTGTTCAAAAGCTGCTCTGCAGGACAGCAAATTACTGCTCATCAGCAGCTCCATGACTGTTGTCTGGGAGCAGTTTCCCAAAAAAACAGGAGGTAATGTCCTTTTTTTGGGAGGAATGAGCTCCAACATGGGGAGCTCATGCTGGGAAGCATCTCCTGCTTAGAACCCCCAGTAACCTCAGTGCCCTGTGACCATCTGTCCCAAAACCCTAAAAAGAGAGAAATGTGTTTTCTGTGACCATTATCAATTTAATTTCTAGACAAAATTAATGGAGTTTTGATCTAGAACTTGTAAGTCAAGCCATGAGAGATTTTTAAGACTAAAAGACAAAATTGAATTCAGTCCATTCTCCAGGTTATTGTGAGAACTTTGATTTAAAAGTTGTTCTAGGCTAAATTTCCCATTTTACAAACCCAAGTTCTGCTCTTTGTTATTCACTGAATATTTAATCTTTAGTCTTTTTTCCCATTGTTCTCTCTCAGATCACAGCATTTGTTTTTTTCCTGGATCATGAGGAACAGAAATAAAACTTGAATGGAACTGTAACTCCCTATCACTTTAGGGCTCTTTGTGCACTGTTTGTTTTCCACACCACTGAACAGAGAACCTGATATTAAACCTTTGCTAGACAATGTCCCTTAAAAAAAAAAAAAACAACTCCTCTTTGTGTCAGCTGAATTACTGCCTTAACTCAGTTCCAGTTGAATTTTCCAGGTGAAAAACACCTCAGTCAGATTTTAATTTTTAAATTTTCATTTTCAGGAGAGGCAGCACTTTCTTCAAGGGCAGAACCCTAATTTGTGGGTATTTTCAGCTACTTTGGCCACTGATCCATTGGCAAACAGCAGTTTGGGAGAAAGGCAAAGACACCATTTTGAAGCTTATTTTATTCTTGGAAAAAAAACCATGAACCTTTCAAAACATTTGGTTATTTTTCTTTGTTTCAGCATTCCAATGTCTCAATTCTTTACTCAACACAAGCTGAAGCCAATTCTGCCTGATTCCCTTCCATGTGTGTGCCTGGTCTTCTGTGAAAGCACAGATGGAAGTTGTTTGCAGGACAATTCAGTGCTGATTGCTTACAATAAATTAGAAGTTGAGTCAAAAGCAATCTAAAATCCATCTCCTTGATTGGGAGTGGATATTCAGGGAATGCCCAACACCAGCAGTGAATGCAAGCAAATCACGTCCTGCACAAACTGAGCTCAGCAAACTCAATTTGAGACATCTCCACAAAGGGGAGGGGAGCTTCAAATAGAACAGTTTTACTCAAAATAGCTCCCAGCAGAATGCTAGCATGACATTTAAGTTTTTTTTGTGGGATTTGGGAAGTGTCAAGGGGCTGGGAAAGCAGCAGGAGGCTCCCCTGTAGCAGAGACCCCTTTTTTCATGGGGTATCCCATTCCTGCCTGGTGACTCCAGCTTTGGCAGGGTGGACAAGCCCAGGTGAGGGTGAAATCTCCTCCAGCCCTCCCCCAGCTGCCTGGAACACAAACACAGAGTGTCCCATGCTGCTGGAATTCCTCAGGCCTGCTCTGGCTGCAGAACAACCCCAGCATCACCAGTGATGCTCAGGTTTGGGGCAAAACTGCTCAAAATTTGGGCATCTGGTTGGTCTGCCATGCTCTTTAATAAATCACCTGGATGAGAAAAAAAAACTCCAAAAAAAGCAGCAAGACAGCCTCACATCCCACAGATTTCCAACTATCTGGAAGATCAGGAGATGATCCCAGAACATCCCAATAACTACAGGATGTCAGAGGCCCAGGCCTTCCAGACATGGGTACATGGAAATCTATCCATCAAAAAATAAATATTTCCCAGCCAAGAAGGCTGAAGTTATTTTTGCAATGATATTTTCATTTAATAAATACACACTGTACCTACTGAAGGCTTAGAACATATTTAGAATTATTTACTCATCACGACCTGCATGTAACTCTAGACTGAATTATTCCACTGACCTTAATGTGATACAAAACCCATAAAATATTTTCATGGATCTCTTGGTAACCTGTCAAGTGTTCTACAAACGAGATCAAATTCCTCTTTACACAAACAACAGCTTAAAGAACCAAAACTCCTGAATGTCTACAGTCTGTAAAATCCCTCATGACGAATTGCTTTGTGTCTTTGGTTCCTTTGTCTGTCATTGTTGTTTTTCATGTGATCTTGAGGAAAACCAGGTAAAAAGGAGGTAAGAATTTAAAAACTTAAACACAGGGCACAGGAACAGTGAGTGATGGGCAGCAAGCTGGGCCAAGGGACCATTTCCTCTTTGACAGAAGAAGATTCTCAAGAAATAAACATCTTAATTTTTGTATGAGGAAAAAAAGAAGCTTGTGCTGAGGGAAGGGAAGGGAAGGGAAGGGAAGGGAAGGGAAGAGAAGAGAAGAGAAGAGAAGAGAAGAGAAGAGAAGAGAAGAGAAGAGAAGAGAAGAGAAGAGAAGAGAAGAGAAGGGAAGGGAAGGGAAGGGAAGGGAAGGGAAGGGAAGGGAAGGGAAGGGAAGGGAAGGGAAGGGAAGGGAAGGGAAGGGAAGGGAAGGGAAGGGAAGGGAAGGGAAGGGAAGGGAAGGGAAGGGAAGGGAAGGGAAGGGAAGGGAAGGGAAGGGAAGGGAAGGGAAGGGAAGGGAAGGGAAGGGAAGGGAAGGGAAGGGAAGGGAAGGGAAGGGAAGGGAAGGGAAGGGAAGGGAAGGGAAGAGAAGAGAAGAGAAGAGAAGAGAAGAGAAGAGAAGAGAAGAGAAGAGAAGAGAAGAGAAGAGAAGAGAAGAGAAGAGAAGAGAAGAGAAGAGAAGAGAAGAGAAGAGAAGAGAAGAGAAGAGAAGAGAAGAGAAGAGAAGAGAAGAGAAAAGAGAATATTTTCAGCTCACCCCTCCAACCTTCTCGAAGTGAGAGGCATCCCTCTGCAGCTCTGTGAGGGTCCCATTGAAGTACCAGGTGAAGCTGATGTCCAGCAGGGGATCGTGCTGCACCTGGCAGGGCAGCACCACGCTCTCCCCCACGGTCACATCCATGTTGGAAGGTGCCAAGGTGATCCTGGTTGGCTCTGCAGGGAGCACAGATATTGGTTATTGGGTTTTTCCTCACTGCTGAGCTGTGCCTGCCTGCTCTCCCCCTGAGATGGGATCACTGACAGCCACTTCCAAAGCACAGCTGGGCTGGGGATGCTGCCTGGAGCTTTGTGTCCTTGCATTGCCCAGCAGGAGCTGCTGGAAAGGTGAATTGGAGCCTGCTGGGTGCAGCCAAGCAAGCTGAATCCACAGGCAGGAATTGCCACCCCACAGCTGCCTGCTCTCAGCAATCCCACTGTGCTCTGAAGCAGCAGCAGCCCCTGGGCAGATGGAGAGGTGGGAGTGAGGGAAGAACCTAATAAACCCAGAAACTGGAGGAAATCCACTTAAGGAAGAACACACTGGATATTTGGGTCCATACATCACACAGAACATAAATAGTGTCATTAAGAACAGCTGTTTGTTATTCTGGAATCACATTAATGGAGAAAAAATTCAGCTACTGTAAATACTGTAAAAATAAAATTTAATTCTAGGAATTCTCTGTGTATAATTCTATTATTTCTATATAAAGGGACATGAATCATTTAGGAGCACAGGCTGAAAACATGAAGCTGTTAATTCACTGAACAAAATAATTCTGTTTGGACCTATGAGATATACAGGATATGTAATGCAGTGGGATAGTAGATCATTCTGAGTTTGGGAAATCTTTCAGGTACTAAAACCTTTGAAAAAGAACATTATGAGAAACAACATTTTTAGATAAACTTCACAAACTCCTGGCTCTTTTCATCCAGTATCTCAAGCAGCAGCCAGGAAAGGACGACTTGGAGGAAGGATCCCTCTGAACAACAATTCTGTGTAAAATTTGCTTTTGAAAGACTTTTTTCTCCTGCCTGTGGAGCCCCTGAACGCTCCCCTGCAGCTGGAGTTTCCACCAGATCTTTTTCCATAAGCAAACAGCATTTAAACCTCTTCTGGGCAAAACAGATATTCGACTGGAATATAAAATTACCTCCAAGATTATTTTTTTTTTTGATTGACATGTTTTTTTCATAACAAATTAAAAACCCCCACGAACTTAAAAGCATAATTGCACTATTTAGTGTTTAGAGAAGTGAGAGGAGGGAGGGAAGTGTTCAGAACTCCCTCACATCTCAGAAGTATCTCTGTCAAAGACAGAAAAATCCCTCAGTGCCTTTTCAGCTAATAAAAGAGCTGTTACAGCTCTCCTTTTATCTTTACACATTAAATAAATAACTTCTCACACTCTTCACGCTGTCCCAGCTCACCCACCTGTGACTCTGAGGCTGGTGGAGCCCCTGGCTGCTCCAAACTGGTTGGTGGCCAGGCAGGTGTAGCTGCCAGCATCGCCCTTGGTCACGTTGGCAATCCTCAGTCCTCCATCCTTTAACAGGGTGACCCTACAAAATCACCAGAACATTTTAAAAGGCGCAGCTTCTGCAGACAAAACTCTTTCATAGTTGGTGTTACCTCTGACATATTAAACTATTAAGAAGAAAATGAGCTCCATGCCAGCTGAAGCCAGGACAATTACCAACCTGGGGTTTGAAAATGTTGTGACCACCCACTGACAACACACAACAAATCTGAACCAACCATGTATCACTTTGGAAACATCATTTTGGACACCAGTGGAACTAATTTTTCAAGAGATGTGGGTTCATGTACATGTGTCTAAGAGAGAAATCCCACATGAGCTCCACCTTTTTCAGCTGCACCAATTGAAATAGGAATAATTTTTAGCCCTTGTGTTGTTTACCTCAAACAATCTTGCACAGTAACTTAGAAATAACTGTGATTACCATGACAACTCCATGGGATTGTTCATGAACTTCCTTTGTGGAAGGACTTGCAGGACAGAAAATTCCCTTCACCCCACACCACCTCCCACAGTGAGAGCATGGAAAAGCAGGAAGGTGTTTATAAAAGATGTGCACAGAAAAAAATCTGTGGGAACCCAGCACATCCCTCTGGCTGCCCTGGATGGTTCCAGACCCAGGCAGGGGCTCAGGAGCCTGGGCACAGAGCCCAGAACCCCTGTGCCTTGGATTTCAACCCCTGGGAAAAACTACCACCCTTACATGAAGAATTACAAGTCACAAAAAATAAGTAAAGTGTAAGTTAGATTATTATAAGGTGAAAAAGTAGGTTTTTAAGATTGTTTATAATAAGGGTGTGGGGTCAGGATGGAGGAACCTGGGTGTGTTCTGTCCTTCTTTCTCCTTCTTCCTGCATCCATCTTTTGGGTGATGTTGGCACTTTTAGATTGGTTTAGAGCAGAACCAGACTGTACAATAGAAGTGATAGGTATTGAAGATAATTGTAAATAATGTTGATGTAGTTTATAGTATAAAAAGATAATCCCAGCCCAGGGTGGGCAGTGTGCCTGGGGCTGAGCTGCTGAACGGACCTGGGCTGGGCAGGGAAAGAACTTTGAGATGAGATAAAATAAACACCTCTGGAAACAACAGAAGAGTATCCTGACTCTTTCTCTGGTGCTGAGGCTGGGACACAGAGACTCTAAAACAGCACAGGGGGTGGGCTCAGGCTCTGGAGTCACCACCAGCCACAAAAACCCCCAGCCCTGGCAGGGACAGAGGAGCAGCAATGTCCCCACAGCACAGGTGACATCCCAAACAGCAGCACTGGGGGCATGCACAGGGAAGGCTGATTTGAATCCCTCTCTCCCTATTTCTTCTCCTCCCATCTGTTCTATCCACTAAGACAACCTGCAGCAGCAAAATAACTGCATCTCTATAAAAATGCCCACAGTGATTTACAAAAGGCACCCATTTTCCTGACATGCCCAAGTCAAAAGAGCTTCAGAGCTTTTCTCTCCATCCCATCACCCCAGGTGGGAGGCACCAAACTGGAGCACAGCCCCTGGCTGATGGTGATTTGGAAATGCCCTGAGCTGAGCAGCAAACACAACCTCTCCAGGCAGAGCTCTGCCTGCATTAGCTGGAGTCTTGCTCGGTTTTCAGGGCAAGTGCCAGCTGAAAAGGCAGAAAATGTCACCAAAGTCAGCACTGCCACCCTGCTGCCCTCCCTCAGCAGAGCTGGGAGGGTTCTGCCTGCTCACTCATTACCCTGCTGCTTTCTCAGCACAAGGGAATGAATTCACTGCACACCTCTGCTGCTCTCTGTGTTTGCAGCACCCTTGGTGTCAGCAGATCCCTGTCACTGTCCCAGCTGAGTTCTGGGGTTAAATCCTGCTGTTGGGATAAACTTCCCCAAGGCTGCCGGGAGGGGTGGCTCAGTCTCTTCCCCCAGTGACAAGGAGCAGAGGAATGGCCAGGGAGGCTCAGATTGCATTTTGGGGAAAATTTCTCCAGGAAAGGGTCATCAAGGGTTCAGTGATCTCACCCTGACCCAAACCCACATTCCCCAAACGCAACCCACAGCAGTGGGAGCCCAGCAGGGCTCTGAATTCCACTGCCCCGACTGCAAATTCATCCTCAAATCTCCAGGAGACTGTTTCACCTCTGGAATCAGCAATCTGGGCTCCTGCCACACTGCTCCAGACAATGATTTTTGGAACTACAATACAGAAAAATATACACAACTTCCACACACTTTCCCCTTAATTAGCCCAAATTGCATTTTGCATTTCTTTAAAGAATGTGTTTCAGCTCTCAGTGCTGTAGCTGAGCTCCTCCTCTGGGCAAAGGCAACGCAATAATGAAATTAGCAGCTGCAAATTACAGCAGATAACAAGTCACCCTGTTAGAACAACAGAAAAGCACCTTATTGGGGTGAGAAAGAGAGCTATAAATAGGCACTTTAATCCATTTATAACCACAAAGCATCCTGAGGTAGCTCAGCTGATGAGGTGGCATTTGAGGTGGTTTTTCAAGGGAGGATGTGCCTCGCCAGTGACTTCCCCGAGCTTCATTAACTTGTTTGGGAAAATTCCTAAGTCATATTTGGCTGCACTTCATGTGAGATGGAACATTTAAAATTAATTAAACCGTGCCATATGGTTTATAGGTATTTTAAATGTGTTAAAGACACGAGTGATACATTTTATAGGTAATTAGAATGACATCAAAAAAAAGGTGTTAAAATATATCAATTATAGTTACAAGCAAGTGCTGTTGCACTTTATAGCTGAGGCTTCATCTACTTTGATGCAATTTCCAACAGAAAAAAATACAAAACTAAAGAAACCCCAAGTGCTGAAAAAGCCTAAGATCAAACAAAGGAAAAAGCAGGATCAGGGAATAAACCTGAAAATGTCTATTGTTTAATTAAAATGAATCACTTTCAGAGTGCTCTAAGCTACCTGCAAGCCTAGCTTGCCTAAAATAATTAAACAGAAAGCTTATTAAAACCCAGATATAATTAAGAATATTTTTTTTTCTAGAATTAAAACCAAAAAGCAAACAATACACCAAAAAAAAAATCAATTTGAGAAAAATATTATAATCGAAATAAAATCTTTACCGGTAAATTAGAAAAAGTTACAATTACAGAACAGTAAACACAGCTCAGAGCCTATGGAAACCCTGAACCCAGAAACTGCTCTGAAATGTGAGACAAAGCACAGCTTTTAGGTTACTCAGAATTATTCAATATTCACACAGGGTGCTGGAACTCTGCCAGGGAGAGCCCCAGACCTGTGACACACAGAACCAGCAACCCAGCCTTTGGAATTCCCTGCCCCTGCAGGTGTTTTTCCAGAACATTTTGCTCAAGGCCAGCAATTTTCCATGGAAATTCCATTTTCCACAATCTCCTGATACACTGGCAAATGGCACAAAACCTTTAGAAGGGACCATGGGGGAGTGATGGTCCCAAATCCACCTCAGCTCCAGCTGGAGAGGGATTTAGGAGCTGTTTGCTCATCAGATCAAAGCATCACTGACAAACTCAGCATCTACCACTAATTCCTGAGCAAAATTGGGGGAAATTGATGTTTGCAGAGATTCTTTTTCTCAAATAAAACTCCCTTAACTCCCACCCACACCCTGACACTGAGGTCACCAGGATGGGGAGGATTGAACAACTTCAGGACTTTGGGCTTCCCAATTTTTATAGAATTATTAAAAAATGACACCTCTTTATATATTGATATTTAGAGAGAGTAGACAGAAAGTGCCTCAGGATCCACTGGAATTTGGTGTCATTAATAAAAGTGTTAATGACTGAAACCTGTTCATCTTCCCAAGGCAATGCTCTCTTACTGAGCTACCAGACATCACCCAACTCAGGAATGACAAAAGCACAACTATTCCAGATATTATTGGTATGGTAATAAACACAAACACAATCCTTTCCAGTCTGCAACACTTCAGTGCAAAGGAACAGTGGAAAAGTGGGTCACAACTGTCTTTTAATGTATCAATCAAAGTCCAACTAAATTAAAGAAGATTAATTAACAGGCAAGTCAGAAAAAAAAAAAAAATCCTGTGCGAGTACTGCTAAATAAATGCATTACTTTTCACATCACAGCATTTCAAACTCTAACACAAAATGAATAAAAATATTTAATTCAACCATCAACCTCTAAGTATCACAATTTTTTATCAGGAATCATTTCTTTCCTCCCTTAATTTTCCATCACTCAGCCACAATGACAGCTGCTAAAACTGGAGTTTTCCTAAGGGAATTGCACTGGGAAGTCTTTTAGAGAAGTTTTTGCAGCATCTCCTCATCTTTTTCTAGTCTTGGTAAATTTAGAAACATCTAGGAATAAAGGTGAGTTTGTTTAAAGGTGAAATGCTGCTCTGCATTTTCACAAAATCCTGGTTTTAACCCTTTTCCAGTCAGGTATTTGAGCCAGGAGTTCAGGAGGCACCGCAGCCCACAGGCAGTGACTGTCAGGTACAAGCTGGAAATTAAAAGTCATGTACATCCATAAAACATTAAGGAAATCTTGGAAGGGGTTATGTCTGGGTTGGAGCTATTTTAGAATTTATGCTGTTTTTTAGTGAGTTAACCTTGGTTAAACATCTAATCCTCTTTTTATAGAGGATAAAAAGATAACAAAAATTTTTTCCATCTGGAGGTGGAGGTGTCTCAGGCACCTGATAAATTTAATTCCCATTTTCTGTCTTTCCTTCTGCATGTTATCCTATGCTTTCACTTCTCTCTGTGCTCCACTGCTCTTTAATGTTTAGCTCTCTTTATTAAAGATATTCTTGAAAAAAAAAATATTACATACTTTGCAAAATTAACAAGAAACAAGATTGCTTTCTTCAATGCTGAGCGATTTCTCAGCCCAGAGCTCATGAATCCATTTTGAATTATATTTTCTCCCCTCCACAAGACACACTATATTCAGCTCATTTAATTAAAATTTACTGAGTCATTATCCAAATCTTCTACATACAGAAAAAGCAGCACCATTTAAAAATAAATTAAGAATACGAGCAACAGTGCCACCAAAATGAAACTCTCTCAGGCTTTACTAAAGCATTGTGGTCAGTACCTCAGTGAAACCCAAGTTCTCTGTGACAAGAAATTCAAGTGTATTTGTGCTTTATCTTTATTACTCAAATAGGAGTTTCCTTAAGACACATCAATTCTAACCATGCTGCTGTAAATGTAATTAAAATTCAGCTCCTTCTGCCTCCCCACCTCTCCCAGGTGCTGTCCATGCTGGACCCACCTTGTGGGAGGAACTCATTCCTCCTGTTTGCTGCAATTGAAAAAAGAGCAAACCCTCCCCACCAGACTTCTCCACTGGAAATGGGAGTTAATGGCTGAAAAATGTACTGCTAATTTGAAACCCTTTCCTGAATCGCAGGAATTTGTGGAACCGCGTGAAATTCATGAATTGCAATTATTCACAGCAGACAGTAATGAACTCCAGGGTTTTCTGCAGAGAACCACACTCTGCTCTTCTCCAAAGGCCAGTTTACTTCATTTAGATTAATTCAGGATTACTGCCTCGTTATTGTGCTTCCTCTGGAAGCCATTTACAGTGTGTTGTCAAAAATAAACGCTCTGGGTCATATTTTGGAATTACCTGCACTTGGCAGAAGTAACAGCTGTAATTTATGTTCATAAACCTAAGCAGGCAGCATCATATTCAATTCATTTTTGGAAACTGAGTGTGCATTTTTTCAGCCTGGTACTATCACCCCAGATGAAACTGGTACCATTCTACTTTTAATGGAAATGGAACTGGACAAAAGGAATTTTCCTAAATGGACAAAAATCAGGTGCCGTGCGTTTTTTGCATTTTACAAAAGCAGCCATAAAAATAAAACCGACTGAGATCCATCAAAAGGCAACAAGTTTCACATCAATTTTAGAGGCCATCGTTTAATTTAATGCATTAATATTGTTTAATTAAAGGCTAGAAGTATTCAATAAGCAAGCAGAGCTGTTTTGGAAGGGATTTTGCTCGCCTGCTCGCAGGCAGGCAGCCAGGGAGGCTGGGGCACCACGGCCAGCTCTGCAACAACAGATGCCCCAACTTCTGCCAGATTGTCACATTTGACAACACTTAACACCAGAGCACAGGAAAACTCTTGTGGCCCCTGTGAACAAAGAGCCAGGGCAAAGATGACAGTGCCCAAAGCTTCTGGGTACAAGGAGACAGCTCCAGCCTGTGATGGAACAAATAAAGGTGTCCCTGCAGCCTCCCCAGGTTTCATCCAACTGGGAGCAACTTCTGTGTTTAGAAATTGCAAAAGAAAAGCACAACGTGGTGTTTTTCAGGAACAGGACCAGAAGAATTCTGTCTAATTGAGAAGCAGGTTCCTGATGCCAGGCTAAGCTGGGTTCAAATCAACACCCAGTCCTGGAGGAGTCCAGTTCCTTAAATCACAGCACGCTGCCATGGCAATCCTCCTTCACAGCCCAAATGCTTGGTTTCTTCAGTCTCACATCTTCTGGGCTCTTTTGTGACCTTCCAGGGCTGATGCAGGGACTGCAGCCTGTGCTACAGCAGAAAGGCTGAGCTGGGGCCAGAGTGAACTCCCAAAAAACAATTCTGGCTCCTCTGAGCGTGCACAGCCTGTCCTGAGCAGAATGCCCAGAGTGCCACACTGACCTCACCCATGCTAAATCAGACCTGTAATTACCTTAATCACACCTTTCCTCCAAGGAGCTGCCCCAGCTCACTGTCTGTAACTCCCAGTCTGTGTAAACACTGAAATGTGGAGCAGAAAGGCTGGGAAGTCAGCAATGCCCAGTGAGGAGAGAGGCAAACCCAAAGGCAGCCCCAGAGCAGAGAGGCACAGCCCTGCATTGTCTCTTTGTACAATTTAACCACTGCACTTGAGCAGTTGCAGTTTATGACTAATTCAATTATGCTTTAATGGGTATTGCTGGGGAAAAAAACATTTACAGGTTGTTGGAAATCAACAGCTGGGGGTATGGGTGAATCACAAACTCTCCCCTGAGAATTACAATCCCAAAACACATCCACTCTCACTCCAACCCTAACAAATAAACACACAGTGATGACATCTGTTATCCCTGCTAGGATCATGGCTGCTTGAAAAGAACCTGCAAGTGCATTTTCCTTTTCTTTTCATGTTTTCATCTGCTATTCTTGACCTCCCAATTAACTTTTCTTTCTCCTCTCAGCTATATCATCCCCATGGCTGTTACACATCTCAAATGCCCCTTTGCCAACATTTTCAGAGCATTTTATTGAAGCCTTTTAGTACTTTTGACAGGCTTTGCAATCCCAGTTTTCTACCTGGTTCTCTCTAAATCAGACCCAACTGTACATTAAACTGAAAACAAAATCTGACCCTGACCTTAGAGAAAGCAGCACACTTGCACTCTCAGTGCTCTCATACCATCACAACAAAAAAAAAAAAAAAAACCAAAACAACAAGCAAAGAACCCCAGGCCAGGCAGACTTCAGAGAGACTTTACAAGTGTTTGGATCTCCAGCTCACACCACTGCATAAAAAGACACACAAGAGCTTCTTGTAAGATTAAAACAAATAAACCAATGTAACGTGATACCTTTCATTTTCGTGTAGCTGCTCACCTCCCTTCTTCCAGGAATATTTGGCCTTAGGGAAAGCTTTGGGTTTGCACTCAAAATCAACTGTGCTGCCTATCTGAACCTGGATCAGTTTCTTCATTGGACTCTTGGAAAAATCTGGAGCAGAAGCTAAAACAGAAGGGGTAGTAGTAGTGAAATAAAGCACTTTTAATGAGATTAATGATACTGCTATTTAGCACTTACACTTCTCGGATTCCAAACGTAATTAACGCCATTAATTAGCTCAGACAGATCTGCTATTGGGCAATTAGGCATTTTCTCCTTTTCTGTACCTCATCCTGCCACCCAGGGTCTGAGCTGTGCAGGTGAGCACCCAGCAGGGCAGGCACAGAGGACAGAGCTCAGGGAGTGCCCAGCTGGAGGATTTACCCCATCAACCTCATTGCATCACACCAGGAGCATCACTGAACCCAGGGACTCAGGGGTCCCAGTTTCATGGCTCAGAGGGCAGGGAATGCCAGTGCAGCTCATTCTGGGTGAAGTTTTCATGAAGTTTGGAAAAGGCTTGTGGCCTATCCCTGTGGCAACACTGAACTTTGAAAGGAAATTCAGTGTTTGAGGAGAGAGAAATGCCCAGGTGTGAGTGTGCCAGTGCCCAGCTGTCACTGGGAGCTGGGGTGGATGTCACTCCCTGTCCCTGCCCCACAAGGCTGCACACACAGGTTTTTAACCCCATGGTGGCCCCAGCAGAGCTGAGAGCAGCTGATGGAGCCAGCACCACCTCCACACCACACCAGAGGTTTTAATCCTCCTGCCCAACCCCAAACCTCCATCCCTGCTCTTCCCCTGGTGAATAATTTATCCTGTTCTCTTTTAAATGAATGATTGGCCTGAAAATCCTCTGGCAGCAGATGACTCAACTCCTCAGCTCTGCAGATAAAGACATCAGGTTGACAAAAATGTTTTATTTCAGTGACAGCAGCGGAGTGAGTTAAATCTGAGGGGGTGTGGAGAGGGATAATGAGGTTTGTGTTTTAGTGAAAAAAGGAATATCTTACCTACAACCCTGAGCTCTGCACTCGAAGAGATGACACCATGTTTATTTTCAGCTATGCACTGGTATCTGCCAGAATCTGTCAGATTTAGATTTGATATTGTAAGTGCACCATTTTCAATTTGGATCCTTCCCTGAATATTAAGAAAAATATCTTTATTGATGATATATTTCCTGTGAAAAATTTAAAACAAGTAAGGAACAGAAATAGGACAGCATAAATACAATGAACAGGGTAAATGAAAAATCATAATCATGAAAACAGTTCTGAAAGAAGTGACACAACTGCATCGTGGTACAGCAATGGTGACCAGATATGGAGATCAATGCAGTGCATGAAGTAATTCTTCAAACTTGCACTGAGGTCTGGCAATCTCAAATGCCCTTTTATTTCTCCAGAAATATGGACAGAATCCTACCAGCCCCTCAGACAGAGCAGAGTAACCAAAGTGTGCAGATGGCACTGGCATTTTGCACTATTTAGAGATTTCACATGTTCCCCTTGCTAACGAGCTCTCTGTAACACTGCAGAAAAAACCCACCAGCCACTAAAGCAAAGACACAAACTGGAGTGCCTTGGAACAGCACAGCTGCTCGAGGATCTGGCTCTGCTCACCTTGCTCATTCTTGGAAAGCTCAGTTAGAGCAGGAAGTGACTAATCTGAGAGGCAGAACTGGTGAGAAAAGAATCCGTGAGAAAGGCAAAACCAAAGGAGCATCAGCTTTGGGGAACAACCTCTGAGGAGAACACAGCAATGGACTAAAGCCCAAACCATCCACCTAAAAGTGATTTCTGGGGGCTGTTTTTGGGATCTGGACCCAGAGCAATCGCTGCCTTTTGCCAAGGGCAGCACCCACAGCTGGCCCAGCTCAGCTCAGCTCCTTCCCCAACAGGTCCTGAGTGCAAAGGGCTCATCCAGACAGAACTCAGCCCCAAAGAGGAAAAACCTGAGCCTCCATCTCCTCTGTAGCTCCCCAAGCTGCTGCTCTGAGAAATGATTTGTTCCTGGAGAGGGGAGAGCTGAGTGAACAGGAGATGTTTGTGCAGGAGACCCAGCACGAGGGATGAGTGCAGGCAGGAGCAGAAAACCCCTGATAACTGCACACAGAGAGCTCCTCTGGGCTCTCAGAGCTGCCTCTCAGAGTTCCTTCACTGCTGCCAGAGGAGCTCACACTGCTGCCAAAAAGCTGGACAGCAACGCTCCAAACTGGAGAAATGGGGAGATGAATGACTCCAAGATATTTCTGCACTTCCTGAGGTAAAAAAAGCCCATTACCTCAGTGACTCTGTATGACACAGCAACAATGCTCTTAAATCACCCAGAGGAGATTCTGTGCTCCCTCATTTAACCACAAAACACCACCACTGCTTTTAGCCAGCACGGATGTAAGAAATGCTTTCCAGGGCTCAGCTCATTTTTCAGAACCATCCATGAATTCACCTGAGCAGTCCCTTTCTCCCCCAAAAAGCCAGTGCTGAGCACAGGGTAGTGGCCAAGGGTGAAATCCTTCCTGCAAAGTGCCTGAGTTCTCATTCCTGATAGCCTGAACGGGGCTGTTTTCCAAAGCAGTGACACTGAACCTCAATAAATAAGGGGCACCAGATCCTGTTCTGCATCTCTGACCTTTCACCTTCTAACTTCAACCTCTTTTCCCTGTCACCAAATGCATTACTTTCAATTATTTTACTATGACAACTCTACTGAAGCAAATATCTCTGTTATGTTGCTGTTTGTATTTCATTCTTTGCAATAAGCAGTGGTAAACCCATGAATCCTCAGTTTTGTCAAGAAGTTTGAAAATATTTTCTTACTACCTTTAATGAAATGCCAGCTGCAAATACAGTAAAATAATTCAAGTTCTCCATCCCTTATTTACAGTTCTTTATTTATAACATTATTAAACTTCCTTCTCCAGTCATTCCTTACATGCTTCTTTTTGTGGTTCTATTGTTTTTGAATCTGCTTTTGGCTGGAATATTTTTGTTCAACATAATTTGTCTTTGCAGCTTTTGAGGATTCATCAGGATGCTCTCAAAAAATACAAACCCAGTATCAAAGGTTTCTCTTGACTAACACCAGGAATTTTTGGGTTCTCCCATTTGCATGGATATTGTTAATTTTCCACAGCAGCACTTTTCCCAAACAGAATGTTACCTCTATTGCCAGCTGCTCTCCATTCTTCAGCCACCTGTAGGATGGTTTGGGCTTCCCACTTGCTCTGCAGTCCCAGTATAAAGTGTCCTCCACAGCAACTTCCACATCCTTGATGGTCTGGAGCCAGTGAGGCTTTGCTGAAAACAAAACACACAATGAACCCTCCCAAGTCACTGCTCCAGATCAGCATCAAAGGCTGAACTGGCACAGAACTCATCCATTTTCTGCACACACTGATCTGTACCAAACTGGTCCTGCTTCAAGCCCCCCTGATGAAACAAATAACTTATTATTCCTCTTATACATTTTTATTATGAGCACTAAGCCAGAAGAAAATTGGGAGTACAGATCACTAAAGCTGGACTATTGTGAAACCAATATTAAAGTCACTAATGATTAAACAACATCATTTTGCAATCGAGGCAAATGTAAGAGAAAGACATTAATGGTGAGACTGAAATTAAATAAGTGATGTGGCTAAATCATCAAATTAATGCTGAAGAGAATCCTTTAAGTCCTAAAAAAAAATAATGGTATGTCAGCCTTAGTGCTAAATACCATTTAAATTGTTTTCTAATGCAAAGCAGCACTTAACTGGATGAAAACATGGATCTATGAGATTGTTTTTGAAAGCAGAAGTCTTGGCACAGAATTTGAGTAATGCAAACCAGTAGAATAAAGTCCATAAAAATCACAATTTTTAAAGCCAAAATTTGATGCAATAATACCATACATCCTTCAGAATTACCCAAAATACAGTTAAAACTGTGAAGATATTTAAAACATCTGTTACAGCTTTCACAGGAAGGAGAAGGCTCACTTGAAAAATAAACATCAGTGCATGAAAGACAACAGCAATTTATTTTTATTCCTTTAGTGCTATTTCACACATCAGTTCAACACTGTTTTATAGTCATTTGTGAATTTTCTTTGAATTTATTTAATTTACTGGAAAGTTTATAATCTCAGCCTATACTATTTCTCCAAGAAAAGATAAATCCTGGACGTTGCCTATGGAGAAAACAGATGAAAAAGCAGGATGAACCTTGGCTGCAAACTCTTAGCTCTGGGCAAAGAATTTTCCAGAGTCCATTTGCTCATCTTAAGTCAGTAATTCAGGAAAATCTCATATGAAAACAACCAGGAGAAAACAAGTCCCTGGTGGTGCAGGGGAACATTATTTAACACAGTTGGAAGCACAGAAGGATTCCTTATTTCCTAGCATGGAAATTTCCTCTCAATCCCAGGCTCCTCAATGCAGTGAAAAGTCCTTAACATGACCATGTACAGCACCAGGCTTTTATAACAGTGATTATTGATCTATTTATGATTTATGTGTTCATATTTAGGGTTAACTTCTTACATAGGAACTTCCTAAAATGTATTCACTGAGGTTTTAACTACTAATAAATACCAGAATTCAACCAATATTTGCTGACAGTGAAACCCTCTCAATATCACTTTTTTTTTTACATCCCCATGAGGATTAACACCTTTCACTGATTTGGGGATAATTTATTTTTTTTGCACCCTCTTTATCAAGGTCAGCTTCAAAAGACAGGGTGACCTGATCTTTGTGTCACATGGATGAACAATTTCACTGGTATTAACTGGGGTTAAAGCTTCAAAATTCATGTTACAGCATTCAGGACAGCCATTGCTGCCTCTCCCATTGTCACTGGGAGGATTTGCCCCACATGTGCCAGGGGAATGGAAGCTCAGGGCTCCATGTAATGAGCACTTTGCACACCTAAATATTCATGCAACATTCAGCAGTGCCTGAATTACTGATGGATCCAGGCATGTTGGAATATTTAACATCTGCTGCCTATCTCCACCTGGAATTAGGTTAAATGTAATCTGCTTTCAAGTCTAAAGATCTTGGATTCAATTCTACCAATAAAAAAATCATTGTCTATCTAATCTTGTTTCAGGAGTGTGTGTCAGGCAGTCTCCATAGCAGGGTTTCCCAAGTTCTCACTCAATAAAATAAAGCAGAAATGCACAGAACAGCTTCCCAAGGCACAGGGTGAGAAATTCCTGCTGCTTGTCCATCCACAGGGAGTGCTGATGGAGACTTCAGTGATTTCCTGGAGGAAGACTCTTTTTCCCTCCCCATTACAGAAGGAGGAGTTGAGCAGGAAGAAAAGCACCATTTTCAATCTTTAAAAAGAGAATAATTTGACCAAGCAGCTCAAAATTGGAAAGGCAGCTCAACAGGGACAATTCCAGCTGGGAATACTCTGACTCCTGGCCAGGATAAAGGTGCTTCAGTGCAGGAAACAGGACAGGAATCAGGATACTCTGACACCCTCTCAGAACAGCAGCAGTGTTACTAATAGATAAAACCTTAGAGAATAAAGTCTTGTAAAGTCAGGCTTTGTAAAGTCAAGCCTTGTAAAGTCAGGCTTTGTAAAGTCAGGCCTTATTATTTTGGCGAAGCTAACTGCTAGCCTGGTAAGTTCCCATGAAAATAAAGAATTGTAACAGTGAAAACCAGTTAACAATCTATTCTAATCTATTCAATAACAATCTATTCTTGTGGAAAGACAGTTTACACCTGTGAAGGGGAAGATTTTACCCATGTGAAATATCTACTTCCCAAGAGACAAGAATGTAAATACATCCAGAAAGAGAAAAGTTTGATGAATAGATACACCAGCCATTACCAACCAATGAACTGAGTTTCAATGAATTGCTGACCAATTAGATTTAAACACAGGATGTTCTAATAATCACATAAATACAAGGTATGTGAATAAAGATTCAGCTATTCTACAGGAAGAAGAAGAAGTGTCTTTATCTGTTACAGCACAGCAGGACTTGCCAGGTCCAGCACTGCCCTTTTTTGTTGTGCTCTGCTTGAGAACATGGAATAAACAGCTTTATTTCTCTCAGGGTTTAGTCACTGCCAGGCAAATTTTACTGCCCAAAATATCTGATTCCACCATCACTGCCACATCTGTACTTGGTAACAAAGCCTCATTTTCTCCTGGAACTACTGCAGAGTTATTGGGAGACCTGGTTCCTCCTGAGGAGAGAGGAAGGAGTCACTCCTTCCCAAAGCAAGCAAGCAGCACATCCTTGCTGAGATTAAAAAAAACCCAACAAAACAGATATTGTCCTGTAAGCTGAGAGGCTGGAAGTTAATTCTGGAGGTTCACAGGGTTTGAGACTGTGACAGCAATCTGTATTTTGGGATAATATTAAGAATTCTTCAGAACTTGCTGTGCAATCTTCATGAAAGATTCATCTGGAGCTCCCCCAGGATGAAATGCTGTAGGTAAGTGATTTTCTACACCAGGTTAGCCATCAGCTCCATGGCCAGTCACTTGGAAAAGCACCAGCCTGGATTGTGCTTCAGCTGGTTTAGCCTAAAATATTCCTTGCAGTGCTGATGGTCCCAGAGGCAGGGAGAGAACAAGTGTGTAACTCCCTAAAAGTATCCCAGTTACTCCACAAAAAGCATCCCAGTAACTCCATAAAAAACATCCCAGTAACTCCACAAAAAGCATCCCAGTAACACCACAAAAATCATCCCAGTAACTCCATAAAAAACATCCCAGTAACTCCACAAAAAGTATCCCAGTAACTCCACAAAAATAATCCCAATAACTCCACAAAAAGCATCGAAATAACTCCACAAAAAGCATCCCAGTAACTCCATAAAAAACATCCCAGTAACTCCACAAAAAGTATCCCAGTAACTCCACAAAAAACATCCCAGTAACTCCATGAAAAACATCCCAGTAACTCCACAAAAAACATCCCAATAACTCCACAAAAAGCATCCCAGTAACTCCATAAAAAGTGAGAGATCTCTCAGCTTTTTTGGGTGTTGATGATGACCTTCTCTTCCAGCCAGTTAAGCCTGCAGCAAACAATTGTTGCTTCATTACACTCCAGGCCAAAAGGGAAGGAAGAACATTTTTTTTTTTCAGATTTTACAAAACCTTTGTGACATTCTGGGGGTTGATGTGAAGGAGGACCTGCAGTGATGCTCCTGGAAGGAGCTGAAGGAGTGACACTTCCCAAAGGCTGTGCTGGGATTTGTAAATTATCTATGGGTTAACAATACAGAAAACACCTATTTTTATCTATTATTTCCTTCAGAGTGAGAGAATCCAACAAAAATCTGTTTTCAATTCTCTAGGCTAGGGGAATAGAGCAAAGGGAAGGCAGAACTTCAGGGGCATGACTCTTGCAGGGAGCTCTGTGCTCTGCTGGGAGCCAAACAGGGATTCACACAACATTTTGCCTTCTTACACTTGCACTTTGACATTCCCACCATGAAAACTGGGCTGGAAATCTCTGAAACACCTCTGGGGAGCTCAGCAAGAAATCAGAGCAGGAAGAACCTCCTGGAGCACGAGAGGATGGAGGATGAAGCAAAGGGGGATGTTGTAAGTGCATGACATATTGTTGGCTTTTCACAACTATTGAGATAAATTCTATATGTGCAATGTTAAAACAGCTTTTCTGTATGAATATAAATTTTTTTTTCTAATAGCAAAAGTTAAACTTAAATTTTTAAAAAATAGTATACTTAAACTACCTACTCAGTTGAAATAACAACCCATAAATGTGTAATAAAATTCTACAGCTAACACAACAATTATCAACACTCACCAGCTGCAAAAAGCCAAAACCACCACCCAAATCAAAAAGTAATAAAAAGAAAATTAAAACCACAAGCCAAAAAACATGCATGCTCTAAAAAAAGCAAACCCATTGAGTGGCCATGCTAAATAGTTCTCAAAAAAAAAGTTAAACTAGTTAAACTATGCATAAAAAACTATAAATATACAACAAGTTAATGTATTGTAAAATGTATTTAAAGAAACATTCCCAAATCAACAGTGTGCAATTTGCAGCTTGCCAAGCACCCAATGGTTTTAACCCTTTACTTTATTTTGTCTCCTGTTGTCTTTTTATTAAATCTTTTAAATTTTACCAAAACAGTAAAATGTGTTTTTCACAGGGGGTAAAAACCCGCCCCAAAGTGGAGCCTGCAGTTTCCAGGCAGTGTGACCCAAAGCCAGGCTCTGACACTCACTGATGCCTGCAGCAGGCATGAACATTTATTTCCTCTCCAAACTCCAAGCAGGAATCACTTTTGTTCACTAAAACAGCTGGGCCTGGAGAAGCAGGGACACCTCCCTGAAAATGTCCATTTTATGACTCCTGTTTGAAAATAAAAACGCCCTCAAGCAACAGGTAATTCCAAATCACTGGGAAAAGCTTCAGCATGTAAAAGAAGACAAACCAATTGTCTGGGCAGCAAGAAAATTATATTATTAGACAAAATTAGCAATTAAACTCTAGGCTGACCAAACTCAGCAACTCATTATTATTATTTAGTCGTTTGTAGCTTTGCTGTTGATGTTTTGAAGACATCTCTTAGTCAAGCTACCAGATAAAAACTTTATATTCTTACACATACACAAATAACAGTTTCAGTTTAATTTTGCTGATAGATTATTTAAAAAACACCCAAAATATACCAGTGGTTTTTTAATACACTAAAAAAATGATGTAGATTCTACTTATTCCTGGGGGATTTCATCTTTATTATCACAGCACTGCAGAGCAAAAGAAGAGCAGCAGAATTTATTCCTCCCTGTCAAACATTTTACCTTGGTGCTGCCAAGCAGGACTTCTGGTATATCAGCATGGGCTAATTAAGAATATATTTTCTTCAATTATACTTTAAATTAATTGCTTTACAGATCTTTACCATGCTTCATGTTTAATTGTATCCTAAAACACAAAAATGAAATTGTTTCATCTCCTCTCATTTTTCTCTGCCATGAAACATCTCCGTAGATTTTTTTTTTTTTTTTTTTTTTTCTGTTATCTCTTTATGGGAAGCTAAAAGCAATGACAAAGGAACACGCTAATAAAGGGAAAGCAAATTATTTATATATTCAGGTTCTACACTCAATCAAAGTTGGATAATCTTGTCCTATTTTTAGCACAATCTGAACTCCCCTGAGTAGAAAACTGGCATTTAACAAATGTTGGAACTGTAAAAAGGACAAAAAAATGAACATTTGATGTCAGGATTTTTGTGATAAAATCCTTCAGGAGAAAAAAGGAAGATTAAAAGTCTGTGAGTATTGTAATGAACCCAGAGTACCTGGTTTAGAATATCTGTTTTAATTATTAACACCAACGAGGGGTTGAGAGCCATAGTTACAACACACCATAACTCCAATAAAACAAACTCATTTCAGTTTTTTTCAGGATGAGAGTTACAGATGTGACAGATTTATAGGAATTTCTGAAAAACTGACCATGGCAGGAGTAAGGCTGAGCCTGTGTTCAAGGGCTTTGTGGATTCAAGGCTATAATTCATTACTGGGTGAAAAGGAGGCTTTTAACCAAACTATTTATGCATTGGAAAACCTAATTTCCAGACTTCAAACTTTCCAGTTTCAGCTCATAAACCAAATCAGAATAGGAACAGAGCAATAAATGTTTCAAGCTTTTGTTTAGGACCAGCTTTATGTTACATTTACAAAGAACCCTCAAAGTTGGCAAAGAAAGAAAAACCTATTTTTCAGGCACATGAAATATTTTTATCGACATTTTTTCCTCCTAAAGATTTCTTTTCCACATTATTCCACTATGAAAACTTGAAAAGCATTAACCCCAATCCTTCTCATACTGTTTTTTGTGGGTCAGGCAGAAACCTGCTTTGTTCTGCCAAGAGGAAAATCAATGTTGCCACTACTGAAATAAAAAGATATTTGTACTTTGGCAATGTTTATATTTTTCTATGTTTGATAAGCAGACGCCCTAAACTTCTACCAGTAAAGTGTTTTAACAGCAGCCAGCATCCCCTAAAAACAGCAGATCTGTGGATTTTTGACAGCATTGGTACTCTCTGGCAGATGGGTAATTCTTTATGTCTTCAGTTTATTGCATTAGTTTCCCCCAAATCCTCATCTGCTTTTGGAACAACTTCCTTAAATATTGATCTTTTATTGGAAGGCTGAGTGGGATGTGGTTAGATCTCTTCACGAGACAGATTTCTGGGCTTTGGCACCAGAAGAGGTGGCAATCCATCAGAATATCTTCTGCATTTTATCTCTAACTTCAAATTATCAAAAAGAGTTCAATGCCCTTATCCTGAATCCAGGCTCGTTGGAATTCTAACTGCAACAACAAAGCAAGTACCAAAATAAGAAAGATTACTTAAATCTATTTAATTCTGCAGAATGGGTTCCATGAAGCAGAACAAATGAAATGAAGCAGTTGGAGTCCCATTACTGCCATTACAGCTCTCATTATTCTTTTGAAGATAAACATCCATATCAGGGATGACTTTAACATGGGCACCCATTCCTACTGGAACATGAACTCCATCTGAGGGCTCAAATCCCTCTGAAAACATTCACGCTGACCCAGGTGTTACAGAACTGAGCTGGGTTGCTTCTATGGATCAGCAACATCCTTCATTTCAGCTCTGTGGCCTTCTAATGAGCAAAGAAGAATTTGGGCAGCAGGGAAGGTACCCCAGGAATGGCCACTTGGAATGGCAAGGACTGATGAACAAATCTCTATTTTATATTTAATTTATACTGATGTATTTCACAACTGCCCCAATTTAACACTGCCATAGGAAAATTGAGCCAAAATGATGCACAAAGCACAACTCTGGAACTTTCAAGCACCAAAAAAGCCACTCAATAAAACCCAATACACAGTGCCAAGTTTGGAATGGCTGAGGACAGCAGCAGGTGAAGCAGCTTGGATTTATTGCCCTATATTAATCACAGGATTTCTCAAAAAGTCATAATTACAATCAGTGCCTGGAAAATTTGCGTTGCTTGTCCCCCTGTCCAACCTGACCTCGAACATTTCCAACCACAGGGTGTTCATTCAACATAAAGATTCATCTGGAAGTTGGAAAGAAATCTCTTTTCCTTCCTCCTTATCAAATCTATTGTGCCTTAAAGTAAAATCTTCATGGACCAGAATCTGTGTGTTGTACCAAGCACAGCTCCCCGTGGAGAGGCAGTAAAGAACCTGCTCCCAGTTGCAGAGGAATTGTGCTCTGTGCCTTTATCCAACTGAAAAAAAAAATCCCTTTACTCAAATATTCCTCCATGAGGGAAACATTCCAAGGCAGAGTCAGAAGCACTGTTTAAATTGCCATTGAAGTAAAGAAAATTATATTTGCTGAGATCTGGCTTTAACAAAAATTCTCAATTACCACTTTGCTGCAAATCACTCTTGCTTTACACCACCACCAGTGTGCTTTGCTGATACTCATTTCACTCTATAGCCTTAAATGCACAAGAGACTGCCTTTTTTCCAGCTATAAAATTTCATATTATTTCATTTCCTATACTGGATTATATCCTCCCATTTATTTACTCATTTTAAAATAAAATTGGCTGTTTTGAAAGCACAGGATTGAGAATATCCATCAGTAATCTTTTCACAAAGCAAGACAAAATTTGTACTTCCCATAGATGGGAGGCCTAAATGATCCCCCAAATAAATCCAATTGACTGAAAATTGAAGGTTTCACCAATGGACCAAGAAATGTTTTTGAAAAAAAATCTTTCTGTCACAGAAAAAAATACCAAGCACAATCACTTTACTCCCAGCAAGCCTTGTGAGCTTTTAAGCCATTTCTTAGAGACCTTACCAAGAAACTGCTGCAGAAATTCTCATTTTCTGGGAGCACTTAAATGCCACTTAAATGGATTTTTAAGCCTAAATGCCTGATGGAACTGCAGGAACTGGAAATTCCAGAGTACCCCAGTACAGTTTGATGAGTAAAGAAAGGTAGGAGAGAGGCAGAGGTTTCCTACCATAGTAAGTGAGACGTCCTCTGGCAATGTTTTTTCCTCTGGAGTTTTCAGTAATGCATTCATAGAGCCCTGCATCCTCCTGCTGGAAATTAGGGATTTCAATCATGCCATTGGATTTCCTCAGCTTTATTTTACTTGGAAATGGCAGCCCGTCAGTTCTTCTCCAGTTAATCTGAGGCACAGGGCTAAAGAGAGAGTAATGAGATTTTAAACAGTTTTGCTTAAAGTCCTTGATTGTCATAATGAGATACTTAAAGCAAACTAAATTCAGCAGTGACTTGCAGGCTGTGTTAAAAGCAGTAACCACACTGTACATGACAGATGGGCAGACACTCTGGCACCTGATTTGCATTCACTGCTGATTCCTGCTCTGCATTTGTGGTACCAGATTTGTCAGGATAACTCTGTGAATGCCCAGTAATTGCAAAATTTCCTGTAAATCAGCACTGGCCTCCCCAGAGGACAGCTGAGATTTACCAGTGGCTTCCATGGAGGGAGAATCCAGGCAATGCTTTTGGAATTGCCATCCTCCAGCAGCCTTTTATTCTGATTTGCAAACTTTCCCTGCCCTCACTGGGGAGCCAAAGCAATAGTGTGTGATCAAGTTATCAATCTGGTATGGGCACCTGACAAAGCTGCCTGCAAGCAAACCCCACACTGGTAAGTAAATACATTTACAGAAACACAAATGCATTCTCAGATCATCTGTGAAAGAGAAAAGGTATCAGCTGTGAGTGAAGCATCACTCAGAGGAGAAACACATTTCAATCTTTATTCTGGCTATAAAGGAAGAACAATATTATGAAAGCATCAAGTGCATTTTAAGAGGAAAATTCAGACAACATTCTCACAGACTTCAGCACCATTTCTTTGCACAGAGAAAAGAGACTTAATAAAAAGGTCACATGCAAAACCACACTGAATTTACTCCAGTTAATTTGAAATAAAATGTAAATTCCTGTGCTGCCAATATACACATCTTAATTCTAAACAAAATCAAAATACACTCCAGGAGTCTTTGCCCTCTTATTTCAAGGCAGGAGCTGTGATGACCAAAATCAGGTGTTGGGAAAACACCAGAACAAACTGCCAGAACTCCAGACCTCTTGTGCAGGTGAACCCCAAGGTGCTTCAATTTTCAGTGAAGATCAGAACTTACTTTCCCAGAGCAAAGCACTCCAGCTTCACAGTGGAGCCTTTGGCTGCTGCGAGCGTCTCCGGGAACTGAACTTCTATTTTGGGCTCATACTCCCCCATCACACCTGTGGGAGACAATGGACAAGGTCAGACTTTGAAGGTGATTTTTAAAGGCTTTTCTTTCTCTCTTTTGCAATTCAAAATGAAGTTTATTTCTCTGCTTATAAAGGGAGGCACAGTCAGATCAGAGTTAGGACGCAACAGAGCTTATCTTTTTAGAAAGATAATATTATCTTTGGATTTTAATTTAGTTATGCATTACATTATTAAAAAAAAAGAAGAAAGAGGGTACACCTGAGGAGTTTGAAGGGGACTACACAAGGAGCAAGGAATGTGTGGTCTTTCTAAATGGGAAAGGCAGAACACAAAGGACAACTCTATACAGAGACCACAGAGTTGAGGGAGGGGATGCACCGAGTTAGAAACCAAAAACCCCCAATTTCAGCTGTACACCAACACACCAGCCAACCCAGGAGAATTCAGGGTGCAAAGCCCCACAGGTGGGTGGGTGATGCTGGGAACGTCCCCAGTTTTGGCAGCCGTACCGTCCGTGCGCAGCACCAGCGGCGTGGGCGAGCCCAGCACGGGGCTGCTGCTGGCCCTGCTGGTCACCACACAGCTGTAGTTGCCCACGTCCGAGGGCTCCACCTTGGCTATGTACAGGTGGCCTGTCTCCTGGGACACGAAGCGCCGGCTGTCCTCCTGCACAAACGACGGGTACTCGTTGAAGATCCAGGCGAACGACAGCTCTGGGTGGGGGAAAAAGCACAAAAGGTGATGGATGGGAATTCCCTGTGGGATCCAGGACATTCCCTGGAGCCTGGGCAGGGGGCTCAGATGGCTTGGCACAGTGCCCAAGACCCCTGTGGGTTTGATTTAAGTCCCTGGGAAAAATTACCATCCTTATATGAAGAATTACAAGTCGCAAAAAATACGTAGAGCATAAATTAGATTGTTAGATTATTAGATTATTAGAAGGTAGAAAAGTGAGTTTGTAAAATTGTTTATATTAAGGGTCTGAACACAAGATGGAAGGATTTGGGAGTGGTATGTCTTTCTCCTTCATGGCATCCCTCTTTTGGGTTAGGACGGCACTTTGGGATTGGTTTGAGAGAAAACTGGACAGTGCAATGTAGGTGTCACATATTGGAAGATAATTGTAAACATCAAGTGTGTAATTTAGAGTATAAAAGATAACTCCTGCCCCAAGGGCAGGCAGTGTGCCTCCAGCTGACATCAGGATGGACCTCTGCAAGTCAGGGAAAAAGTTCCTTAGATAACAAAGAATAAACAACCTTGGAAACCTCAGAAAATGACTTCTGACTCTTCCTTCAGTGCTTTAGCTGGAAAAAAAAGAAACTCTGAGACCCCCAACTACTGTGCAGTGAGTGATCTCTGAGACAGAGACACTGCTGTTCACATTTCCCCACTTTCTGCTTCCCTTCAAAAGTCACTTTATTACTGTGTTTGGGTGGGAAGGAAAAGGATTTGACAGGAAGGGCTCACAGATATGTGTAGAACAGAAAGATCTTGGAATGTAGAATCTGAAGAAGGAATAGAAGTGATTGCAAGTTTTGATACAGAGGAAAAGAATTGCTGAGCCAGTGTTAGTGGGTAACTAAGAAGGCAAAGGATAAAATGAGTTGGAAGGGGCTTTTATGACTCTGAGCAAAGGATAAATCCACCACAAAAAACCCCATGATTTTACCAAGCAAAAAGATTTTCACAGGCAAACAAGAAAACCAATGCTGCAAGTAGAAGAAAAAATCTCAGAATTTTCCACTGCAAGAAAACTGAAAAACGACTTTTAGCTCAAACTGTAACACACTGATCTTCTGTGATTGGAAAATAGTAACATGAATATAGTAATGTTAGGATAGGCTCTAGGTAATAGTAAAAGTGTTCATTGGTTGTTATGTAATAAGATGCACAGTAAAGAAAGAAATTCAATGCTTTGTAACACGGATGGAACAGAGTTTCAGGACACAGGGTTTGCATTTAGCCATCAGCTCTGGGCTCACCCCTGACCCACAGCTGCTGGAACCTCATCTGTGCAATAAACAGCATCTCAAGAGCTGTCTGAATCTCCATCTCTCAGTATCTGACAGCATTGCATTATTTACATTTATTGCATTATTTATTGTCTAGCAAACAGCCAATGACTGAGAAAACCAGATTTTAAAAAATACCAAAACTAGCAAAACCCCCTATTTTTTCCTCCTCCAGCAGAAAAAAAAGGCCAAAGTAATCCAGAATGTTAAGGGGTTTCTTTAAATCTCCTTAAATCTCCATTTTTTTTTCCTCCCTAAATTTAATATGCACAGAAATAGGAGCAGACAGCAAAATCGAGAGCAAACTTGGCTAAAATGGAAAGATTATTCATTCAGGAGCTGCTTAACTCCTCAGCCAGATGATTAGCAGGTAGAAACAGGACAGGATAAGAATGTCAGAAGGAGCCTAAATTCCCAGTAGGGCTCATCACACAGCAAAACTGATTTTTCATACAAAACTCCCTAAAAACTCCATTAAAAAAATTTCTGTATGATGGGGCAAAGTAGCCCTTGCTACCATTCATTATGATTGTCTGAAAGCAAAGGAAAAAAAAAACTCCATACGTAAAAAGATAAGCTTAGAGATTTGGCAATCCAATCCAAAATGAATTTGTTTTGTTTCCTGAGCATCACTGAGAGCTTTGTGTGCCAATTTTAATTAGCAAAAACCCCTTCCTGTGCGAGGCCACGTGTTTGTCTCATCCACTTCCTACAGGATCAAAGGAAAATAAATTTTTAATGGTGTTCCAGGCAAGGAATAATTTTTCACCCACGTGCCACTTATGCAAAGATTACAGCTCCTGGAAGTGCTAATTAGCAATGATTACAGCTTGATTGACCTCTCTTGGTGTTGCAGTGTCTGCAGCACTGGAGATCAGCCCCTCCTGCACAGGTTTAATTTGAAGGTGCACAAATTTGGGGGCACCAGGAAAGGAAAAGGTGGTACATCCTGAACCCTCAACCCCTCCCCAGGCTGCCAAAGCCAACAGGACAATTTGACACAAGTTAAGACAGGTGGGAAATAAAACCCACTCAATAAATGAAATTATTAAGGTATTTATGGGCTGCCTGGCATCAAATGACATGGCTGATCAGTAAAGTGCATTTAATTTTCTTCTATCAATATTTAAACCTCTTCCATTAGGATAATTTTGCAGCAGTGGCGTGTCCCAACCATTAACAGGAGTTAAACTTCTGTCATATTTAGAAATATTTATTGCCAAAACCAGAGCCATAAGGAGGAAAAGACTTGCAAGATCTTCTCAGGAGCAGCAGTGGCTTTCACCCCAATTCTCTCCTCCAGAACTCCAGAGGTGCAATTCATTTTTAGGGGAGGGAAGGCAGCAAGGATTTGTCAGGAAACAAGGGGGGAATTATTACAGTTGGAAGCATTAAATTATTTCAAAGAAAGAAAAAAAGAGAGTACACCTGAGGAGTTTGAAGGGGACCACCCAATGTGTGGTTTTTCTAAATGGGAAAGGCAGAAAAGAGTGGAGACAGCAATCACAGGGCTGAGGGAGGGGCTGCACACCAAATTAGGGACCAAAAAACCCCATTTTCAGCTCCACACCAAACCCAGACACCCACAAGGCAGCAGTGGGTGACACCAGGCTTTACAGCTTCTGGTATTTACTGAACCACTTGTGTGTGATTGCTCAAAATATTATTGCTGGCTTAAAAAAAAAAAAAAAAAAAAAAAAAAAAGAGAGAAAATATAAAGAAAAAAGATGCCCAGAAGAGTGTGAGGGTGGAGAGATCTGGAGATGCAGCAGGAAAAGAAGCAGCTTCATTTCATTCCTGTGATTTTGGGTTAAATCAAGAGCAAACTCACTGAAATCAGTCTCTGGGATTACAGCAGCCATGCAAAGTGGATTCCAGTTTAATTGGCTCCTTCAACAGCCTCTGAATAAACACTCCTGAAAACCTAATTCCCCATTCAACACATATTTTTCATATTTTCACTGACTCTCTTAAAAAACTCTGGGGTATTTCTATCCCCATGCCCCACCACCATCACCTCATTTTATATTTACTGTCCTTTACAAAATCGTATTCTTATTTTCCAAATAATAATAATAAAAAATCATATTAAACAACTTGTGGTGTGATTTATTATGTTTACACCATTTGCCTGTTGCTGATCTTAGGGCACCCTCCAGGGACACAAACTCACTCCCTTTCTGCCAATTACAAGTTTTCAGTTGATTTTCTGTTATAAATGGAAGTAATATGCCTCTCCTGGGCTTCCTCTGAGTTCTAAGCCTTTGCTTTCCAATGCATTTTTTCCTTTTTTTGGCGACCATACATGGGTAAGGTATTGGAAATTACAGTTATTACTCAATTTTTATTTGCTTACTACATCTTGGTTGGCAGCTTCTCTTTATTTTGCATTATTTGATTATTATTTACTGTGCAGTCTCCAACACACTCAGCATGTTCACACTGTTCCAGGCCTTTTGTGCACCTAAGTGCTCAATTAAAAAATGCTTATAAAATTACCTGTCATTTTTAAATCTGAATTCTTTATGAAATTCAGCAATTAAATCACCATGGCCTTTGAGGTTTACCTCCAAGGGTCATTTCCTGCTATTTATGAACCTTACAAAACCCTAAATTACTGTTGCTAAAGGAACATAATGCAGTAAAACCCGCACATTTATTGGTTTTTAACTATGTTCAAAGTCAAGCCTTAAGTTTATGCACATCCTTTGGAAAATATGGCTTTGAATTATGTTTAAAGGATTTTAGAAATACAGAATTTAAAGAAATTACACATTTCTTCTAAGTGAGACTGAAACACTTCACTAGGAGATCATTTAGAGAACCAGGGTGATTTTACTTCTTGGAAACTGAATTTAAGTGACAGCAGCAGTGGTGGAAATTCCAAACTGTAATTAAATTCAGGAAGTTGGAAAAACAGAAGTTTGGGGGGAAAAAAGGCACAAAGACAAAAGACAATTCACAAAGTTAATTTTATCCACTCTTTGCATAAATAATGTCAGGGCTTGCTCCTTGTCTTCTGACACCTGCTTAACATTTACCTGGAGCCCCATAATTCACACCTAAATGAGACTTCTAAAATAGCCACAAGCAAGTGATGTGGACAGTATTCTTCTGAAACAGATTTAAAATGTTCCAAAGTGACTGGATTTGAATTAGCCAAGTGGGTGTTTCCAGAAAAAAAGCTGGTAGGAAATGAAAATTCTTGATTTTGGGGAGCATGGAGCACAGTAAAGAGTACAAGGTTAAAAAAAACAAACAAACAAAAAAAAAATATCCAAACAATCAGAAAAAAAACAACCACCAAAACATAAAGAAGGTTCATGTCAATCAATCAATCCCAATTATTTAATTCACTTCTCCAGTTCTGATTTTACAATATCCTGTAGCAGAGACACAAGGAGAAGTTAAAATAGCCTGGAATTTTATCTCCAAATTTTGTCTCTGTCTGGAATTTTGTCTCTGCCTATCCCACAGGAGGGCACCTGGAAAACTGTTTCTAAGAAAGCAATCAGACAGAATTTAGCAATGTCAGAAACTGCAATTAAAACCATGGAAATCTGCAGCAAACAGCTATTTTGAATGATCTATCTTAGGTTAAAAATAATGGAAAAGTAACACTGATTTTGAGAGGATAATAACACACTCCCTAATTAGGGCAGAAACCAATTAGTTCATCATTTGGCCCAATTTCAGCTCAAAGTGTGATGAAATGGCAGAAAAGGGAACAAATCTCCTGTTTGTGGATGAGCAGCATCACCCAGGAGGGAGGAGCTCTGAGCACTCAGCTTTTTGTGGGATCATCACCCACAAAAATGAGCATTTTCCAGCACTGGATGTCTGCACAGGGACCTCTGGAAAATGCCAACAAATTACCTGAAAGTAGGAAATTAATTCTTGAGGTAAAAGTGCATGGAGGTCCCAGAGGATGCTCTGGGGTGCAAACTGTCCTTGCAGGGAAATCCTTGGGTTACACTGCTGTGGGGTGTGAGTGCTCCCAGGGGTATCACTGATGTCATTTAGCATAAATTACCTTCAAAAATCTCCTTAATATTTTTCTTTTCTTTCTTGGGTCAATTTTCCTGCTTAGCTCACCACCTTGAGCAAGCCCCCAGCCCCAGCTGCTCTTGGTGCCACTTTCTCTGTGCCATAAACCAACAACATCTCCCTCATTTCTCCTGGCAAACCTTAAAGATTGCTTTCCAAATAGAAATTTCAGCTCTGGAGGCGTAGGACAAGGTGTTTATGTGCTCCCATATGTGCAAACTGCAGCTCCAAATGTCACGAGGTGCCACTGGCAGGAATGGCAGCATTCTGGCAATGGAAAAGCAGTTTATTTAGTTTATTATTTGAGATAAACTGTACATAACTGCAAGGTTTAGGGTATGTTCTTGTACACATTCAATGCCCAGAAATTAAACAGTCCCAGGTATGTCCAACTGGGAAAAACAAACCAAACCCAGGCTCAGACTGAATTTCCAAGGGGGATCCTGGGGCTGTTGGCATTCAAGCAGCTCTATCACTGATAATGAAAAAGTCTTTAGCTCCAGTCACACTTCAGAGAACAAAGTGGGCTGGTATTTACTTTTTGTTCATGTTCTCCATATAAAAATAATGACAATTACAAACCCTCTACAGCAGGGCTGGAATTGTGGCCTCCAGGAGTGATGTGAGACAGTGAGATCTGCTTACAATAGGTGCAGTGTATTTCCAACATCTGAAATTTCACCTGAACTCTGCAGAAGAACTCTTTTGGCTGAATTTTTGTTTATACAAAATGTAAACTGCGTGATGGGAATGCAAATCCAGCCACAAAAAGTGAAGAATCCCCAGAAACTAATTTTATTTCAGAGCATAATGGCAACACTCTGATTTGAAACTAATGTATACCATTAATTGTTTTGGCATAAAAGGAGAGTTATTTTATAGCTAAAATATACCAGATCAATTTTCAGCCTGCTGAGCAGGTCATCAGGCATGCAAGTTGTGTGTATGGAACAGCCCAGAACAATGAGAGCAGTGAGACACACACACAATATCCTGCAATTCCAATCTACTCATTTAATGAGAATGTTGAAATGCTTCAGCTGAAGTTGCAAGGTTCCTACTTCAAGCTAAAACCTGATTTTCATTTTTAAATGAAACATGGTAAGAGTCCACTTGTCTTTTTTCGATTTTGGAATGAGCTTTAGTTTGATGCAATTCTTCAAAAAGACTAATTTGTATTTTTTTTCCTGCTGATCCCACAGCCCCAGAACTGGCCAAGAGGTAACACACACAATGATCTGGCACACAGGGATGTCACACAGCCACTAAAAGCCCCTTGCTCCTCACATTTAATAATTCCTGGGGCTTTCTTAAATCACTCACAGCAGCATCACAAGCAACACTCACCACTGGAACTAAAGCACCAACATTTCTCAGCTCATCCTTGGGACACAGATGCTCCAGACTGATTTCTCTATTAGCACCAAACCCCTCCTGTAAGTCCAGCTGCAGAGAGCACAGCAAAGAGCTCAGCAGCCCAGGGACCACTAGCCAGGAGCAGCTTTTCCTGGCCAAGCCTCCCCAGCAGGTCACACATCCCTGGGTGCTCCCAGGGCAGCCCAGATGTTAATGAGAGCCTGAGAGAACAGCTCTGTGCCCTTGGCTTCCAGTGCTGAATAAAAATCCCCATTCTGCTTCCCCTGGAGCTGTGCAGGGGATGGATTGGTTCCTCTTCATCACATTTCTGCACTAATTGCTCCAGACTCGCTGTGTCATTCCAGGAGCTCTGGCTCTGAGCACGCTGCTCCCACTCTGGAAGCAGCAGAAAAGTAAGAAAGTGCTTTAGGAAGCAATATGTAAATACATCCCCATTAGCCATATCCATTTCAAGTGACAAATTGTTCTTTTAATCACCTCCCTACAACTTTACATTTAATTGCTGAGAGCATTTCCAGAACTCTGTTGTGCTTTTTCAATAGCTGGAAGGATTTTAAATTGCTTCCTGCCTATAATAATTTTGAGGATAAAAAAGGCGATAGTTTAGTTTATTGCTGAACTAAAATAAATCTGATTTCTTGTGAGTGTTAAATATTAGGGACATAAACCAAGGAAAACGAATGGAAATACCCAGGAGTCAATTTTCAAAGTAAAGCACCAATATTTATATGTGGAAGCAGTAATTAGTGACACTTTCATTTGGTACTCTTGCACTCTTTTAGGAGAAGGTACTTGATAAAACCCTTGTGAAAAACAAAAATTCCTTTCAGCATTCTTGTTCTGAGTGCTGGGATCAGCTGGGACTGCAGCCACCTCCCTCCTCCTAATCAATTATCCTCTTTCCAAAGGAAAAACCCAAATATTTTAGTAGAGAAGATAATAAAGAGCTGGAGGAGAAATACCCCCCAGTCACAATTTAGGGATAAAAATAAACCTGGTGGAGAGCCAAATGCAGTTATTGCCTCCAGTTTCCTCCTCTTTTTCCCAAGGCATAACTGAGATACCTGGGACTGGGTAAGTGAAAAGGTTCAACCTGAATTTTTTCTTGCAGTTTGGTTCTTCCCAATCTACTTCTCCAATTTTCTTTCCATCCACCCATTCTTCTGAGATACCCCACAATGGAACATGGGGTTAGAATTCTGTAAGATTTTGGGGTAGGAAACTGCTCAAAGCTTCTTAGATCACTCACCCACCTCTGTGTCACCTTAAAAACATGCACTACAAAGCAACTGAAGATGGTGCACAAAAATATAAATACGATATATTAATTTCAGCTTGGGACAGAGGTTTATCAAAAGAAAAAAGCAGACCGCATTTGACAAAGGGCACAGCAGAGTGTCTCTGGTTTGGTCCTGGTGGTGAAAAGAATGCCCTGGCAGGCAGAAATCTCTGGAAGATGCAGCTGAGAATGTGTATTATTTCCCTTCACATGGACAAACAGAGGTGTCTCTCAGGTGCCATCTGATTTCAAACTGCCAGCTGAAATTTGTGCAGATGATGATGATGACGACACCAGCAGGACTACTGAAAAATATGTTTTAAATAAAAATGCTGTTTCTCCTTGGCAGATTGAAACAGCACAGGAACATTATGGAGCTGTTTTTAAGGAGAATACCCTTACAATATTCAAGGTACCACTCCCCTTAAAATATATTTTTGTTCAAGAAGCTCTGCAAGTGTGATTTATTGCTGGTGCCCAGACGTGTGTCATCCACAACCTGCAATTAAAGCAGGAAGCAAACGTGCAAAACCAGGATGGTGAAACGGGAGTGTGGATGGGATATTAGAGATAAACCCTTCCCTGGGAGGGTGGAACAGGGTGCCCAGAGCAGCTGTGGCTGCCCCTGGATCCCTGGAATGTCCCAGGTTGGAGTAATGGGACAGTGGAGGTGTCCCTGCCATGGCAGGGCTGGAATCACAGCTTTAAGGTCTCTTCCAACCCAACCTTTCCATAAAACACTGATGTGCAGCAGGAAAGAAATCATATCCTGCAGTTGCACCTATTTAACTTTGCTTTGCTTCAAAGGTACAAAATGTTTCCAAAGCCAAATACGTCAAATTAATTCAACTTATATAGTTCCCTGAAAAATTTTGTTGCTATTCAGGAGTTGCAGAAGAAGCAAAGCATCCAAGTATTTTTGGCATCTGAGACTCTTTCCATGCCATTCTGCCCACGAAGCAGAGCCCTGCTGGAACTTGCAGGTCTCCAAATGACAATACAAGAGACACGAGCAGAAATCTGCAAGTCTAAACACTCGTTTGGAACAGACATGCCATTATTCAGTGAAGGATTTGTCACAGCAAACACTGAGCAATAAATTGGGATCTATTTTTCCATGATCTAATATTATTTCCTATCAGCATGTCACAACTCTGACACAATATGCTGTGAGCTGAATTGATCCCTGCCCTTCAAATCCAGCCTCATTTATGGATTAAACCTACATTTATCTGGGAGTTATATGAAGAGGAAGGACAAATCCTTGCTGCTTTATCCATGCAGGAACATCCCTGCCATACTGCAGGAAATAGGAACACACAGCACACAAGGCTGATTAGGAATAAATCAGAATTTCCTTGGGATTTTCCAAGCAGCAGCTCATCAGCTCCACAAAATTCTTGTCATTTATTCAAGTTCTCCTGGGTGATGGTCCCATTCCCCATGGGAACAATGCTGCAGGAAGCACACCAATGTAAAACTAATGTGGAGTTTTTCCAGGGAAACTAAAATTTGTTGAAATGTTCAAATAACCATCAAGCAGATCTTCAGTTCTACCATTAAAAATCAACTTTTTCTCTGTGTATAAAGCAGCTTCAAAGCACCCCAGACAACACAAAAGGACCATGCCTCATTGCCTCCTCCTCTCTTGAAGAGCAGAAATACCTCATAAATCCAAAATCAATGTCAGATGAGGAAAACTGACTGTACTAAACAAATATAAATCAGAGTATATAGGAACAGCAATACCAGCTGAAGACAAGCTACACAATAATCACAATTCAGTACAGTAGTAACAGGAGGTAAAACCCTACAGGAACTCAGATTTGCTTCACTGAGGGCTTTGTCACTCGTTAGATACCAATTTTGGACCAAAATCAATAGCAGTGAAAAATCATTTTTAGATCTCCATATGTCTAGCTTTTCCCATTCTTGGCAGAATGGGCAAAAATTAGCATCACATGAATGTTTTTTAACCAGCTGCACATTAACTGTGTCCAACATTAAGTTTGGGATATGGAGATGTTTGTTGGATCGACAGCCCCTTAAAACCATTAAAGACAGAACAGTAACACAGTAAAATGTCAAAATAGCTGTAGAGATTCCAGCGCAATTTAAAGGTTTTAACAACTAGAAAAGTAGTGGGACAGCTACACAAATCCATTTTTGATGTTTTGAGAATGTGGGTGAGATGATTTACTGATTTTTGGTGGCAAAAAAAGGGTATTTTAACAGGCTCCCTGCAACAGAATTTAAAGATCCAGAAGTATGGCCATGCAGAACAATGACAGATGACCATGTTAATTATCCAAACATCACTGCTCAATTATGAAACAACTTTGAGTATTTAACATAAAACCAGCCTGATCAGGAAAATATTTGGTGGGGGGGAAAAGTCTTCACACTCAAATAATTTACCAAATCTTCCACTCAGTAAATCCCAAACAAGACTGCTAAAAATGGGAATTTTATTCAATTTCCAGAAAGGGGAAATGTTGCAGCTCTAAAAAAGTATTGGAGTGGTCTGTGATTCGTAAATGGAGTTTCATTGTTGATTTAATGCTGGATGTCCACACTCCAGTGGAGCTGGAACTGCACACTCAAAAGGACAAAACCACTGCAAACTGCAGGAATAATTTGCTCCCCATTGAAAAGGGACATTCACACAACTTATGTAAATATCTGTGCCTAAGATAAGCAAGGAAAAAAATGTGATAAATTGTGGAAGGGAAGCAATTTTCTTTTTGCATACTATGAGCTGGGGATGAACATTGGTTTCTATTGTAACTGGGATGCTGTACATGCAGGAATAATCACTATTTAATCAAGTCTCTTCTTGCAAACTCTTTACAGAGAATGCAAGAAATAAGTGCAATTAAGTTAGCAAGATCTTAGAAACTGCACAACACACCAGAAAACAAAAGCAGGGTATTTTGGGGGCTACAGGGGGAGAGGAAACAAGTTGGTGAAAAAGGTTTTTAGAATTAGTATGGCCTGGAATTCTTCGATAGCTCAGTGCAATAAATACAGACTCAAAAAATTAAAAAAAAAAAAGTCAGACCACTGACCTGGAAAGGGCTGAACATCCCTCAGGCCAGGTCATGGTCCTAAACCATCCCTGCTCCTCCTAACAAACCATTTCTGCTTCCTGGCTGGATGTTTTATCCCACCCTGGCAGGGACACTGTGTGTTTGATGCCAGCCTGCTACAGCTTTATTTCAGTGAAGAAAGGAGGAGGATTTTTTTCCCACCTTGCTCCATGTCTCCTGAAAACCTCAGTTAATCCTCCAACTCTCAGCCATATTCAAGGATTTGAAATAATTCTGGTACCAGTTCTCAGTCCCATCTGGTAACTCCTTTTTGCTCAGCTCTGTTTTTATCATGAACAGCACCATTAGTGTGGGGGTGTCAATCATCTCCCATCTGCTGACTGCAGGAGGAATTCTCACCTCTCCCAGCCACTGTTCCAGCACCATGAGCACGTCAGGCATCACCTCCTGCTCACAGCTCAACCCAAACCCTGCCAGCAGCGTTGCCTCAGCTTGGCCATCACCTCTGGGTGTAAACCCACACACAGGACACAGCTGCAGCAACAGCTGGGCCACTCCAGACCTGGGACTGCATCTAGAAGGAGAATTTCATCATTCTGGTTCTAACAGATAGCTGGGACATGACCTGTTTTCTCAGCTGCTGAAAGACAAAGCTGCTGTAAGGCTATAAAGATGATTTAAGAGTATGTATCAGTTTAGAGGGGAAAAATTCTGCAAGCTCAGACAGTTGTAAAATTGCCACTTTATGGCTGTGTCTGCTTGGACTCTGCCAAATTTATGAGGCCACAACGCCTATATTATTGAATATAATGTCTGGCTTCTATTACCTTGCCTTTGCAATCAAATGTAATGTTTAACATCACAGCCCTTCAATAATGACACTCTGTATCAATTAAAAACAATAAAACCAGTTCCTTTCAGATATTACTTGGGGCTCAATAGCAATTAGTCAAAGACTGAAGATGCAGAATGAGGGATGAAAGGTACTTGCAACTTTTGGTCCACCAAGAATCCATATACCCACTTTTCTCACCCCCTCAGTGCAGCAGTGGTTTAAATGACACAGCATCACTGCATCCCAGCACAGAATGTCTTGATTGCAAGAACACAGGCACTGTCAAAGACAAGCATCTCTGCAATTCTCTGCTCACAGGGAAAACTGGATTCATTGAGCCTCACCAATTGTGAAATTGGGCAGAATGGAACTCCAGAAGATCCTCCATTAATTACAGGAAATCCCATAAAAATCAGACACATTAAGTGCACAGAAATGACCAGGAACCAGATAAAAGTAAATCCTCTTAAACACATCCCTCCTTTGATTTTGGTTTCCTCCTCCCTGCATTTACTCCAGAACCCATATTTCGCTGTGATTGTGATTTTTGGCATTTCCAGGGGTGCTGCCCAGCCCCCAGGTCCCCCCTTACCTCCTGCCCGGGGCGGGGTCCCGCAGAGCAGCACGACCCCCTGGCCCTCGCGCACCGACACCGCGCTCCTCATCCTCGTCCTGGAGCTCTCCACATCTGCAAACAGAAGAGCAGCACATCAGGAGACAGCAGCAGGCAGGAGAAATCCAGCAGATCCCTGGAATCCAGCAGATCCCTAAAATCCAGCAGATCCCCAAAGTCCTGACCTCCCATCCCCTGTGTGCAGCCCAGCACGGTCAGTGCAGAGTTGCAGACAAGGCTGCTGGGCACAAGGGAGGGTGACAGAATTTGGGATGAAGGGAATTCATCTGCAGGGAGATAATTGAGCAGATCCTGTGGCTAATTTTGTTCTTCTGCCTGGCTTCTGCTACCCTGCTTTGATAACCAAAATGGAGCCAATGACTTAAAAATAGGTCCTCAAGCCAGTGTTTCTTTGCAAATGAAGGATAAAATGAACACAGCATCAAGATCCAACTAAGCTTCCCTGTCCAATGTAAAATGACATTAATAACAGCTATTCAGAAAACAAATATGGATCTTTTCCAGGAGAAAGGAGCCTCCTGGACCACATTCCAGTAGGAGAGTCCCTGGAGCATCACTAAGCCAGAGCTCTGCACCTCGGTGTGCTGACCCTCCTTGGGGCTCTGGGATTATTTTAGGAGCACAGGACACCCTGAGTGGAAAGGATCCACAAGGATTATTGAGTGCATCTCCTGGCCTTGCACAGGACACTCCAAAAATCACACATGGTGTTGTCCAGCACTTCTTGGGGGGAGGAAGCAAATGCTTCAGTTGCCATAAATGCCAGTATTTTATAATAAATTTATATTTAATATTTAAAATAAAATAAAATAAATATTAATATAAATAAATTTATATTTTATGTTTATGACTCACTCTGCCTGGTGAGTCAAGACCCAAGAAAGTTGGACCTTATTACACCCTTGAACTAAGCTAAAGACAACATGTAATACAAACCAATACACTCACAGCCTTTTCCATAAATAAACCATCTATTTTTCCATAACAGAACAGAAGCCAACTTAAAAAAAAAAATTGTTTAGAACCTTGTATAGGATACTAAACTAACACAGTCTTTAAATAAGGCTGTCTTTATAACCAAGCATAATAGGAGCAGTGAGCTGACCAACAGCAGCTATTTCCCAAAATATGATGTTTTTTATTACTGCAAAGCAACAACTGTTACAGTGAGAACACTGAATAAGAGTGATTAGAATTTCAACAGCTCCTTTAAAAAATGCTGCAGTAAGAGAGGTTTGTACAATCCTTTGTTAGTGCACATAAAGTTCACAGGAATGTTTCTCAGAAGGGCTCTTATCAACTTCCCAAGTGAATTTCCACGCAGGTATCCTCAGAACAAACCCAGATCCTTTCGCTGGATATGATGTAGAAGTCACAAACTGATTTCACTCAGGGATCAAAACAGGACATTAAATTCTTGTTTCAGGCCTTTCAAGCATCTTGCTCTTTCCCCCATAACATTATACACTCATCAGCTGCCCCAACACCATTCCCCAGAGCCATGGAAGGGAAAACCAGGAGCTGCCAGCACCTCAGAGAACACACACTGATTTGTACCAGGATGAATCACACCAAAAGAATTAGTATTTTACATAAAAAATTAATTTAGACCACATTTTGCCTCTTACATCACAAGTCATAAATCTTAAAAAATACCATTTCCATAGCTGAAATGGGTTTTGAAGCCCATGTGTTTATTTATTGCAACTACAGAACTTTAGAGCCTTTCTTGTCTTTGTGTTGTCCAACAGATGATAAGGGCAGGATGGGATTGGGCTGGGAGCAGCTTGGGGGATGTGGCACATGGAGGATTGGGAAGGGAATCATCCCAGAGGGACCAGGCAGGACCCACCACAGCTCTGAGCTGCTGCAGTGCTGTAAAAATTGGAATTATTTATCACTGACTGCAGGTGAAGAGTGTTGCCACATAAAACCAGTTGTTGGGGAAACAAGAAGCAACGCACACCCATCCAAAAATGAAGAATATGAGCCATACTACAATAAAAAAATAATTTCCCACAAATTAGCAGGAAGTTCCTCATCCCACCTTCCAGAGCAGCTCAGCTACCGGAGTCACCACAAAATAGCATCACTTCATTTCCATACAAACTCCTGCACTGCCTGGCACAGCTTTGAGCATAATGAGAAGCAGCATGCAGAACAGGAGCAGGGCTCTTGCTTAGCATTGCACAGCCCAGCCCCAATCCCTGACCTGCAGAGCACTGCCTGCTGCTCAACACCACGCTGCTCCCATGTCCAGGAGCTCTGCAGCACATCCACGGGGCTGAAGGTCAAACCCAGGCTGTTTGGAAGTATATCAAGAGTGATTGTTTATCCTTGAGCTTCTTTGTCAGGTTTTTGTTTGATTTTTTAAATAAAGCTGCTATTCCAAGCACAATAACTCCAGGGAGAAGAGCTGCATCTCCTAACAAAACTTATTATTGCAGGAACTCATTGGCAAGGGACATGAAATCCTCAGGGTAAATAAAACACCTTAAAAGGTGGACTAATAATGACAAAGCTTGTTTATTTTTACAGATTGAGCTGTATCCCTGAAATCAGAGGTTCTTACCCTGCTGAAATGTCTCAGCAGATAAAATATAACTGCAAACAAAGAACAGGGATCAGGACAGAAGATTGTTTTGAGGAGAGGTGAGTCAGAACAGGACTCACTTTTCAGCAGCCATGAGATGACAACATCCCATTGTTCAGGCAAAGAAAAGGCCAGAAACACATGAAGTATTTCTGCATTTTATCTGCTGGACTAAGGACTGGTTTACTCATCAGCAGATTTTTGAAACTCTTCAACCTGGTCACCAAACTGAAGTGTTTTCATTAGTTTCTCTTGCCTTAATCTTTTCACTTCTTCCTTGCATTTATTACACCTCGCTTCTAATCTCCTTTCATCTGAAATGCAACCATTCATGGAAAAAATTAACAATTTAATTACTTAACCCTGCCAGGCTAAGGCTCTAATCGTGCTGCTGAAAATATTTTGGTAAAAATGTTACAAAAATCCTGACTACAGGGGAAAAAAAAATCCAATATAAAAACAGCTAGAACTGTAATTTGCAAATTAAATGCTTTTATTGCCTGTTTAGAGTTTGCCACATAGAAGGAAGTTTAAAATTAGCAACTGAGGCTTTCTGACTCCTGAAACAGCATTTTCTTCTCCTTTCCCCTGCTAATACATGTATTTGCCTCATTGCTTCAGCACCAAGTCCATAAAGTTGTATCAACTGAAATGCACATGCCATTGCAATAAAGTGAAGAAAAAAAACACAATTCAGCTTTGCAGAAAAGTCTTTGATTCTGCCCAAAGTGGGAACAACAAAACGAGTTCCTGCCCATATAGAAAAGATGTGAAAACTGCATATTCCTCTGGGTTCTCTCCTTTTGTTGAATGAGCCAAGTTTTCAGTCTTAAGCACTGAGACAAAGATTCCAAAAAGTGGAGTGACAGTGATGTGAGTATCCAACCTGTAAGAGCTGCATTTGAACACTCCTGTGGCACTCAGGGCAATTAAAAGACATGGATTTGTGGATTCATGAGGGGAAAACACGACCTGGAGCATCTCTGTAAGGTAAACTGAACTCAGTGACATTTTTATAACAGAATAAATCAGAACTCATCTGCAGAGCCCACAGACCAAACTCACTGCGAGCAGCTCCCAGATGTCTCTGGTTTGTGATCCCGTGTCATCCAGAATGTGAAACACTCATCTTAGAGAAATTAGGATTTTAGTTAAAAGTTAGAAGAAATTAGGCTTGAGATAGTCACCTGAAATTTAAATAATTGATTCCTGTCAATTTATGTTTGCTGAGCTGTGCTTGCAATGGGAAAGGATGAAACTGGTAGGCAGGTTCAAAGAACACAAACAATTGCAACCAGAAACTCATTCTTTGCAAAACTGGAGCTGCCCCAAAAGCCATTTGTATTGTCATTGATAGAAAAGGTCAGGGTGAGGAAGACTCGCCTTACTTCCTCCTTTTAAGACCCCTCCCCACAAAAACGAACCCAGACTTAATTCAAGAAGCCAACCACGCTGCTTAATTGCCATTCCAGCTAATTACCATGGGCAGTGGGGATGGGAGGGGCTGGTATTATGAATATGGATTTGTTTGAACCTTTTGTCAATAAACAGACTCTGTGACCAGCTGTGATTGTGCAGTGTGTGTTAGAGGGTTACCTCACACTGCTGCCCAGCGCTGAATAAACATTCACTTTGTAACTTTAAATTGTTAGAGAGGCTTTGGTCTGTCATAGTTGAGTATCAGCGTTAGGCCAATACTCATATTTTGGTAAATCAAAGGGATGGGGCAGGATCACATCAAACACCAGAGAAGACACACAGCATCCTGCCATGAAGAATTCAGAGCGTTTCTGGTGCCAGAGCTGCTCCACACACACAGCTGTGCCTTGTGGCAGTGCTGACTGATGCTGCATTTTGTCAAGAAACCTGGGGGATATTTCACCCCTGACACTAATTCTGTACACAGGAGCTTTGCAAGATTTGCAGGCACTGCTAAAACTTACACCAAATCCTATTTATTATTTTAGGTAATACACAGAACACATTCACTGTGAGACGAGCAGGATTCAGTTTTTCAACTTTTTTTTTTTTTTTAAAATTCAGATTTCCAGCTCCAAGTCCAGTAGCACCCAAGCATCTCACCACACTTGTATCAATTGCTCTTTATTGTCAAACACATGTTTATTAGCAATTCTACCATGTTTTGAAAACTGCAGAACAAAGATTCAAGCTCTAAAAACATAATTGTCCCTTAATAGCCATGAAAATATTTATTGTATTGCTACATCAGACCCACTGTTATTCAAAGGAGCAGAACTTGTTAAATATACTTTAGGTACAAGTCTGCATTGGTAGGATGTTCGAGTGCCTAAATGAGTCAGACAACCAAATCTGAGCTGTTTTCTTGAGTGGGTAATTCTGAAGTGGGGACTCTGTTTGATGTCAGCCCATAATGAAGCACTAATTCACAGCCCACTCGCCCTGGAAAAAGTCACATTATTAAAAAGATCGGAAATTCCACTCTCCCAGCTCTTGAGGGCAAATAACAGCCTCAGCACGTTGTAATAGCTGTGTTGGTAATGAGAACTGCTGGAGAAAACAGAGTAACGCCAATTTGTTTCTTTAAAAAGAAAAAAAAGAACACAAACAGCAAAACCAAACAGCCTTCAGCCCTAAATCACCTGTGTGCATGAACAAACCTCCCCCACCACCCTGCACCCCAAAACTGGCATTGCTGTGGTCATGAATTTTATATTTCTTCAGACAGGCACCCAAATCTGGATGTACACTTTGCATAAATAATTTCCACCAGGATATTTGGGATAAACTGCCTGTTAACCCCAACACACCAAGGCTGCAGTGAGCCAGTGACAAACCTGCTGCTGCCTTCCCAGAGCTTGGAAAATCACAGAGGTAGGAGCGAGGGATGAGACCAAAAATTATCTCTGTAACCAATTTCTGCTGGGCTGAGAGAGAGGAACAAAAATATGAACAGTGCAGGAGTGAGCATTACTCAAAGCAGGCAGGGTGGGGGTGATTTTTCTCTCCAGGAGAGATCCAGAGGCTGCTGGTGCAAACACAGAACTCCACATCAACCTCTCCAAAATCCCTTCCTGGCTCAACTCACATTTTATGCCCTCAAAGCAGGGTGAGCAAAACAACCTCCCACCCTTCAAATCTCACTTTGCACCCAAAATGCTGCTCAGACAACCTGAGAGTTTGAAATATTGCCCCCACCTCTGCTCCCATCAGTGCCACCAGCAGAGCCCATAGAAATATTGCCAATAAAATGCAGCAAACCTCAGTGCACAGCAGACCCTGCAGGTTGTTCCCATCCCAGGAATTGTGAATATTGCACAGGTGAGCCCTGCTGGGATGAGCAGGCTGCTGGAGCCAGGTGCAGTGAGCAACCAGCCAACAGCAGCAAAAACACCTCACAAATCTTTACAACTCTTCCCCTTCCCTTGAATCAACCTGAGGTGCAGGAAAATACGAAACAGGAGAAAATTAAATGCTCTTACACCAATTAAAGGAGAATAATTCAAAAGTCTGTGTTATATGAGCACAAAAAAAAATAGGAAAAGCTGAAAAATAAGTTAGCACAGATGTATCAGTGTGGTGAGCAGGAGATGCCAGCATGGGAAGAGGTAGAAGAGCTTCAATAATGAGGGGAAAATGGACAGAAATGGATGAGGTGGTTTGTGTGGAGGAACTCAAGGAAGGGACCAGAGACAGCAGAGATTAAAACAAAAAAAAAGGCAGTAAAACAATATTAATAGCATAAAAGTTGAGTCAACATCCCATAAGCAGGAGGTGGTTTTTTTTTTAAACACGCTTTGCACTGGCAAAAATGCACTGAAAGAACTGGAAAAAACCCAAAGCAAGCCCTAGCAGCGTTACTAGGGAAATGCATGTTTTGAAAGGAAAATGTTCTCCAATAGGTATTTCCAAAAATATGCCTTTCACAAATTCTTATTATCTGGGAATTACCACTCAACTCCAGGCAAACACAGCACTGAACAAAGCAATTCAAGCAATTTGAGAAGCATCTCAGGAGGCAAGGATGTTTGCTCAAGGAAATTATCCTACAGTCAACTTCTCAGATGCAACACAGATTTTTTTTTTTATTTTTTTCCCCCTAACACTTTCCCAAAACAAGCCCTAAGAACATCCTGACTGTCTGCTAAGCTCCAGCCCTGGTAACCACAAAGCAGGTTTAGTGCTGAAGAACACCAGGCTATTCACATTTCAATAGTTAAACAGATGGCTAAAGCCCTGCCAGATCTAGCTCTAATTATGTGAAGGTTTGTTTATTTATTAAATATGCAGCAGTGCTCCCAAAAAGCCTTTCCTCAATAAATAAATCAATGAAAACCATCCTACAACAGCTCAGTTTGAAAGCACTGGGAACATGCTGATGACAGTGGGATTTGTTTTATTTTCCTGCCACTGACTTCAGTCCTTTTATGCTTCCAGAGATTCCACTTTCCACAGAGAAATGGGCAGATTCTGCCCCATTTATTACAAAATATTTCATCACCAGAAAGGATTCCTGGGGTCTGGGCAGCCAGGCTCTGCCATTTCCTCACCTCTCAAGGTGTGGAGCAGCTGGCACAGGTCCCAGCTTTGCCTGGGGCCAGCAGAGATGTGACAGTGACAGAGAATAAAACAGCAGATGGACAAGTGTCCTGCCCACAGTGCCTCACCCCAGCTGCTCTCCAGACCTCCAAACCAAAAACTTGGGAGCCAGCACAAACCCCAGTGTTCCCAGCCCTTCCAAAGCTGTGTTCACATCCAAATGGGTGGCCTGACCTGGGCTGAGCAAAATAATGTGAAATATTTTGTTGTATGTGCAATGAAAGAAATCATCTCCCCATCCATCAGCTACAGCAGTGAAATAACATACCAGGAGTAAGAGATCCAACCTTAACCCATTACTGACCCTGCCAGAATCACCCAGGCCATTTTCTGCTCCAAAATCAGCTGGGTTTTATTTCCAGTTCAGTATTTTTAACTGGACATGTTAAACACTAATATACTTCAATTTTTCATATTTATTTTAATAATTCTCCAGTTTGCTACTTCTCAACCTCAGGTATGCTGTACCTCAACTCTTTATTAAAAGAAATACAAGGGAACCTGGAGCAGGTGACAATTTCTACAAAACTGAATTCAATAATCCACTTGAAGTAAGCTGTAGAAAGGATAAGGTGCAAGGATAGATTCACACTGTGACAAAAATAATATTTACAGAGGAATTTAGGAGAAATTAAAGCTAAATTCTATTACTGAAGATGAAAAAGAGGCAGAAATAAAAGTAATTTTCAGAGCACATTTGCCTGGCTCATGCAGAGGAAGAAGAGTTATTTCACTGTATTAACAATTCACATCACAATCTGAAGGAAGAGGTGGGCGAATTTTCACGTTTGACAATTAAAGTGCCTCAGCCTCAGCATCCTGAATGCAGCATTTGGGACTGACATTAATTGCTCCTGTGAAGTTCAAACCTACCATTTCTGAATCAGGGGTGTAACATGCTCCACTCCAACCCCAGCAGGATCTGAGTGAGCACCAAGATGTCACCACAGCATAAAACAGGCTCTGGAAAATTGCTGCAAACATTTCTGACTATAAATCTCTGGGGTTACTCGCTGGGATTAGACTGCATTAACAGGCTCAGAAGGACAGCACAGATAAGAAAAATGATCTATTTCTATTTCTATCCCAGCACCATACAGCAACACTGAGGTTGTAGCTTAATGGATGCTCAGGAGCACATCAAAGCAAACCAGAAGAGATTTTGTTCACCTCCTTCACAGTAGCAAAAAGTGGCTAAAGCAGGTCTGGAGTTATTTCTTACAGTATTCAGGGAACAGGAATGCAGGGAAAGGCATTTCTCACCCTGATGTCATTTGCAGCTGACAAGCAAAACTGGTATTTTCTGTGGCAGATAAGGCAGAAAAATGGAAAGAAACTCCATGTTACTGTGATGTGGACAGAGGAGATGCTCAAAACAATAATAATTTGCCAGATTCACATAAAAAAAGCAAAAATGAAAATTAGAATTTTATCTCCATGAGGCAGACCATGGAGGAGCCCATGAGGCAGAATCATTTCTTCAGTGCTGAAGATGAAAGGCAAATGATGAAGTTTCCCAATGAAGTCACATCTCCAACCTGTGCACAAGCATGAGCTGTTAATTAATTATTTAATGAAAAGCAGAAAACCACTGCACAACCTATCCAGTACTGCACAAACATATTACTCCCTAGTCCCTAATAAAATTAAAAGAACACACTGAGGCTGCAAACTCAGTTATTTGGAGGTAGAAAACGCCAGAATTAAGGTTTCCTGAGGCCACAAATACTGGCAGAGGAACAACCCAAAAGCCCCAGCAGGGAGATTCCAGCACCAAGGGCTGGTGGTTCACACCAGAGCCTCCTGCTATTGCAGCAGCCACTTTCCTGTCTTGCCTGGAAACCTCTTCAGTGCTGCTGAGTGTTTAATTAGTTTTCAAGAGCCTGAGTGCTCAGTGGAAGGTGTGAAGATATTCTTTACCCTTTACACTGAGCTCTGGCTCTGTGCTCCTGGGGGGATGTTTGGGGCAATCAGAGGAGCTGTGGCCACTTGTAGCTGCTCCAACACACAGAGCTGGACCTGTGGTGGCTGTTCTACTGATCTGTAGCTGTGTAAATAACTTTCTCACCCTTGTACTTCCCACCAGCAGCTCCCAGCTGGCAGCACAGGATCCCTGGTGCAGGGTGAAGGGATTTGGGAGCAGCTGCAGGAGATGCCCAGAGCAGCTCTTGGCAGGATGCTCCTGCCTGCTGCCCATCACAAGGTCACAGCACTTGATCCTGGTGGCTTTTCTGGGGCAGGACGGCCACAAAGGCTGCAGCCACACAAACCAAGGCAGAATGCCACCCCAGGTCAGTCACTGCAAAGTGGGGAAGGGCTAACACAAGGGTCAGCAGTAAAACTGTGCTGTGATGCCAACACAGACATCTCCCAGCTCCTCTCATCAGAGGGAGACAGGAATAACCTCTGGCACAGCTTGTTTTCTCCAGGCTAAGCACTGCAAGCACTGCCTTTCATCCCACCAGAGCACTGCTCCTGCCAGTGACAAGCCCAGGCTGATCAGTGACAAATTCACCTGCTTGTTCCAAACCCAAATTCCATCTGCTTGTACCAAACCCAAATTCCACTTGCTTGTAACCAAACCCAAATTCCACTTGCTTGTAACCAAACCCAAATTCCACCTGTTGATAACCAAACCCAAATTCACCTGCTTGTAACCAAACCCAAACTCACCTGCTTGTACCAAACCCAAATTCCACTTGCTTGTAACCAAACTCAAATTCCACCTGATTGTAACCAAACCCAAATTCACCTGCTTGTAACCAAACCCAAATTCACCTGCTTGTAACCAAACCCAAATTCCACTTGCTTGTAACCAAACCCAAATTCCACCTGCTTGTACCAAACCCAAATTCCACCTGCTTGTACCAAACCCAAATTCACCTGCTTGTACCAAACCCAAATTCCACTTGCTTGTACCAAACCCAAATTCCACCTGCTGATAACCAAACCCAAACTCGCCTGCTTGTACCAAACCCAAATTCCACTTGCTCTGCCCCACATCCACTTCTGCCCCTCACAGCCCCCCTAAAATCACAGCAGCCTTTCCAGGACATGTGCTAGAGCTTCAGCCTGGTTACAAAACCTCTCTCTCAATATTAATCATTGCTGTGACCCAGATGTAATGGTGACACGTTTAAACCCAATCATTGTAATCCTCATGCAGATAACAAATCCCATGTTTTGCTTTATGAAGGCAGGGAGATAATCATTAGAAAATTAAACAAAGAACAGATAACAAAACTGCATTTGGCCTGGCTCAGACTGAACTGGGATCTGCACTGGCTAGAGGAAGAGCAGAAGATCCTTGCAAGCATGAGTTGGAATAAATTAAATTATTTAAACAAAGCATTTGTGGTAAGAACTCAGCACTTTGCCCTACTCAGTGACCCTGTACAGGCACTCAGGGCACTCAGACCTCACTGTGCTCACCTGTCTGGCTTTCCCTGGGGGCACAGCAGCCCTGTCCCAGCCTCTGGGATGTGACAAACCCATTCTACCCTTGCCATGCAGTCAGCAAATACCAGAGCCTGGAAGGATGCTAAGGTCCCACAAGTTTAAATACAGAGCTCAGATCTGCCATCACAATGTAAGTTGATTTTTATTTTATTTTTTTTCCCACTAAAGAAGGATTTATTATGAGGCAACAAAAGGTTTCTTGAAGAAATAAGACAGTAATTCCACTGAATCCCCATCAGGAAAGATAGGGGAAAAATAAGGGATGGATAAGGTGCAACTGGCTTAAAGAGATGCTAAAGTTACTATTAAATGGAAGCAAAAAAGAGATACAAAAATAGATGAAAGAGTAAGTAAGTGCAGCATGTGTTATTAAGAGCTGAAGTTATGAAATACTAAAGAGAAAAATGCTACACTTTGCTAACCAAAGCAGCATAAAAACTCTTCTGAAAAGAAGCTGAAATAAAATCAGAAAGAGAGATGTAGTAAGAAATCAGAGCTTCAAAACCAGCTGAATGCAAAGGAGTGTTAACAACAGATAAGGAAATGCAAAACACCACTGTTAATATCAGATTATTAAAAATCAAAAGCATCATATCACACACTCATTTGATACCCAGGGAAGCCTCTGGCAAATCACACACAAGAGTTCAGCCAGCAGATGAGAAGCTGTGGCAGTGCAGAACCAGCCCCTACACCCAACAAATCACTGGCTCGTTTGATTTTTAACTTAATTAGTGGGTAAAAAAAACAGCAGTGCCTACAGTAGAGGCAATCAATGCGATTCCAAGTCAGCAGATGTGACAATGACAGCAAGTTCATCCAGGGAACCTGCACTCAGGGACAGGATTCCTGCTGGGGCTGGAATTCATGTCCCCAGGCTCATTTCTGAGCATCCTCCCATCCCCAAAATCAGAAATCCCTGACCACAGGCTGCACAGCCCTGACCCTGCAGAGCTCCCCACAAGCTCAGGGAGTGGCTGGGTCTTTTCTGGAATTTGTAAATGACAAATAGCTGTGGGCAAAACACTGCTTCAGCTTCAGACTCCAGTGCTTCTCACATGTCATTAATATTTAAACCTGGCTCAGCTCGTTTTGGGTAAAGAGGTTTTGACTCGGTTATTTCCATTTCAGGAAAAAAAACATCTGTACAACATTTTTGTAAAAGGTTGTAGAAATAAAAAGTGCTAAGGAAACAGATGAAGACATCTGAAATACAAGTGGTAAAGAGAGCTTCTACCCAGCTGGTGAGTTCATGTTCCCAGCCTGCTCCATCCCCCCAAAGCCAGTCCAAACAGATTATCCAGGAGCACTCTATTTTTTCGCTCTTCTTGCAGCAAGAGACCAAAAAAGAAAATGCAGGGATCATCTGAGCACATTAACCTCCCTGGAAGAGAAGGGAATGAGACAAGATCTTCAGAGAATTGCATTCTGTCTGCCTCCACAGTAATGGCATTACACTTGAATGAAAGCAAAATTATGTGGAAGACTGTTAGTTTACTGAGGGGTCAAAGAGATGACAGCTGTGGCAGGAGGAGGCAAACCTTTAATATGCCATGATGGACCAATGTGCACATCCTTCAGTGGGTGAATAAATGTGGCTGAACAAGGGATTACACCTGAGCAAGCAATGGCATAGATTAATAAATTCAGCATCAGACCATTCAACAACAGAGGCTGCAGGAGGGGAAAAAAAAACAACTCCTGAGAAATATCTGAGTTCTGCTACTCCATTTAGTGAAACAAATACAATCCCAGTGCTGCTGAGGAGAGTTTAATACATTGAGACATGTACATAAAGAGAAAACCCCCAAAACACAGGGGGACCTCCAATCTTTTTGCTGGTATCTGAGCAGAACTGTTCTGTGACAGATGCTCCATGTGCACACTGATCCCCAGCCCAAGCCAAACTGCTCCTTGCAGGGTGATGTAATCCTCAGAAATATATCGTTAACTGCAATTTAATAAAAAGTCATGGGCTGAAAAAATGCAGTTTCATAAAAAAAGAGAGAAGATGTCTCGCTGCACAGGGCTGGGAGAGGCAATAACAGGAAAATAAAATCAGGTACTGCATCTCTTCTCATAAGTACAGAGAATTTCCTTGGTTATTAAATGAGACTCCCCACAAGTCCCAGCCTGTGCTCTCTGTAACTACTCGGTGCCACACTGGATGAGAAACAAGACATAAATACATAATCAATACAGGAATAAAGACACAAGCAATGCACTGTAACAGGAGCAGCTCTCACTTCCACTGCTTCAGTTTTAAGATGCTTGCTTTGCTTTGCAATGAACATCAGAAAGCAAAATACACAGGTTGGCAGCAAACTGGAGCTCTGCAAAAGTACATTTAAAGTAAGGGGATACTCAGTGAAGGCACTGAAATTGTTATTTGCAATCTGCCCACATTTATTCAGCAGACAAGGGGTTAATTCAGTGAAACTTTACTGTGTATTTCTTAAAAATTCACTGAATGTCAGAGTAATTCTGTACATCACAAGACACCTGTGCTTGTTACAGAATGACAGCATCACTTAGGTTGGGAAAGATCTCCAGGATCCTCAAATTCCCCAGCACTGCCAGGTCCCACTGAGCCACATCCCCAAATCCCCTACACATCTTCCAAGTGACCTCAAAAGGAAAGGACAACTGCTCTACATGATTTGAAGAACACCTTCAATAAGATAATGTTGTCTAAAACCATGCCAGGGGACTCTGTATCTAAAAAATAAAAATAAAATCAAACTCTACACCTATTAAAAGATGAAGTCAAATTCTCTCAGCCACCCAGCCAAGCTTTCCCTTATTCCAAGTCCTCATCAAAAGCCTTTTAGCAACACCCTTTTTTTACATCACAGCTTGTTGCTGCAAAACACATTCCAAATTGATATTCTAAACCTTTATTTCAGTTTGAGGAGGCTCCAAGTCCAATAGCTTTATGGGCCATGAAGGGTGGGGTAGGACACAGCAATGCCATGTTCCTGTTGACTGGAACAATTTTCATGTTTGATTTTTAATTTTTTTTTAACTTGCAAAAACTGCATTTGAAAGATCAAAGCATTCAATTGCTACTGAATGTTCTTATTAACTTCAATGGGCTTTAGATCAGGCCCTTAATGGGGTATTACTGCAATGTAAACATTTTTAAATATTATCTTATATTATCAGTAGCATGTTAAATGGGCTAACAAGACCCCATTAGAGTAATTCTGACAAACAAATCAAGGGCTGAAATACTTTCCTTAGCAAGGACTTGCTTTGATTTTTCAGCTAATATGAACTCTGTTTTCCCAAATAATCCATATTTTAGAGTTTTAAGAACAGTCCTGTAATGCAAAAATCCTAAGGAACATCACTACTTTTCTTAAACAAAGATACCAAATATACACACAAAAAAGAATTAAAGTATTTTTGATTTAGAGCTTTACCAGGTGAGCAAATGGGCAGGAAATGCTGAAATTTTTTAGTTATTTATAAATTTTTTTTTACAGAAATGAAGCCAGTATTTCAAAAGGCTCCTGTCAAAAATATTTAAGAATTTAGGCATAAAGTCTAAAAATATAAAGTCATATTGGTGTTCACTGTCTCCCTTGCACTCAGACACATCTTACATTAAGGGAAATATTTAATAAGAGAAAAAGATGTGGGGAGACAAAGTCACTGATGCTTTTTCAACTCCATTTACTGCCTAAACCAAGCAGCAGCTGCCCCTCAGGAGGATGTGCACCTTTTGTAGGAACAGGTTTAATGCTGTGACCTCCTCCCTGGCATTCTGAGGATTCAAGCACCAGGATTCTCCCAGTTCTGGACTGTGCACCAACAGGAAGAAACAAAAGCTGGGATTTTGTGAGGTTTTGGACGCTTCAAAACCTGGGCAGGGGGCTCAGAAGCCTTGGCACAGTGCCCAAAACCCCTGTGGGTTTGATTTCAGTCCCTGCGAAAAATTACCATCCTTATATGAAGAATTACAAGTCACAAAACATAAGTAGAGTATGAATTAGATTGTTAGAAGGTAGAAAAGTGAATTTTTAAAATTGCTTATAATAAAGGTCTAGAGACAAGATAGAAGAATTTGGATGTGGTCTTTCTTTCTCCTTCTTGATGGCATTCATCTTTTGGGTTAGGATGGCACTTTTGGATTGGATTAGGAGAAAGCTGGACAGTGCAATGTAGGTATCATGTATTGGAAAGTAATTGTAAACATCATTTAGGTAGTTTATAGCATAAAAAATAAAACTTGCCCAGAGGGCAGGCAGTGTGCCTCCAACCAACCTGCCAAACAAACTCAGCTGGTCAAGGAAAGAATTCCTTAGACAAGAAAAAATAACCTTAGAAACCTCAGGAAATGACTTCTGACTCTTCCTTTAGTGCTCAAGCTAGAAAACAAAAACTCTAAATGCACCAAATACTGTGCAGTGAGTGATCTCAGACTCAAAAAACCCCCTGTCACAGTTTTGGACACAAAGCTGGGGGTCCTGCCCGAAACTCCAGCTTCTCCCAAGAGATTCCAACTTCCATGAGCAGCAAAATCACGGCCAGGCAAGCCCTGCCTTTGCTCAGAGTGGCACTTTTCCCAAAAAGAGAAACCATAATGCTGCAGATCATTCAGTCTGTATTTCTGGCTGAGCTCGTAGGCTGCCCTAAACTTTTTGGAGGAGTTAAGCTCACGCAACATCCTAAACCAGCACTAAATAAAGTAACCTTCATGAAAAAACTACATGGGGGAAAATGATGCAATAAATAGCTTTGGGAGGAAAGAAGTATTTTTTAGCTCTCTATTTCTAGCTCCAAAACATTCCTCCCCTTATTTTCTATGCCAGAAAGTCTCTGCTCTCTCCTTGCCACACTCCTCTCCTTCACCAGCTATTCATGCACAAGCTTTGAAAGATAGTAAGAGACAAGCAGATTTACATCAAGAAAATAAAGAGAGATAAGGTTGCTATGGGAATAAGAAGACAAAAACTGTTACTTAATCCAACATAAAAAGGATGAGAACTGGAGAGAGCTCAGATGGAATTGAAGCTGTCACCCCAACCAAGGAGGTTATGATCTGAAACAACTGCTTTTTCTCCCTCATTTCCTCTATGCTTTTATGTAATTTCATTTTCTCATCAGAATCTCTTTACAGAATACCGTATTTCGTGTTCAGATTCAAAAAAACTTTAAAAAATGAATTAGAAGTAATATTTTCAAATATGTTGCTCACTATTGTCACTCACTAGGCAAAGTCTTGCAAAAGCTGAAATATGTCCCCTCTGCAGCAATGCTGTGATGTAGATGTGAAATTGGAGATGAATCTTCAGATTTCATACACAAATTATGTATAAAAATAGATTCAGCCATGTAAATTACTTACTTTTAACTACAGTCTATGGTCTACAATAAAGTTTTACACAGGCTAGTAAGCAAATTCAGATTTAGGGTTTTTCTACAGCTGCAATCAAAGGCAATTCTTCCAAACTGTGAAAGAACTGTCACACACCCCCTCTCCCCAAGAAGTCAAGGCACCATTACTGTCAGCAGTTTATCTCACAAAACACTGTCTCTTATCAGTGCTTGCTGGAATCACTTCCCAGCCAGCACAAAACATCGTGGCAAGGAATGAATCTGTCCCATTTTCAGGTTGTTGATACAGGATAAATGTTTCTCCCCATTTTGAAAAGGGTAGGGAAAAATCTCCTTCCTTCCATTCCACACCCCCAGAGCTGCCCTGACTCAATAAATCCAGGGCTCTATGATCTCCCTACACAGCAAACCTTAAAAATGAGAAATTGGATGAAACTCTAAAATACCCAATTCATAAAGTCTCCACCAGTGGATAATCTGTGGCAATATTAAGGTTGGAAGTAATCTGAGATAATCAAGCTAAAAACTTCTCCTGGACATGCAGCACAGCTCTGGAAGAGGAATTTTTATTTGCACCTTATCTCTCCCAAGCTATGCCCACTATCTCCAATATCAAAATTTGCCATTCAGGTGTTTACCAACAGTGAGATCTTTATGTGCCCCCTCTGAGCTACAGGAGAATCCTTAACTGAATCAAACATCAAACTACCTGAGGATTTTCTTCATTGCTTTCAGAGTTATAAATAACTGCATGAGGAATCTGGATAAAACATACACTAATTACTCTTGACTATGCAAATGAAGCTATTTTTAATTCAGGTTTAAACCACTTTCCAGTTCTCATTGCACAACAATTGCCAAAGGCAAGGGAATGCTGCACTTTGCTTTGCAGCCCTTTGCTTTTTGGTGCATGCAGAGCACTTCCAGTGCACCAAATAATTTTGCAGAGCAGGTGTGACTGCAGCTCACAGCCTGGGAGGGTGGAGAGGCAGCACAGGAGATGCAGAATTTTCTGATTATTTCAAACAGGACTCTGTTCACTCTGCTATCTCTGCTGAGTGCAGTGATGCTCATTCCTCACATGGCACTTTTTAACAAAATGACACTTCAGAGACAGGAAATAACCCTGATGTGTATTTAGGATAAATGTGGCAAGGCTCAGCTTTGGGACTCTTTTAACCTTTGGGACCACACAAAGACTTCCCAAGGGTCATTGGGCTTTTTCCTGGCAACTTAAATGGAAACTTGGGTCACAGCCATCACTCTCAAAGCCAGATTTCCTCAGCACTCCTTGCACTGTGCTATTATTCCATGTGGGATTAAATAATCCTTAAGGTCTCTTCCAACCCAAACCATTCTGTCACTCTCATTTCACACCACAGGGAAACCAGCTGGCTTCAGTATGGAATTCCTTAATTTATATCACTGTACAGTCACTCTGTACCCCCCCTCCTTCACCAAGGCTTTCTGCTCCCATCTCCTGAGTGAAAATACTACAAATCCTTGGAGTGGCTGCTTCAAATAAAGTGATTTCTACATTCAAATGTTCCTGAATATCTGACCCCCAACAATGCAGGAATAAAGGACAGCCAAGCACAAGCACATTTACCTACACATAATTTGCTTTCTATTCCAAGGCAGCAAACATTTGCCTACAGAAAGTTCTGCTTCCCTGCCCAAAGGCCAGGCTTTGAAATGTCTTTGATTTTCTTGAAAGGCCTCTAAAAAGTCACCAAGAAAGTCACAACTCTGTGTTCCATGCAAGGAGGGGAAAAAACATCATGCTCTGCTAGTCAACTATATTTTAATATTCTGTTTATAGTTATGGAGATTTGGCTCGTTTTAGCATCAATAAGTTCTGATTGTGCTAATCAGACAAGAATATAAATGAGTTTTTATTCGCTTAGGTTTTCAAGCACGTTTGGTAAATATGGTTGAGGTTAAGCTTTGGTACTTCACGATGTTGTGTTATTTTGTTACTGAAAAAACAGTGTGTAAATTGTGTTCTAATCCCTGATAAACACTGATCCCTGAAATCTCACATCCTGTATTGGAAGAGCTAAAGGCTACTATTAACACATGTGTTATTACACAAAAAACTGAGAGGTTAATTATGGCCCAAATAAAGCTTTTGTCCAAGGCACTGGCAGCCACATATTTAAAATCACCAAAAAATTAAAAACCTAAAGCATTCATTTTGAAGATCATCATTAAGAACAACAAGAAAAATCAGAACAGTTTCTACGGAAGAGCTTTTTTTAAACACAAAACTGAAATATTCTTCATTCTGCTGTTTTGTTGAACATCTGCCAAATTATTCAGCTTTAGATTTCAACCCAGTGTACCTCCCTGTCAGTCACAGCCTCTTCAATCTGATTTTTTTAACTCCAAGATGTCCTGAGCTTCCCAAATAAAGGGCTGGAAGGGATGGAAGCCAAAAGTCTTCCAAGAACTTCCAGGATCTCACTTGTTTGAAACTTTGGCAATGTTGGTCCACACTAAAACCCAAAAATCACCCGTGGAGAGGCTCCTCTCCTCTCCTGTCCTTGTCACCAGGCAGGCTGGCTTAATGCTGGGGAAAATCAGGGAAAGCTGGCAATCTTCAAAAGTCACTTTTTCCAAGGTATCTGAGGAAAAAAGGCTGAGATCACACAGCAAATATACAGCCATAAATAAAACACCAAGCAATGATCTATCTACCAAAAATCCAGCAAACAGAAGTCCTAAAGCTTTGCTAGCAGTTATCACAATTCCTATTAAATCAATATTCAGCTTGTGGATTGGAGTAAGTATTCCAGTAGGGATTACTATTCAATGTGCTCAAGCTCCATAACATTTTACATGAAATATATTGGAATTATTTGCTCTGTTGTATTGCACTTTAAACTGCAGCAGGCAGAAGAACTGTGTAAGTACAAATGGGCAGCCTTCATGCTCAGTAATATTTGCAGTAACAGAATTTTATTGCAGGATAAACCACTTGGAAATTCCTTCTTGGTAATTTATGTGAAAATCAGAATTGCCACTAGCCAAAATTCCTCCACTCCAATGTCATCAAATGTGCAATAAGCTTAATTAATGAAGATGAAGGCAGCATTTGTCTTGTTGAAATGAGGCATTAATTGTGTGAAGGTGAGATTCAGCTTTAAGGTTAGACAGGATCTGCAGCACAAGGATTGAGGAGGATTTCTTCAGCTTGGAAGAGAAAGCAAAAACCAAGGAGACTTTTCAAAAGCTATGAAAGGTCCCCCTTCCAAAAGAATTTGAATTGAACATTTTCTGCACTCATGGAATTAAATATTGTAACTGGTAAGAGCACGCCCAGCATGGAAACCCAATTCCTGGAAATTGAACTTGGAGAAAGTCAACAAAGGTCTTTTCATGGGCTTGGGACTTCAATTTATATCCAAGTTTATATTTAGCTGACCAGAAAACACAGATCCTCATGAAGGAAACCCTTTTTTCCCCTCACCTAATTCCAAGTGAATGGATTAAAAGTGGTCACCTCACCCAGGAGTGCCCAAGGCTGCCACAGAGGAATAAAGCAGCTGCAGAGGAAGGCAAGATTTACCCTGGAAAAGAGTCAATCTTTAGAAAAAAAGCAAGAGGTGAAGGCCCTACAAGAATCAGAAGTGCAAGAAGTTACACTTGGAATTAATTCATCACTTCACCTCAGCTCACAGATGAGTTTTGCACTTCCACTGTTGATGTTGCTTTGCATATTTTGCTCCTTTTTATCTTTGAAGTTGCACTTCAGAGTAGCTTAAAACATAATAATGTGTGTGTTTTGAAATTTTGAACAAGGCAGACATTTTGAGATTCCACATATATATATATACATATAGATAATACATATACACATATATAATACAGACATATAATATATATGTATATAGACACAAATACATATATAAACATATCTATATACACATATATAAAAATATATTTATATATACATATGTACTCACACACACACTTTTAAAATCTTTTTTAATGCTCAGTAATCCCCATTTTGCTCCCCAAATGGGCACCAAACTCTTCAGAAAAAAGCAGAAAAACGCAGAACTCTTCAGAGCGATTTCTCATTTTGTCACTAACTGAACCCAAACTTTCTGCCAGTGCAGTGAATCCTGGCAGTGCTGCACAAGCCATCCCAGCTAAACAATTCTGACAGTCACTGCTGGCATAGCTGCACTTGAACATGACGGCTGGACATGTATAATGCACAAAAGGGAGATTACTATTAATGTGCAAAAGCATTATGCATCAAAAGCCAGGCTGGCTCTGTCTGAAGGCTGTAACTCTTAATGAAAACTGAATTTGAACAAGAGTAGTAGATGATGCTATTTATTTCTTTTTCTTACAAATGAGCTTTTACCCAAAAAGAAACTCCCCACCCAAGAGTAAATCTGAAGAGGATATTTCTGCTTTCCTTGTGGCATGATTTAATCACAACATCAGAGCAGCAAGAACACAGAAGGTTTGTTTTCATGCTCTTTGGAAAATAAAGAATCATGCTCTCCAATTTCATAAGTCTCCTAAACTTGATACTGAAAAAGAGGAGAACTGTGAATCTGATACATGACATTGCTGTGCCTGAGGGCTTAACAGTTTATTTCTGTATTAGCCTGAGAAAACAAAAATGAAAAAATGAAAATGGAGGCAATAAAAACACCTGAATTGACATAAAGAAATACATAGAATATGATCTAGTTTTAAACTCTAATGGACTGCTGAGTAAGGAATTAGAAGAAAAAACTCTTTACTGGCAAATTTTAGTATAAAGTGATAGAACAGGAACCAGCCTTCAATGTCTAAATAGTTTCTATACATTACAGCAGTGCATAGGCTGGGCTTTTTCTGTGTGGCTTTGTGTGTTTTTGGATTTCTTTTTGCCAAGGCTTCCAATGGCTAGATGAAAAATAAAATTAATAATTATTTTTGTTTTTCTCTATTTAAATAAAGTGCAGCAAAGACACTGTTTGTGGTGGCAAGGAGTCAGAATTTTAGGGGAGAAAGTCAACCCAAGAGGCATCTCCAGTGTTTGAACAGTGGACACAGTGTTTGAAATGTGCCCTTTCATCTCCTGAAGGAAAAAAATTTTATGCATTTACACACAGAATCCTCCTTGTTCTGTTTCTTTCAATTCTCTCTTTATTCACAGCTTTCCTTCCCCTTCAAAAGCTGTTTTTCCCCTAAATTCTCAGGAGAAGCTTTAAGAACATCCCTTTCTGAGGAGGAGGGTGCAGAGCTGGTTTTAGCAGCAGAGCATCACAAGGAATCACAGAAATCAGAGCTTGGGCTCTGCAGGGCTGGAGCAGGGAAGTTTTTACACAAAATTTCACAAATTCACCAAAGTGCTCATCAAATTCAGCCTCTCACATCCCAGACAGGAATTGCTGCCCCAGTCCCCAAAGGACCAGGTGCAATCAGGGCACTCAGGGTGGGTGAAGGCCCCACAAAAATCAGGAGTTGCAAAAGTTACACCTAGAATTAATTCAGGACTGCACCACAGCTTAGTTTGGCACTTTCACTGTTGGTGATGTTCTGCATATTTTGCTCATTTTTATCTTTGAAGTCGGTCTTCAGAGTAATTTAAAGATAATAATGCTAAAGTGTGTGTTTTGAAATGCCTCTCCTAACAAGGTAGACATTTGGAAACCCCACATACATTTATATTTTTAATACTCAGTAATCACCTTTTTGCTCCCCAAGGTAAATGGACAAAGAGACCATGGGATCATTAGTCATACAGATGTAATCATACTTCAGCAAACAAAAACCCAAGGGTCACTGTTTATTTTCATTAGATCCTCTCACATTCCCCTCTGTGATGAACCACGAAGATTCACAACAGATAAAGGAAAAGCAATTCAATATAGGACACTGCAATAAGGGGCCTAGTTTGAAATACATTATCTGCAAAGACAGAGAATGTCAGGGTTTATAAGCCAAGATCAGCATCATCTCCTTTGCTGCAGCTATGATGTTATTTCATAACACTGAACTGCAGACAGCTCTTACAAGAACTGTCTTTTTGCTTATAGGCAAAGCCAAAGAAAAATGGTTTTCTATGGGGAGGCACAATACCTGCTGATCTGTCTTAATAACAGGTTAAAATAACATTCTCCAAACTGTCTGACAACTTGTTTTTACATTTAGAGCATGCTCTTACTAAAATCTGTTTTGAAATCAATTCAGCTCCAGGATTCCCAAGTGGATTTTAGCAGCCAGCTGTTCCAAAAGTCCACTGAAGGGATTCATGCAATTGAAGCTAACAGGTGATGTTAGCACTGAACACACACCCAGGCTCCAAATATCAGGAGATTTTTGTGTCAGCCTGAGCCCCTCTGCAGAGTCTGGAGGGAGATGGGTCAGGCAGCTGGAAATGCTGAGTTCAAACTGCATCTGGCTCAACTCTTGTCTCTGCAAGTGCTCACTGGGACTGCACAGAACCTCCTCAGAGGCAGCAATCCAGCGTTAAACCAGGGATGTCCATCCCAAGCAGCCCTGCTCCACCATGCCAGCTGTCTTTTGGAAACAGGAAAAGCAGCTTTTCACTTTTTCCTGCTGGTTCTCCAATCTACCAACTCCCCATGGCCACCAAACTGGTGTTTGGTGAGTACCCAGCTGCAGGGAGTGACCTGAAACAGGTGCAGAGAAGGGCTGGGAGGATGGACAGTGCTTTAATAACATCACTTCCCTTTCTTTAAAGTTCTTGACTGAGCCAAAAACAAATCCAGACCCTCTGAGGCTCCATGAAAAGCTGAATGCATCAACCTTGGAGCTGTGTGCAGGGCTCCAACTCTCCTGAGCACAGCCAGGACACAAGCACTGCTCACAGGAGGGAGGGGATGGCAGGAGAGGCTGGCACAGCACAGGACCAGGAGGAAATCACAGCCAGGGCACTGCCACAGCATTTCCCTCCATCCCTCCTGCATGGGGTTTTGGAAAGCAAACTCATCCATCCAGAGCAGAGCTGGGGATAAACCACGGGATTTTCATGTTATTTGAGGAACAGCACTGCCCCCTCCCCAGGGCTGTGCTGACCATCCTGAGAGGGTGCACAGGGGGAATTTGGGCACTGCCCTGCTCTTGACAAAGCCCAGGGGCACAGAATCCACCAGAGCCAAGCCCTGAGGACACGACAGGAGCTTCTCCTGTCCCCTGGCACACTCAGCACCACTGGAGAGGCTGGAGCAGAAGGAGCTGAGCACACCCTGAGCTGTGTGAGCACTGAGCCCCAGCAGGGGCAGAGCAGTGGCTGCAGAGCTGATGTGGCTGCAGAGAGGAGAGGCAGCAGCAGCACCAGCTCCAGACTCTGAGAGCTCACAATAAACCCCATTCTAAAGCAGAGTTTGGAGAAAAGCTGCAGCACTGAGCCACAGCAAGAATCTGAAGTGTCCAGTTAAAGACAACCATTGCAGCACACCTACCATGCACTGCTACCAACAGCATCCTTAATGCACTCAAATGTCTTCTGCTTGCTTTGAAAGCACATCCCTAAGTAGCAAAGGTTCTTTTAATTCACTCACTTTAATGTTTGCATTATTTAACACGTCTGTTGCATGCTTGGTTTCTAAACTGCACATAACTTGTGCATTTTCAAAGCCTCTGGGTTCTCCTCAAGTGCAGCTGAAACCTTGAATCTGGCAATTTGTGCACAATTCTAAAAGAGAAGTTAGAGATCATTGTTACCTGCAAGGCAGCCAACAAATGACACCAGGAACAGCTGCTCCCACAGCAGCAGCAGCATCTTCACTCTCCTGAATTCAGTGATTCTGCTTGTCTCAGAGGAGCTGTGTTTAAGTCTTTCAGGTGGCAAAGTTCAACCTGTTAAAAGAACAGACATAAAACTGAATCCCCTGACGGTCCTTAAGAACTGGCTGCCTTGTTAATGCACTTTTAAATAAATACAAAGTTGACAGATCCTCTAATGTTCCTCTTTTTTTTCCAGGACTTAATCCCCCAACAGAAGGGTGCATTTGTATTTCACCTTTTTTCATGTACATAAGGTGCTGGAAGTTTTATTCTTCAGCAGGAGCAGAGCTGAGAGCTCAGCTGATTTTGCAGCTCCCACTTCCCACCAAGCTCCAGCACTGATTTATTTGTGAGATACAGTGGATTTAAAGGAAGGGAGTGCAGGAGGTGAAACCATTCCCAGTTCAGCAGCTGAACACATCTGGGAGGAGCAGCTTGTGCTGCACTCGCCTTGTGCAAACCATGCTGGCAGCAACACAAACCAGCCACTGATTGAATTAAAGCCATGTCCAACCCATCCTTTTTTTGATGTACTGGAGTGTGATGTGCTCACTGATGGCTTTTTTAGTTTTTAATTTCTCTTTGGGCTTCTGCACCAGGTGCAATGAACCAATTTACTGCCACTTTGTCACTGGCCAGATGATAAACCCTGTGCCTACCAACCTGGCCAGGATATTATTTGATTTGTATTTTTTCCCTAAAGAAGATTTTTTCTTTAGTTGTAGGACAACTCTGCCCTTTGTATTTTCTGGATGTCACTCCCACAGCATCCTCATCCTTGAGAGGAAGGGGAGACAGGCAGGACACAGCCCAGGCTGAATGATTCCTTCTGGAACATAAAGGTCAAGAAAGCAACTACTAATTCTGAGGAGCCAAATCTCAGCTGTCTGAACTTGATGTTTCCGTGTGAACTACCTTTTAAAATGTTTTTTTTACATGAGAATTAAGGGTTTAATACTGCTGTAGAACAAGGGTTTGAATTTCAAGCTAAGCTCCCCAGAAAAAGAATTCAGAGGGTCCTCCCTGATACATCCCCAACCTGTGATTAGCTAGAATTTCCTCTCCTCCAGAACACATCCCTTTGCCACAAGGAGAGCATTTTTTCCTCATCCTGCTATCCCTGGCTGCTGTGGGACCCACTGTCACATCCACCCAGTGCTCAACTCCTTGCTTTCTCATTTTCCCCACGTGCTTCTAAACCACAAAATAAGCAAATCCAAGCCCTCACATCTCTATCAGGTAATAGGTATTGATTCCCCAGCAGGAAGCTGCTGCCAGCAAAGCTGGCACAGAGGAAGGCTCAGTGCAGGGATGAGCAATTCCCAGGCACCCCAAACAAGGGGAACATCCCACCCAGGCTCTCACAGAGCTGAAAAATGGTATTGATTTCCAAACAGTGATGGCAGTACAATAAATTCTGTTAATTTTGCATGGTAAAAACCTCAGAGCAGAGCTTTGGTAACAGTGGAATTCTTCCCAGAATCACAGAATATCCTGAGTGGGAAGGATCCCACAAAGATCATAAATCCAACTCTTAGCCCTGCTCAGGACACCCTGAGCATCACACCCTGTGCTGACAGCACTGTTCAAAAAAAAAGTGAGATCACAAAGAAACCTGTTCTGTGGCAGATCTGCAGTCCAAGGCTTCACTTTTCTCCTTTTTTGCTTGGTTTTTGGTTTTGCTTTTTTTCTTTTTTCTTAGCAGAGCAAACCCACCAAAAAAATCCCAAACTAACAGAACCAAAACACAACAAAACCCCACAAAAAAGAAGAGAAAACTGAAACAACAACAACAACAAAAAAAAAAAAATAAACCAAACAACAAAAAAACCTTTGTGCTGAAGCTGTAAACTTGGAGTTGGTCATTTCTCACTGGAATTTCCAAGGGCACCAGCAAAGCCTTCCCAAGGGAATGTTTTCCATGGAATGTTATCCAGCACAGGAGCATTCCAGAGCAGCTGCACAGATAAATCCTGCTGGAGCACCACCAGCCCAGCCCCTGGAATCCAAAATTCCACATCTGCCCAGAGCAGTGGGGCAGCCAGAAGGGCAGGGAGGGCACAGGGGAGGAGGTGAAGCAGGAATATTAAAGTAGGTCACTCTGTGTGTCAGCCTTCTTGCAGTCTTGCAAGGGAAAAAAAAAATTATGAAGAAGCTAAATTAATTTGGTTTTGTTCTCTAAGTGCTCTGGGCAAAGCAGAACATGATAGATTCATTTCAGGCCAGAAAAAAAACTGCTTTGGTAGAAGCTAAAAAAAAATTTAAAAATTGAAAGCTTTGTATGTGGGTATAAAATCATAAAAATACATTCCAACCTCTGGCTGCATTATATTTTAATAAATTTTAATATCTAAAGAGAGAACAGTAGCTACCAGCTAACATTGCAAGACTTAAATTAGTTTAAACACTTCATTTTCCCTGTGTTCTGTGAGGTTCTGCTAATCTAGGATCTATTCCTGAACACCACTGCTTCATTTTTAAAAGCACCACACTCAGGAGTGCTCAGATTCCCAGCTCTAAGCCAGATAAATGCATCCTTGTGCTCGATAATGGCTGTTCTTTACAGAGATGCAAACCCAGATGCAGACCCAAAGCATGAACTTATTGAAGTTTCTGCTCAGTTCATTGCTTTCCTATAAAGAAAAGGAGCCCACAGTAGTTTTTTCTCTGCAGAGCTACATGAAGGGCTGCAAAGCTGAGTTGCCCCTGGCCAAGTCAGGATCAGGCTGTTTACAGAGCCTTGGTCAGTCTTGGCACTGCAGAGCTTCTGCCTTGGAAATTGCTCCAAAAAGAGAAAAAAGAAAAAAATCAAATATTGAACACCACAGCAGCTCAGCTTTGCCGCAACCTTTTCTTTCTTACAGCGAGGATATGAAAATTAGGATGTTAAAACCCCCCAAAATTATATTAGAAAGGCTGCAGTGAGTTGTTTTTGTAAGATACATATTCTAATTATTTTCCAAAGAAATCCACTGCCAGTGCTGGGGTCCAAAATCCAAGAACAATGCTGAGCATCCCTGCCACCTTCACAGCTCCTACACAACCCCAGCTGCTCCTCAGCTCCCAGCCCTTGCCTCTGGGTTTTGTTTTCAGAATGTCCCATTTACAAATTAAATTCCAATGAAATATTAAAATAGCCATATTAAAACACTACTAATAAAATATCACTTATTATAAAATTATTCTTCATATTAAGAGTCATTTCATGTCCCCCTTTACAGAAGCAAAGGGGCAGATCCACAACATCATCTGGGGGGTTTTAATAAAAGACTTAAAGTAGCTACCCCCAAAATTCAGCACTTTGTACATAAGGCCAGAAAGAATAAAGAGAAACAGCACCTGGTTGGAAAAGCTCACAAAAAACAAAGTGATAGTCACAGAACATGCAAAAGAAAATAGAAGTGTAGTTTTTAAATCAGAAATTTCCCTATTACTGATCTGTTTTCAGAAGCCAAAGTTATTTCAAGGCAGTAAAAAAGCAAAGCTGTGAAGTGGTACAAAAAACACCAGGAAAAATTAACAGATTACATTTCTTTATTATTTATTTATTTAACTTTCAGAGAAAAGTCAATTCTCATGAGTCACTATGACCATTTTTTTAGTGGAAATAAATAGTTATCCAGAAAACAAAACAAAACAAAACAAAAACCCAAACAAACTACCAGCCAAACAAATTAAATAGGATGGAAGCACACACATATTAAAAAATTCAGCTTCTTTTTTTTTTTTTCCTTTAAAATTAGCTTTCCAGACCTTTGATTTTCAGATCATATTATATGGCAAGTGATGCACATGAATGTCTGAAAGAAATAAAAAGCTTGGGAAAGGTTCAAGAGTCAATAATTTTATTCAGTGACCTTAATTTTTACTACACAGAGTCAAACATAAAAAGCAGTAGTTCCCTGAAGGTGGAATTTTTATTCCTATATATAGAACTGGAACTTGTCAGAGCTGGCTGGCAAGTTCATTTTAAACTTGGAGTTTGAGCAGGAGGAATTTGTAGAGTCATCGAGTCTAAATTAATCAGAAATTGCTGGAACTCAGGAGAGCTCTGGAGACCCAGAACTTATTTTTCTGTATTGATCACAAAGCACAGCACAGAAAATCAAGTGATGTCCTGACACTAGAGGTCAGCAGATCTTTGCTAAGGCAGGGAATTATTAAAATCTCATAAAACCATGGGATTGTTTGGGTTGGGAAGGACCTTAAAGCTCACCCAGAGGCCACCCCATCCATGGCAGGGACACTTCCCATTGTCCCAGGTACTCCAGCTCCAATGTCCAATCTGGAACTGAACATTCCAGGGATCCAGGGGCAGCCACAGCTGCTCTGAGCACCTGTGCCAGCCTCACCTGGATAAAATATGAGATTTACACTCAATGATGAAGTCATCTCCACAGGGCAGCACCAAAGGATGAGGTGCTGAACACCCCACAAGAAGCTCAAGCAGCTCAATTTTCTTATTTATCAGGGAGGCAGTGATATTCATTTCTGATTCCCTTCCAAATGAAATCGTGAAAAGTGGCCAATGGAGGTGTGAAAAGTGGTCAATGCAGATGTGAAGTGGCCCCATGCAGTTGTGAAAAGTGGCCCAATAAAATTGTGAAAAGTGACCCAATGCAGGTGGTTTCAGTGAGGAAAGAGCTGAGCTGGTGATTTCCCTCCTCTCTGAATCCAGCTCTGCCTCCCCACTGCAACTGAAGGCACCAGGGCCATGATGAAAATATTCCAGTTTTGCATGGGAACTCCACACTTACCACTCCACGGTCAATCTAAAAATAATGAGGAAAATGCTACAATCACAGGTGTTTGCAAACCCAAAGGAAAGAAAACTCTTGTGGTAGTTCTCCATTTGTACCTGATTTATCAAACCAATCTTTCTCTAATTCCAGGTAACCTCCAGATTTTGCTTTGATACCAACACAGCCCAGTTCACTTGGATCTGTGTTGGGATGAATCCAACTCAAAGGTGCTAAAAACGTCTGCAAATATCCAGGGAAGGTCAGACTGTCCAGTGCCACAGCTGAACACTCATTATTCACTAAAATCAAACTGGGATCTGTGATTTGCTGCACTGAGGCAGAGCTGGTGCCAGTTTGAGAATTTAGAAGGAATTTCTGTCAGTTGAAGGAAAGAGTTAATTCAATTTGACATCATCCACCAGGCAGATGAAGAGAGCAAGATATCAGAGTAATTTAGATTGGAAAGGGTTTGGAAAACAAACCACAGAGGCAATGTTGACCAGCACAGAGCCAGCAGTGGCAGCACACTTCTGGAAGAAACACAAATGCATCCACCACACCTGAAAGGCTGTAAATAAAAAAGGATTGACCAGTTACAAAGAAGAGAGGTAAAAAGCCTGCTAAGCAATGCTGTGCCCTGCTCCTGAGACAAGGTTAGTGTGGTTCTACAAGGAAAAATGGGATTGCTCCAGCTCCTTTGGGGTCTCATTGGGGACAGCAGGGCTCGATAGGAAGCTGCAGCCCAGGCAGCCCCTGGGAGGTGCCCATGGCCCTTCCTCAGCCCTGTCCCTGCAGGGCACTGACAGCAGGGCAGGGACAGCATTGACCACTGCAGGCACAAAAACAGACAGAAACGTCACAAAAACAGCCAGAAACTTCACAAACATCCACAAAAACCAGCCAGAAACGCCACAAAAAACAACCAGAAACTACACAGAACCCAGCCAGAAACTACACAAAAACCAGCCAGAAACTTCACAGAACCCAGACAGAAACTCCACAAACTTCCACAAAAACAGCCAGAAACTCCACAAAAAACCAGCCAGAAACTCCACAAACTTCCACAAAAAACAGCCAGAAACTCCACGAAAACAGCCAGAAACTCCACAAAAAACAGCCAGAAACTCCACACAAACTTCCACAAAAACCAAGCCAGAAACTCCACACGAACCAGCCAGCAATGCTATGCAAACCAGCCAGCAACTCCACAAAACCCAGCCAGCAACTCCACAAAAACTTCCACAAAAACCAGCCAGAAACTCCACAAAAAACAGCCAGAAACTTCAGAAACTTCACAAAAACCAAGCCAGAAACTCCACACAAACTTCTCCATTACGGAGCACTGAGCAGGATTAAAGCTCTCTCCAGCGTGTCATTAGCAGAGGCCTAGTTAAAAGCATCATTTTATACAAAATTAATTTACAACAGCTTAATACAGAAGAAGCAGCAACTGTTCTGTGGAGAGTTTTATTACAACTTTTCCTGTCTGGCTGCATTTATTGACTCTGAGGCACGGTCCCCTGCCTCCCCAGCCCATCCATCCTCTGCAGCTGATCAGAATTCCCTGAACACGTTTCACAAAGGTGCTGATTTGCCAAAATATGAGTATTGGCCTAACACTGATACTCAACTGAGATGGACAAAAGCCTCTCTAACAATTTAAAGTTCCAAAGTGAATGTTTATTCAGCGCTGGGCAGCAGTGTGAGGTAACCCTCTAACACACACTGCACAATCACAGCTGGTCACAGAGTCTGTTTATTGACAAAAGGTTCAAACAAATCCATATTCATAATACCAGCCCCTCCCATCCCCACTTCCCATGGTAATTAGCTGGAATGGCAATTAAGCAGCGTGGTTGGCTTCTTGAATTAAGTCTGGGCTCGTTTTTGTGGGGAGGGGTCTTAGAAGGAGGAAGTAAGGTGAGTCTTCCTCACCCTGACCTTTTCTATCAATGACAATACAAATGGCTTTTGGGGCAGCTCCAGTTTTGCAAAGAATGAGTTTCTGGTTGCAATTGTTTGTGTTCTTTGGACCTGCCTACCAGTTTCATCCTTTCCCATTGCAAGCACAGCTGAGCAAACACAAATTACAGGCAATCAATTATTTAATTTTCAGGTAACTATCTCAAGCCTAATTTCTTCTTACTTTTAACTAAAATCCTAATTTCTTTAAGATTAGTGTTTCAGTGGTTCTGCTCTGCAGAACACCCCTGAACTAATCTGAGTCCCTCCTTCTCCCTCTGAGCCATGGTGGTGATGATGGCCACTGTCCCCACATCCTCACTGAGTGTCACAGAACATTTATATCCTTTCTCAGGCCAGTGCAGCCCCTGCACACCCCAGCAGGGCTTTCTGAGCCCCCTGCCTGCAGTTCTGCCACCCCAGAGCTGGAACACTCAGAGCCTTCAGCTCAGCTCAGCCTTTAGCACAGGGTGATCCCATCCCACTCACAGCAGCTCAGCTGCACAAAGAGTCATCAAGGATGAAATTTATTGTGAATTCCTGAGGAATCCTGTTCTGTTTTAGGACCTTCACCTCCGTGCATCAACCACTGAGAGGCTCTTCACACCCTGCCAGGTTTTTACTCTGCAGTGCTTGTGGAGACAGCTCAGCTCAATCCATCCTGGGACACCAATGGGAACCCTTCACAGAAGAACCAGATTTGTATTCCTCCCAAAATTCACCAGGAAATGTTTACCAGACTCTCTTTAAACTCTTCTATTTACTCAGTTACGAGATACAATTTGAAATTAGGAACTCTGAAGCAACAGCAACTCAACACCCAACATACACTGAAGATAAATTCCCACCCCAGTGACCCAAATCTCCTGCCATTTGTGGTTCCTGCAAACTATTTTTGGTGTTGGTGCAGAGAAGGTGTTACACTGACAGAGCAGATTAATTTTTCAAATTTGAAATGCAGCCATTAAATTAAATTAGAATTATATTGCCCTTTTCTGCATTACTTAGTGAAAGGCCACACACTGAATTTCTGTGGAAATCTTTATCTCATCTGCACACAGACTTTGTGTGCCATGATTAACACCAAACTCACTCCCAGGCTCCAAGCAAAACCTTCCCTCAGTGCCAAAATTGTACTTCCCAAGCATACAGGTGGAAAGGATGTTAAAAAACAAATATTTTCAGGCTGCAAGTGTCTTGGGAAGAATCCTTTATCTGTGGCAACCCAGAATTTTGCATATTTAACACAAAGAAGTGTTTGAGATTCTGTACAAGTGTTAATAAAATTGAAAAGTAGATATTCATATTCACCACTCACTGCCAAAAGCCAGCTTCAGCTGCTACTTTAAATATTTCCACTTATTACTCTGTGCAGATACATTTCTCTATACTTCAGTAATTATTAAATGCCTTCCCAACCCATCACAGTACAAACTTTGCATTTAAAGCCATGCTGACTAACAAAAATGTTAAAATTGCAATGCACCCTTGATGACATGACCTGTGCTCTGCCCATTAATTCCTCCTTTCTTGGAATAACAATATTTTAAACCAATAATCAACTTGAAAAATTCTTTTTTATTCTCCAAAGAGTGACCTGTCACAAACCATGTATTTCCTCTGTTATTTTCAGGCCCCTGTTGGTGCAATTTGTATGCCTGAAGCTTTCCCCCTGTGACCTACAATTCCAGACACCCTTTTGATAACATTTATGGGTCACCACCTCCAACCAGGCGTCCCAAGACAGGTGTTTCCAGAGGTCAGGAATTCTGTGGACCCACATGACAGCATGTCACAAATTATTTCAAAATAATGTAGGGCTCGTGAATTATGATAAATAAAGCAGAGTTGTTGGAGTTAAAAAAAAAAAAATTAATATGAAGTTGGCTGAACTCTGGCTTGTGTAGCTGCAGTGGGGGGAAAGGGTGAGACTTGATTGTTATTTTCGTAAGAGTGACTCTATGTCTGGATTTGTGTCCCAAACTCCCCAGGGCTGCCAGGACTCACTGCCATGAGCACAGGGAGCCTTGGGATGGAGGAGATGCTGCTGCTGAGTCAATTCTCAGTCCCTGGAAAGAAGGGACCACTGGAATCAGGATGGTTTGGGTTGGAAGGGACCTTAAAGATCATCACATCTCCCACCCCTGCCATGGCAGGGACACCTCCCACTGTCCCAGGTGCTCCAGCCCCAATGTCCAGCCTGGCCTTGGGCATTCCAGGGATCCAGGGGCAGCCACAGCTGCTCTGGGACCCTGTGCCAGCCCTGCCCACCCTGCCAGGGAACAATTCCTGCCCAAAATCCCATCCAAACCCACTCTCTGTCAGTCTGAAGCCATTCCCTGTGTCCTGTCCCTCCATCCCTTCTCAATTCTCTCTCTCCATCTTTCCTGTGTCCCTTTCCAGGCCACCCTGAGCTCAGCCCAAAGCTTCTCCTGTGCAGGTGAACAATGCCAGCTGTGCCAGCCTTTCCTCCCAGCAGAGCTGCTCCATCCTCTGCTCACCCTGGAGCCTCCTCTGGGCTCTCTGCAGCAGCTCCAGCTCCTCCTGTGCTGGGCAGGGCTGGGGCAGCTCTGCAGGTGGGGTCTCACCTGAGAGGGGCACAACCCCCCTTTCCAGCCCAGGATATTTTTATGATCCACTCCTCACAGCCTTTATCAACACAGGCAGAGCTGTCTCTGCTGAGACACAACTATCAGTATTTCTCTCCAAGCACCTTCAGCTCCATCCACTCCAAATCACAACTTCAAAAGCCTCTTTCATCCTGCACGGTTGCCCCAATAAAAACTCATCACTTCCCACTGCATACATAATTCCACTTTGATATTCCTTGCCCAGAACAAAGTTGATCCGTGGTGTCCCGGCCAGAATTAACACCCTTGTCCTGCAGATCCCCAGGAATGCTGATCCATGCTGGCTGCCCTGGCTCCAAGGGTCACCTGCAGCAATTTGTCAGCAGTTCCCTCTTCATCAAAAATTTAGAGCCTGCTGAATTTCCAATGATGCTACAGCCCGCGGTAAAACCGTCTACCTCAAATATTTATATTTTTTTTAGCAGAATGTGCTGTTCTCTCTCATATCTCTACTCAAAATCACAGGATAGGACAAGATGCTATGCCTGAGATGGGCTTCAAATCCCAGGAAGTGAAATTTAAGCAGATCCTGAACTGAGGCATCCAAGCAGCAAAGTGACAACAGGCCAGCAAGCACTTGAATAAATAGAACAAAAAATCCAGCACAAACTTGAAGCCTGTCCCCAACTCCCTCCCAACACAAAGATTTAAAACAAATTAAAAATGAAATGACAAAACCCAACCACAGACAGCCCATTAAACACCACAAAACAGCGACATAGACACTCCACTTCAAAAGTGCTGACAACATTACTCTGCAACTTAAAAGGATGTAAAACTCAACTCAAAAATACTCCCAACATCCAAATGCACCAAAATTTACATCAGCAGGGCCCTGTGTTTAACTTCTCCCAAGAAGTTACTTTGATTTTCAGGGCTCCCTGTTGTTGCTTTTAGTCCCAAAAATCCTCATCAAAATGAGCACTGCAGCCTCACTACAGGAGAGACTCAAACTCCATCAGAGCAGACACAAACAACATTTCCAACCCACTAAACTCCCCTTACACTGACAATTTAAACTGCAATATATGAGAAAAATCATTCTGTGCTGAATGCCTTTAGAGCTGACAAATTAAACAGTCAGACACTCTGGGATTGAAAAACTCCAGAGACTTTTTAGGTTAAACAGTAAAATGTGTTGCTGCCTACACACCTGTGCACATGTATTTACAGAGAGATATTGATATATTTATGTATCAGTCTAATAATGTATACTAAAGAGAGAATGGCAGAAAAATCTCCTCCTTCTCACCCTCTCTTTCCTCCTTCCAAATCTCATTAATGCCCAAATGTCTGTAAGTAAATTTATTCCATTTAAATGGCATTTTTGTCTTATGACCAACCCAATACAGGAAGAAACTCCCTATACATCACCACATCTTTAAAACATCCAATCCAACCTTAAAACATGACCTGTGCACTGCATTAGCCAGGAATTTCCCCCCAAAAAAGCAGTACAGATACTTCTTTGTCCCAACAGAAATTAAAAAGAATTCCTAAGAGATGTGAGGATGAGAACCTGCACCTCTTCCCCCCCAGATGCCACCACAGCCCTGGGGCAGCACAAAGCTCTGGCCTTAATTTGGCTTTTTCAATGGAAAAAACCTCCAAGATTGCAGATTTTAAACTCTTTAATAATGCATTTCAATGCAGACTTTTCTGGCCAATTTACTGGGAGCAAGACAGGACAGCATTTCCCCACTGCCCTGCAGATGTCTGATGGCTGGGCTGGTTTTATTTGGGGTTTTTTAACATTAGAGAGTCTAATCCATCAAAAACTCAAACAAATAAATGTATTACATGACACAAAGGCAGATGATTGTCCTCCAAATGGGTCTTACACACAGTGTGAATTTGATGTTTTATTATTATATTACTTCCTGACCAACATCAGTGAAACCCCCAGACCAAAGCTGACATAAAATTGATGCTCCAGCATCATATTTGTTTACAGCCCAACATGCAATAGGTAAGGAGATGTTTTATCTCTGTTTAACCACAAAAGAACAATTAATTCCCAAGAAGTAATAAAACAAGAGAGACAAATGGGAAAGATGCTTCAAGCAGGGAAGCAAACAAGAGGAATAAAGGAAAAAATGTGACATTTTTATTCATTATACAGCTTTGCCAGGTTTTTCTTCTTCTTTTCAAACATATATATATATGGGAATGGAGGAGCTTGATAGAAATACTCACCAATTTCAGCAAGGAACTGAGCTTTGGGAGATATGGCCACAGGTACCCTTAATCCATCCTGTCTGTGATTATCTCCCTCCAAGTCACATGCAGGAAAATAATCCCCAGCAGCATAGAGCACTGATGTGAAAGGAAAGAAAAGCTCAAAGTCACAGCTGAATGCTTAGAGCTGAACCCATTTCAGCAATTTTTTTTTTCCCCCTTCTACTTCTTACTTGAGACCAAGGCAGCTTAATCTGCATTGATGTCTATGAAGTTTCACTTGAAAAGTTCTTCAGTCTGAGAGAGTTTCCTCTCTTATGAATAGGAATAAAATGCTCAAATATTTTTTTTCTGAAAAAGTTTCTTTTCTTTTTCACAAAGGAAACTATGAGACATTGCCTGAGAACTTGAATACTGCATTTCAGCCACATTTCAAACCAGTAGCACAGATATTAATCAAAAAATGAGATTGTGAGAGGAAAAAACAGCCAACCAGGAGGCAGAACAAAACCCACAGGAGACCATGAGAAAATCATTAGAGATGTTCTGGGGATGAGTTTGGCTGATTTGTGTGCACATGACAGGGGAGCAAGAGAATCAACCCATTTTATGGTTATTATTGATAACATAGAAGATGTTATTTTCAACTATTATTTTCAACTATTATTTTCATTTTAACAAACACTTCACCACCTCCTCCCACTCCTTACTTTCTCTGGGTTTTGCTGCCCACATCCCTGCTCCCTTGCATTAATCCACTTAATCCCAGCATTAGTTTAGATACACATTTGCTTCATTAACTCACTGCTAGAGGAGACCAGTACCCAGACCCCTGTGATAGCAAGAAAAGTTCACCTCACTTTTGTACAATCTAGATATTATAGTTATTATTATTTGGGTATCTTTGGTCCTTGTGTCTTCAGGAAAATGAGCCTCAGCCTAAAGACCATAATTTGGAAAAAGCAGAAATTAGAGTTTAAATTCCACTGAGTTTTCTTCCACTGACACTGAAAGATGAATGTTACAGCCCATCCCAAGATTAATGCACACAAATATGGATGATCCACCAAAAGCAGCAAAAAAGAACCACATTGTTTAGCCAAACAACTGTGGAACACCTCTTTTATCTTTCCTATGTAATGAGGTCTCACTTTCAGGGAGGAAAAAAAACCCAACCAAGTATTTAAATTGCTTAACAAGATCTCTTTAAATATCAGTACAAGGTTAGAAGTGATAAAGACTTCACTGGTTTTAGCTAGGCAAGTTTGATAGCTCTGGTTTAAAAACAAACAAACAAACAAACAAAAAAAAAAACAAAACCAAAAACCCAAACAAAACTGGAAGGAGCAGAGAACCACACTGAGATAACATCCAGTGGTGATGAACCTAAGAGTATCTAAAGAACTAAAAAAATCAATTTCTTGACTTAGGAACTAAATTCAAATTAGGGAATCTCTGTCTGACAAAGGTCTGAAAAACATGGAAGGAAAAGAAGATGGGGAGAGAGGTTAATTGGTCTGAAAAGTATTGAAAGTACCAAGATACAAAATGCCCTGGCAGGAAAATAAATCTGCAGAGACAGCCCATGGAGGAGATGGAGAGACAAGCACAAATTTACATTTGAGGTTCAGGAGCTTCACTTCATAGTGATGGTAATACTGTTGTGAGGTTAATTATGGCACCAAAGTGAGTTTGGGGTACAAAGTCACTCTGGGAGCTTTACTAACCAAATATCACCTTCCTTCAGAGAGTGACAGTTCTCTTGTACCATGTCTAAGAGGAAGGCAGCAAGCCCCAGGCCTGAGAAGATGTTGTTTTTTCCTCCAGATCTCCAAGGTTCACTTCATGTCTGAATGCACCTGGCGTTGCTCTCACCATGAATCGTGTACTGCAGACCAAGAGAAAGTGCTTTGCCAGAAATGACCTCAAACTAAATTCATAATTCTTTAAAAACCAATAAACCCACTGAAGCAGAGAGCTCAGCCCTTCTGCAGTGGGCTACAGGCACACAAAGCTGCTTTATTCCCTTTAGCAGGATCCACTAGCACCTTGATTTAAAGCTCAGAGTGGGAACTGTTGATTGGTTTAACAGCAGCTCTGTGTTCTGAGCCATGGAAGGAAGGAGAGGCCAGAAGACACCAGAGGTGCTTTAAAAACACAGATTAGAAATGAGCTACAGAAATTCAATCCACCACTAAAACTTCATTTTTCTGTGTCCTACCTCATAGTTCTTGCTAAACCTCACAGATCTAGAGGTAGCATCCCTTAACCCTTCCCAGATGTTCCCAGAGAACTCCAGATGTTCTGCATTTCATTTCTCTGGAGTTACCATCATCAGGAGGAAAGAAGAATGGCTATTTGTGCATGTCAACACAATATATTGGATGGGTTCTCATCCTCCTCAAAAATTGTTCTAAGCTGAATATAGAATTTGAGCAGTCACATCTTTCTCACATGGCCTGAAAGAGGCTGCAGCTGCTAAAATATTTGGGACACCTCTGCATCCTTCAGTGTACAGGAGAGTGAAGGTGAAAATCAGAGCCTTGAAGAACACATTGTGCCTGGCTTGGAGTGATTCCATTAATGCAAGAACAAAGTATAAACTCATCTACAAGAAAAACCCTGCACAAGAGTACTTGAAGCTGTGCCTGAAATGTGTGTTTCAACTCATAAAAAAGAATTTTAATTCTACAAAGGCTTTTGGAGCCTTTAGGTTTTTTTTCATTTCTTTTTGACTAAGCAGACCATTAAATTCACCTGACCACAATGAATCAGAGAAGCAGGATTTTTCAAAGCCAAATATTAAAAGAGATTTTTAAGACTTGTTTCACTTTCCTATAATATTAATTGGATCTCCATATACTGGACATCGTGGAGAGGAAGAAGACAATCACAGAGCTTTTCCAGCTGATGATAAAGCCTTGCTGGGATTTTGTTTCTGCCCCTTTTAATCAGAAAAGTCTCAGGTATTAAAACACACCCCAGTGAAACAAAAAACCAAATTTTTTTTTAGAAACCCTCCACACAATGCAAAGAGAACTTGGTGAATTTATCAGAATAATGCATCCCTTAGGAAGGTTTGCAAGGAACCAGATAAATAAAAAATAAATGTGCTCAGAACTGCACTTTGCTGCATCTGGAAGTGCCCAGGGCCAGGTTGGACACTGGGGCTGGGATGGTGGAAGGAGTCCCTGCCATGGCAGGGATGAAATAACCCTTAAGGTCCCAGCCCAAACCATTCTGGGATTCTCTGTAAATTCATTATTAGTTAAACTTTACAAAAGGAAAGAGTAAATGGGTTTTCCATCAGTGCAACATTAACATTTCTTTTGTGAAAGTAAGAAAACCACACCAGCTCTCTGCTGCCATCCTTGCTCTTATCTCAACCCCTTTTCACAGGTGCCATTTAACCAGTTCAAATCACTCTGCACAGGAATAAATCAATCTGAGAATGGAATGTCCATTACCACCTTTAATTAGGCTCATTGGACAAGCTGCTGAGCCTTCTGGAAAAGAAAAATGTGGATCATCTTTACCAATCTAGAATTAAAAGAAATTTGCATTAGAATTACAGGCACTTAACTGTCTGCAGCACTTATTCTGGGGAATAATGCACTTCAAATTTTTTCTGAAAATACAAATGTGGAGGAACTGCTGATTCCTGTCTCCCTGCTGCAGGGAGCCAAGGGCTGGGAGAAGATGGCCTTTGTTACAATATTGTAAAGGAGTATCAGGACAGAGGAGATTTTTTTTTTATTCTGCTTGTTTTGCTAGGTTGACTGCAGGGAACAAAAAAATGGCATTTTTATGTTCAGGGTGTTGTTGTACGCTCCAAATAAAAATTCCAAGCCTGGTTCTCTTAAAAATGTCACTCTGGACTATTTTCTGCTGGACAGAGAACACCCTTAGCCACTGAAGGTATGTCTATGTCATTAGGGATTTATAAGTTTGAGATATATATATTTTTTTTTTCAGGCTGGAAACACCTACTGTGACAATGCCCAAGGTCCTCAAAAAGGCAGCAGGTACCAGGTGAGGAATTAAAGGGATTCAATGACCCAGATCAGAACTGATGCCTATTCTCCATTAAGTAATCAAGAGTCCATCTCACAACGAGAACAGACTGCAGAAAACTCCAGATTCAATCCCAAACCTCAGCACTGTTTTCTGTGTTTCACACATTTTACTGCTGTGTTTTCATTCTGCATCCACAGCTATGACAAGGTGTGGGACCTTTCTGTTCTTCCATGGTGACACAGAGGCACAAGCAGTTAACTATGCAAAAAATCTGTGATATCAGGATGTAATATCAAAATCTGTGATATCAGGATGTCCAGAGTCTGTAGGAGGAGAGAACAGTGCTAAAAGAGCCCAACAGGAGGAAGCACGAGGTGCTGGAGCTTTGCACCTTCCTTAAGCTGCTCAGCTCCAGATAAGGAGCTTATGCAACTTTCTAAACTCTGGAGAACATGCAGCAAGTGATGGTAAACAGTGCTCAGGTTCAGGTACACTTGGGACAGACACTTCAGGAGTCATCCTGCTCTCTGGCCAAGGAAAGAAGCAAAAAAACCCAAGTACCCTCCCCCAAAAAAAAAAAAAAAAAAAAAAAAAAAAAAAAGTCTGTCCAGGAAACTCAGTCACAGTTTAGTAGAGCAGATGAGTTAATGTTTGCTCTCCTTGCACGGCACAGTGAGCCCAGCTTGTGAGCTAGAGATTATTTCACATCTCTGAGTGGAGCCTGACTATGAAGAAGTTGCTTTCTGGGGGTACTTTTGAAAACAGAGGAGCTTTAGAAAGGAATATAAACACTGCAGCCACTCCAGTCACCAGGCACACCTACTGGGGGCTGTTCAGATTTTTCATCTGAAAATAAACCTGGGAATAAATCTATCAACCCACAATGGGCCTCGCCAAGGGTATTTATGGGACAGCACAGGGACAAGGTCAAAGCCTCAAGGACTTAGAACAGGCTTGATTAAACTCCATCCAAGGAGCTGAATGAATAACAAACAGACACTCCAGTCCTCTTGGCAGCTGTTGAAGAAAGCGTGGAAAAAGCTTGGAGAAGTTCTTTCTTTCACCTCAGTGCCTTCTGGAGAGGCACCAAATGCCTCCTCACCACCTGCAGTGGTGTCACACTGCAGGTCAGGGCTCAGCAAACACCACAGCAGCTCCCAGGGCTGTGCTGCTGAAGAGGATGGGGCATTTCCCCATCAGGGTCCAACTTATTTCTGCTGTTCTGGAAGGACAGATCTGCAGAACAACTTTCCAGTCTCCAAAAGCACCTGATGAAATACTGGAACTTCTTAATTTTAGTGTGTGAACCACAGTTCTGTGGCAGGGAAGAACATGCTACAGAAAGAAAAGGTGCCAAGCAAAATCCACAATCTCTTATTCCAGGAGAAGAGGGCATGGAACTCTACTTCTTCATTGAACAGTCACTGAAGAACAGCACTGTCAGATGTAGCACCTCTTGTGTTTACATTTTCAGCTCAGTGAGGAAAAGAGATGCTCCAGGAGACTATAAAGTACAGCTCTTAAAGCATTAGCAACACTGCTCTTTGCCAGGGCCATAGCAATCTTTATTTTCTTCAGCAATACAGCAGCAAAAATAGTCAATGTGAGATTCAAAATCAAATAGCTACAAAAATTATAGTGAGAAATTGAAAAACTGCAAGATCTATAAACAGATTAGGCTCCACAACCCAAAGGAAAACGACCATGTGCATGCAACCACTTCAAGAACTGCATCTGATTCCACAAACAGTTTGCCAGCCCTCTGCAAGGCTTCACTGCTTTTTCCACTGTAATTTCAACAGGATTTTTAAACCAGGAAAGATGTGGCACAGTGGAACAGTGATGTGTGAGAATGCAGCCCCTCAAAAACGGGTGGGAAGAGGAAAATAACTCAGGTTTACATTAATTTAGCTCCTTCTAGCATGAAAACTAACTCTTGCTTAGTCAAGAGTAGAAAAGTAAGTCCATGCCCAAGAATGGGAAAAGGTTACACATGAACAGATGCTGCTCCTCATCTTGTTCTGGAAGGATAAAAACCCATTTAAGTGCATTTCCCCTGCAGGCAGGCAGTGATGGCACAGAGCTCCTGGGGGCTGTGAATGCAGCCCTGGGCTGAGACAGGTCCAGGTAAACTGGAATTCGACTCCAACACACAAAACTGAAGTTTTCAGCACGAATTTAGCCAGCCAACTTCTAGCACTTTCAGCAGGAAGACATTAGGGTAGGTAAATCGAGGTACATCTTCCTTCTTTTAGGAGCAATGAGGAGATCTTGAATCTGAAACAACCAGATGTTTTCTGTGGGGTGGAAAGCTCAGTGTGCAAACAGATACAGCTTTTCATACACCACTGACACACACACAAATGTAACAGCTCTGCAGCATCAACAAATCTTCATCCAAAGGAGGTGCACACTGCTAAAAACAGGAATTTAAATGTTCAACTGATGCAGTTGAGGGACTACAAACCACAGAAACCTGGGGTCCTCTACTGATCTTAACAGAGGAAAGGAAAGCACCTGTGTCAGAGTAGATGCTAATGCTTCTTCATCCTGTTTCTCTAGAGAATTTGTTTTTAAAAAGTGAAAAAAGGGTCACTGTTATTATTTAATTGTCCAGCAGCTGCTCCTGGAGCACACAAACTTCAGAGGTAAAGAGGTGCTGGTGGTGCAGTGACCTGGCAGAAATGTTCCCAATTATACCCTGCTTTATAAATTACCCAGGCAAAGCAAACATGCATATACAGCCTTTTCTTTTTATTGTCGTTTACAACCTCCACCAACACACTGGGCTGAGATGTTAAATAAATAACCCAGGGTGCTGCAGAGAGCTCTCCTCCCACTCTGCTTTGCCCACACAACAACCTGCACCACACTCACAGCAGCAGGCACCAAAAATTTCCTATTAGACAAAGAAAAAGCCATCACAGGAATGCTGATATTTCAGCCATGATGTGAAAACTCCACCACCCAGGACCACACCAAGGGCTATTACTTGATTTTTGTCAGATGCTGGAGCAGTTATTTCCCCCAGTCTGGCAAAAACCAGAGCCTGTTTTCATGGGTTTAGATACCAACTATCCTCCAGCAGCAGGACAGATGGACAGGTGGGACAGACACATCCAGGTGACTGCCCTGAGCTTTAAGAAGGCAGGATAAAATCAAAATATTTTGCACTACCCAGGGAAATAAACAGTAGTTTCTGCACCAGCTAGGATTTGCTGGTTTCTCCCTATAAAACCCTCCAGTAATAAGTCATTAGAACAGTGTTCTTCATCTTGCACATCCTACCAGGAATGCTGAGGTGCCAACTTCAACAAATGGAATGTCTTCCAATGCAGAGATGCGTGATCCTTCTGCAAATGAACTATGAAAATCTGTATGCTTGCAAGCTAAACAGAATTTATCATTTACTGATCCACCCTGGATTGGATTAGACAGGAATTGCTCCTTATGTAGTCAAGCACTGCAGTACGCTGGAAATTACTGTCCTGACCTCAGCACAAGCTGAAGGGATGCTGGACATGCTTCACATTAAGCCAGACTGTGCAAAACCAGTTGATTTTCCCCACCAGTTTACTCCAATGAGAGGTTTACAGCCACAAACAGCTGTAATTTATTATATTTTACATTTCACAAAAGGCCTGAACGTGTTGAGCAGTAATACTCTTCAGAATTGTCAAGGCCTATTGAAGTGAAATATGCTTCCCACATCAGGAACATGGCACTGTGATTCCAGCAGTGCTAGAAAAGCAGTAGGATTTTTTTTTTTTTTTAGACTCAGTCACAAAAAAGAGGAATAGTGAGAGGAGCGTTTTTAGAATAGTTAATACCAGGGTAGCTCATTACTCCTTACAATGTTGGTGGGAAAGGAATCTGGATATTACCATGAATTTTTAAAGAGGCTCAAACCACTGTTTCAGAGCTACAGTGAAATTCAAGAGTTCTCACTTCTTTGTTAAAATTGAATGTACAAGCAGGTCTTTCCTCAGCCATATATCTCAACACCAAAGCAACAGGACACAGGAATAGATCTATAGGAACAGATCTATAGGAATAGATCTATAGGAATAGGTGGGAGACCTGCCCAGACCTGGTGCCCCTTGCAGTGCTGTGTCCATCAGCCCTAACTCAGAACAGCTCTGGACTCCACAGCTCCCTTTGTGCACTACACAAGTGATTACTAGGCTTAAAAACTGCTTTATTTACTTTTCTTCATTTAAACCCTGCGTGGAGGGACTGATCTGTAAGAGCAGGAGCAGTGCAGCCATTCTGGGTTCATTCTGCAAATAAACTGGGATCAGGAAAGCAGAGACAGCTCCTGCCACAGCCCTGCTCTGTCCCCAGCTGCTGCAATTCTGCATTTCAGGGAGCACAAGGCTCCCCAGGGTCTCAGGGAGATTGGTGGCACTGTCTGATAAGTCAAATTTCACTTGCACAAAGATTTCTTTCCAGCTCCTTCCTGCTCACACCTATTCACTCCTTGCCATGACAGTCAGTGCTTCCCCCTCAAGCTGCAGCTCAGAAATGCATTATTTGTATTTTCCAGCAACCAAGAACTGGCCTGGCAAAAAGAACCTCCCAGACAAGTCTGGTCTTCCCTGATTTTCTCTGCCTATTACCACTCACTCCAAAGCCTACAGCCCACATCTCATTTTCTGGGAGCCCCCCACCCTGGCTGCTCTCCAGTCTGGATTTTAAACACTTCATCATTCAGTCAAATGCAGATAAAGCTCCTCCTGTGTGCAATCAGGATTAAGAAAACACTGAAATACATGTCCAGGTTTCAATCCTGGCTGTTCCCATTAAATGAGCTTCTCCAGAAGAGCATGAGCTGCAGCTGGGATTGTCCAGGGCTGAGCACAACTTCAGTAGCTCCCACTGCTGCTTCCCCCAGCTGGAAGTGCAACACCTTTTCTAGTTAATTAATTATTCTTTACATTCATTAACAGATATATTTTTCAATAGGAAATACCTGGATGTTGCAATTTGGGAAAAATTCCCACATCAGCTATGCCAAATAAAAGTTTTACTTATTTTAAGGATTATTATTATACTCTATTAAATGTAAAAAGTTAAACTTCAGGGGTATAAAACTAACTCTTTCAAAATAAAGCCAATGCTATAAACACTAATGACTTGAACTTTAATTGGCATTTTCTCAGACCAAATTTCGACACAGAGAGTTTTACTTTAATAAAATACCAACTCCTTTATTTCATCAGCTGCCCATCGCCTTCACTCTTCACTCCATCAAGAAGACTGAGAATCCATAAGATATGTGAACTCCTGCCACTTCCCCTCACTCTGTATTAAGTCTTTTCTTTGTATTAGACAGCACACTAAAAAAAAATTAATCTATATACAGTAAATTTCAGCTGACTGTAGTCAAAGCTCAAAGGTTTTTTTCCCACTTTTGTTACCCCAACAGTGCTCTCCTGGATACAGCAACTCTGACCTGGTTTTCATCTGTCTCAGTGGGCAAAAGAACTGTGTGGCTTTTTGAGCTCTGAACCAGGAAAGTTTGGGCTACAATTCTAAACAGCTTCACTGAATCAAAGGTGGAGATGTTGGCACAGGAGGGAACTACAGCTCTTCCAGTTTCCTTTTTCTGCTTTCCAGTTGTTTTTCAATGGGACAATCACTGACTGAACTATCCCTGGTTTGGCTGAGAAGGAAATTTCAGCTGTAGAGCTGCAAAGCAAAACAAACAAATGAAAATAGCTGAAAAAAGAATTGCTGTCACTGCAGATATATTTTAAGGACAGCAGCAACAGAGCACCAAGGCAAGTCCATTTCTAGAACCAGTCGTTGTGGCACATTCAGTTCTGAAAAACCAAACATTAAGTTCCTAAGCTCCTTCAGACAAAAGTTAATTTCAGAGTATCCTGCCATTTAATCCATCTTGACATCACCCATGCACAACAGGAGCTAAAGCAATGCTTGCATCACACAAGTCCCTGGAAAAAGTCATTTCTCACCACTTGTGTCTCCAGTAGTGCTCAGGGTGTGCATGCATCCCACGGCACTCTCAGCCACTGCCCCCTGGTTTCCCACCATGAACTGGGAGGTTATGGATCTGACAGCACAAGTCAGACCTAGCTCCAAGAAGGATAAAAAATTACTTTACAGATGAAAAAACTTCCTATTTTCCTCGATTTTCTAGCAAACCAAGACCAGGCTTGTAATTATTTCTCAAGCTCAAAGTCAGGAGGGATGCTCACATGCAGCCCCAGTCATTCCTCATCACTAATAAGTTCCCTGTCCCTGCAGGCTTGCTGCCTCCTCAGACACTGCTCACACCACTGTGAATACACAAAAAATCCTGTTTGCAGACTGCAGTTAATCTGTGTCTTCTGGTATCAGGGTAAATCCTGACAATCACTTCCACACATATAAAACCACTGGCTTATGTCACTTGTAAGACTCAGCCTCTTCCAGGAAGAACAGTAAAAAGATTGAATCTATTTGCAGAAATCTCCCATTGCTGTATCACAACAACATTAAGATGTTCTTGTGGTATTTCAATGGGAAAATTCCCACAAGAAACACCACAAGAACATAAACATAAACAACATCAAAGACAGTGAGGCTAGCTCAGGAAAAACAAACAACAAAACCACCGCCCCTGCACAAGTGGTTGGAAACATTTGTTTGTGGGTGGAAACTCCAAGAGAAGCATTACAGGATAGTGACAGGGAAATATGGCATTGCTCCCTAGCTACAGTGACGTGATCTTTAGGAATTTAAAGAACAAGTTGTTTAGGTGGGTCCATGTATCACACCCAGCTCCAGGATCTGCAGGGTGTGCAGCTGGATGCACGCTCGGATTTCTGGACCAGATCCCAACTTAGCACTGGAGCTGAGTGAGTGACAGAGCTACAGGAGCTTGTCACCACCCCACAGCAGCTCCAAATCCCCCAAAAATCCAGTGATTTAACTTCCTTAACACAGAAAAAAACAAGCTTCACATCAGCTAGACAGCCCCTACCTGTTCTGTTCACTGAGGTCCAACCCCAAAACCCACTCTGGAAAAACCCCACAGCCACTGGCACTGGCAGCTCACAGATCCTGTGCTCTGAGCAGCACCTCCCACTGCTTTATTCCCAGAAAACATCACTGCTTCCAGCTCCAAACCTGCAGCTCATCCCTCCCCGGCAGTGCAGGGCAAGGCTAGCAGAGATGCAAGAGTACCAGGGATGCTGAGGGATGCTCAGGGACACTAAGGGACGGTGAGGGACACTGAGGGATGCTCAGGGACACTGAGGGATGCTGAGGGACGTTGAGGGATGCTCAGGGATGTTGAAGGATGCTCAGGGATGTTGAAGGATGCTCAGGGATGCTGAGGGAAGCTGAGGGATGCTGAGGGACACTGAGGGATGCTGAGGGATGCTGAGGGATGCTGAGGGACGCTGAGGGACGGTGAGGGATGCTCAGGGACACTCAGGGATGCTCAGGGATGTTGAAGGATGCTCAGGGATGCTGAGGGATGCTGAGGGAAACTGAGGGATGCTCAGGGATGCTCAGGGATGCTCAGGGATGCTGAGGGATGCTGAGGGATGCTCAGGGATGCTCAGGGACGCTCAGGGATGCTCAGGGATGCTCAGGGATGCTGAGGGATGCTCAGGGATGCTCAGGGATGCTCAGGGATGCTCAGGGACACTGAGAGATGCTGAGGGATGCTGAGGGATGCTCAGGGATGCTCAGGGATGCTCAGGGATGCTGAGGGATGCTCAGGGATGCTCAGGGATGCTCAGGGATGCTCAGGGACGCTCAGAGATGCTCAGGGATGCTGAGGAGCAGGGAAGAGTGAGGCAGGACAGAGCTCTCAGCGCTCTGTGCCTTGAGCTGCAGCCCCAACACCAAATCAGCAGCATTTTGGCAAGAGTTAAACACCTCCACCAATCATTCCCCTAAACGCTTTCAGAAATACATCTGCCAGATTACTATGGGAAGTCTCTTGCATAATAAACAACTTTCTGGAACAATTCCACATGGGGTAGTAACACACTTTCAGTGCTTACAAGTTCAGTGATTTCCACTCCTGATTTCAGTATTTTGTTCATAATTTCCCATTTAACATTTAAAAAATGCATCACTGAGCAAGCCTGGCATGCAGCTGAAACTAGAATTCAAGTTTCTCTTGCAAAACAGAGCAGTGAATACTTTGGAGAGTTTCTTGTCCTTCTTAAGGTCTCGGTTTTGATTTTTGCACTCGCAATAAAAACACTGAGATTCTTTCCCCTCGTGTAACACACGCAGGATGAGGACAGCTCTCAGTATTGATACATCAGTATTGATTCTGTGCGTGTGTCAATGGCACCACTAAGGTTATCCTGAGCACCCAGTTCGCACCCAAGGCTATTGCTGGAACGATCCCCATCAGGAGGAACGCGCTGATCTCCCTCCCCGACAAAACGATGGATTTGGGTTCATCACAGCCACTGAATTGGCAAATCCCCGTGCTGGGGACACCGGCAGCTCGCACCCACGGTATGAGCCATGAAGTTGCAGGAGAGGAGGGTTCGAGAAGGAGCAGCAGAGCGGCTGAGGCTGCTGCAGGGAGCGGAGCCGGGCAGTGCCGAGCCGGGCTGTGCTGAGCCGGGCCGTGCAGAGCAGGGCTGTGCCGAGCCGGGCTGTGCCGAGCCGGGCTGTGCCGAGCAGGGCTGTGCCGAGCAGGGCTGTGCCGAGCCGGGCTGTGCCGAGCTGGGCTGTGCCGAGCCGGGCTGAGCCGAGCCGGGCTGTGCCGAGCCGGGCTGTGCCGAGCCGGGCTGTGCCGAGCACCGAGCCACCGCCGGCACTTGGTGGCCAGCTCGCCCTGCTCTGTCCGGGCTCACGGCAAAGTTCCGCGATCGCCAGGACTCGGGCAAAGCCGGGGGACGTGCGGAAAGAGCCAAATTCTCATTCGAGAGGAGAAGGGAAAAGCTTTTCCAGGAGCGTTCGCTGGCGAGGTTGAATAACCAACACTCCGGATCGCCACCGGAGCTGGGGCGAGCTCCGAACGTGCCCTCTCGCATTTCACACCATCAGCAGCTCATTAAAATCAAAGCCAGAGCTGCCCAGCTTTGCAACATGAGCAACTCCGGACTCAGAGCAATTCTGGGGGGTAAAAAGCCCGAACCCCGTGTGAACGCTCCGACCGCAGCAGCTCCGGCACCGCATCCCCAGCGCTCGGGGGAGCCCCGGGCTCCCGGACAGGGGGAATGGGGGCACAGCAGCTCCTGCAGGCAGGAGAGGAGCCTGGCACATGCCACCAGCGAGCATCACCCAGGCGGGCAGCGACACGGAGCAGCGTTGCATCCCCGAACCCGGCACGGACCCTCCCGCTGCCCCAGCCCCGCTCCATCCTCCGTGTCCCCCCAGCCCCGCTCCATCCTCCCTGTCCCTACAGCCCGGCTCCATCCTCCGTGTCCCCACAGCCCGGCTCCATCCTCCGTGTCCCCACAGCCCGGCTCCATCCTCCGTGTCCCCCCAGCCCGGTTCCATCCTCTGCATCCCCGCTCCCCAGCCCGGCTGCCCCGCTCCATCCCCCGAGGGATGCGGGGGGCTCGGCGCTCTCCTCTCAGCCGCTGCCCAACTTTGTTGCCCGAAGTTGCCCACCTGCAGCCGAGCCTCCCCAGCCGCCGCAGCGCTGCCGATCCCCGCGGAGCCGGCGCTGTAATCCTGCGGCTCCCGGCGCCTCTTCTGGAGCGGCGCTGGCCGCGCTCCCGGCGGCGGGGCGGGCTCGGCGCGATCTCCCGCCCACCGCTCCTCACGGCTCCGGGGCTGTACAGCCCTCCCAGCCCGGTCCAGACCTGCCCAGCTCGGTACAGCCCTGCCCAGCCCTGCCCAGCCCGGTACAGCCCGGCCCAGCCCTGCCCAGACCTGCCCAGCTCGGTACAGCCCTGCCCAGCCCTGCCCAGCTCGGTACAGCCCTGCCCAGCCCTGTCCAGCCCTCCCAGCCCTGCCCAGCCCTGCCCAGCCCGGTACAGCCCGGTACAGCCCTGCCCAGCCCTGCCCAGCCCTGCCCAGCCCGGTCCAGCCCCTCGCCCCCAACCCTGCCCAGCCCTGCCCAGCCCTGCCCAGCCCTGCCCAGCCCTGCCCAGCCCTGCCCAGCCCTGCCCAGCTCGGTACAGCCCTGCCCAGCCCTGCCCAGCCCGGTACAGCCCTGCCCAGCCCTGCCCAGCCCTGCCCAGCTCGGTACAGCCCTGCCCAGCCCTGCCCAGCCCGGTCCAGCCCTGCCCAGCTCGGTACAGCCCTGCCCAGCCCTGCCCAGCCCTGCCCAGCTCGGTACAGCCCTGCCCAGCCCTGCCCAGCCCTGCCCAGCCCTGCCCAGACCTGCCCAGCCCTGCCCAGCCCTGCCCAGCCCGGTACAGCCCGGTACAGCCCTGCCCAGCCCTGCCCAGCCCTGCCCAGCCCGGTACAGCCCTGCCCAGCCCTGCCCAGCCCTGCCCAGCCCGGTACAGCTCTGCCCAGCCCTGCCCAGCCCTCCCAGCCCTGCCCAGCTCGGTACAGCTCTTCCCAGCTCTGCCCAGCCCGGTACAGCTCTGCCCAGCTCTGCCCAGCCCTGCCCAGCCCTGCCCAGCCCTGCCCAGCCCTGCTCAGCCCGGTACAGCCCTGCCCAGCCCGGTACAGCCCTGCCCAGCCCTGCCCAGCTCGGTACAGCCCTGCCCAGCCCTGCCCAGCCCGGTACAGCCCTGCCCAGCCCTGTCCAGCCCTCCCAGCCCTGCCCAGCCCTGTCCAGCCCTGCCCAGCCCCTCGCCCCCAGCCCTGCCCAGCTCGGTACAGCCCTGCCCAGCCCTGCCCAGCCCGGTACAGCCCGGTACAGCCCTGCCCAGCCCTGCCCAGCCCGGTACAGCCCTGCCCAGCTCGGTACAGCCCTGCCCAGCCCTGCCCAGCCCGGTACAGCCCGGTACAGCCCTGCCCAGCCCTGCCCAGCCCGGTACAGCCCTGCCCAGCCCTGCCCAGCCCTGCCCAGCCCTGCCCAGCCCTGTCCAGCCCTCCCAGCCCTGCCCAGCCCTGCCCAGCCCTGCCCAGCCCTGCCCAGCCCCTCGCCCCCAGCCCTGCCCGCCGGGGATGCTCCGCTCCCGCAGAGCCGCGCTGGTCCCGCCCGCTCCCGGGGTGGATGCGCTGCTGTGTGCGGAAAGTTGAGTGTCATGGCTTAAATCAAAACTCCATCTCTCTGCTGGGCTGACAGCCCAGGGAAAGAGTCAGGTTCAGTAGGTGGCTGGATGGAACTTTTATTGGATCTGGCTCCGGCTGATCACGGCGTTAGAGCTGTGTGGTGTAATTAAGGCTGAGCAGAATTCCTTTAAGTCCTTTTTTCCCCCCTTTTCTTTCCTGTAGCAGGTAGTACTAAATTTCCTGAAACCTGTATTAATCTTTCAGCATCCCAAAGCACAGTGAATGTGTTATAATAATAAAGTGTGCATTAGCTCCCTGTGTCAAAGTTGGAGTCGAATTTTGCCAGGAGTGACGAGTCAATCACAGCACCACGGAATGGTTTGGGTGGAAAGGGACCTTAAAGCCCATCCAGTGCCACCCATCCATGGCAGGGACACCTCCCACTGTCCCAGGCTGCTCCAGCCCCAATGTCCAACCTGGTCTTGGGTATTCCAGGGATCCAGCGGCAGCCCCAGCTGCTCTGGGCACCTGTGCCAGCCCTGCCCACCCTCCCAGGGAACAATTCCTGCCCAATTTCCCATCCATCTCTGCCCTCTGTCAGTCTGAAGCCATTCCCTGTGTCCTGTCCCTCCATCCCTTCTCAATTCTCTCTCTCCATCTTTCCTGTGTCCCTTTCCAGGCCACCCTGAGCTCAGCCCAAAGCTTCTCCTGTGCAGGTGAACAATGCCAGCTGTGCCAGCCTTTCCTCCCAGCAGAGCTGCTCCATCCTCTGCTCACCCTGGAGCCTCCTCTGGGCTCTCTGCAGCAGCTCCAGCTCCTCCTGTGCTGGGACCTTCCCAGAAGGGAGAAAGGACTTGCTGGCTGTCCTTTTGTACAGAGGAGCTCTGGACAGGGTGGTGATGCTTTGCTGTCACGGCATAAGGAAGAAGGACGTGAGGAAAACAATTTGCTTCTTCAGCAAATAAGATTTAAGACACTGCCACCTCCGTTTCCCTTTCTGTCCAGAAGTGTCATGAATTATTGAAATGTGCAGGCTGAGAAACAATGACATCTCTGGAGATAGCAAAGACTTGACACAGCATCTGTTGACCCAGACTTGGTGTAGGAGCTCTGACCTGAAGAGATTTTTTACTTTTCCATGCATGTGCAAGTCTATAATTAAGAAATGTCCAGCGCAGAAGCACAGCCACTTCTTTAATGAAAAGTGGCACTGGTCTGAGGAAGGGATGTCAAAAAACAAATTATGTCAGGAAAACAAGATGCATTTTAATTGGCAGAGTGTGATCAAATAGGACTCGTAGAGATGATAGAATTACAGGGATTTAATGAGTTCCCATGAGCTGGGCACTGAGATTGGTACCAGCAAGGTCCAGCTCAGCCCTGGCACGGAGCAGGAAGGTGCTCTCAGCCTCTTTGGAGCTGATGTAGCACAGTCTGATAACTCCACATCTCTGAAACTCCACTTTGGGCTTTTGCCTGGAAGATAACACTAATTTCTCAGTTATTTTTTGCACAAAGCCTTACTAGGACTGGGCTCAAGCCTTAGCTCCCCAGCAAGCTCCAGCTCAGGCAGAGCACTGTGAACTCCTCTGTGGGGCAGTGGCTGAGCACAGGGCAGGATCAAACCCCAAAAGCAGATTTGGCTTCCTCAGAGTTCTGCTGGTCACATATTCACGACACCCTTATGAGTCTTATGAGAGCTGACAAGGTCAGGGACTTATGGCACAGCTCTGCACATGGAAATATCAGCTTTAGCTCTGCAAGGCCAGCCTGAGAAGGATAGTCTATATTTTTATGCTTGACCAACCACAGGGGCTGTTCCAATTTGGAAAATGCATCCTGCAGCTTACCTTGCCTGTCACCTTTGTCACCTCCAGCCCAGCCCCATCTTTGGACTCCTTTGGCCAACCAATATATTTTTTCAATTTCAGTTAAGGACTTCAAATTCCTATCACAGGTATCAAGTTAGGGCACATAAAAGATGCTTTTATTTTAAGTTTGTCAGAGAGGCACTTTGTGAGGTAGAAAAGATGACTCTAATCTTTAAGATGACAAGTTAAAAAGGACAAAACCCACTCTTCCCCTCACTTATTTTCCAGCAACCCAGGCATGCAGAAATAGTGGGTCTGTAAGTGCTTTCCCTGTATTCATTTCAGAAAACACAGCAAAGCTGCAGTGTCACCACACACTTACTGAAGGGGAGCAATTTGCAGACACTGAATCTCTGAGGTTACCTGGAAGGTTTTCACACAGCCCCTGAGCTTGTGCTGCCCTTCTGCCACCTGGGGCTTCTGAACCCACTGCAAAATTCACATTCAATGATAACAACTGAATTGCCAGCCCCATGCTCCTTCCAGCTAATGATGGTTTTTTTTTCATTCCCACTTGTCATTCAGACATCACTGTCGACAGCTCTCTGAAATTACAGGTGAAGAACAGCAATGCTTCCACTCTGGTGTTGTCTAATTAATGCTTCCTAAGGATCAAAGTGAGAAAAAAGCCCTGCACAGGTGTAAGCAGGTACATGAAGATCATATTTAAACTTCCCTATTAATAATTTGTTTTGAAGGCCTGGCTTAACCCTGTCCATCCTGATGGCAGCTGCTGTAGACCTAAATTACCAACTGATTTCTTGCTCCTGTAAACTTCACCCTCTCACTGTTCTCTGCTTTAGTTGCTGTGTCCACTTCCAAACAATTTTTCCACGTTGATGTTTTCACCACATGGATTGCCCGTTTAACTTTTGTGTCCTGCTATGACAAACCTTGTTTTTCAAATTTTAGATGGGAATTTTGCCACCAGTAACAAGCAGACTCAGATACACTGTAAATTCCTCCAGAAAAAAAAAAATCAATCAGTGCTTTTCTACCAACTGTTTTAGCTTTAGAAGGGTTTCTCTTACCACTGGCTAGTGGAAACTCACCTGAAGCTTAAGCTGAACTAGGTTTGTAAACCATCTCTAGGACATTGCCAAAGTGGGATTTTTCCAAAGGGGCTCATTAGTCTGGTCTTACCATTGACAATCACTATCAATTAACTGAAACAGCCACTAGAAAGCAGAACATTAAAAATAAATTTAAAACCTGTTGAACATTTTTCTTTCAGTCCTTCTAGGTGTAAGGGTTAGAGCAGCCCACCTTTTCCAATCACACTTTCAAGCATAATAGTGTCAGTGGCAAAAACACATGGACAAAATATAGGAAGCTTTGGATGTAGTTAAATGAGTAGAAAATCGACTCTTTTCAGTTGTACTTATGTGATTCTTATTTAAAGAGAAGTGCTTAATGTCTATTTAATCTTCCTAATTTTTAAGTGATGCTTCCCTCCTTGAGCTGACATTGATACCAACTAATCTGAGGCCTTGATCTGCAGGCACAGAGGTTGTGCATTTCTTTCAAGGTCAGCTGTAAAACCTGGGTTTTTTGGGTTTTTTGAATATCTGTGTCACAAGCCAAGGGGAGATTCCTTGGTGTGGTGGTGCCACAGGATCTCTGCCTTGCCTGCTCCATGGTCACCAGCACTGACCCCACCATCAGCCATGCTCCTGGTGCCCATGGCCAGCTGGATTTTGCCCCCACTTTGGATCATCCTGCTCTCCACACGTCTGGGAGGTGCTACCTCAAAATAATTCTGTTCTCAGAAGCAGCCAGCACAGCTCTGGTTCAATTTCACTGAATTTGATGGTAACACTTTTGGCATTGAACCCAATTGATTAAATCACCAAGCGTCCTAAAATTCCCATTTCATTGCCTCCAGGAGCTGCTGCTGGTGCTAATAAATGGAGAGTGCAACTGGTGTTGGGAGCAGCAGGAGGGAAGGGCCAGAAGGGGGAGGCTTAATGAGAAGCCCTGTCTGTATTAAGGAAATTAATTCTGTGGCTGGATGAAAGTGCAGCACTGGAAGCCTCAGTTTGCCCTGGCAGAGTGTGTGTGCATTTAAGGGTTTACACCTCTGTCACAGCCCCAGTGGTGATCTGGGGATGCAAATGTCCTTCATGCAGGCAGGAACTGCAGCAGGCCACCGTGGCTGCTCCAAAACCCAGCAAAAAAGGGGATTATTGCAATTGTGCTGGAGAGCATCACACAGAAGGAAAATGATAATAGGCAGGTTAAGTGCAAACTGATATACAATATCTTGAAATCACAGAGAAGGAAAATTAAAATGAGGAAATGATTTCACATATAGGTAGATGGAGGCATTAGAGCCATCTGTGAACTCTGGGAAGGAGAGGAAGGAGAGTGGTGCTGTCAGATGTGCAGCATTTGCCCATCAGAAAGAAGGGATTGAAGGCTAATTCCAATCAACAGGCAATTTAAGTTTTGTCATTATTTCAGGGTTGGTTTTTTTGACTCTGCTTTTGTGTGTCGTTGAAATATTTGTGTATTAATAGCTGCTCATTTTAATAGCATTAACAGTAATTTGAACAGCTGCAGCTACCAGGCATTAAAACACAATCACTCCCCTATATTTCAAGTTATTTCTGCAGTACTTCTGCCTGATTTTGTCACATCCATTAAAATGCAAGGGATCAGTTCTTATCATTACCCATTAACTGGCAACCTTGAGCTGAAGTGTTCAGCAGGAAGCAGCCTGATGCCTGGAGGCCTGGCCAGCCATTCAGTGCAAGGCAAAGACATTTTATGGCTGTCCTGGAAGCTGAGTGATGGGCTGTGTAACTTTCCTAATCAAATCCAATTAAACACAAAATTCTATTCCCACCACCCCTGCCATCCTTTGTTCCAACAAATTGCCTGATGTACTATTCAGGTTTGCTAAATATGGAACATTTACTAAATGAGAGGTTTTAATTCCACCAAAAGCTCAGTTTATTAAAGAAATGAGATATTTTGTTTGGAGTGTTGAGGAGCTCTCACAGAGCAGGAGGCTCTCCCTGGAGGAGAAATTACTTCTCCTGGGCTCAAGCTGACTTTTGAGGAGGTGAGCCCACAGAGGATAAATGAATCCAAAAAACTACTCAGAATTTGCTGTTCAGGGGGTGAAAACAGAAACCAAAGCATAGGCAGCCACTGACAGTAAAATGTGGTTGGTAAATATTTGACCAGCAGAGAAATAATCTTGAAAATGCTCAGAAATGTGATCACTGGCACTGTCATACCAAGGAGGAGAGGAGGAAACAGCAGCTCCTCCTCCTTCCCTTCTCAGCCTCACAGGGATTTTTCATTCTACTTAACTCTTATTTTTAAAGTGATTTCTGTAATGGGACAACATTTTAGATTTCTGTCTTTTCCCTCCTAGCTGGGGAATTCATGGCAGCCAAACACCAGGAATTGTCTTCATCCCCTCAGCCATTTCTTACTCAGCACCTTCCATGCAGCCAAGGAGTAATTCTGTAGAACTTTTAAAAACCATCTGACACTTTAAATGCTAATATAATAAAGTAAGTTCAGGCTTCAGCATTATGCAGTTTCATTCATGAGTTAGCTCAGGCATCCCAAACATGTCTGAGGGGAAGAAAAGGTAAATGCATTTAATCCTTTGCCAGCAGGATCAGATGCAGCCAGATAAAACAAGGAGCATAAATAACAGTGACCTGGAAAGAAACAAAATGAAAACCAGCCTACCTGAGAGACAAACAAGGCAAAAAAGAGCCCCAGGAGCTGGATTTAGTGAAGTATTTCTGCCACTATTTACATTTGTCTCCATGAAAACACACACCTTAATTCCTGCCCAGCTTAAGAATACTTCCCTAAATCAAATATTAATAATTTTGAGATCTATAAATAGCCTGATGGGAAAACTCTGCATCAGTAATGAATACAAATGACCCTGTGCAAATGTCTTTGAGCAGGAAAAATAAGGAAAACAGCAAGTCAGTGACCTCCAGCCAGAATGTTCCTGCAGCTCAGCGTGAGGGCACTTGTGAACCTTAACACATTGAAAGCAGACTTTAAAACACTTGGAGAATGTTAAAATAAAAGGAATATTCTGAGAGAATTCAAATGGACAATGTATTATTTTCCCAGTCCCTGCTGTTGATCCTTCTCTCCAAACACCAATTCCATCCATGGCTGGCAGTTTTCCACCTTCTTCAATAATTCTGTCAAACTTTCCTTGACAGCAGAGTGCTGGTTGGCTGGGAGATAACATCTCTAATTTCAGCAATAGAATCAATCCAATATCAGGTTTTCCACTCACTGAAACCCTGCACGGAGCTGGCTCCAAAAATTTCGAGATGTTGGCTAGAAAGTGGAAGAAAACAAGTTACTGTTTTTTTCTGTGCTTTATTAAACTTTGTCCCACTGGATGCTCTTTCTGTTAATTAATTTTTCCTTTACAATTCCAGGTAAGCTATTAATCTATTGACTTGAGGATTTTTCAAAGCCTTTCCAGAAATAAACTCTGGGATGAAAGGATCCTAAGCTGTGCATGAAAAGTAGAACTGCTGGTTTGTCATTTTCGAGCCCATGGTTTATCCCAAGCCTCTCTAATTCCCTTGATGTGGATGTCAGGTGGAATAATACAATGAAAAATTACCCCAAGATTTTGTTTCCCATTGCAGAGGTGATTTCTACACATAGTTTACCAAGTTTTTTGTATAAAATTTGATTAAAAAGTCACAAACATTCCAACTCCTATTATTTAAAAGCAGCAAATTAATGAGGGTTTGGGTATAAATTAGCACTGGTTTTATTCTATTCATGCACTTCCACCTCATTATCTTTCCTTCTCTTAATCCCATTGCCCAAAAATTTGCTTTCTGATTGTGAACTCGACAGAAACTCCAACACTCTTGCAGTTGAGGAATGCAAAATCATTTAAATGGAATTCTTTTTGCTATTAGAAGTTCCTGGATAATACAGGAAAATGCCACAAAATTTTCATTATTGGAAATAGATGGGGTTTTTTTCCCTATGAATTTTTAAATTGCCTCTATTATGGCCCACTGTGTATGAAATAAATGTGATTTAAACAGTTGTGCCCTCTACTGGCATAAAGAAAATAATGAAAAAAGAGAAAGAAATCCCTTTTTTTCTGGGTATTGTACCAAAACACAGTGCCCAAATCAACTTTTTGTAGTTCCTTGTTTTATCCTTTTTTTTTAAAATTATGTTTTAGTCATATTTGAAGACTGTATTATTTTCATCATTAAATCTTAGCACATGAATTGCTTACAGATATTATTTTTTTTAAATAAAAAATCTGTTTACACTGTTGAGAGAGTACAAAAAGGCCTTGCCATAGAAGAATCTGATGGTGGGGAGGGTGTGTTTACACAGTTAAGAATAATTTCATTTTTATGAGACTTTTAAGAGCTGTGCTGTCAGACACCATGAGAACAAAGCTGTGTGACAAAGTCCTTTATGAACTTCAGAGCAACTTTGGAGCTTCATTCATTTTAAAGAAAATCTGTAGGAGTTGATGCATAATGTGAATTTGAATATAGAATTTCATGTAATACAGGAGAATCAAAACCTGCTGAAACCCTTCTAATCAACTCTTCACCTCCCATTTAAAAGAAATCTTGATTTTCTGTCCTATCCCCCACTGGTGCAGCTGTCAACTGGCATTAAATGGAACAACAGAGAAACAAAAGCATCCCCTTTGGTGAGGAACTCACATGCTGCCACTTCCCAGCAGGGGCAGGATTAGTCAGGGATGCTAATTGCAATCCTAATTGACCCATTTGTGCCATGATATGAAATCCATTCAGCACAGTGGCAATGATGCTCGTGTCTGCCCTGGCTGGGGGAGCAGCCTGTGCTGGGAGGCAGCTCCACATCCTCCTCCAGCCTGTAGGAATGCATCAGATCCCTCATTTTTCACCTTTTGGAAAATGCAGTTACAGGCTGCAGATTAAATAGATACCAGGCCACACAGATCAGAGAAGAAAAAAAAAAAAAATTACATCCCAGAAAACTTAATAATCAGCAGATGAAGGGGCCAGTGTACTCCTGTGTACTCCTGCCCCTTTCTTTGGCTCCAGCATTGTCCCCCTGCAGTGGAAGGAGTTTGTTTACCAGCAGAATCCAAATCATAAATCTCAGAATTAAGTTATAATGTCCTCTCTAAGTGGCTTTATTCATAAGGACCTGCATCTGGAGATGAGGTGGGTACAAATTGCACAGGGTCAGCCTTCAGAAATCTCAGGCTGCTATTAAGGGCTTCATTGCCAGAGAAAACTGCAGTGCCCAAATGAGCTGTAATCACACAGGAAAGCAGAGGACAGACTTGTGTTACAACACAATTCTTTCTGCCAACTTCTCTGTGCTGAACTCTGTCACAGTAGAAGTGAATATTCGTGTCTCAGGTGTGGCTGTTGCTTTGAACTGCTGAGCATTTCAAACATATTTAGCTTTATGGCAGAACCTTTGTCTGGACAAAAAAACCCTTAATATTCTAAGTTAGGAATCTACTTTGTGACTTTGCTGAATCAGTGGAAAGCAGAATATTTGTTTATGTATCACAGGAGTATGTCAGAGAAGAAAACCAATCCTTTTGCCACGATCATCTCCACCCCTGAGCCTGGTAATCAAAGTTTTGACCTTCAGGCAGCTGTTCAGACCAGTTCAGTCTTTGCTGTATGGGGCAGTTTGGGCTTCACTAAGTGCACTCCAACTCATTAACTGGTTACAACAATCAGCCAGGGTGCCCAGGGTTACACGTGGGTCAGTCATAGATATTCCTTCCACTTCATGCACACACCAGAGCTGCTTCCCCACTCCTCTGCCCAGCTCCTGTCTCTGGCACAATCCCCCTGTGAACAAGAGTGCAAGATTTTCCCTTCCTTCCACTTTTTGTTGCCATCAGGCATTTTCTGTGGCCATAACTCCCATGGTGGGAATGCAGGTAAAGGACATCTGAGAGGGAAGTGCTGAAGTGGAGAGGGAGATCTGGATAGAGAGGGATCCAGAGCTGGATCCTGCCCTGAAATTCCCTGGTGTGATAAATTAACCACGGTGCTTCACTGTTGTGACTTCACCTCAGGAGCATCTCCCAGTCCCAGACAGAGAGAACAGACCCACCCACAGAGCCCTGGGAGGGCACTTTTCTATTTCCTCACAGCATGGGTGTGATTTGAGCAGCTGGAGCAGCACAGCAGCACTGGTCAGCCCTCGTCAGTGAGGGCAGTGCTGGGCTGTGACAGCTGCTGGGGCAGCTCCTCAGATCACAAACTCCTCCAGGCAGCTCAGAACTGCCCAAACCTACAAGCAAACCTGGATCCCCATGCTGTGAGCACGCAGGGCTCAGGGAGGGCTGTGGAAAGCAGTGCTGTGATCTCCTGAGCACCTGGGGCACTCACCTGGCTCAGCTCCCAGGCTGCTGGGGGCACTGGAGGTGGCAAATCCTGCATCATGTCACAGCATCTTCACAGTGACATCTGTGGCTGGTAAAACTTTATATCTAAGAGCTCAATTCATCTGCTCACCTCTCTGCAGCTTGCTTTCTCCTCTCTTGAATTGCTTTACAATTCTTCCCCTTTCTGCTGCGATTTTGCTGGTATGGGAACTTTGCAGAAGAGAAAAACAAACAGATCAGTGTTTGATGTTGTGCTTTCTGTTGAGAAGTTTGTTTTCTTTTCTACTTCCATTGCATCAATATTAACATGTTGATTCATAAGCCAAATAAATAAAGGCTATAAATACATTCTTTCTGTTTTGTTTTTTAAATTGTGAAACCTCAAAGTTACAGTTCCCACAGCAACTGCACAATGTGCACATACATTAAAGGCAGGGATATTGCCACCCAAGGCAGCAATCAAATATGCATGAGGGACTTATTTACACACGAGGACCGTGCAAGTTTGAAATCCCAGAACCAAGAAGCACCTTGGATCTGTCCCTGATGCTCTGCTGGGAAGAAAAATCCAAACGTGTTGATCCTTGTGGGCACAGGGGAACTCAAACTTGACCTGTGCAAAGTGATAATGAATAATGGGATGGTGTTGCCTTTACCAGAGCTAAAGATGCTGTGGATAAAGTAATTACTGTAATTATCTGAAATCCACAGCCAGAAGGTGTCATAACAACCAAAGCATTATGAACAGAAATCATTGTTCGCAGTCCTGACGATCCTTAAGTGCTGTGAAAGAATTTCTCCCAGTTTGGTTGGGCAGGAGTGAAGAGTGCTCTGTGTGTTGGAGAAGTTCATGCTATCCAAATGCTGCTCCTTTGCCATCCATGAGCTGATTTAGTCCTGCTTTCTGGACCTCCACCAACTACTGGTTAACCCAAATTTATTCTTCTAGATGATGAATTCAGCATTTCAGCCCTTGCCCAGTGCTGGGATCTCAGTTTGTACCAAAGGCTGCTCTGCTGTAACTGATGCTCTTCTCTGGCCTTGCCATTTTAAACCCAGGTTTTCCAACAGTGCAGGCAGTGCTGGCATTGCACCCAGAGCCAGGAATTTGGGCATTTCCCTCAGCAACATGTGCCTCCTGCTAATGAGGAACAGCCCAGAGAGCCCAGTTCTCTGAGAGGAGAGAGAATTCAGATTTAAACATTCAACAGCATAGATCATCTTCTTTTCCATGGTCTATTATCACAAATAGAAGCTGTAGGCATCAGATTTCAGTGATAAAAGAGAGGCAGCATGTCATCAAGTGACTGAATTCTTGGTGCCATTAATCTCTTACAATCTAGCAATTAAAAGGAACTGGAGAATTCCAGAATTTGAAAGGAAGGGCCATTAGCATGTTTAACTATAAGCAGCTGGATATTTTATAGGCAAAAATGGGCGAGTGTTGATTAGTTTTCAGGCCTTTGCAGCCCATCTCAGCTGCTCTGGCAGCTCTCCTCCAGCACACACACACAGAGAGGATTTATGACCCAGAGGAGAGCCCTGTCCTCAAGTGTCACCTTGAACCTGCTCGTACAGATGGGCTCCTGCACTGTCATCCACATCCCTCACATCCAGCACCAACATGTGCCACCTTCTGTGAGGACACCAGAGCCTGGTGTCTGTTTGTGCAGAGAATGCATCAGATTTGTGTTGATAGAAATAAGAGTGATTAGCATAAATTTACCTTACCACAGGGACGACATTTGAAAGCAGTTGTATCAAAGCACCATCATTTCTGTGGAGCAAGTTTGTGCTGTGAAAGATGCCTTTTAAAACGCTTTTATTTCTCTGAAAAGCAACAGGAATTGCCAGGCAGATAATTTTTCAAAAATGTTCCAGGATTTCTTATGGATATTAATTTCTGTTTAAGCCTCTCCAAACTTTGGCAGAAAGACAAGTTTCATTTTTCTCTAACAATTCCTTTGGTTCTGCAGATGTTGTAGCCAGATTGGCAATAAATTTTGCTGGAACAGTTAACTCAACTTAGGGAAAGGTGCTGTTATTTAATATTCTGCTTCTGTCTCACCTTTTGAACCTTAATTTATAGGTGGTGTCTTTTATAGCTACCATTCCATATAAGTCTACAAAACTTATTAGATTATTATGTTGTCTGCCAACGAGAATCTGATTGTTTTTCTAAATAAATATCTTCAGAAGCATGAGCATTAAGCATGGTGTAAAAGGAAAAGTCCATTTTATGTCCCATTTCCAAATGGATACACGTGTTTTGATTACACCTCCCTAATTTCCTCCAGTCTGTTTCTGTCTCCCCTTTATTGGCCTGATTAAAAGCTTACTGGAATGAGTGGGAAATCAAACCTCTCGTTGACTTAAGTGGCTTCAAAGCAATTTTCAAACAGTTGCTTCACATTTGTTCCTTATTACACCTGAGAAAAGCTCTGTTTTCCTCCATTCTCATTTTGCCTTGCCTAAAGATCAGGAATCTGTCTTTGCTCTTTCATAACCCCAGACCTCTGCTCTAGTAACCATCCATGAAGTGCAGCAGCTCACTCTCAGTCCAGAAAAAGACCTGGCTGCCAAACATGTTTGATATTCCTGTGAAATGGAGTGTGGCCTCCACCCTGGGCAGTGGCCAGGCTCTGCAAGGTCACTTCTGGCTCTTCTGGGAGCACTGCACAGGAATTGCCTTTTTCTTTTTTTTTTTTCTTTCTTTTTTTTTTTTTTTTTTCCTCCTCCTCCCTCCCATTCAGCAGAAAATCTAATCAGAGATTTTGGTCCTGTGTTCCACTGTCAGGGGTTCGTGTGTGACTTCTCAAAGCAGCCAAGGAAACCAAAGCTGCTCCCAGTTAGTCTCATCTCCCTGTCCTGGGCTCTGCACCCTGCCTGGGGTGTGTTCAGGAGGCACAGAGATCCCCAAAGCTCTGCCCTGGTGTGGTGCTCCTGCCTGGCCCTGCTTTCCCTTGGCATTTTCCCTTGGCTGATGCACTGATGGCATTTAGGCTGCCAGTTTTGGCAGCTGGTTTCTGTAATTCAGAGACAGGCTCTGAGTTTGGGGTTACAGCTATCTGACCAGCTGCAATTCAAGAAGACAGGAGATGGCTGGAATTGTACCATCATGCCCATGACAGCTAACATTTTCAAAAAGACAGCAGAAGCTCACCTGCAAAACGTGCTCAGCTTCAGTGGCTGGGTTTGCTGCAGCACCTGGCCTTGCCATGAGCTCAGGGAATTTTGTTTTGCTTCAGTACCTTGGGAAGTACAGAATCTATTCCCATCATTGAGAAATAGCAGTCTTTCTGCAGGCAAAGCAATCCCTTTGCATCCCAGACCAATCTCCTCTGGCTGGGGAAGTCCCTGGGAATTTTCCTGTCATGTGAAGGATGCAGAGTGAGGATCATGCTGGAGGTCACACACAGCCAGGAGTTACAGCCTGGCTGACAGCCCTACGAGAGTTCTTCCCTTCCCTTCCCTTCCCTTCCCTTCCCTTCCCTTCCCTTCCCTTCCCTTCCCTTCCCTTCCCTTCCCTTCCCTTCCCTTCCCTTCCCTTCCCTTCCCTTCCCTTCCCTTCCCTTCCCTTCCCTTCCCTTCCCTTCCCTTCCCTTCCCTTCCCTTCCCTTCCCTTCCCTTCCCTTCCCTTCCCTTCCCTTCCCTTCCCTTCCCTTCCCTTCCCTTCCCTTCCCTTCCCTTCCCTTCCCTTGTTTTGTTCTTGCAGGGATTTAGGGAAGCTCCCTTGCAGATTCTGCACTGGAGCCACTGTTCATCCTTGCAAATTTTATAAAACCCTTTCATAAGAGCCAAGAGATGAACAGGGCAAGGTTCCTTCCTGTTGCACTGCAGTGGAATGGTTGGCACTCAGCTGGAGCTAAATTAATAAACTTCTTTATGATGGCTGGAAGTTATGGCTGCTGTAGTGTGGAGCAGATAATTGGAGTGGTCAGAGTTGTATCTGCAGTGCTGGGAAATTGATGTAATAATTCTGGACCAGAAATTGTCTAAATAGAGAAGAAAGCATGAGCATATGCATAATATATCTTCTAGAATTCTGCCAAGACCTCCAGTGAATTGGATCTGGAGTTAATAAACTGTTAAATAAAATGCCCATGACAAGGAAAAAACCCAACTCATTAACTAGGCCTATTGACAGATTCCCTGATAAGGTAAACAACAGTCTATAATCATTAACAGCTCGTGCAGAGATCTGCATGGGTTTGCTGATCCCAGTTCTAATAGAGCCATTGAGAAGGAATTGCAAACACAGGCAGAAAGGACATCGTTCTCATGTGTCACTTTTTATGGTGTTGATTTGTATTTTGATTCCTTTCACAGTGAAGGTTGCTAGGAGTTATAGCTGTCTGAGGGTCAACAAATTTCACAAGGAGCTGGTCCCCTCCATCGGCCTGAAACAATCCCAGAACCTTGAGCTCTGAAATTTGTGACACCCACATGGAAAAGTATCATTTGCTGTGATTTATTCTGGCAGGTACATTATTGGGTGCATGTTAACCAGGACAGATGGCTGTGCAGGAAGGAGCACAAGGAGCTCCAAATCACACTTTTGGAAAACTTTTCTCAGTGCTGTGTATCAGGAGCAGAGAAGAACAGAGCCTTTTGTGGGGTGAGGTCCCACCAGCCAACGTGAATCCATCACTGCTGGCTCTCCCAAACCTGCACCAGGCTCTCCATGGGTTCCTAAACGCCTAAACAACATAATAACTGTGAGAGCAGAGAGCAGAAATACCAAATATTAATGTGGTGTCACTGCAGCCTCTTCTCTTTCATTACTTTGCCCTTCGAGGCTGCTGTGTAATCTGGCAACAATACAATCCAGTATTTATATATCCTCTCAATGAAACATCCCTTGATGTCAAATTTGGTTTTCAGCCTTGCACTCATGGAGCAATTCCTCTCAGCCAGGGAAGCAGCAGCAGAGTGTGAGGTTGCTGGCGTGTCTCCAGTACCATTGTTAACAATTATGACATGACTGTCAAACCTGATTATCAGCTCTTAGGGATCTCTGTGAGATCCTGTAAGCACAGCTGCTTGGCTTTTCCCTCAAACTGCTCTTGGAAGGCAGGAGAAGAGGGAATGGGCTTGGCCTTTGGGAGGAATCACTGGGTGCTTGCAGGAGGCTGTGGCAATCAGGATTTTTTGTGCTCATGTGGAAGTTTGAGAAGTTTGTGCCCAAGAGCCTTGGTTGCTCTTCAGACCCCTCAGAGGGATATTTTGGTGAGTGGCCACAGCAGCAAGTCAAGGAAGGATGCTGCCCCAACAGAGATGTCTAAATTGGAAAGGAGAAGGTATGGAAAAGGGGGAGAGGGCTGGAAAAGGGCAGTGCAGTGCTATGGTCACCTGAATCCCACATTTGCACCACTGTGTAAACCAGGAGTTCCCTTCTGCACTGACCACACTGAATCCCCCATCACCCCTGGTTCCATCACTTCCCATCGTGGAAAACTCTCCCATTGCTGCTTCCTCTCAGGTGAAAATAAACTGGAAAATGTCCCCAGAGGAGCACACCTAATGCACAGCCTCAGGAAATCCATGCCAGGGGATGAGCCCAGCCCTGTTGTGCAGTTAAATTGTAGAGCCAACAGCAGAGAATCTGCTCCATTAAAGGGGGCCCTGTCCCCCCAGCACCTGTGTGCTTGGCATGGCACAAGACAGACCATGTGGTGATGAATGAATAAGAAACCAGTGATCCTGGTGTTAAAAGGTGAAGGGAAATCATCCATTATCTGCTATTTTACCTACTGCAGTAATTTTTGTTGCATTTTACCCAAAGGAAGCTCTGGCAGGAGGTTCCAAAGGCTGCAAGGAAGGAGCACCTCAGTTACCTGCTGGATGGGGGAAGAAAAGTCTGCAAACATCCCTGGAAGATGGAGAATGATTATCCCAGGCAGGTGTAAACTCTACCTATTTGCTTTGCATCACCACCCCTAATCTGCCAGGGGAGGCTGGAGCTTTGAGCTCAGATGTTCAGCAGACCTCTGTCTCACATCCTAATGGCACAAAAAATAACAGGTATTACATTTCACATGCTATTTCTTCGAGTCTGGAACATCCCTCTCCTGCTGGCCTTATCAAAACTCCCACTGTAATTGGCAAGTTTTCATTTCAGTGGGAATCTTGGGGGGGGTGTTGGGGGGAGGTCATTGATTTCTCACAACAGATTCAATCTTTTTATATGCCTGACTGCCCTAAATCACTACAAGTAGGAAACTATTTTCAAAATTTCTCAAGAGCCCTGAATGTATTGATTGAGTCTAACTTTGACTTCAGACATTAAATTCTTTCTTTTCCTTGAGAAAAACAACCTCTAACCTTCTATAAGGCCACTTGGTTTTAGTTGTCTTGCTCCATTTATTTATGCTCCTCTCAATGACAGTCAGATTAAGCCTTTGACAGCTTGTTCAAAATTTCCTGATTATTGTTTTCCCATTTTCCGATGAAAGTTAATTTTATTCAGATTTTCTCCCATTGTGTTGGTTCAATTACTAGCCCCAAACAAAGAGTTGTTGTATTTTCTGCTTAATAGCAGCATATTGCCTGTGTAGTCATGTTTATAATTATTTCTCCTAAATTCCACTATCTCCAATTAAACTGCAAGAACTTTGAAACTTCGAAGTTGGTTAATGGGGAAAAAACCCTTCACTGTTGGATAAATCTTTTTGCTAATATTCCTCCCTTGCCTTTATAAATACACCCTGAGATTTAATGCAGTTAGCACGAAGATTAGTGATAACGTTTTACCTCATTTCCCCCAATCTATTACAGTGTGCAGCTCAATTAGAATTTTTAGAGGTGGTCCATCATGTTAAGGGCTGCCACTTTGGATTTGAAGTCATGCCAGAGCTCAGCACACAGTAGCACCTCTGGGGGCTGAAGTATCCCAAGCCTTATCAGTTCAGAGCTGGGTATTTGGAAAAGCAGGTGGGATGGAGTTTATCTGGAATGATTTCCAGTACATGGAATAATTTACAGAGGAGCAAAATGGCAGCAAAATAAAGGAAAAAAAAAATTAATTCATTCAGTTAGGGTAGGGAACCCAATTCTGTTTTCATATCTTTGTCACTCAGAAAGTTGAGAATTGTTCACCAAGTGATTGTCTCCCAAGTTATTTGGGGAATGCCTGTTACAAACAAGAAATGAACATTGAAGAAATTCTTCCATGTGGAATAGAGCCTTTAGCTGTCCACAGGAGTTTTCTTTCTGTGCTCACTCTTTTCAGAGGAGATTGGCCAAACCCCAATTATCAGCTTTATTTGCAATTACAAAAAAAAAAAAAAAAAAAGAAAAAAAAGGCAGATGCATCAAAAATTAGAGCAGTTTGGATAGTCAAAGGCATCATTTCCCAGAGCAGCTGTGGCTGTCCCTGGATCCCTGGAAGTGTCCAAGGCCAGGTTGGACAGGGCTTGGAGCAGCCTGGGACAGTGGGAGGTGTCCCTGCCATGGGTTGCACTTTGCATCACTTTGTCCTTAGAGAATGAGGAGCTGGAGAGGCCAGAGCATGTTTTATGGCATTGGAGGAATCTAAAACACTTCCAGCTCCCCAATACAGAAGCAGATTTTGGAGAACATTCCTCCAGTCTGTGCATGCAGCTGTATCAGTGTTCAGGTGTAATCCCAAAGGCTTGCAGGTGCCTTTACATGCAGATTTTTAAAAATCAAGCACACACTGCAGTTTCCAGTGCTTGAGTCATGGTTAGGCTTTAAATACACACAGACAGCTCTGCCAAAAGCTGGTCCCAGTGGGAAGCAGTCCTTGGGAGCACTGACACACAGTGACAGAACATCACTGAAAGGAGCTGCAGCCTCAAATCGTTCTGGAAACTTTGATGCAGCAACATAAAGCCTGTAAGAAACTGCACTTCATAAAAACAGGCACTTCCACACACCCAAACTGTAATTCCCTATGAAAGTTAATCTTTTCTATTACTCTTATTCCATTTGTAAATGGAATGCTGCTTTGAGTTATGGCCTGGTGCAGCACTTCTTTTATGCTTCAGTAGTCATTGCTTGGGTATTTCAGGTATTTATTGTAGAATCTTGTCTACTCTCATTCATCAAACACCTGCACACTGGTCCTGCCCAAGGAGGGCTCAGAACCACAGTAAACTTGCTGTGGGGATATTGCAAGTTAGCATTTCTGTTCCCTCTCTGCAATACTTTAATTAGAAAACAAATAATCAACAAGCACTCAAGCAGGTGCTCGAGCCAGCAGAATTCCTTGTGTGCCTAAATCATAAAATCAGAGAATCATTCAGGTTGGAAAGGACCTTTAAGGTCATCAAGTCCAACCATCAACCCAGCACTATCATTAAACCATGTCCCCAAGTGCCAAATGTAAGTTCTTTTTGTGCTGTAAGCTGAACCCTGACACAGCCATAAAACCCACTACACAAAATTGAATTTTGCCTTACATATATGATAACATTGATACTATTTTTTCGAGCTGTCATCTGCATGAAAATACAGCTTCCTTTTCATGCAGAGAGCTCTTTATTCCATGGGTGCTGTGGAGAATCTTGAAAAGACTCCTTGGAGCTGTCAGCCACTGGTAGCAAATCGATGTAATCTGCATTACAATACTTGCATCATGACTTTGAAGAGGGACCGAACTTGTCTGGCTGGCTGTGCATCCAGAATCACTTCAAAGATCCCATTTCTGACATTCAGGGATGTCTCTGGCTTTGTTCCAATTCATTGCCTTGCAAACTGAATTCAGAGGCAGCCGAAGAAAAAGCCCCTCCCTTCAAATCCCTGGGATGTGCAGCGGCACACAGTCCTGGGGCTGGGCTGGCAGTCCAAGGGTTTTGGTTTTGTGGGGAGGCAGACAGGGTTACAGCAGCACCACCTGTGTCCCTTGTGTGCCCAAAGGCTTGCTGACCCCACAGGGAAAACTCTGCAGGAGTCACTAGGAAATAATCCAATTTATCCCCCTTTTCTAGAGACCGGTGATGAACTGTTCACTGCAGCAACAGAAGATAATGCTGTCACATCTTACATATTGATATCCTCCCTCAGACCCTGGAAAAAGGTATAAATGTACTTTCATGCACATTTTGTAGTTCACATCTCCTGAACACCCACAAAATAATGTCTGCACTGTTCCACTGAAAGCAAAGCACAGAAATCACAGAATATCCTGGGTGGGAAGGGACCCAGAAGATCAGTGAAGTCCAGGCAGTGCAGAGGACCACACCGTGTTCCCAAGAGCACAAAAGGCTGTAAGAAAAAGCACTTTCTCCTCCCAAGCTGACCAAACAATCATCATTATCATCATCATCATCATCATCATCATCACCACCATCATCATCATCATCATCATCCCTGCTCTGTAAGCAGGCTGTAAAACCCCAGAGCTCTCACACTTACCCCCCAAATTCTTCATCACACCCAGAGTCCCCCAGACCCCAAGCCCTCCCCTATGGGAACCCAGCACATCCCTCTGGCTGCCCTGGATGGTTCCAGACCCAGGCAGGGGCTCAGGAGCCTGGGCACAGAGCCCAGAACCCCTGTGCCTTGGATTTCAACCCCTGGGAAAAACTACCACCCTTACATGAAGAATTACAAGTCACAAAAAATAAGTAGAATATAAGTTAGATGATTACAAGGTGAAAAAGTAGGTTTTTAAGATTGTTTATAACAAGGGTCTGGGGTCAGGATGGAGGAACCTGGGCGTGTTCTGTCCTTCTTTCTCCTTCTTCCTGCATCCATCTTCTGGGTGATGTTGGCACTTTTAGATTGGTTTGGAGTAGAACCAGACTGTACAATATAAGTGATAGGTATTGGAAGATAATTGTAAATAATGTTTATGTAGTTTATAGTATAAAAAGATAATCCCAGCCCAGGGTGGGCAGTGTGCCTGGGGCTGAGCTGCTGAACAGACCTGGGCTGGGCAGGGAAAGAACTTTGAGATGAGATAAAATAAACACCTCTGGAAACAACAGAAGAGTCTCCTGACTCTAAAACAGCACAGGGGGTGGGCTCAGGCTCCAGAGACACCCCTGACCACACTCCCCAGCTCTTTTCCCCTATTTCATTGCTGAGGTGCTGCTCACACACCTCTGTCTCATCCCACCCCTCTGACACATCCTGCACATCCCAGCAAAGTCATTTCCCCACTTTCTGCTGCTGGAAGATCTTCCTGAGGGGAATTCCTGCTTTGAGGCAGGCAGGCTTGAGTGCCACACCAACAAAAGCAATCAGACAGCAGCAATCAGAAGGGATCAAACGTGTACAAGCCATTCTTCCCTGGAAAACCCTTTTTTCTAGAAAATCTGAGAGCTTCAGGTTTCTCCTGGCAATGCTTTATTGATTCTCTATGAAGAGATCTTTTTCTTCAAACACTAATTATCTTAATATCTCAGCAGCTTCTCAATTCACACATGGAAAGCAGAGCCATTAGCTAAATTCTAGGCTGGAAATTTCAAAGTGCAGATGCCACACTTTTGAAAGTGTTGATACTTCTGCTGGCAGTTTGTATAAAGGATTTCACCTGGATTAATATGGTAAAGAAGTATTTGAGTGGAATAAAAAATGGCAAGGGGAGCTGTCCCTGCAAAACAAAATAAACCTTCAGATTTCTTTGGTAAACTAATCCTGTTCTTCCTAGCACAGACCAGCTATAGCTTTCATGACAACAATGGGAGAGAATAATTTTTTATGAACCCTTTACATATATTAAAGTGGATTTACTGAAGCTGAAAACCTTCTATTGTCTCTTGGTGGACAAGTCAAATGTATTAAAATGGAAATTCTTTCCCACATTTTTAATCCTCTCTACATGTTTCCCTCGCACACAGAGTATGAACCAAAGATAGCAGGATTTAGCAGAACATTTGCAAATTTTATTTTGGCAGATTGCGTAACGCAGGTTCAAGGTAATGGAATAAATTACAGATCCCTGAAGGAAAGGGAACATTGTCATTTCTGAAACTCAGCTGTAATAATTGGGCATCCCAATTATGTGTAATCCTGTATGAATTAGTAACTACAATGGTTCCACTGAATAGGTCACAACCACTGCAAAGAAGCAGAATTCTGCTTGGCACTAATTTATCACTGCTTTTAATGAACCCACTGTGAATAAATCTGGTCCATTATTTATGGACTTACCTACCTGCCCATACATTTCTTTTAATCACAATTTTCAAATTACTCTGCCCTCCCATCTTTTCCTCTCTCTCTCTCTCTCTTCTGTGGAACCTTTTCCATAAGGCAAAATGATTCATTATATTTTGTGATGTTTACATTTACCAGCCTCACTTTAAGGGGTGTTTCTCTTTGAAACAACAAACCAGCACATTTTGTGCAGCACAGTAAAATTCTGGATATGGATGAAAGACAATACCTGTTCCTAAAGCACTATAATTTTTTTATTACAGTAGCAAACTTTAACTCAATACAAAGTCTTTGGGAAGCCCCTTCCTCTCTAATAATTGATATTTTCTTTGGTCTGGATCTATATGAACCTGCCTGAAATGATACCACACTCAAAAGGTGCTCTCAGAACTGGATGAGTCAACATGAGGCTGGCTGGTTTCAAAACTCAGTTTTGCCTCCTGACCAGCATTTCTATTTGCAGATTTACTCCTTGCCATGCTCAGCCTTGTTGTAGGGGTAATTTTCCCCTGAGTTTAATGGTGCAGAGCATCCTGCCTTCATTAGGAAAGCACCATGCACAGTCCGAGTAGGAAGGGCGAGAAATTAAATATTTTTCATCGGATTATCAAGCTAAGGCTAAATTAGATAAGGATGTCCTTGCCAACAGCACACTTTAGCAACTTTTGCTAAATATAAGAATCCAAGATTGGTGGCCCACAGGACCTGCAGGGCTCAGGCTGCTGCTGCAAGTCCAAATTCTCTGTGTCCTGTGGTGGATGCTGCAGAGTGCTGCCCTGAAGAGCATTCTGTGAACTTTTCACAGCAGTGCTGTCACTGACACAAGGAAATGCTTGTTAAGAGCTTTTTCTCCAACCCCTTCTCGTGTGCTGCCCTCCCCTGCCTTCTGCACCTCCGTGCCTTCCACTGGTGTTGCTGAATTTACAAGGAACAAAACGCCCTAAGCTGTTCTAGTCATGTTTTATTCATGTTCCCAACCTCTCATCTTATTTACCTGGTATGCTGCCTGCCAGAAGTAGTTTTTGGCAGACAGCAGATAATTTATTTTGTGGACATCTGCTCCAAATGTTTTGTGAATAATTAGGGAAGTCTGTAGAGTCTATTCAGTGGGATTCAGCTCTGACAACATCAAGGGATTTCTGATTCTCTGCTCCTCCTCTTCATAAAACAAACAATTTTTAATTTTTTTTTTTTGTATGTGAAAAGAAACCTCAGTAATTAAGGTTTTCTGTGGAGCAAAAGAGTTTCTGTTAGGACCTCTGTGACATATTTCATTGCCTCCACTCTGATGGTGAAAGACAGAATCATTTGAGGAACAGCTTCATAAAAAAGGAGAGGGGAGGACAAAAGCTCCTGTGTGAAGATGATGCCACACTTTAATAATAAAAAAAAAGCAAAGTTTTAAATAAGGGATGGGCATGCACTTACCAGATTAATAATTTAGCCACCAAAACAAGCCAATGGCAGTGGTTTATCAAAGTGCATTTTTGAATTTGAGCTGTTCATGCTCATTAGGGGAGGACTGGTCAGAAACATCTGGTGTAATTTAGATATTTGAGCCATTTTTGCTCCCATCCAAACCTATCTGGAAAATCCCTCACTGTTGGTGGCCTGTTTCCATTTCAATGGTCTTTGCTTCATGGAGGAGCTCAGAATGAATTTCTTCCACAGGATTTTAACCCACACAAATGCACCCAGGCTTGTAAAAGTTTTCAGACACAGCATATTGGAAACATATGGTTTTAGCATCTTGTTGATGCTTTAATTTTTAATAATTCTAGGCATGTTTTTAGAACATTCAGAAATTACCAAAATTAGTTATTAACTAAGTCATTCCTCTTTCTCTTAGCTCCTTGGCAGGCTAAATATCACAGATTGTCCTCTTTATTGAAGTTTTTCCAGAGAAATATCCTCATGACGGAGTGCTAACATCCTTTAGGCCTCACAGGATCCCATCCAGTGCAGTTACCCCAAATAACTTCATTTTTCTGTTCCCTGAGCTGACTCCCAGCAGTGCCCATCAGCTGTTCTGAAGGATTTGGTTTTATTGCTTTTACAGTGAGACAAATATGAAAAGGAAGAATGGAATGATAATAACCCAAATTGGTGCCCAATGTATGGGATTCCATGTGTGTGCAGTAAAGGGAAACCCAGCTCCTGTAGTTTCCCCTTGGAAAATAATTTATTCTGTATGTAGAACCTGTGTGCATGGCCATATAAATGTGGTTAAATGGCACAGAATTCCAATCAATTACAAGTAATAAAATAAGAAATATAATTATTGCTACCATCCCAACCCAGCTTCCTGGGAAGTGGCTGCCAGCTCCAAACTTGGATTTTCTGAGGGATTTCCCCACAAAGAGCCTCAGCCCTGTGGGAATGTTCACAATCATCACCAGCCATCAGCTGGGTTGGTGGAGGGAATTAAGAGATGATTGTCTCCTACATCAGCCTTTGATTCACCTTTCAAGGGTTTTGTTCCTTGCAAAAGGCACAAAATGAGCTGTTGGATAGTTGGTGACAGCGTTTACACTTGTGCCTTCCTGCACAGCCTCGTTCCTGCACTAATCTGATTTTTATTTTCCCTTCATCAGGAGATTCTTGGCTTGTTTGTGTTTAAATGAATTATTCTGCCACCATTAATTGGGTCTTTTTTATTGTTTTTTAATGGACCTAACTCAACAAAACAAAAGTTCAGGGACAATTTCGCAGATTGTACAATTTTGTGTTCATCCAGAAGAAAAAACAACAACAACAAAAGGAAAAAAAGAAAAAAAAAAGAAAAAAGAGAGAAGCTTGAGATTTTTTTTGTGCAGTTCTAGAACAATCTAGAGAACAAACTGCCCCATCTGGGCCACCACTTCCTGACATCCCAGGCAATCTTTGGATAAATTTGTCATTCCATAGAAGCATTGTATATATCCCACAGAATATATGGTGTATATTGCATATATTCCATAGAACATTGTATAGATCAGGGTAATCCAAGAATTAAAACAATAGCAATAAATGCCCTCTCAATTACTTGAATATAGCTAATTAACCCTAATTCCCCATGTGGTTTGCCCTGTTTTGCCACCTGTCCCCAGGTGTGGTGCTTATTTTGAACTCTGCTGATGAGAGCACAAGTTGAGAATTTCCATCAAGAATAAAAATATTTCTAAATCTGTTACCAGTAGCTTTGAACTTCTTCCTATCCTTTCTCTCTTCCTGCTTTTGAATTCTCCACATTTTATTTTTTTTAATCTTTAAATATGGTTGATTTTTTCTTATTTATTTACTTGCTTATTTTTACAAATGCTGTAAAAGTGAGAAATAAATACATGGCCTGAGAGAGTGGCATCTGGATGTCCCTGGGAATCTTGCTGCTGGAGATACTGCAAATCTTCAGTGTTTACACCATTAATATTTAAGAACCAAGATTTATTGCAAGGCAATAGATATAGGGAACATTGGAAATGACATAGCTGTGATTATTTATATATAGGATCCTGGTTTTAGATGGCATTTCTGCATTTCTTAGCTGGGTGAATGAGGTTCATGGCTTTCTCTCCTTGGTTAATACATGAAAAAAATCCCCAAAACCCCAGGAAATTGCACCCACCAGGAGCTTCAAGCACTGGTGGTGCTGGGCACTGCTCACTATCAGGGATTTCCAGCAGAGGTGAGACTGAGGATGAATTACAGCCTTATTAATGGTACTGTAATCTCTGCTTTAACCAAAGAACATGTGGCTGTCTCTGCAGCTGGGGGAACCCTCTGGTGAGGACACTCATGGACACAGCAGGACAGTGCCCATGTTCACCTGATGGACACAGCCATGGCACAGCTCCCAGGGGGAACCCAGGGCTCAGCAGGGTCAGGTGGAACTGTTTTTATCTCCTGGCTGATTATCTCCAGTTTATAAAGGGCTCCAAGCAGAGCTGAGCATCCTTCGAGTGGCTCAGGGATTCTTGTGAGCATTGCTGGCTCAGGCTGATCACAGAAGAGCAGAGTAGACAAGAGGGTTCCCAGGGAGGGTTTTTCCCATTCCCAGTGGGCATTGCAGGCATGCCAGTCAAAGGAAACTGGAATAATAAGACACCATTACTAAGGATTTACTGTAATGTCAAAAGAACTTTAATTACAGCTGGCTCCAGGACTCTGTCCCTGTAATTGTGCAGTGGAGCTTTTTCAGCCACTGCTCATCAGCAATGTATGCAGCAAGAAATAGATCTTATATCTCACTTTCCTCCTTCCTCCATGAATTATCTGGAGCTGGTGGAAAGCCTTGGCTTGAGTGCCTTGTGGAAAGTTCAGGATGAAAGGGAAGAATTTATCTGTTCTTGTCCCCTGCCCAGCCTCATTCAGGGACCTTTCCGCAGGGCTGGCTGGGACCTTTCAGCTCTGCAGCAAAGTTCACATTCCTGTTGGGCGAATTCTCTCGGAATATTAAACTGCAGGGGTGGAGACAGGCCAGCAGCAAGCGATGTGATCAGCAGCTCAGCCCCCAGGGCCAGTGTGCACCACTGAAACAGAGAACAGCTTCTCCTGGCACTGCTGGGATCAACCCAGCCTGGGATGGGACAGCAGCGTTTCCTCAGCTGTGCCTGCCAAGGTGGCAGGGCACCAAGTTTAGCTCAGTGCACAAGGTTCCTTCCAGGCTGTGTTTTTCAAGGGATTTGATGCCAAGAACAAAAATAAATAAATCTCATCCATTTCCCGGGGTGGAATTGGCAGAGCTCCGGTCACTGAGCGCAGGCAGAGGTGACATCCCTGGCTGAGGAAGAGGAGCAGCTGCTGCTGAGGCAGTCAGGAGCCACCTGAGCTGCCCATGGCACTGGGACAGCCTGGCCATGCCTCACCCAGCCCCTGCACCACAGCTGGAACACAACACCTGGGAGATAAACTGCAGCTCCTGCCTGGAAGAGGGCAGATGGTGAAGAGAGGGAGGAAGAGCCCAATGACAGCAAAACTGGAACCTGAGATGTGGATTTTAAATAGAATGAAATTACCCACAGTGGGCCTTGGCTGGGGCTCCAGGCAGTTGAGGGGGTTAAATCTGTGTTTTGGGATTTTATGGGCTCACACAGCCATGCCATGTGAGCAGGGACAAAATAAAGGCTGTGCTGTCACATCCAGGGGTGGAATCTGCCACAACAGAGACTGAAGCATTCACTGTGCTTTTGGTGACCAGAAACCACAGAAACAAAATCAAAACCACAGCAAACAAAAACTGAGTGCACCAACAATCCACATTCCAGACTGCATCACTTGGTGGTGAACAGTCACTTTAGGCACAAAGGACAACAATTGGATTGGTGATTTGACTCTTCCCAAAAACAAAAGTAAAAAAAGATTCCTTAGAGGTCTCCTTGTAAAAAAACACAGTGATGTGAATCCAACATGCTTTTTAAACCTCAAACGGGTATGTAATGCAAGGTAGCACAGGTAAAGAGCTGCATTTTGTCTTTGCAGTTGCATTTCTCCTCCCTGGCTGCCTGGCATCCTGCAAGGGCTGCATTTGAAGGCTGGGACAGCAGCCTGGAGCTGTCACATCTTGGCACTGACACAGAGGGATTTAACTGTCTGCATGGGAGGAGTCTTAGCAAGTGACACAATTCCCAAGCTTTTCCAATAGATTTCTCTGAATGATTAGCTCCTGTTTTCTGTCTTTATTTAGAGAAAAATGCTCTTAAAAAGAAGTTATTTCTGTTGTGGTCTGACTGCCTGACTGCCTTCACCAGCAAGGTTGCCTCACCTGTCTAAAATTTAAAGTCTCTAAGTACATAACTGAATTTTCATTATGCAGCAGTTTCTTAATCAGCTCAGAAAATGAATCCTGATTGGAAGTAATCCTGCAGAGATATCAGCTCTCACAGCCTCAGGTGCTAATTCCAGTTCTGACACAAGCTAAGCACTGTCCAGTTTCTCTCCTGCCTTCCCTCCACTGCAGCTCTTCCCTTGTTCCCAGCAGTGTTTCCACACTGGGTTTTTTCCCCTTCTTCCTTCGTGGGGTGTAAGTATAAAAAGTCTGGACAGGTTGAAATCTGTCATTTAATAAATCACCAAATTCTAATGTGAATAAATAGGGGTTTTTTTCCCTATCTTCTTCCAGGAATTTAACCTATATTAATGTATTCAATGCCCCTTGTCCCACTGTAAATCCAATTTATAAGGGCAATGCTTTGATTCTACAAAATGCCTTCCAAATCAGCATGAGCTAAACCCTCTCTGTTGGGTCTATACATTCCTAATTGTTGTCTGAAATTCAGCAGTGAGATTTCCTGCCTCATGGCACACCAGGAGCAGAGGGGATGTGCAAGCTCAGAGCTGCTTTGGAGCTCAGCTCTTCTGGACTTTGAGCTTGGTGCATGGAGCTGTGCCTGGGAAACCACTGCTAGTTACTGAGCAGCTCTTGGGGCCAGGGTGATGGAAATTCCAGCAGATTTCCTGCCTGCAACAGCATCTCTGCAACCCTGGAAGAGCAGCTTCCAGAAGGGAGTCCTGGAGGGCTCTCTTAAATATTAAAAAAAAAAAAAAAAAAGCATGTGTAGAGCACTGTGCAGCCCAGCTCACAAATCAGGGGGTTTGTGTTTAGGTGTCATTTGGAGATTCTGTGAAGAGCTGGAAGCGAGCTAAATCTCATAAATCTTGAAAGCAGCCAGCACTGCTTGTAACTCATCCATCACGAGAGGCACCGAGCAGAGGCAGGGAGCCTCGGGAGCTGCAGGAGCAGGAGAAGCCTGGAGCTGGCTGGGAATGGCTGGGACAGGGCAGGCAGAGGTTCCTGCAGAGCTCAGGGTGCACAGGTGTCACCATCACCACAGCCCTGGGCAGAGACACGAGCAGGGTGACAGGCACAGGGACAGGGCAGGGACACGCAGGTGGCACCAGGGGCTGCAGGAAGGTGCCCCATAAAGCCCAGGTGATGTTACAGGTTCAAGATGCATTTTTGCTTTTTATTGAAGCCATGATGGTTTTTTTACCTCTTATGTATTCTCATGACCCTTAGCATGCATACTTGTAATTCCTTAAATCTGGTATTTTAACATAAACCTGGTTTTCTGTTAGGCCAGAGCACCCAACACCCTTTTCACATTGAAAGCTACAAAGCCTTGAAAAAACAAAGTCCTCTCTAAAACACATCCTGTAACCCCCAATTAAACCCATCTAAAGGGTTTTGAGATAGAAAAACATCATGCTGTTCATTCAAGCATCTTTATTAAATATGCTTATTTGCAAAGTCTATAAAATTGTATTTGAGATCTACCATGTGCTGCATTTCAGTGTGTTCCACCTTGGTGAACTGTTTCACCATAAAAATCTTTATTAAATACCAAAATAAAAACTCTTTATCCCTTAACTGTGTCTGGCTCTTAATTCTAGACCCAAAGAACACATCATCAGCACAACATCATTCTTCCCTGCAAACCCATGGGTTAAGCACATGTCACTTTATCCCTCCCTTCTCTCCAGTCAGGCCATTGTTTCATTGCTTTGTTTTTCCATCACATGCACACAATTAGTGAATAAATCTGTTATTCAAAGGTAAGGAGGGGTAAGAAACCTGTCCATCTTATTAGCCTTGGATTCCCCAAAGTGCTCAGGATAATAATACTAGTAATAATAATAGAAGATCACAGGGTGGATTGGTTTGGAAGGGACTTTAAAAAACGATCTATCCAACCCCTGTGCCCTGGAGGGACAGCTTCAACCAGCCCAGGTTGCTCAGAGCCCCTTCCAAGTTGGCCCTGAGTGTACCCAGGGATGGGACATCCACAAACTGCACAGATATTTTATTGGTAAGCAGAAAAACTGGGGTGGAAGGATGTGAGTGTCCCACAGGGGAACCCAATACTCTTTGTTCCCAACTTAGCCCTGATCCTGTGCCAAAACTAAAATGCTGAAAATCCTCTAGAAAGCTCTGATGGAACAGGAAGTGGGAGAAAAAGAAATCTCACCAGAGATATCTCTCAGTGGAAGTCATTGCAATCAGAAATGAAAATAAAGAGCAGACTCTGCTTCCTGGAGATCAGGAGTGCTTGGGGAAGTTTCAGGCTGGTCAAGCAGAGTCCAAAAAGCTGTAAATACAGGCAGGTACCACATGATGTTACAGCAGTGGAAAAAGCAGGGGAGAGAGACTTAAATAAATAAATAAAATCTGCTAATTTTTGGTTGTGTTGTACAGGCCATTGGAAATACAGATACTAGTGCAGCAATGCACCCTGGAGCAGTCCAGCATTGGCTGCTTCTGGATGAGAAAATAGTAAATATATAAGTGTAAGATATGATTTCTACCACTGGACTCCAGCATGAGCATAGGTGTGGATCAAGACAAGAATAAAAAAATTTTTTGTGACAGTCCCTCTGGAAAGATTGTAAAGTTAAAATCTTGCTTCTTTCTAAATTCATTTTTTCATAAGAAATATTGGAACTCTCAGATGGTTCCTATTAAAATAACCAACAGCAGGGGTTCACTCCACTAATTAGCACTCCACTAGGAGAAAGGACATTCACCACTAAATTCTTCTGCTTTCCTACTTAAGGATGAGGATTTGTTTGCACACAAGGAGAGAGGGCTCCTTACAAGGACTCTGATTTATCAGGCAGCAGTGCCAACCCCCTGGAAGTCCCAGGACTTGCCAACCATGAATTGGAGGCAAAACAAAAATGGGGGAGGAAAAAAACCCCGAGTTGAACATCTGTTGGCTGTGCAGAGATTCAAATTTATATCAAAACAGAGGCAGTGATCCCTCTTTAAAGTATCACAAATCTAAACCTCAGCCTGGTGGGTGTCACAGCACACCATCTGTTAAATTAATACAGTTTAATTAATCAAAGTTAAATGTTCTTGCATGTTTTCAGTTTTGCATCTGAAGAAGCATTAACTCTACAGAATAGTGAATATCCTGCAACTGGATCTGGGATGGATGCAGGATGATGGATGTGTTTACAATCAACATCCAGCCAATGGAAATGCTGCATTTTAAGATCTATGGGGAAATCTGTAAAAAGTGCCAGATATACTGCAGCAGGTATTTAATGCAGCATGTAAAGGAAGGGAGAAGAGCAGGGCTGGGGATGGCAGCTGCCATGCAGGTGAATATCCAAGTCTTACCCATTTTCCTAAAGTCTGAAGATTTTTCCACATGCAGAAGCTGTGTGTCCTTTGTATGGCCAGGTGACATTGACCCATAGCCACCTTAGACTCCTAGGGAATGTTTCCTGGGTTGGGATAAAGAATTCTTTTCCCTAAAAATATAAATTCCTAAAATATTCCTTTGAAATAAATACAAGATCTGCACTGAATTAAATCCCAGACAGATGATGCCAATGAGCTTTGAATTTCCAATCCAATCCCTTTGTTATTTGCCTTGTACCCCATCCTTAGGGACCTCGTGGTGTGATGTGTAATATCCTCATTGTCCCATCCCCACAATTTTCCAGAGAATTTCCTGAGTGGATGGTAATATTTTGGTTTTATCCATCACTGTCCTTACATTGCTACCCCTGCAAAACCCCCCTGCTTGTCATAAACACCTGAGTTATCATGGAAAAATTACCTGATGGAGCTGCTAATAATTAATACAAAATAGTCACTGTAGTTAGAAAAATATAAATACAATTTACTTTCTGCAAGCGAAGGATTTTTGCAGAGCATGGAAATCTGGATTTATTTTTTTTTTAAATAAAGCACAATATGAGATTGAAGCAGAGGATTAATCTTGTCAGTTAAAGCACATGTTGGTGTTTAACCTCTGGTAGTTGACAGGAGAGCTGAGCTGGGATGCACATCCCTGCACTGGAAATTTGTACAGGAGATTATGTTTGGATCAAAGCTTTATTTCCTCATTGCAAACAACGCTGAAATTTTACTGCAGGGACCAGAAACAGATTAAATGCAAGGAAGAAAAAGCCAAAACCACATTAGTAATAAGATACAATGGGAGCTGAGGCTGGAAGTCAAAGTTTAGAAGAGAGCAGGTCGTGTCTCAGCTCTCCCAATCCTGGGACATCCAGTCTGCATTCAGCAGCACTTCAGGAAGGAGGAGAGGGAATATTTGAGCAGGATGAGGGAGCTGGGCCCTGAGCACTGTCAGGGAGAAAGCAAATGGGAATGCTGCCATTGGAGAAAGTGGAGCTGGAGCAGCACCTCACTGAATCGATATAAAAAAAATAGAAAATTCAAAACAACACAAAAAGACCACCCAGATGTGTTCTCTTACCCAAATACAAAGCAAATAGAAGTGCCCACTCCCTCATCTCTCTCAAAGTGCAATTGGCTTCCCCAGCCCAAGCAAAACCTGACTTTTATTGCTGTCCTGCAGGGGTGCTGGGGACACACAGATGATGGGGATTGGAGCAGATTTCTCAGAGATGAGGGTGAGTTTCATTGTTTCCCAGAGGAGAGAATTTAAACCTTTGTTTCTCTTTATTCTGCATAAGCAGCTACTGAATGATTGCTTAAGTAGAGACACAGAGTGGAGAGAGAAAAGCAGAGTTTTATTATTCCTGGAGCAGGACTGTGAAATTCATCCCTCCAAAGCATGGCATGAGGTTGAATTCCTCACTTTGGTGAGAATGGGGTGAGGAAAAACAAATAACATTTTCCCTGTTCTATTTTTCTTTTCTCTCCTTTGTGCTTTGATTCACCTGATAAAGCAATTTAGGCAAAAAAGTCAAGCAGAAAACGAGTATTCTCTCCATTTTTTTTGGCACAGAAAACAGAGGCAGATCCAGCTGCTGTGCTTTGCACCTTGCTTGTCCATTCCCAGCTGTGAGAGCTGAGTCTGATCTCACTCCTGGATAAGCACAGCCCCTGCTCAGGTGTTCCCTGCTCCACCTGCTCTGGTCCAGCCCCCCAGAGTGGCTGCAGGGTCACTTGGCCAAGTGCACATCAGGATGAAAGGAAAGGGAAGAAGCTTTTCCCATGGAATGGGAGAAAGGGAGAGCACCCAGAGAGAGTCTAGGGGAGCTGAGGTGCAGCTCAGCTGCTCTGGCCATAAAGTTATCAAAAATACAGGGCTGGGTTCTGTTTGGGTTACTGCTTCATTCCCAAATGCTTCAGTGATTTATGACCCTGAGACTCAACAAAAAAAAAAAGAAAATAAAAAAAGGTTTGTTTTGTTTTCCTGCTAAAACTCTGTCCTTGTGAGGCAGAGAACAGGTCACTGCTTAGGATGCAGGGCTGGGACCAGAAGATTTTGTTTCTTTCCCTGCTCTGTCCAAAACTTCCTGCATGACTTCAGAAAACATCTTTCCCTTGCATCTCCACTGTTATTCAGCAGCTACTTGAGATTCAGGAGCTGCCTGCTCTCTGGAAGGGTAAAAAATAAAAAGCACCTTTCTCCTTTGCTGGGGTATGGTGGGAAGGAATAGATGGGATTTTGAGGAGCTCAGCTCTCAGCACAACAGGTTGATCAATACCTGGAGCAGATTGGAGCTATCTGCTGATGGATGGCAGGGAGGGATTTACCAACAGAGTTCAGCACCAGCTTAATGAAGCCTTTGCACAGCATGAACTAACAACTATTATCACCTCAGCACCTCCTGCATTCATCAGTGCGTTCGTGGGATGTGGGGAGGAAGGGGAAAACACAGAATTTATTTTCTTTTTTTTTGTTTCCAGGTGATGTCCTGGTTAAATGAGTAATTTGGAGGTAATTAAGTTGTGTTCCCAGTGCTGGTCACAGTGTGCCACTGCTGAAGGACCAAAGCAGCTCCAAAGGCACACTGTGATCCCTGAGACCTGCAGCACCTCCTGGAGCTTTTCTCCTCACAGGAAAACCAGCTTTTTTTAAATCAGGTTTGAGCAGCTTGAGCTAGAAAGTTCCAGAACTTCTCCTGATTTCTCATTTTCTCTGACCAAAGAAATCCAATCAGTAGCACTAAAAGTTGCTCAAATCCACAGGTTTTCACATTTCAGGGGATTGTTGCCGACTCTGCAGAAATGCAGAATATTTGTGTGTGAATAATCAGAATTGGATATGCTCAGGGGTCACATGAGCAGTGTATACATGCACATATATACCTGAATAAACTCATCCTTTCCAAACAAAGTTTTCTACAGTGCACAGGATTTGTTTTCTCATATTTTTTCCCTGAACTGTATATTTATAAGGACCTCAGCAAGTTGTCAAGCGGAATAGTTTTTATCAACAAAAATAAATTCATAACTGTAATTTCCTTTCAAAGACTGAATCAATTTCTTTCTGGGTAGAGTTTATTCCAGATTTCTTAGTGACTGTCACTTAATTTCAGAATAGTTTATTGCTGCTGTGCTTTGACTTAGGAGATAATTTTGTAAACTCTCTTTAAAAGAACACAGACATCAGGTTTTCCTGTTCGAATCTTCACTATTTATCAACTTCTTCCTGAAATTCCTCTGTAGATAACATTGGCTCTCCTAGCTGTGTCTAACAGTAACTATTGACACAACAGGAATAATTAAATTTACAGTTGAGACTATTACTCCTACTCCTGTCCTTTTGTGAATGACACAAACTCTGATGTGTAGCTTGACATTCAGAGATTTAATTTTCTAAGAGATGGTGACATCAGGCATCATCTGCCCCCAGCCAGCCTCAATAAAAGCATCATAAACTCAATGCCAGAGAGATTTAAATTGATGTTAGGAAGAGTTTCTTCATGGGAAGCTTTTCCAGCCCTGGCAGAGCTGCCCAGGCAGTGCTGGAGTCCCCATCCCTGCAGGGATGAGCAGAGCTGTGGATGTGGCACCTGGGGACAGGGGTCTTGGTGGCCTTGGCAGTGCTGAGGTCGGGCTCAGGGATCTCAGAGGGTTTTTCCAGCCTAAAAGATTCCATGATTCCGTGATATCTGGGATGTGTGTCCCATCCAGCCCCCCTGGGCACATCCACACTCTGTAATTGTCACCCAGACCTGCCCTGCCCAGCACCAGTGTCCCCTCCTGTGCCCACTTCTGGGGGAACATTTCTGGTTCTGTGGGAGTGCCACTGGGATCAGCAGACTCTGGATGCTCAGCGTGTTCCCAACATTAAATCCTCCCCAATCCAAGGAAAGGGGAGGCATCCAAAGCTGCTCTGGGAGCTGCTCTGAGCCTCAGCTGCAGCTAAGACACACTCCTTGATGACAAAGTCACCATTAAAATTACATTATGGGATGTGAATGGGGTCAACAATCCTGGTAAACAAGAGGTAAAAGCAACCATTAAAAGACATTTGCTGGCGGCGAATCTTTGTAGTCTTAGAGGAGGCCAGGTAGGTCACTGGATGTGAAACAGTGAGATCAAGAAAGAGGATGAATTATTAATTGCCAAAATTCATTATTTATTTCCTCAGTGCTACAGTTTACCCAGAGCTTTATAGGCAAACAAAGGGATGGGAGCCCTCAAATCAAACTTCAATTCTGACAGTTTTGTTTTGTAGCATTTATAGCCAGGGCTGTGTCATAAATTCAGGGCAGCATTCAAAGGACACTATGGCAAATCTCCCTCCTAATTAAGATAGGAGCCAATTAAATTCTCTAATCAGCTTTATTCCTGCCATCCCAGCACATGAGTGTGTCTACAAACCAGATTAACCTCCTGCCTTCCACACTGTCCCACACCCCTGTGCTCAGCAGTATTTTTGAAGGATATTGTATACAAAGGATTTTAAATTATGTTTTACTATCAAAATGTTCTCTGGAAATTTTGCTCCCTATTTCCAGTGGGTAAGGGCTGACTCTGCAGCTGTTTGCATTGAAAGAGTAGAAAATTTAAAGTCTTGGATAAAAATTTGAGTTATTTGACCCCTTACATTTAAATTTGGGTTAATTAGATAAAGTCAAAATTGACAATCACCTTGGTCTTAAAAATCTGATTTAGATGAGGGTTTTAAACTTATGAGCAGATCTGCAGATCCAGCTCTTGGTTTAGGCTGAGCTCAGTAAGATGTGCACACACATTTACCACCCCTGTGTGGGTTGGGATCAGTATTAGTCTCAAAATCAGTGAAGAGAATTTTTCCTTTGGATGGAAATAAGGATTTAATTCCTCACAAAAATCACTAATTATGTAAATCTAGGATATGACCTTTCTAGGAAATCTAGGAAAGGATTTTTGCAGGATTAGAGTTTTGGAAAAAGTTGCTCTGTATTGTCTGCTGAGTTACAGAGATGAAGTTTTCAGTGAGTTTTTCTGAGGAAAAGGAACTTTTTTAAGCTTTGCTTTCTGTGAATTCTCCTATCCTCTGACTAACAGTAAAACCAGTTTATGTTGAATGATAAAATCTTTAAAAGTCTGCCATTGACCAATGTTGTTCCCCATTCATTTCACCTCATGAATGACATCCAAGCAAGGACCAATTGATTTGTTCAGACAGTCTGGACTAACCTAAGCTGGTGGGAATCTGTTTAAAGAGGAGCTCAGGGTCTCCCATCAGCAGAGAAAATTCTGGTTTTAAACACAAGGTGCTGACAGAAGCCTGACAGCCCCGACTCTGAGAGGAAAAATACTGCAGCAGTAGATGTGCAGGTTATTTATCTGTTTAATTAAAGAGCAAATTAATTCCTGTTAGGAGGGCAGGGAGCATTTGACAACCCCAGAATCTGTTGCCTAAATCCCTTGGGAAGTAGAACTCATCCAGACACAGAAAGTGAAAGCCTACACTGGGATCTCAGAGCATCACTGAGATCCAGAAGATGAGGAAGTTCCTCTGATGATCATAGAGTGCCTGATATTGTAATTCTGAAATTCAGAATTAGGGAATAGAGCTGTACAAAGTGGATGACTTGACCATTAAAATGCATTCTGGCATGTAAAGAGGGAGAAAATAATTTTATTTCTAAAAATTAGTATGGGGGAAAAAACAAGTGGAGTATTATTTAGTAATTAATGAGACTTTTGGGTATTTTTATGAGCCCCCTGTACTTTAACAGAGGGTGCTGCTGCTGGAGCACACACCAGGCATTTACAAGCGGGCAGAAATGAATAACCTGTCTGATTCTGACAAATTATCCTTGGAGAGGAAAATAACTCCATAAGAAATATAGTTGGTGTTAAACTTAATAAAAACAGACCCTGATGGACTCCCCTTGGAATTGTGGCAGACCTTGCCCATGCACTTCATCCCCACTCCTGTCAGAGAGCTCCATGAACTTATAATACATATGAAAAAAATATTCCTTTCATCCATTAAGACATAATTACTTTTCCCTTCCCCCCAGAAAAAAAAAAACTTGCAGGTGAGGCCCTGTCCCTTGATGTAACTGCTGGAGGAAGGACTTACAATTCCAGCTAAAATAGGAGTAGCTTAAACCACTCACTTCTTTTTTCCAGAGACTCAGCAAGATATGCTTAAGAAGAATTTGCTGCTCTCCTGGGAAATCCACAGAATTTGCTTGGCACAAGGAAAAACCAAGATTTCCATCCAGCTCCATGCAGAAGCATTTGAAAGGGTCACACAGAGCTGCTGCATACATTAAACTTTTGGAAATTTTGCATATGTGGGCTGTGTGGGGGTTAACCTCTGTCCTGGAGGAGATGCTTCACCTTTCATCCCTTTTGCTGGGCACTTGTCAAGATTTTGTCACTAATTTTGCAAGCAGCTGCTGTGAGCTGTGAGGAGCACTGCTCATGCTGAGGGAAGGAATTGCCTTCCCTGAAAGATGTGGGGAAGGATGGAAAAAGGAAAGTTCTGCAAAGCACAGGGGGTGGGAGATGGAATCAGGGCGTGCTGGGCTGAGTTTGAGAGGTGCTGCCTGGGAAGCCCAGCAGGAATGAGCCAGGGCTGGTGGGAGCTGGTGGATTCCAGCTGTGATTCCAGCTGTGATTCCAGCTTGGGCATCCCTGCAGCTGCTGCTCTGGGCTCACTCTGAGATGGGATTTGGGCCCCTCTCCTCCATCCCTGCCCCTCAGATCCCACTGCTCACAGCACAGCCTCCCTGCTCTAAGCACTGACTTATTCTGTGGTTAGAGCCACCACCAGCCATAGATTATATTTAGCCCTGTTAAAACTGTAAATTTAACAGCGAGTTTGCAGTGGTAGAAGCCTCCTTTGCATGGTTTATGGAGGGCTGGAAGGATTTATTTCCTCCACCCAGAAAAATTTCTTCACTAATGCTCAGAGATTTACAATCCTCCAGATCAGGAGAAAGTCTACTCCCAGCTTTATTTGAATATCTGCTGATAGATCAACAGATCTTTCTGCCACGAAATCCTCCCTTTGCTGCTCCCTTGCTTCTTTAAACCATGGAATGTGTGGGCTCAAAGTACCAAATTCCTACAGCTGCTCTCCTTGGGAGGTAACAGGGATAAAAAAGGGGAAGAAAAAGAAAAAAAAGCCCGTTGATTTACTTTCTGCATAGGGCACACTCCAAATGTTGAATATTGCATTATGTGCACAGCAAAGATTCCAGGCTTAAGTTGTCTGATATGAACAGACTAATGGCATGTTATGGAATTGATTTTCTATCAGCCTTTTCAGGGGTATCACTCCTGCTTTGTTCTCCTAATAGATAACATCACCTCCTCTAACCTCTCCTCTCTGCCTCTCTTGGCTGGCATGTGCATTCCTCCCCTTCCCCCTCGCCTTTCCCATATTCTGTGTCTTGATAGGAATCTCGATTTTCAAATGGGTAATATCTCAATAATGAAGGGACAGGTCTGATCCAGATATGAGCCTTTTTCACAAAAGAAGAAGGAAAAATTGCTGAGCTGAGACTGATGCTTTCATGATACAGAATGAACACTGGTGCAGAACACTGCAGGCACCAGCCTTGGGCTTGATATAAAATTACAGCTTAGTTTTAAAAATCTGATCTAAGAGAGCACCTCAGTCCTGGGGTTTGAAATTATATCTAAGCTATTAATTCCTATTAGTTTCTCTCAGATGCTTTTGCACTAGTATTAAATATGCATATTAAAAAATCATATAAATTTTAAAGTACATCCTGGAAGATTTCTTTGGCCTTTGGGTTAAGCCCTAATTGATTTATACCAGTAAAATACTTAATATATATTAAATTGTACAAGCAGAGGACTTTTCTGGGACATCTTTAAAAGCAAAGAAGCAGCTAAGAAACGGTGGAAGATTTTGAAATGTATCATTAATATACATTACAGAGAGGGGAGAAAAAAGCTCTAAGTATTTTTTCTGGGAGGCTTTTGGTTACATTTCCATTGCCTCTTCAAACATAACATGTCCTTATCCTTGAAGCAAACACACTCCCATATTCATGGGGAAATATTTCATGTTGGAATTAGCAAGTTGCTGAATTGATGTCACCTGGTCCATCTTTAATGTATTCTCCTCTGTTCCAATCTGTAATATCATCCCAGCTCTGCAAAGCTGACTGAAGGTTGTGCCAAGTTCAAATGAAGTGTCTATTTATCAATGGGAGGTTTCCTGCTGGAGCCAGAGATGTTAATATTGAATATGCCTAATAGCATTTTTCAAACTCAAACAGTCCTGACTCACTGCTGAACATTTTGAAACAGAAATTTCGACTGATGGGTGCATTCTGCCTCAGAAATGCCTCCTGGAATTATGGCTTGTCATATTTTACAATTGTCCCCATAAAACTAGCCAGGAAAGGGGCCTGAAGAAGTCCAGGTTGTTCACAAAACAGCAGAGTTCAGATTTTCATGTCCCAAAGAATATTTCTGTAGGATATAAGGTGGAGGCTGTTAATTACACACTTTACTTACACCTGTCTTGGGAGAGAAGTGTCAACTCCTGATGCTGTAATGGAAATTGCTCTTTTCTTCACATCTGCTTTATCATCCTAATACACCATGAAATTGGACAAGAATTTAAAAAGTATAATCCTGTTTGCCTAAAACCCCCAAACCCTACTCAATCCACCTCCTCTGCCTGTCCTGTCCTCCCTCGTGCAGCTTTTGAGCTCCATGACCAATTCTTACCAATTTTCAGGGACTGTGTTACCATCTCAAAACTGAGGCATCTCTCTAAGCTCTACAGAAATAGAAACCTAAAGTTTGCATTAAGAATACATCCTCATTTTGTATTGAAAACAGAGGGGGAGAGAAAAATAATACCTTCATTTGTCCTGTCCCTTTCCTCCTGCCCAGGAAGGGGATGTTATGAACTCCTCCTTTGGGTGAGAAACTTGGGCTGGAATTCACTTTAGTGGGCACCAGAGAATCCAACGCCGAGAGACAAAGCCATAAGAAAGCAAAGCTTCATTAGTTTCATTGCTCATGGAAGTGCTTGTTAATACAGACACTCCATTTTTAAAATGTGTTCCTCTGAGCACAGAGCCTGTCTGGTGGAATTAGAGCTCTGCAGCAAATGGGCCCCTTGCCAGTTCCAAGGAACACAAATTAAGGCTCTGATGTTGGGAGCGTTTATGCGCGTGCTTAATTTTACAAACCAGAGGGAGTCGTCACAGATCTGAAGTTGAAAGAATTTTGTGAGTGCTTGCAGGCTGTTTGTGGGGGACTGGAAATAGCCCTTGTTTTGGGATGTGGTGTGTTTGCAGAGTGTCAGCTCTTGCAGATCCAGCTTTGGAGTGAAACTGGAAGGAGGAGTTTAAGGATGTTTGTGGTTCCAAGTTTTCTGATGAGATGGTGGGTTTGGATTCAGCAGTTACAAGGTCTACACAGGTTGTATTATCTTTAAAACCAGAAAAAATTGTTCTTTAGGAGAACAGCTAGTGGATGTCAAGTTAGTTATAATCAGCAACAGCAACATTAGACTTAGAGGGAAAAAACTGGTAACAAAGGTGTGTGCCTGTGAGATCTGCCCGAAGGCAACTCTTCATTTTCAGTATTTTGCTCCATGATTTTCCTTCTCTCAGGCCTGTGCTCCATTCAGAAGTGCAGCCCTGGAGTGTGTGCTCCAGGAAGGGAGGGAACAGAGCACCCAATGTTGTGTGTGTACAGAAAAGAAGACTTTCCCCAGCCTAAAGGAGAAAATAAAAACGAGCTGTTGATTTAACAGCAGAGGACAACCAAGGAAGGAGAGATCTGAGAAGGGTGAGCTGAAGGCTCATCAGAGCAGAGGGCACTGAGATGGGAGTGAGTCCAGGACAGGAACAGCCAAATCCCAGCTCCTCATGCCCAATTTAGTGACCCTTCAGCCACTCCAGTGGTTCTGAGGACTTTTTTGGGGTGGTTCCCTGAAGTTCACAGGACTCAGCAGAGATGCCCCAGGGTCAGGCTGCTCTGAGCCTGAGCCCTGCAACCACACCAGGCTCTTGTCCTTCCTATTTCAAACCCAAGTGCAGAGTCTTGAGCTGCCCAAATCCCAAGAACCATGTGCAGCCCAACAGATTTGCACCAGGGGAGATTTGGTAATGCCAGTTCTTGCTTGCAGAGTATGTTCCTCCAAAGCCTCAACCCTCTCTTCCAAAAACACTTAAGTGGGTTTTAAAATGCTCTTTCAAAGATTTAGACAGAATTTCTCTGAATCCAACCTGTTGTAAGAACATGGATGCTGGAAGGGGAATGGACTCATCAGGAATTCAGCATGGATGCACTCAGATCATACCTCCAATGAATTGGAAACACTCTGCCTGTTCCTCCCCATTTGGGACTCCAGGATGTTATAATTTATGTCTAAATATTGCAGCCCACATTTGTCTGTGACATTGAACTACTGCACATTGTTTGGAAATAGAAGGGGGCTATTTTTCAAACCCTGAGAAGATGAACAGGTAAGGAAGGCTCTCTGGGAAGATTTTATCACACAGACTCTGCTTCCAAGCACAATTAATGGAAATGTATATAATAGTTATAGAAACAATTTACTTAAACCCCCCAGACTTTTAGCCTGATTCTCCTCTCATTTCCATTAATATAGATTGGGACTATCTCCCTCTGAATCCCAAGGTAAATTATCAGCTGATTTCTGTTAACTCAGTGAGGTAAAACTAATGGAGCAAGAATTAGACCCTTTCCATTAGCTGCTATATGTTCTTTCACATTTGAAATTAAGATTACACCTGACTGTGAGAGTAATAAAACATTACAGCCATTCTGCTGAGTTATTTCACTGACCTTAGTTGTTCCATTAAAAATGATTGCCACCAACATCAGCATTTCCATTTTGGATCATTTTTATAGATGTCTTGCCTGTGCATGCCAGAAAATTTGCCAGTACCTCGTTGATACTCTCAGAAAATGGATGAAAACTCAAAAAAAATCCCAATTCATACACAGGTTGTTTTTTAAGGTATTTCAGAATGAACTCAGTCTTATTCAGAAAAGGAAGAGGAAGTTGGGGGGAGGGAAGAAACTGTAAATCCAGGTATCATTTTTGCTTGATTAAGGATTCCTTTAGGATCAAAGAACAGAACATTTTGGAAAAGAAAAAAAAAAAAAAAAGCCCTGCAAAATTCAATCTTAGAGGGTTGAGGGAAAAGCTAGTGACACTCTCCCCATTTGCTGGGAATAAAGTGAAAAGAAATTTCCCTGGCTATATTTTTCATAGGCTGCCATTATTATGTTTATATGCTTGTTTTCCTCCACTGTGTATTTTGGAAAACAACCTCAATCTTTTCAATGGCATCTGCAGCAGGAGGCAGAGCTCTCCCTGCACACATTTTGGAGCTGTTAGCCTCGTTTGTAGTCTGGAGGATTTTCTGTAAGCTTGAACTATTCATTGTGTTGAAGTACCTGGTTTCCATTAAAGTCTGATTAGATTTTAATGCCCAACTTTCTCGGGCTTCTTAGGAAATCCCAGCTATCAGGCATAAATAATTTCCCAACTACTTCAAACAGCCCCGACTTGTAATTAAGCAGAGCTCTATTCAGGTTAGGGAAGAACTGATGTGAAATGAAGGTGACCCAAACTTCAGAGGAATTTTAGTGAAAGCTGAGACTTCGATTAGTTCAGCTGTGAACAGCCTGTCCTCCTGGCTATGGACTTTAGAGAGGATTTTAAATATGCACTGCACAGACATGTGCACACAGGAACATACAGATTGTGCAGATATGGGATTAAAAGCAGATATTTGGCTCTGAAAAGGAGTTATAACCCATCAGTGCATCCTCTCTGCATGTTACACCTGAGAAGATGCTCACAGAATAATAAAAATGGGGAGTGATGTTTGTGTCTCAGGATGTTGGGAGCAGCAGAGAGAGATCCCAGAAGGAAGCACTGGCTGGTTTCACCACTGTGTCTGAGCAACCTTGATTATTACAGGGCTGCTTTGCCTCCCTCAGGTATTTCCAGCAGTTTGCAGAAGCAGAAACTCAAACTTGAGCAAGGAACCTGTGCTCGTGCTCCAGGATGGCACTAACGCTGACTGGAGGGAATGGAGCTGATTTCTGCCCTGTGCTTTGGACCTCAAAATAATCTTCCCTGGAATATGAGAGATGATGCAGGAGGAGGAAAAGCAAAGCAGAGGCAGCCCAGTGACACGAGGTGCATGTGTAATGCTGCCAGCCAGCCTAGGGAAAGAAAACATTCTGTGTGCAAGTCAGAGCAGGCTGAGGCTTGGGGCAGGAGCCAGAAGCAGCCAGCACATTACTCAGCCTTACTCCTGCAATCCCAGCCTCTCCAGATTTCATCCTGGTTCTTTCTGAATCACAGCTCTGAGGTGTCAAGCACTGGCAGGAGCAGGCAAGCAAGGGCTGTCTGAGTTGTGGGGTCTTTTGTCCCTGATTATCTTCATTATGGTTACCTGCACCCAAATCCTACTTTGAGCTTCTTGTCTCTCCTGTTTCTTGTTATTCCGACTATTTAGGGCATTATTACCTCTCCTATCTTATTTTTGGGATCTTCCTGCACATGCTGCAGCGTTAAATAAAATTTGTTAACTATAAAAGCAACAAAAATTGTTATAAACTTTGATCCTGCTTCTAGGGAAGTAATGCTACAACTGTAATTAATTTTCAGCCAGCAGGAGCTGGAGAGTTTTCCTTCATCCTCTTTACAAAGTAAGGATAGAAGAGTTCTCCTTCAGCATGGATGATGGAATGAAAATCTGTGTTCAGCAACAAAATATCTAAGACTTTCTGGTCATAAAAAGACAGTAAAATTTAAAATAATTAAACTCAGCAATTTTTATTTTTCCTCATGCTATTGGCCTATTTATTACTGTTTCTCCTCTATTTTCTTCTATTTTTTTATCCCATCCTCCTTCCCAACAGAAAACTCCTGTAATTTCTCATACTTAGACCACATTTTCTTCTCTGCTGTCAACTGGGAGAAAATGGGATAAAACCAGTTCTTGATCTCTCCTTAACATTTTCAGCATAGGAAAAAGTTGCTGCTTGTGTTTAAACACTCCAAAACTGATTTCTAAACTAAGAACAGACACGAGAATAATAAACTCCCAGATTCTCAGATCACTGCAGTCATTGCCTGTCCCCTTGGATAATGGGGTTGAACAGCTTTGCTCAGTAATTCATCCACCATTCTCTATGGTTCTACCTCCTTAAATCCAACTGCTTCAAGGCTATCACAGAGCAGAAAGTCCATTTAATTCCAAAAAATAAGTGATTTTAATAGCTAGAATGTTCATTTCAAACTTGAATTAGCCTCACTCCAGCAAAAATCTTTTTAATATCTTTTCTTTCTGCTCGATCAAAGACTTGTTTACCAGCATGAGTTCCTCGTCCATCACTGGAATAGAGGCAGGCAGGAGGAATGGGAGCCTGCAGGAGCACCAGCAGCTCCCACTGCCAAACAACCAATATTTATGGTGGGGCTGTGACCATGTGCCCCAGCACAAATCCATCCTGGCTGTGGGTATTATTGAATGGTTCAATGTGGAAAGAAAGGCAGGATATAAAGGATCTGTGTGGCCTCATCCTGTTTGTCAGGGCAGCTCTGTGGGTGCTCAGGGGGGCATTTCTCCAGGAGGCAAAGGGTTGTCCAAAGGCAGGGCAGGTGGCAGAAGGGCTCCTGTGGTCTCACCATCCCAAACTCAGAGTGCTGCCAGGTCCTGCAGAGCTCCGAGGGCCAAAAATAAAACTCCAAGTTCTGCTTTTGTGAGCCATGGTCTTTCTTCAGGCATCACAAATTCCTGCCCATAACGACTGGCATCTGTCCTGCCAGGCAAACAGCTGGGAGAAGCCAAACATGAACCTGTGCTCAGACACCCCCTGTTCTGTCCCAAATCCAGACCCCTGCTCTGGAGGGCACACACAGCACAGTGCAGGTATGGGATTTCCTGGAGGCTCCAAACAATTCTCTCACCATCTCACCCAGCATTTATGGTGGATTTGTGTGGGAACCCAGGATATTCCCCTGGCTTCCCTGGAGTCAGGACAGGGGGCTCAGAAGCCTTGGGAAGGTGTCCAAAACCCCTGTGAGTTCCATCTAAGTCCCTGGGAGAAATTACCATCTTTATATACACAATTGCAGAGTCACAAAAATAAGTAGAGTGTAAATTGGTGTATTAATAGGTAAAAAAGTAAATTCTTCTGCAAATAAAATCATAGAATGACCCAAACCTTGCCTGTGATGTCTGAGAGGCAGGAGCAGCCCTGGAGCAGGAAGGGTCACCCTGGGCACGGGGCAGAGCCACAGCCAGCAGAGCAGGGATCAGCACTCAGCTACCAACACAGAATTTGTGCTCCCAAGCCAAAGAGGAGGAGGTAAAACCAGCTGGAAGGACAAACAACACCTCTCTAGCAGCACAGAGAAAAACCATCAGGCTTGGAATATCAGCAGCTGCATTTCAATGTGCTCTGGAATGGAAAGAAAACTTCTTTTTTCATTTTTAAACAAGTGAGACCAATGAAATGATGGTGGAACTTGAATATTCTGCTATTTCTGTCGCAATCTGGGGGTATTTTGAGGGCTGATCCTATGAAAGATTCATGGGAATTTGTTTCCAGGACAGGGAATTCTGTGGCGTGGTTCCCATCATCAGCTCTGCCAAAACCCAAACCCTGGGGAAGGCAATGGACAGAACATTTCCTTCCCTTGCCACACCAAATATTGCACTGCACCACTGCCTGGTAATAGAGAAAGAAAAGGGAAAAAAGTGGATTGTGGGGATGTATTTGTGAATAAATCAGCGAGCTGCTCCCTCTCTTTGCAAACACATTAACTTGGAGTGACAGAGACACCCAGATTCCTCAAGTGTTTGCCTCAGACTGCTCTCAACCTCACTTAAACAGCACTTGAAAGAAATAATGGGTATTAATTCAGACACTTAGATATACTTTTCAAAACTACAGCAAAAAAAATTGACTGTAGATTTGTGCTGGAAGAATTTAAGACATCAGCATTTAGATAAAGATGAGAGCTGAAATTTTAAAATAGCACCTTTTTTTTTTTTTTTTTTCTTTTTTGTGCCTGTACTAATTGCAAAAACATTTTATATTTGGAAATAATTGTCCTACATTTGTCTTCTGCTATGCACACATCTGCAGGAAAAGAAAAGGAGAAGAAATGGAGGTTTCAAAGAATCCTAAATGTTGAAATACAATTTATAGTTATTTTCATGAATAAAACTCAGTTCATGGCCAAGAATTCATTTATTTCTTCCCTTCTTTTTTTTATATACCTTTTTTCTTTTATACTGCAACTGTTTATGTGCCTCACATGCAAACCAGTCTGACTAAAGAAGGGACATTAAACCAAACTCTAATCAATCCTAATTAATTTAGGATTCCACTCTGACAACCCTGTCTTATTCTGCCCCAAATGTTTTGAATGAAGTAAATAAGGTTTCAGCTTTAAATTTTGCAGGGCTAAATTGTCTCTTAGAAAGAAATGTATGGCCAAGCAGTGCCTGGAACTCTGCTTTAGCAGTGATGCAGCTGATTTAATACGTCATGTTTTAATAGGCAAGGCATTTCCCTACCTCAGTAGGAACTCTGTCTCCCTATAATACATTTATTTCAGTGTACTCTGAGGCCTCTCTTGCCCAGGATATATGTTTCAATTACATTTCAGTGCAAAACACATCCTCTGCAAGAATCTTCATACTCCAGGATCTTGAGTAATGGAACATTTTAAGTGCTGGAGAGCCCAGCACTGAAATCTTTATTCAGGCAATCTCCCCCAAAGGCAACTATTCCTCTCAGCAACACTGATCAATACCCCAATATGCCAGACCAAAAAGCCTTAGCAGGAGTGTGGATTCCTTCTGTCCCTATCAATAAAATATGTAATTAATTGAAAATTGAAAACTTTATTAATTTGAGTTTGATTTTTTTTTTCCTTTCCATCAGCCCTGCTTTCAGACATGTATGGATCCAGCCCAGATTGGATTCTGGCACGAAGCAGGGAAGCTCCAGGAAGGTTTATAAAATCAGATTGGACCTAAGATCTAGAAGACAGAGAGGGCTGGAAAATGAAATAGCTCATGTACACTGACATTTTATATACAAGGACCTCTGGTACAAGGGCCTGCTTGGCATGAAAATTAAACCAGAAGCTTCTAAGATCCAAATAGCCCAAGTTAAGCAGTGGTGGCACCACACAGTCGTGGCTTGCTGGGCACTGGGGGCTTGGAGGAGTTTCCAGAGGAGCAGGAGCCATCCAGGCTGATCCCATGGGCACCCCAGGAGAGGCAGAACTGGAGGAGTCAAGAGAAAATCCCACCTGATTTCCTGCCCTCTCAGAGCTGTTCTGTGCCAGCACAAACCCAGGGATGTCTGTACAAGAGGAAAAGCTGTGAAAGGGGGAAAAGATTGAAGGATTTGGACCCTAAGCCTGTGCCACATCCTCAGCTGGCTCAGGGTGAGCCAAGGCAGGAGTGACTCTTCATCACCAAAACCTCCTCGTGAAGCTGCTAAATCTGACACTCCCAAAGCTCAGCATAAACATTTGGTTGGTTTTTTTCATTCAATTAAACCAGAGAGCTTTTGGGAAACACAAGTTGCAAATTTCCCTGCTGCACTCCTGGTACAGCCATTGGAGTTTTGTTCATGAGAGTTGTTTCTTACTGGAGTTAAAGCCTGAACCAAGTGAAAATAATCTTGTAAAGACAGGCAATAGATACAGATATATGAGATTTATATGCTTTCCACATTAACAGAGCTTCTGTTATAAATCCCCATTAATCAGGCATTCCATCAATATAAAGTTTTCCATTAAATTCAGAGAGGAACTGTAGCAAGTGTAATCATAGAGCTTGTTTAATACAGTGCAATGATGCCAACATTTTCATCTCATCTGTCTGGCTGCAGAGCTCTTCCCCTCCTGAGCTCATTGCTGAGTGGCTGAACAGCTCAATGACAAAGTGGAAAATTCTCCTGACTATCAACAGTGGGAAAAAAAAAAATAAAATCCTCCTCTCTGACTCTTGGCAGTTGTAAAGCAAAGCCAGAATGGTGAATTACAAGTTTCAGAACAGATATTTTTCTGGGTTTTTTGGACCCACAGCTCAGCAGTTGAAAAAAAATTAAAAAAAATAAATAACTAAAAACCTCAAATGTTTTTGTGCAGTTTCTTCCTACTTTTGGTTTTTCAAGTGACATCTGGACACTATGCAGGAGCAGAAGTGAAAAGCTGCCCGGACTTGGGTGAGGTACAAATGGAAAAAGTGTTTTATTTAGTATGCTCTGTATATTTGTTATTGTCCAGTGTCAGTTCAGGAGAGGCAAGAAGGGGATAAAACAAGGAAAGGAGACAAAAGGAAGGGATTGAGCAGCTCAGGTCCTGTAATGAAGTGCTGTGGAACAAAGCCACGCTTCTTAAAGGAAACATTACACAGTCTTGTTGAAATTAAATAGGAGGTATTGAGCTAGATTAGACCTGAGAGAGGAGAACATGAAATGGAAGGGCTTTGGGAGGAGGGGTTTTAGCTCACCTGGTTTCACTGGTGGGAAGTCAGTTTAAAAAAGGCAAAAAGCCCTGATATTTTTCATTTCTTTATCATCTCCAGCCATTCTTTTGGCATGTCCCTGCTGGAGTTTTGTGCTGTTCCATCCTGTTTGCCTCAGGCAAAACACCCAGGGCTTGACTCTCAACTCTGCCCTGAGACAAAGGGCATTCCAGAAAAGCTGGATTTATCTGTCTTTCACCTCAGAAAGAAACAGAAATGCCAGCAAACAGCAAAACATCACAGTTTTAAAAGCAAACCAGCTTTTGTTCTGGTTGGTCTTAGGGAGATTTTTGGGGTGTTTCCAGAGTCCTGGTGCTCAGCTCTCCCAGGAAAGCTCTTTTGCTCCATCTATTGTATCTCCAGGACAATTATTGCCCTGATTGCAGGGTGCAAAGTGTGTCACCAGTCAAACAGCTCCCAGATTTGGGCTGTGCCAGCTGCCCTTGCTGCTTGTCCCTGCCAGCCCTGGGTCACCCTTCCCACCTGGACTGGTGACAAGGACACAGGCCAGAAGATTTAACACAAAGGGCAGACTTTGGAGAGCCCAAACTGGCACCTCCTGGGCTTGGAGCAATATCTGATGTGTTTGCCCACAGGTGATGATATTTTGATGCTGTTTTGTGCACTCCAGAGCTGCACAGCCCCAGCCCAGTGAAGTCCCATTGCTAGATGGAGCACAGACAGATGAAGTGGAAAACACAAAGAAAGGGCCAGAACCAATTAATTTTTAATTGCTGAAGACAATCCCACAGAGCTCAGTGCTGTTCTGCACCACTCAGGAGCTTCACCCTTTGTTTGTTGGCCCATCCTGGGTTTCTGCACCCTGGCTCTGCAGGAGCACAGCAGCAGAGATAAACCATCCTCTGTTTTGGCTCTCTGATCTAGCACCATCATTTTCCCCATCAGGCACAACTGCAGCCATGCAAATGGATTTTGAGAGCAGGTGGAACAGCAAAGGAAGAGCCAAACATTTTCAAACAAGGGTAGAATGGAGCCTTTACCCTTTCCTTCCACCTCTCTCTTCCTCCTGTGCCAGTTCCATGAATTTCTGCAGCCTTGGCTGCAGACAATGAGGTTTCTTTTCTGGAAGTCAGATGTTTCTGCCCAAAAACAACTGATGTGCTTCTATTTTGATAAAGGCATCCCTGACTCACGACCCCAGATATCCTCTGGCAGTGAAAATCTCCCTGCCTCCATTTCTCTTTTGGAGCTAATAAGGCTGTGCATTTACACAGCAAATTCAATACATCTCCAACCCCCAGTTCTGCAAGCACTACATTATTATTTCCTGGCCTTTCAAAGGCTTTTTAGACTAGAATATAATGGAATGGCTTTTAACAAGGACTCCCCCAAAAGAAGAAAAGTCAGGATGGAGTAGACTTTGCTATCAACATATTAAGCAACTCAGCTGAAACCCGAGTTCCTCTTACAAGCTCTATTTTCAGGTGTATTCTTAAATCATAAGGCAACCAACAGAAGGTTAAATCACAGTGACAGCAAAATGCAGTTTAATTCAAAGTTAGCAGGTCAAGAAGGGCTATGAAGGATCCTCACATTCACCTCAAGCTATTAATTCAGATAAAACCCACCAGCTGCTGCAACCCTCGAGGGTTTTATTTTTCATGTTTCTGCTTGTTAGCTCACTCAAACGAAGAAAGGAGATTTTTTTTTCCTTCCAAGATAAGAGTTTCAATTGACTTGTCCAACTTCATGGCACTCAGAAAACGTCCACATTCCAGTGGCACAGGCAGAAATGTGGGAAAAACGCTCAGAGTTTGCACTGGCACAGAAAGAGAGCGAGGAGCTGTGCCTGGCTGCTCCCACCCTGCTGGGAGCCCTCCATGCCAGGCTGCCTCCAGCATCCCTGAAGATGAATAGCAGCTGCCAGCAGCTGTCCCCTGAGCTCCCCAGAGAACAATGAAGCAAATAATTTCTTTAATTATTTATCAAGGGCTGCTTCCTCAGTCAATAAATTTGTTTGGCTGTCTCCTGCAGGCCTGGCTTTCTACTTTGTTGGGTTCTTCCACATCCATTTGAAACATGTTCTATTGCCCCTATTATTATCTGCAGAAAACTTCCTTTCTTTTCCTACTTTTCTTTTTATATTTTTTAAATATATTTTTAAAATTTTGTATAATCTTATGCTATTCTTTTATTCTATCCTGTTGGTTTTTGTTGCTTTTTTCTATGCCCAGTGTTTTATGAGACACAACTTGACTTTTAATTAACCTTTTATCCACTCCCTTCCTTTGCTCCCTTGCTCTGTCTTTACATTGGGAAGAACTTGGCATATGTATTATTTTAATTATCCACTGGGCCATTGAATTCCCTGTGTATTTTCAGGGTTTGACTTGGGAGACAACTGGACTGTTCTTGTGAGCGAATCTCCTCCAAATAAGCCCATTTGCAGTTTTGTTATGAACTATTTTAATCAACAGCTGTGAAATGGCCAATAAACCAAATTTGTATTCAGTGCTTATTCAGAGGGAGAGAAGATTCATGATTTAAAAAAAAAAAAAAAAAAGACAACAACAAGAAAACCAAATAAAAATCTTTCTTTCCTTCCTGAAGTGGTGCCTGACTTGGGTTAAACTCCCCAACTGCCAGTGGTAAAATGACCTTTTTTCCCCTTTGAATTTTGGCAGCTGTTCCAAAGAAAAGAATCAAAGAAAGACCCTTCAAATGTCTCCTTTAAAAAGCACAGAGGGTTAATTATTCCTGTTAATTATTCAGAATAGAACTGCATCAAGAACAGGAGGAAGAGGAAAGTGAAAGAGGAGAGAAATGGGAGGAACTGAGGGAGATTTTTCCCCTATCCACAGTCTGCTCCCAGATAACCAACAACCATCAATTGGATTCTTTATACAAACATATAATTTATCTATAAACATCTATTTTCAGGTGCAGTGGTATAACCTTGCATTTAAACATATTTAAGCGGGGAAAAAAGCCTGAAAAAGTCACACATAACCCCAACCCTCCGTGCTACCTCACAGAGCTTTCCTCACATTTCCCCCCAGCAGAGGCTGCCTTTCTAATCAAAGGTGCCTGGTGATTATTCAGCAGGGATTATTCCCTGCAAACATCATGCTTATTTTTTATCACTCTTTCCATATGCAGTTTCCAGCCTTTGTTCGCCTCGGAATCGTACAGTGAAATATGAAAGCAGCCAAATCCCAGGGAAACAGGCACAGGAGAAAAATGAAATTAAGTCAATCTTACAGAGAGAATACAACCTTCTCTTTTATGCCTGCACCGAAAAAAAAAGGAAAAAAAAGAATTGAAACATTAACTGCATCCTGAAAAAGAAAGCCTCCTGCTCTAATACAGAGGATGGTTTCAATCACATCCATGTCAGATGTTGCTGAAAGAGTTTTCACATTTCTCAGCTGGTGGAATTTTGTCTTTCATACCCAATATCCTGCTAGGAGTGCTGCATACCCATTCTAGCTCACCTCAGGGATCATTAAAGACACACAAAAAAAAGTCTTTTTAATCTATAAACGAAAAAAATCATCAGCAGGAGAGAGTATATGGAATATATCCTTGCAAAGCTTCAGCTCAGAGTGGTCACAGTGACAAATCTTTTATTATTAGGTCAGGTGTGCATTCAGTCCACTACTGAAATAACATCACTTCCTCTCACTTCCATGAATTTTAGAAACAGTTCACACATTCTAAAAGTGCAAAATGAAAGAAACAAACCACATCCACACCAGTGGCTCAGAGAACTCACTCCCTTCCAAAAACTGTGACCTTCCCAAGGAAATCCTCAAAAAGCACCCAACCTTTTCTTTCACCACTGTCATTGTTCCCATCTGAGCAGTAATAATCAGATTCATGCTGGAAAGAGGCAGAGGTGGTTTGGGGTTTGCATTTAATTCCTCAAGACGTGGTTTCATTTCCATCCCAAATTTCCCACTGATTTGGAAGGAGCTGGAGGTTGCTGCCAAGGGAGTCCCACAGATCTAAAACTCAATGCAAACATTTGGTGCAGCAGTGAAGGTTCTGATTTTGGGTCATTACTTTACAACTCCTTGACTTCCTCCCCCTCCCAAAAAAAGGCAGGATTGGAGATTTCCAGGCAGGCACTGGGAGCAGAGGAGTCTCCAGCCAGCACCACTCACCTTCCTCAGGGATCTTGGGCGAGTCTGGAAGGAGCTGGGGATAAATATCCACAAAACCCTCTGAATCTTCAAAAAATTTCAATTTTTTCTCATTACCAGCAAACCTCAGAACCTCTCACACTTCTGCAACCATTTCCTGCAGTTTCCTCACTGGGATCTTGTCCTTCCCTCTCTATTTGAGAGCAAGGTACTGATAAAAACTGAAAATACAGAACAGTGATAAGAGCTGCTCCTCTCCTTAGATCCCTGACTGCTTATCTTCTTCAAGTCAAAATTTCTCTAATTACAGCACAAGTCATAAATACTTTGGCACATAAAATATTTTACATGGTAGGAAGGAGCGGTGCTAATTATTTTTTGTCAATTTCTAAATAAACCCTAATTAAACAGCAAATAAATACATTCAATTATTTTGATTATTGGAAAAAAGTACCATATGATGAATGTCCATGTCTCAATAATAAAATGGCATATTGCTTGCTACCATAATGGACATGTAATTGAACCTTTTTGAAGTGTAAATGATAAAATAGCTTTGAAAACAAAATTTGAGCCTTTTTTTCTCCCCTAAAATATATTTAACTTGGCAGGAGCACAAACGAAGAAGCCTCACTGGCTGCATTTCAAACTCATGTCTTGGACCTTTTCATTCTAGACTGAGAGTTGACACTGTTGGGAAGCTCTTTACTGAATTAAAACAGACCAGGTAGTTGGGTGAGAAATAAGATGTTCAAAATTAAAAACTGGACTAAAAATTCAGGAGATTTTAAAACTTTATTTTTTTTTTTTAATTACATCTTCTCGTTGAGCATTTCTTTATAGGATTAATAGTCAACACTTATGTAAATGAAATACAGTTACATTCTCAGAGTGGTTTGGTTTGGTTTGGACCTTAAATCCCACCCAGTTCCACCCCTGCCATGGCAGGGACACTTTCCTGTCCCAGGCTGCTCCAGCCCCATCCAACCTGGCCTTGGACACTTCCAGAGATCCAGAAGCAGCCACAGCCAAGAATTTCTTTCTCATATCTAATCTAATCTACCCTCCTTCATCTCAAGGCCAATTTAATATAAAATATTTCAAGGAGACTCTCCAGGATTTTTGTAGGAATCCATTTACCCTCTTTAGTTCAGCCCTGCCACTCAGTTTCTGGTCACTTTATCCCTTCTCATTACTTATAAACAGATCCTATTAACAGATCTTCTTCCCTTAGAAGTCCTTCATTTTTTCTAATTCCTTCTCCATCACATCCTAAGTGTTGTGCTGAGTGGAGAGCAGACACTGCTGAGAGCAGAGGTTAAAAGGTGCCTTGTCTTCAAGAGCAGGGATCTGCATTTCAACCCCCTCCCTGCTCTCCCCATTAGAGGGTAGGAGCTTAGGAATTGATCACCCAGGCACCATTCCAGCCCAGATTTAAAGATCAGGAGCAGTTTAGGGAGCACACAGCTTTTTATGTGTGTTAAACTGTTCATGCTGAAGCACCAGGTGCCCAGGAGACTTTTGCAGTGGGTTTGTTTCACAAAGTCCACTGTGACCTTTTGCCCCAGCTCACACAAAACCTTAACAAGGATATAATTCCTGAGTATCTCTTGTGCTCCTGTTCTTCCCCAGACACAACTTGTTTTATTTTCCCATACATTCTGCTTTGCTAAAGATGCTCCAAATGAGCTCCAATAGCTCCAATTATGCTGATGTGTCAGTGGAGCACAGTGAGGGTAAGCTGGAGACTGACACACAGGAGGAGCAGAGCACAGTTTTACAAGATAACCTCATAAAATTTAACAGTTGCCTCGACACATAAAAGAATAGAAAAGTTGTCTTAATTTTTTTACTCTCTGCTGCTATATTCTAGTGACAGATTCTTATATCCACTCCCTAGGGACACATCTTTCCTATCAACTGATCAACTGAGTCTTTATTTTAAAAAAAAGTCTTTCCTTTATCATCACCATTTTGAGGATTTGATTCCAGACCTTGGCTGCCCTCCATAACAACTCTCAGTGTGTGATTGCTATAGCAGACTGCCACTAAAAGAAGTTTTTCATGAGAACCAGACCCAGATGTATTTTCCCCAAGATCACTTTTCTGTCTATGATTTCATGTGTGTTGATTATTTTTTCCTTTTGAATGGATCTGTGCACAATGGTGGAAGCTGTGTCAAATGCTTTGTGGGTGTTTGGTTTAGAAACCACAGTTTGTGGAGCACAGCATGTGCTGAAACGTTCATTACCCAGCTCTGACTTGGAATTTCTTGTTTTAAATGTATCAAAGAACCATGGAATGGCTTGGCTTAAAAAGACCTTCAAGATCATCTCGTTCCAATCCTTTGCCATGGACAAGAACACCTTGCACTCGACCTGATTGCTCCAAACTTCTCAGTAATCCATTAGGGAGAGTTTTTATCCTGTTGGGAAGCAGGAGGCAACTGGGGGGGAATTTCAGAACAAACTGCCTGAGTTCCTTGCCACGAGCTGCAATTTCCTGGGATACCAAAGCAATTTGGGTCCCTCCCCATCCCATTATCCCATTATCCTATTCCATCCCATCCCATCCCATCCCATCCCATCCCATCCCATCCCATCCCATCCCATCCCATCCCATCCCATTGATCCCATCCCATCCCATCCCATTGATCCCATCCCATCCCATTGATCCCATCCCATCCCATCCCATTGATCCCATCCCATCCCATTGATCCCATCCCCATCCCATCCCATCCCATCCCATCCCATCCCATCCCATCCCATCCCATCCCATCCCATCCCATCCCATCCCATCCCATCCCATCCCATCCCATCCCATCCCATTATCCCATCCCCAGGGCACAGAGTGCACACAGTGATCTCTCTGTGACATCGCACTGCCACTCTGCAGTCACAGCACACCCAACACGAGCTGTGCCACACCTTTGCCGTGCAGGAAAACCCTCCCTGTCCTCGTCTTCCCAGCAAGGAGAGCAAATTGTGCAGCCCCTCCTTGGACACAAAACCCTCAATTCTCTCAGCTCCTACATTTCCTGGCAGTAAAGCCATGACAAATCATATCTGTTACATTCTGCAGAGCAGCACGGGTTGAGCTGGTGACAAAGTGACATCAGTTCAGGCTCCCTTGGATCAACCCAAGCATGGCCAGGCGCTCAAGGAGTGGCACCCTGAGAGAAGGCAGAACCTTCACTCCCTTTCTCTCAAACTCAAACTCTTCTTCCCATCAAGTGTCCTTCTGGAAAACCTTTGTGCTTCTCAAAGAGGAAAGGCTCCTGGATTACATTTTTTGACAAGATAGATGAGAGGGTTTTCACATGAGACCAAGGGAAGTAATGAGCTGTAATCTTTGAGCTGGAAGATATCTATCTTTTTTAATTACAGGTAGATTATTTCTATATTAGCCCCCACAGCAAAAGGCAGAGCCACAGAGGTTTCTCAAAGCACTGCTGTGTTAAGGCAAAGGGATTAGAAGAGTTTGGGACCTTGGCAGAAAAAAGAGATTTTCAAACTGGAGTCTATTTTGAATTGTATAACTCCATGCAATTTCTGTTATTCAGCAAGCAGGTATTTTGACACTTATTCACTACAAGTAAAAGGATATTGCCATCCCATCAGGGAGCTATCTGGTCATTAGACAGTCCCTGCCAACATTTCTGCCTCAGTCTGACGTGTCTCACTGCCCTTGTCAGAGGAAGCTGCAACCTTCCCATCAGTTAGAACAATTGAAACCCATTTAACCAATGTATCTCTTTGCATTCCTATTTTTACATTGAGATTCCCTTTATCTTTTGCCTGAAGGAAGGAAGCGTTGCCTGACTGTGATGCTCCCTTGAGATACATTTGTATATTATAATTTTTTTTTGTCACAATTTTTGCTCTTCCACTTGAGTTTGCCAAGGCCCTGGAGACGTCTGGAACCTTGGAGGAATTTTGCCAAATGCACCATGGTTTAACCTGCTACAGAGATGGGCATGTTGAGTGTTCCAGGTTCCTGTGATCAGCCTGGTGACTTAAAAAGGGCATCTCCAACCTCCAAAACAGCTCTTGCAGAACAGCTGCATTCCTGAGACCTGCTCCTACAAGAAGAATTCCATGAGAGTTTCCTTGAGTGAAATCCTGGTGCTAATGATGTCCCAGCTGAGCCATAGAGAATAAAACCAGGATCCATAAAAGCTTGAATGTTACTGGAGAACATTTGTGTCAAAATGTTTCTTGTTTGGAGTCAAGTTGTGTCAAAGTTGTGTTAATGGCTTTATAAATTTTTCTTTTAAAATTAATGAATTAAGGTCTTGCCAATGATTTTATTTGTGTGCGTGGAAAACAATTAGAAAACAGAGATTTCCTTTTTTTCAGGATTTTCCCTCTTTCTGGGAAGCAGCACAGATAGGGAAATTTCACACAGCTCTGCTCTTTCTGAAGATTACTCCTCATTGAAAACTTCCAGGGTTGAGTCCTTCTAAACCAGAGATGCAGGGCTGTGTGCAAGCAATGAAGAATGGCAGAGACATTTCACTCCTTAGGAAAAGGGGAAAAGTAGAGATAACAGAGAGAAAAGGGAAGGGGAAGGCTTCAAATCAACAGAAAGAGAGAAAAGAGGAATCAGACAAAGAGATGAAGTCAAACTTAAGAATTAATTTAGGAAGGAAGTGCATGATGAAAGATGTCTTTGTCTTTAGGTATTGAATTGAGAACTCCACACCTGGGAATTACTGTTAGGTAAGCATTGAAAACTAAAGCTGGAAAGCAGAAAGTGATAACAAAGTAAACTCATACCAAAGGAAGCCTTTAACAAGTTTTACTTCTCTTATTGCACCTCTCAGGTTGTATAACTTGAGATTTAATGGATATTCTCAACTGGAGTTCTATCAGTGAGCTGGAGGGAAGGCTATTAGTATGCTAATCAGTTCTGCAGAGTAAATTGGTTATAGGAGTGGGGTAAGGTAAAATAGGGGAATATTTTTTAATTAGCACACTATGAAGCCAATACTCCCCTGGATGCCTGTGCTTGTCCCCTGTTGGCATTCATTTCAGCCACACCACTTCCACTGCAACCAGGGGCTTTGCAGGGCTCTGTCCATGCCAACCCAAAGGTATTCCCAGGGAGGGAGGGTGGCCACGCTGGGGAAGCTCTGGGGAAGCAGTGCTGGTGGCCCATCACAATCCCAGTGTGGTTTGGGCTGGAAAGGACCTTAAAGCTCATCCCATGCCATGCCATGCCATCCCATGCCATGCCATCCCATGCTATGCCATGCCATGCCATGCCATGCCATGCCATGCCATCCCATCCCATCCCATGCCATCCCATCCCATCCCATCCCATCCCAGTGATCCCATCCCATCCCATCCCATCCCATCCCATCCCATCCCATCCCACCCCTGTCATGGCAGGACACCTTCCCCTGTGCTCCAGCCCCAGTGTCCAACCTGGCCTTGGCCATTCCAGGGATCCAGAGGCAGCACCAGCTGCTCTGGGTACCCTGTGCCCATTTCCCTCACAGGGAGGAATTTCCAAATCTAATCCTGTTGGAAGGTTTGTGGATTCTCACACACAGGATGTTTAGAAAGGAGAGTTTGTCCCATTTGAATCATCTTTTACAGCCAATTCCAGCTGGGTTTATCCTTATCCTGGACTCAGGCTAAACTCACATTTTCTGTAGATGGACTTGCAGGGTTTATCACTGGTGTTGGAAATACCTGAGAGAATCAGCCCTGAAAAACAATCTTCCTCACTGATTATCTTTCTTTTATTAAAAAAGTTTCTTAGGTTCACAAGCCTCCAATGAACCTTTGGAAGACTCGGTAGAGAAAATAATTAAAGCACCAGGAAAAAAATGGTGTTTTGGGAATCATAATGTGAATAATAAAAACAGGGCAATCATTTGCAGTTTGGTATGTGGATTTTATCACTTGAACCACATTCTTTTAAATTTGCTTCCTTCAATATCAGCCACCCCCAGGAGATGTAGCAGTGTTTTAAAAGTCATTGTGTAATGGTCAAACTTTCATTTCCTTTATAATTGCTCACTGCTAGAGCTTTTCTACTTGGTTCCCTCAAACTCTTAAATGAAATATAAAGCATTTTGGAATTCTTGTATTGAGAACCTTGAGGTCCATGTGTTGATGAAGAGTCCTGCTCAAAAGCTGAGTGTCACATGGCTGTGAGACAGAGGATATTGGTGGAGGAAAGTCAGCAGATACCAAATTCCTACAAAAATTACAGATCAAACACCTCTGTGAGCTCCAGGCTTTTCTTGGTGCATCCCACACATCCCACTCACTGCTCCTATTTACCATAAAAAGGTCCGATTTTCACCCTATACTTTGCTTTATTTATATTTTACTACATAATAATTCAGTATAATCTGAGATTTGAATCCTTGAGAGAAACTTAGCCTGCCTCTGTACTATTCTTGACTGAAGTTTGAAAATGGCTCCAGCATTACTGCAAGATCCTCTGGAAAGTCAATTTTAATTTCTTCTCCTGCAGGTAAAGGATAAATGACAGTTCTCTTGTATTAATTTCTGAGTAAATTTATTTCACTGAATTAAAAGACTTTAACATTATTAGAACACAATACTTTCTAATAAAAAGGAAAATATTGTTGGGGGTTTTAAGGACCTCAGCTTTAATCTCCTTGCAATAACCACCTCAAACATATGGCTAAGGTTTATTAAAATACTGAAGAAATGTTGTATTAGAACAGCTGAACATAAAAGTGTTGGTTAATTGGGCTACACATCAGATGTCCTACCAGCCTTATCCCTTTTATCTCAGGCTCAGGAGATATTTATAAAGACAACTCTGCATTTGATGCTTTTTTTCCCCCTTTTTTCCCTTTTTTTTTTTTTTTTAACGCAGGCTAATAATTAATCTTTTGGAGGAAAGGAGAAGATGGTTCAGATGCTCTGGCTCTGTTTGCTACTGAACCTAAATCTCGAAGGTCCAAGACCTGAAGCCTGCAGGTGAGAACAGCAAACCCAAACCCAGCAAAAGGAACCCCAACATCCCAAAGCCCCCCTGGCAGAATAAACAGGACACAGCACCAATCTGGGCTCTCTGACTGGGCTGGATTTTCTCCTGCAGCCTGATCCCAGCCCCAGGTGGAAAAGCTGGAGGGCATTTCCAGTGCTTTGCCCAGTGCAGCTTGTCCTGAATTCATTCTTTTGGGAACTGGGGAAGATTATCCAGGAAAACTTGGAGCCTGATTTTGACAGACAATCAGCCACAACCCATTGCTCAACATTTAATCCCCTAAACTCTAAGCACTGACAATATTCATGGAGTGATTTCAGCTCCTCACCACTGCTAAAATAGAAAAATGCTCTTCTGCTACTCGTGTTCCACGTTCTCAGGGAGGGATTAAAACCTTCAATGATTTCTTGCCTAATGGTCCAAACTTTTCCATTTTAAGGGCCACATATTTCTATCTATGGAGCTTCCACTGGCCAAATATGAAGTTAGAACGCTCACAGTCCACTTTTCCTGCAAGGCCTGGCATCAGCTTGCAGAAAAATCTAAAGGATTTACAGCCACAATAATTCAGAGGGTTTTTTTTCCCTTTGATATCATAAATAAAACGGCCAGAATAACAATGAGAAATTCATGGAGTCCATCAGCAAAAGAATTACACGGCTGGTAAAGGTCACTTAGAGTTATTTTGAGCCCTGTCAGGCAGTTTTGGCCCCATTTCATGTGATCTGTTTGTTTTGTATCTCCCTGGTTTTTAATCAGTCATGCAGTACCAAGTCAGATGTTTTATAGAAGGCTGTTACAGGACATTACCATGGTTATCAACAAAATTTGTAATCTCATTCAGAAAAAAAAAAAGCAATTTTGACAGGATCTGCTTTCCCTAAGCCCACATTGATTGGCATTAATTAGGTTTCCGCCGTTAATCTTTTATTAATCAAATTCTCCAGCAGCCATTCCAGGCCCAGTATCAATCTGACAAACCTGTAATTACCAGGGTCATCACATCTCACTCTTTTAAATACCGGAGCAACATTTGCTTTTCCCAGCCTCCTGGCACTGCCCCACTGCTCCCAGACTCATTTCAAAACTCACAAAGGCAGCTGGAGGAGCTGAAGCGCAGCTCACTCTTATCAGGCACTGCAAGATTTGGCAAATTTGGGGAGCACTGGGCTGGTTGGGCTTTGCTTTGAGCTCTCCTTGGTCACAGGCTCACAGCAGTGTTGCAGAGATGCAGTTTTGGATGATTAAACCAGGGTTTTGCTAAACAGAAAGTAGAGAGGAAGAGAAAACAGAAATAAGAAAGAAAAGGACGTGATGCAGAGTTGGGAGTAAATCCCAGGTTTCTTCTCCATGCTTGGGTGTCAAGGTGAAGGCAGAATACTTCCAGGGATGAGGCATCCACAACTTCTCCCATTTATTATCTTAGGGTATCTTATTTTCTATCAGTTATTATCTTAACTCAGTCTTAGGGTGGTCTGGATATCCCCATTTTTGGGCTAATTTTGACCATCTCATTTTGCCTTCTTCCATCTGCACCATTCCACAAAGCTGGAGAATTTATTATATTTCCGTCCCTAGAACATGGTCTAGATAATTCTGCCAGCCAAGAATTTTTATTATTTTTTTTCAAGAAATCCTTTTTGTCTTAATGGTAGAAACTTATCACGGAACAAGATTAATATTAATCTACAGAAAAGAACATGATAAAGATAGATTTTGCCTATTAAATTTAAGAATGACAATCAGTTAAGTGTCTCCTAAGTAAGCTAAATGAAAATGAAACACCAAGAGAAGTATATATGACAGGCTATAGTGTATTAAATGGTTTCATTATCCTCTGATATAATGGATAACAAATGGATTTGGAAATTGATGCAATGTTTAGAAAAAAGGATTCCTGAAGAATTGCAATAAAATTAGGCTGAATTTATGTCTCCACCATTAAATTTTCACTGCCACCTCACAATGTTAGCTGTGGGTTTTAATGTCTGTTTATGTGCCTCTTTCCGGCAGAATTTGAAATTAGTTATCAGTTATCATGGAAGGAATGCTTAGGAATAAATCCATATTAAATTAAAAAAAAAAACTTGGTAAGATAAGGATGCAGCATTTGTAATGCTAGTAGGGGAAAAGTAAAGGAAGAAATATGTTTATATTGCTAATGAACTAATTAAATTAGGTATTAATGTAGCTAATATTCACAGAGATTGTGCTGCTTTTTTATGTTCTAAATAAGTTTTCTTGCAGCACGGCCCTGTTATAAAGTTAAACAATTTTTACTGTATTATGCTATACCTGAAAAATCACCATAGATTAAATTTTGTCCAATAGATTGTACTTATGAACCAATTTAAAATTCTCCACGAAATCTAAAGACGGATTTAAAATGTATTAACAGGAGTGTAGAAGGACATAGGGCAGATTAAAACCAAAAAAATAGAAAGTGCAATTTAACCTAAAGTATTATTAGTAATAACACTGCAATCAATCACCCCTCTTATCTACTCAGATGCCTTTAGATTATATCATTTAAAAACCCTGGTGGAGACAAATCCTGCTGAGCTGAGCACTCAGCTGGGCTTTGCAAAGGACCAGGCTGGAATTTGTCCCTTCAGTGCCCAGCTCCTCCCCTGCTCCTCCTGCCCCTCAGAGCTGAAGCAGCTTTGGCTCAACAGAGAGAAACAAAGGCTGGGACAGCTGGGGGGGCTCACCTGGAGAGGAGAAGGATCCAGGGGGAGCTCAGAGCCCTTCCAGAGCCTGAAGGGGCTCCAGGAGAGCTGGGGAGGGATGGAGACAAGGGATGGAGGGACAGGACACAAGGAAGATGAAGGCAGTTTTGGATATGAGGATGGAATTCCTCCTTGTGAAGGTGGGGAGGCTCTGGTGCAGGGTGTCCATCATGCCTTAAATTTATTTTTATATTTCCCAGATTCTGCACTGCATTGGTGACTCTGAACTCCACACAAAGTGTTCCAGGCTCTCTCCCAGCTCAGGCACACACAACAATCCTTTCCCAGCCCAGAACCAAGGACACTCTGCAGCTCCAGCCCCAAAAAGTGCAACCAGGGAATGGAGGAGAGAATCTGGGAGGGTGGGACTGCAGAGCCTGGAGCTGGGATGGGACAATGAACCCAAAATGGGAATGGAACAGAACTGATCAAAGTGTGAAACTCCTGACTGAGGGTCCATCCTGGGTGCACCCCTGGCCAGGCTCTGGCACTGCCCAAGGTCAATCCTGTGAAAGGTTTTTAATAAATTCCTCCTTTATTCCTGTAGCTCTGCCCAGCCCCTGTTCCCTCTCAAGGCATCACCCAGAGCAGCTGGGGCTGCCCCTGGATCCCTGGAATGTCCAAGGCCAGGATGGACACTGGTTTGGAGCAGCTGGGACAGTGGGAGATGTCCCTGCCATGGCAAGAGTGGCATGGATGTGCTTAAAATCCCTTCCAACCCAAACCATTCTGGGATTTTAATAAACTAGAGATTCCATTTTTCTTTCTTTTTTTTTTTTTTTTTTTAAATTCAGAACCTCTCAGCTCCCTCCTGCATTTTAACATAACACGAACAATTATAAGAATTGTTAAACCCAAGTAAATACTTGAAGTCCACAATGTGATTTTTGCAGCAATTTTTGCTCTCCTCCAATAGGCTGTTAGGCAGAAGAGGTTTTTGTTGCTCTGGCTACTGTTCCAAGCACTGCCTGCTGAGCAATTCCAAGGTCACAGCAAGGAAAATCAAACAGAAAAACTGGGATGGGGAAAAGGCATCAAGTGGGAACAATTTTGGTTTGCTCTGCAAAGAGCACAAGGGGCTGAAGAAGCCCAATAAATAAATACAGTTTTGGCACCATTCTCTGTAGTTTTCTCTATTGCTTTATTCTTTCCAACATGCCAAGAGAAATGGTGTCAGAAATTCAGGAAATTCAGAGGTCACAACAAAAGTGGCCTGCAAAAGAGACTGCAGTGGGGAAAGGCATTTGGAAGTGGAGCAGGGCTGGTGCCAGCAGTGTGGGAGAGAGAAAAGAAGCAGCAGAAAGGTTGGGAATATTACCAATGACACCAATGTGTGAGAGGCAGGTGCTGGCAGGGGCTCCTTGGTTGCTGTGAAAAATCCTCAGTACCTCCAAACTGACTTTTCCAGCCTGCCTGCTCGAGCACTTTAATCAATACTTCACTTTGATGTCTCCGTTACATTAGGAATAAAATGACATTTACAGGCAGCTCAAAAAGATCTTAACTCCTGCAATCAGCCCCCAACATCTCCTCCCTTGTTTCTCCCCAGCCAGCTGAGTGTTACTAAGCACCAGGATTAGGGAACCAGCACTAAAACATTCCCAGTCCGTGGAAATCCAGGAGGAGTTGGAGGCTGCTCCTCTTGTTGGGAGCTGTGAAAACATCCAAATTAATTAGAGACTCTGAAATTCTTGATAAACACCCAAAAAGATCAGCAAACTTCCCCATAAAGACAACAATGTGCATTTACACTATTCTTGTTCAGTATTTTAGAGTTCAGGGTGAGGAAACTCAACCATGCAGGTTGCAAAGCCAAGACTGGAACTGTCATAAAAGACCCAAATGGCTTTAAAAGTGCAAGAGCAGGGCTGAAAGATGTCACTTTGGGAGATGTCACCACTCCAACACCATCAAGGCACCCTCCTGAGTGCAAATTGAGAAGAGGGATGCCTCCTTCCCCACACGGAAATTTTGGGGATTTCAGGTGCCCTGAGCTCCTGTAAGGCTTTTTCTGAAATCATAGTCAGGGAAACTGCACTCTGCATTTTGTTATTTATTAGCTGCCTGCAGCTCTTTAGTATTCCAGGGAATCCTCCTCCTTCTGAGAGCCAGGGAAAGACATGACAGAGCAAAGAGCAGCACAGACAACACCAAGAGAAAAGCAGGGGAAGCAGGGAAATATTGTTTCATCCTTTCCTTACAGCACTTATTTATTATATGAGGGCTGGGCTGCTTTACTTTGCATTTTACACTGGAGCTGCAGGAGTTTTTCTCCACTCCTCACCCCAGGGGAATGGCCCAGTGCAGTTCTAGTCTAGGGTTAAACCAGACCATTAAACCAACCTGGCAGCAAAGAGAGGAGTGCTGTAATATTCAATTATAAAGTGTCATCTGCTGAATCAGATTGTTTGTCTGGGAAGGAAGGAAAGGCTATAGACCAGCTGCTGCTCTTTGTGGATGCTCATGAAGATCACACTGGAGTGAATATTCACAGAATACTTATGAGGATTTCCTCCTTTTCTATTGCTCCTGCTAGGTTATTTTCCTACTCCATAAAGCTGAGCTTTGGTGCCCTACTCTTTTCCCACCTTTCATCTCTGGAATTTGTTAGTGGCTGTGCATGGGTTGCTGACATCCCCAGGAATCCTCTGAGCCCTTTTAAAGTGCAGTGAGACAAGTGAAGAAAGATTTCTGTGTGCCAGTTTGGGATTCAGGGAGCCCAGGTTAGACTCTCCTCAGCAGGTTCCATAAAGACCCTTGGCCAATGCCTCTTTTCCCCCTGGATTTCAATCCCTGTCACAAAGGATGGGTCCCTTTTCTTCTCCCTGAGCTGTGATAGCTTTCAAACACTGTAACAGATAAGAAATTAATAAATTAGCTTGTAGCAGTGCATTATTCTAATTATCTTTCTAGAAGTACCATAGAAGTGTCTAGTAGTTCCCTCCCTGGAAAAAAAAAAAGAGAAAAAAAAGTCTGCAACATGAATTAATTGAGTATATATATAAATGTGGCAGTGTGGCAGTGCAGCCCTGAATCCAGTAGGGCTGGGAATCATCTCCCTGAACCCCTCCAAGGTTTGAGGAAGAGAGAGGAAAGCCCTGTTTAGCTGGGCAGAGAGCAGAGTGCAGCCACAGCCTGGCACATCCTGCCCCAGCAGCCCTGCAGCCACCCAAGTGCTAAATCAGCCCAGGAACCTTCACAAGGAAATCCAGGTTTCCTGGAAGCTGCTCTAAAAAGGAAAGCAAGAGTGGCAGGGTGGGCCAGGGACACAAGGCAGCAGCACTTAAAGAAGCTGTTTGTGATTAATCTATTCCATTTGCACAGGGAGGATTTCTGCTCAGGAATGTCTGGCAAACTCGATGTGACAGGCTAAGGAAGCACCCAGACAAGTTCACCTATTCTTAGCTCAGTATACAGCAAACTCCTATTTGGAGGCAAGGACTCATTTTCCAGATCACATCTGAACATTTTTAGGATAATTGAGACAGCTGTTGGTGAAAAAAAAAAAACTGCTGTAGCTTGAAAATCACTTGGATGTCCATGCTGTAAGGAAACTCCTTCTGGGTCCCTCCTGTTCAGGAGTGCTGGTAGGAAGATTTTTGGCATTGGCAAGTTAAGAGAACAGATTTATGGTAAAGGAAAGAGGAGAAGGTTTAACAGGTTTCAGTTCCTTTCTCACCACAACACTGAATACAAGACCTCAAGTCTTTACATGGTTAGAGTCAAGAGTATTTTTTGCTCCTTCCTCATCATATGATCACTGCTACAAATATCCATATTTATGAGCCCTTCAAGTGAATCCAAGTTGTGAGCAACTTATTTTTCCTTTTCCCTCAGAAGTGTGGAGATGTCAAACAAATCCTTTTCTCAAGATCAGCACAGAACAGAAATGAGGAGCAGAGCTGACCTGCAGCCACTGCCCCTGTGTCTTCTCCAGCTTCTGGCAAATGAGATTATTTTCATGTGGCTCAGCCCTGAACTCCTAAAAATGTTTCTGAACATATTTCCAGCACTGCTGGGAGGTAGATGGCACAAGGTTCTGTGCCTAAGCCCTGGGCATGACATCTGAATTAGCAGAAGAATGGTAAGAAGATAATAATTCAAAACTGCTGATTGAAAAAAAAATCCAAAACTTTTGACCAAACTCTTCTATAATGTGCAGCTACAAGTCTGGAATTGATCCTGGTGCAGAGGAAAACATTATATTTTCTGGGAGGATGACATGCAGGTCTCATAAGGTTTTGTCTCCAAAGCAAAATATCAAGTTTTGATTTATTTATGTTGACAGAATCCTCCTCTTTGGGCACTTGTCCATCACCAGTTAAATAAACATTCAAACGACCTTGTACTTACCTTTGCCACACCTACAGGATCAGTGCTAGGCAGAACAAATCACATTTACTTTCCTGTGCCTGGGACACACCAGGGATGTCTGACACAAACTGCAGGCAGGCAAACAGGAAATTCCCTTTAGGAATCACCTGGGAGAGCCAGACCCCAAACCTACTCCTGATGAAACAGCATCGTGCAAAGTTAATGAACCCTCAGCTGATGTTTCTGTATCCACAAATGATTGTCAAAGTTCACAGATGGATCCTTGTCTGTCCAGCCCCAGTGCTGCCATTTAAAGAGTTTTTTAAAATAATAAAATAGCCTTTGAGGAACTGACATTTTCCTTTGCTGGGCTTTGCACCTAAATCTCTCTTGAAATATGTGCAGGGGTGTATTCCCTGCTTCCAAACTGAAAATCAGGTTATTGCCTTGAGTACTAGCTGGAGTTCTGATGAATGTTTATTTGGCACCATGTTCATACTGTTATTCACAAGTGCATAGAATTAAAATAATAATTTCTACTTGATTTCATGCTTCTCTGGCTTAATGGTCTCTGATGGTTTTTAGCAGATCCATTATACATACTTAAATATAGAAAAAAACCTGCTGCATGGGGGAAAAAAAGGTATAAACTTGTGATCAAATTTACTCCAAAAAACAGTTGAAAAGAAAATTGCAAATATGGCTTTTGCTAGGATTCTCCACTGTGCCTTTTCTGGATAATATGACACCTCAGTATTTGTAATAATCAGTGGGTCCCCAAACCAATTTTCTTCTTGTCTCTACAAAACCCTGACAACTCCTGTTTTTCCTCTAGGTGCTGTTGAATGTAATTAGCAAATTGCTCGAGGCATGATTAAAATGTCATTTTGTGAATCTGTGCCATCCTCAGGTCCTTCCTAAAGCCACTCACTACCTACACCCAGTAGCCCTGTGCCACTCAAAGATCCTGTCACCAAACCAAGGGACATTTTTTGATTCAGCAGCTCAACACATCCACTGTTTTACACACAGGGATGACCCAGAGCAGAAAGGAGAGGCAAGAAAATGCTGGTGGAATTTCAGGAAAAATGGGGATTGGCACTGTCAAAAGCCACACCTTGGAAAAGGATATCTTATGGGAATGACACTGAATCCCTCAGGGAATAAAGCAGGGATTTATTAAAACCCTTCACAGGATTCACCTTGGGCAGTGCCAGAGCCTGGCCATGGCTGCACCCAGGATGGACCCTGAGTCAGGAGTTTCACACTTTTATCAGTTCTGTTCCATTCCCATTTTGGGTTCATTGTCCCATCCCAGCTCCAGGCTCTGCAGTCCCACCCTCCCAGATTCTCTCCTCCATTCCCTGTTTGAACTTTTTGGGGCTGGAGCTGCAGAGTGTCCTTGGTTCTGGGGCTGGAAAAGGATTGTTGTGTGTGCCTGAGCTGGGAGAGAGCCTGGAACACTTTGTGTGAGTTCAGAGTCACCAATGCAGTGCAGAATCTGGGAAATATAAAACTAAAACTGAAGGCATCACATTCAGCTCAGTATTTAAAGAGTAGGGTCAGAGCCACTCCAGTTTCCCTCAGAGCAATAGGAAGAGCTGCAACTTGCCTGGCAATAAATGGGATTGTGGTGGGCAGGCTCAGGAGGCTGCTCTGAGAAGGTTCAAGGCTTTGTGATCTCCCCACCAGCCCAACATCCTCAGCTGTTGTCGCCTCCTGAAGAGATTGTCTGGTTTGGTTTTGGTTTATTAGTTTCTCTCCATTCTCACAAACCCTGAGTTATTTTTATCTTTTTCTGCCTCAGGGGGATAAATTGATATTGCTTAACATTGCAAGGGCTGTTTATGCCTCATTTTCTTACAGGATCTCACACCAGGAGAGCTGATCCCCTCTGGTTACAGCTCTGGGAAAACACAACTCAGCTCCCCTCGGCTGTGTGAACACACACATTCCACATGGAAAATATTCCCCAGCTCCATCCTTTCCCAGCTTCCTCACCAGCATTGCTCCTTCTGTGTCCTTCCAAATTTGGGCTGAATTCCAGCAATATTGGTGTGTATTATCTGCTAGAAATAAACCATGGAAAGAAATTTAAGGTTTGCCCCAGCACCTGTTAGTGCAGCTTGGCATGCCCAGCATTTCTCATAATTCCACTTTTTCCCCCAGTAAAAAGAAGGAAGAATATGAGAATTTATCTGGAATTTTCTACCACTGCTATCTTACAACCAGGGTAATCTTACAATTATATCTTCATTGTCTCAATACAAATTAAGATTTAAATGACTAAATAATCTTAGCAAGGAGATCAGATTTTCAGGACTTCTGTCTATGTGTGGTATTCATGAAAGTGAAATAGATTTGGACCTATCCCTGAAAAAATTGAATTCTCCAGGGAGCTGCGAATTTTGCGTATTTAATTATTACAGAAGCATTTTTTTTGGTATTTTTCTGGCAAGTCTATATTTTATAAGGCCTCTGATGATTTATAATAATAAACGTTTTTTCAGCAACAGCTGGTCTCAGATCATTATCTTATCAAACACTATTTATTTACCCCACCACATTTTTAACCCTTGTGTGTTTCCTTTTCTTTCTCCAGTCACAATATTTTATCTGGAAAGGAGTCAAGCTCTCTTTGGAAATCATTCATAGCACATTAAGGTCGTGTGTTTTTGGAGCAGATTTTGGGTAGTGCTTGAGCATTGAAGCTCCACCACCTGCAGAATTTGTGGTGTCCTCTCTCTCCATGGATCTGGCTGCTCTCAGACACAAGGAGGGACACTCTGACCTTCCCTCAGAGTTGTTGCCCTCTGAAAAAAGAGATTTATTGCATTGGCAGCAGGCTGGAGGCCCTGGAGTGATGTCAGTGAAGTCCTGCTCCTGGCACTGTCAGGGAAGAGGAAACATTAACAGACTCTTAATGTCATGTTCCTTGGAAATTTCTGACAGGCTGCACATCCAACGCTCCCATGGAGACAGGTCTGAGGTGAAGCAGGGATGGAAATTATCCCCATGGCAGGAACTCAGCTCAGAGCTGTGGGCTGAGATGCACAAAATGGATGCTCTGCTTTCCCTCCTCTGGAAGCAGCTCCTGGGGGGTTTTTGGGATCCCCCATGCCCTGAGGGTCCCCCAGTGCAGGGTGAGCTCCAGCTGCTGACCCTGGCCCCATCAGCAGCAGGAAATCCTGGGGAAATCAGCACAGCTTCGCTCTTGCTTTTGGGGAGATGTTGGCTTTGCTGCAGGGGACCTTACACCATTGATTAAAAAATCATAGAACAGTTTGGGTTGGGAGGAACCTTAAATCCCACCCAGAGCCACCCCATGGCAGGGACACCCTCACTGTCCCAGGTGCTCCAGCCCCAGTGTCCAACCTTGGACATTCCAGGGGTCCAGGGGCAGCCACAGCTGCTGTGCCAGCCCTGCCCACCCTGCCAGGGAGGAATTCCTTCCTGATATCCCCTCCAACCCTGTCCTCTTCACTTCAAAACAACTTCTCCCATTTCATACACTCCATCCCTTGTCAAATGTTCCTCTCTGCCCCCTGAAAGGCAGAAATAATTTCTCCCTGGAGCCTTCTCCTCTCCAGGGTGAACATCCTCAGCCTTTCCTGATAGGAGATCTGAGTGTTCTCCTGACCAGAGCAGAGCCAGAGGGGAAAAGGGAGAAATAAAGCCATTGTTCAGCTGCCCAGGGTTAATCATGGGAATAGAGGAGATTTAAGTTCAAATCCATCCTCCTTATTTGAAGCAGAGAATTGAACTTGACACCTCTCCTCATCCCAAATCAGAGTGCATTTACCATGAGACCAGAGAGTCAATCCCTCAGTTTTCCTCTACCTTCATCTCAAGCACAATTGAAGCTGACATTATTTAAACACAGAAGGAACTTGAAGGAAATACAGAGGAGATTGGGAGCATCCCAGGTGCTGGAGTGGCTGCAGAATTTTCTGTGGGAGCAGCAGGGAGGGCACCAAACCCGAGCTCAGATAAAACAGAAAAGAGAAGATGCATAAAGCTGAGATAAGATCACAAAGTCTGGGAGTAACTCGACATCTACCAAGTGTGAGCTGTATTTTCACTGACATCACACAGCTTGAACCAAATGGTTATTCAATTTGGACATTTTTTAAATCAATTCATATTTTTAACTGGAAAAAAAACGGTCACATGAATTAAAGATAATAGAGGGATTGGTACAACTACTAACGATCAAAAAGCAAAATAAATATTCCTATTGAAGAAATTACAGCCAAGGCATCACCTTCCTCACAAGACTTTTTACCTGCTATGTAATTTGTTGGATACATAATGCTTTTCAGAATTTGTTTAAAATATGATCACTTGAAGAGCCACCTGCTTTGAAAAGGTGTAAGTCAGCATGCCAAAAATTGCAGCCTTACATGACATTCCCTTTCCCTGGGAGGCTCATATTCAAACAAATCAGAAAATCATTGAACTTATTTTCTTCTGGTCAGAGGTCATCAAATTTATAGAGCGAGAGCACAATAATTCAAGAGGGAATGAATTCTGAAATGCAAATCTCAAGTAGAGGCAAGAGGGAATTTTATTTTCCCCTTGCTGTTATAGCTGTGGGGTTTAAGCCTGGCTTCACCCCTCCATCCTTAGTACATCTGGGTGTTTTATGATGAGAAATCCCCACAGGTGAGCTCCCAGCTCCCCCCTTTCTCCCCCAGGGGCACACACACCCTGCTGGGAGCTGCACTAATTCACACCATGGCTGTGCAGACAGCAGATGGAATGTCCACACAGGCATTTCCAGAGACACTTTGGTGTTTGGGATCTCAGCCAGAGCAAGGCTCTGACTCCTGGGCTGCCCCTGGATGGCTGGGGCTCAGGAGGGAGCTCCTCTCCCAGCACAGATGCCATGTGCAGCAAACATCAAAGTGTGGTCAGTATTTTCCAAGTGCCTGCTGAGGCTCCTCTCTTCCCTTCCATGTCCCTCAGGCACAGCCCTCACCCAGAGCAGGGGCTGGGGCAGCAAGAATCCCACTTGTGGGAGCCCAGCACATCCCTCTGGCTGCCCTGGATGGTTCCAGACCCAGGCAGGGGCTCAGGAGCCTGGGCACAGAGCCCAGAACCCCTGTGCCTTGGATTTCAACCCCTGGGAAAAATTACCACACTTACATGAAGAATTACAAGTCACAAAAATAAGTAGAATATAAGTTAGATTATTACAAGGTGAAAAAGTAGGTTTTTAAGATTGTTTATAATGAGGGTCTGGGGTCAAGATGGGGGAACCTGGGCGTGTTCTGTCCTTCTTTCTCCTTCTTCCTGCATCCATCTTCTGGGTGATGTTGGCACTTTTAGATTGGTTTAGAGCAGAACCAGACTGTACAATGTAAGTGATAGGTATTGGAAGATAACTGTAAATAATGTTTCTGTAGTTTATAGTATAAAAAGATAATCCCAGCCCAGGGTGGGCAGTGCCTGGGGCTGAGCTGCTGAACAGACCTGGGCTGGGCAGGGAAAGAACTTTTAGATTAGATAAAATAACTGTGGAAACAACAGAAGAGTCTCCTGACTCTTTCTCTGTGCTGGGGCTGGGACACAGAGACTCTAAAACACCACAGGGGGTGGGCTCAGGGAACAGAGACACCACTGACCAATTCCTGCTGCCCAGATCCCCCCAGAGCCACCACAGACCCTGCACAGGCTCCTCTGACAGCAGAACCAGCCTGGGGAACCCTCAGGGGGTGGTTTCATTCATACCCCAAATCCAATCAATGATGAGATTTTGATTCACAGCACCTCGACTGGGTGTACACAGAGCTCAAGTGCTTGGATGAGGACTCTGAGTGTTTGCAGCATTGTTGGTGTTGGAAGAGCTTTCCAATTTCACAAACACACTGTGGCAGTTTTCCCTTTCAGATTTTCAGAAGCTAAAAGTAGAGGAAAAGTCTAAAAAAGCAGGAAAACCCAAGTCTCAGAGTAGATAGTTTGTAGAGCTTTTAAATGCATCCTCTGGGAATTGCTGTTCATGCTTTTTCTAAAAAAAACACCCCAAACTTACAGATTTATTTCATACTGGTTATTTTATTGTTCTTTTATGCAAGAACAGTTGAAAGTACTCAGGGTTTGGGGATTTTTTACATTTTTTTGTAAGCACAGAAACTCCATTCCCTTCTCACCAGCACTCTAAATGAAGGCAAAGTTTGAAGCTGATTAATATTTGTTGTTTTGGTTTTTTTTAATAAGAGGTGGAGCAGGAGGAAAAAATCAAGTGACCAATCAGATAATAAACATATGTTTATCTTAATTTAATGTTTATCTTAATGTTTATCTTAATGTTTATCTTAAGAGCTTAATTTTGCTGGGCCTGAGAAGCCATAAAGAGAACACACAGCAAGTTTGGTGAGACAGCTCCTGCACCACTCTGGGGTGGTGCTTTGAGAAACCCCATGGCCCAGAACAGCTTTTGTATGGCCTGAAGGAAGATTCCAAGGAGGAAAGACAGAAAGAACTGAGATGAGAGGAGGAGGGTTGGGTTTTTTGTTGTGGCTGAAGGGCAGCTGCAAGGGAAGGTGTTTCAGGGGGTTGGGAAGAGAAATGAGTAAAACAGGGAGAGTTTGGAGCAATAGGGAGAAGAGGCAAAGGTGACTTGAAAATCAAGAATTCAAGTGACATGGGGAAAAAATGACTGAGTAGGGGAGATTTGGGAAGGAGGGTTAAGATGTTACTATTCTGGTTGTGTTTAAAATAATGAAGGGATCAAAAGCCTCAGTTTGAAGTGAATTAACTTGTGTAATATCTTCCACTATTCTATTATAAGTATTTTGCATTTTTCCTTTGAAGATGAGCTGAATTCAGAATTATTCCAGGAAAGACCAACTTCTGTACATGAGAAGAAGCAGCAGTGTTGTGGCATGTGAATTGTGTAAAGTTAGGATGTGCAAACTTCTCTGTAACACAGAGAAAATTCCTGTTCCAGCATTCCCCTGCCCAGGCAGCTCAGGGTTATGCACTGGGCTTTGTGAAATGCAGCTTCAGGAAATTCTGCTGTCCTGGAACACGTGGAGGAGACAATCCACAGATCCTCAGCAATGCACAGAGTGCCACCACATCAAATTTTCTAAAATATCTCATGATTCACACCTGCAAGGGAAATAGCAGCAGCCCAGAGCTGGCTCTTTACCCATTACCCACTGGAAAGTGTCAGTGCCTTGTGTATTTACAGTCATATGCACAAAACCAGAGCTTGAATCATCAGCTCCTGCTGCAGATAAGGGATTTGGAACTGTGACTTGGATGGAAAATGGTTGGGAATAGAACTTCTCTGTTCATGCACTTGCAGGGAGTCAGTCTGAGTCAAACAGAAAGGGAGAGACTCTCCCAGATGTGGGAAAGAAACTTAAATCAATATAAGGATAATAACCCAATGCCCTGGGATGTCCTTGAGCAGGGCACAGCTTTCAGATCAAACATCTGCTTCACTCTGACACATCCACTTGGAATTTTCAGGGGAGGACCAGATCATCCCCAGGTGAGACAAGGAAAAAGACAGGGCAAGTTATTATATAAAACCTCATTGAAAAGTTCAGCTCATTTCAGAAAAAAAAAAAAAAAAAGAAAACATTTTCAATGACCCAACCCAGTGTCCTGATCTCTGTTCTTCACTTTGTATCCACTGCCCACCCAGATGTCCCTACCTGCCAACTTCCACTGGCAAATCATACAACTTAAAATCCTACTTGAAGTATCCAGCCTCTTGAACCCAGCCAGAAATCACATAAATCAGGCAAATAAGTTGTATTCAGGAGCTTTCTGCTGCTGGCTGAGTGCCCTTAAAACCAGTACAGTGTCAGGACATGCCACAGAGGGGATGCAAACCTCAGGGCATTGATATCTCCTGGCAACTACACAAATCAAAAAGGGGGAAAATGGAGAATTCTACAGCGTCCTGCAGAGCAAACCCATCACAGGGAGCTGAGCCTGGCTGTCACTGCTGCCTGGGCCACGGGAGGCAGAAGGGATCTGCCTGGATCCCTCTTGCTGTTCCACATCTGACAAATGAAGAGCAAGAGCTCTGTGGTGGCTCTTTGAGAGGGTGAAGCATCAGTCACGCTGCTCCCCGAGAGCTCTGCACTTCCCAAAGCCTTTTGGAGTCCTTACCAGCCCTTGGAGGGACTGTCAATGCACTTGACTGCTTTGAGCACAGGTATCAGCACACAGAATTACACCTTTAAGTAAGGTATAACCTTCACAATCAGAGCGAACACAAATGGCAAAACATTGCAGAAAATAATTAATGGGAGCAGTTTGCTCAAGTTGCTAAGATGGATTTTGGTACAAATTGACTCACCTGGTTTTTTCCCTCCTGGCAAATCCACGGTTTGCTTCTCTCTAACATTGTCTTTGCTTTTTCAAGAGCATATCAGATTTGATTTGAAAGTAGAGCAAACAATATATTTTTTTAAAGTCTTCATGTATATTTTATCCTAAAGCGATCTGTATCATTATTGATTGTTCCTGCAATAAGAAAGTTAATAGGATGAATTGCAAGTAGTTGCCATAGAAACTACCATTGGTCTCCTTCTCTTGGAGAGGAAGCACACAATTAATTTGTCTTTTAACCTACTTTATTGCTGCAAAGTCCATACAAATGCAGCAGCACAGGTCCAGATTCATTATACACTTCTGTGTCACTGTCCTCCTAAATCACCTTTTCAGATACACTTTTGAAAGTGTTTATTGGAAAGAAAGTTTTGATTCCATGTATTTTCCTGCTGTCTAATTTGCCCAGATGAAAGCAGAGGTGGTGAGGGAAGGAGGATTCATTCTTCTCCCACCATTCATCCAACATTTCCCTGCCCTGCCAGCAGAACACTGGAGCAGAGCATCCCTGGGGCCAAACCCAGCAGCTCTGAAGCCAACACGCCCTTCTGGGCTGGACTGGAGGGGCTTTCCATGTTCTCATTGAAAGGATTTTATTTTGATGCTTTTATCACTCCCTTTTGCCATTATTAATGCAGGTTTGGGCAGTTGTACCTGAGTAAGGACTTTGGGATTTGGCACACATGAAACCCACCCATTCCAGGTCAAAGGAAATTACCTGTTATCTTCTCTGGAGTTTTCTGGGGGCTGTTTCCCCAGTGCAGACATTTAAACACAGAGAAATAATGCAGGAAAGTGTTTCTCATTTGGTTTGCACTCCCTTTGCACCAGAGAAACTCCACATCCTTCTGTAACTGCTACTTCCCAGCTGTAAATCAGAGCAGCAAACACTTTGATATTTCCCTTTATTTGAAAGGAACTAGGTTTTATGGGGGAACCTTGTTCTGAAGGTTCTCCCAGTGGCACACAGACAGTTTGTGTTTCACTTTGGCTAAGAAAGGACAGAACAGCATGACTCAAAAAAGAAGCAAAATCTTCAATGTGTACAATTTTAATCTTTTTTTTAATGCTAAAAATATCCAGAAATAAATCCATAAAATAATACTGATAGTGCCCATATGTATTAAGCAATAATCTGTGCAAGTATTTAGCATAAAGGAAACCCTCTCCTCTCTTTCCCATCCACTGGGTCTGATGACCACAGACCCAAAGTGGTCCAGAGAAAACAAAAAAAACCCCACCATGAGCTCAGGCAGGAGTTGGTGCCTTTTGGGCTTACCTAAAAACAGAGGGCAGACAGAATTAAGGGAATAAAAAGCTGTTCTATTTATTGAAGGGCCTCCAGGTACATTTAGGGCAGAAAAAGCTCCAAAGAGGCTACACCCAAAAATGGACCCCAAGTTTTCACACTTTTATAAGTTTGGTCCATTTGCAGATTGGGGGTTAATCTTCAGGTAATGTGGGATGCACCAGAGAGGAGGGGGTGACAAGGCTGAGGGCATTGAGAGGAAAAAAGGTGAATAAAAAATAACAGAGAGGTCAGGGAGTGGGATCCTCACAGGCACAGCTGCAAGAGGGGAATTTTAAACAAATTCCTGCCGGAGGAGAGAGCAGAGGTAAATCCTTGTAGACAGGTAATTCATTTTTACCACCTCCTACAACTTCAACCCTCAGCTGAAACCCTTCTCAGATCCTGTCTGGACATCAGAACTTGCTGAAACGTGGCACAAAAGGTGGGATTTTTTTTTTTTTTTTTTTTTTATATATACTTTATTTTTGGATCAGATGATGGAATTGTTTGTTACATGAAAAGTGAGCTCATGCTTTTCTTCTCATGTAAATGCTGTAGCCAGTGCACGGAATTTATGAGAACAATGTCTTTATAGAAAAAAAAATAAAAAAACAACTCAAAAGAAAACAACTTGAAAAAACAACTGAGGATTTAAAAACCTTAACAAATGAAATGGAGTTCACAAATTAAAAAAAAAAAATTCTGAAGATCAGTACATGAAAGAACAGTTAAGGTAATTAAAATAGTAATACAAAAGTGAGATTTTATTTTTTTTTAAAGTGTGATTTTTTTTCCCACTCTCCTTTCTTATGAGCCTGAAGTGAACTTTTGTTTTGCTTTTTAAGAGAAAGCAGTGGCTGATCTATTCATGTTTGTTGACAAAAGCACTTCCACAGCTCTAGGAGGAAGAAAGGTTTGGTGGAAAAGAGGTGTCAGTCACTTCCCACAGTAACAGTGGTACCTGAGAGGGGGAAGGACAATAGAAAAACACTTTCTGAAAGGACTTACCTCCTGAGTGGTAATAAAACAACACCCCAGACTCAATTCTCCATAGAAAAATGATTTCCAAGCGAATGATTCTCCTCATTTCAGTCCTTCAAGGTCAGCCTGTGTATAGGTGGAGACAAGAACCACAGCCAGGACAGGCTGCAAAGCCCTTGTCCCATTTTTGTGTGTTTTAGCTAAGCCTGGCTCAGTGTATGTGTGTTAGTTGTGCCTTTAATCTCAGGTTCAATTTGGGATTTCTCGTCAGCAGGATTAGATCTCAGTGCCTGCTCCCATCACCTTGCAAACACAGGCATCCAGCAAGGATAAAGTGAATTAAGGCAGAAGATTCCCAGACTTTTATGGCTTTGTGTTGTCAATGCCCTGGTTGCCTGCAGGCCTCGTTCAGCTCCATTTCCTCCACCCAAAGAATGCACACCCCTCACACAAGACAGCAGATTTATTTCCTTTTCTGTGCCTAATTATTTTTCAGAGGACAGAGAAAGCAGGGATTTCTTCCCCTCAGGACTCTAATGCACCTGGGGAGAGCACAGCCTGTGTGTTTTGAGAAGAGGGAGCCTTGCCTCTGTGAGGGATAGATGAGATGGTACCCAAAACCAGGAGAAGTTTTTCAGAGCTTGGAAACCATCTCACCCCATCCCAGTGATCCCATCCCATCCCATCCCATCCCATCCCATCCCATCCCATCCCATCCCATCCCATCCCATCCCATCCCATCCCATCCCAGCCTTGTTCCAGAGCTCAGCAGTTCCATCCTGATGATTCCAGCGCCACTGGAATGGGGACACCCCAAAACCAAAGGCAAACCCCTCTAACTGTGCTGTCCCTCTCACCCCATCCTTTATTCCTGGATTCTTCCCCTCTATCCTTAAACAATTCATCTGGTTGAGACAGCAAACCCTGTTTCTGCTGCTCACAGCCATGCCCAGTTTTTGGATGTTTTTTAACATCTCTCCAATTCCTGCAGCTACAGGAACATGAATTTCCACAAGAGAAATCAGGGCTTTGTATTGTCACCATTATTTCTGCATTTAGGCCATAAATGCTGCAATCAAACATGCAGATTATCACTGCAGCTTCAATCCATGGCTGCATTTTATGAGTTATGAACTTTTTATGTCTTATCAAAGAAGCTTCCAAATTAGAAAAAGTAAAAAAAAAAAATTCCTTGCTCCAGCGTTTTTTAAATTATGAGGATATTTATTCAGGTTTTCCCTCATGTTTCTTTTGTGTATCCCAGGCAGGTTATTTTATGAATACCAAGGGATTGGTTCTATTTTTTCTTGCCCCAGTGGGTTGTGATGTCAGTGGAGTTATTTTGAATAACCCTATTATAAAATAGGTCAGGATCAGGTACTTTTAGGGGATGAAGAGTGTGGTTATTACCCCTTATTAAAATTTCCCATTGAGCTTTATAAACTTTTGCAATGCATCAGCAGAACTTGTGATGAAAGCTCTAAGAACCAGAGCTTTAGTCATTATTATTATTTATATATTCAATATTTTGATGTTTTCCATTGCCCTGCAAGTCCCATTTCATGGTCTGCTCTGAAGGGCTGTGGGCAGTTGAAAGATTTGGTTGCTTTGCTTGACTCTCCCAACATCTCCTCCGTTGCAATTCTCACCATTAACTTCATTATATAATTAATTTATATAACAAATTATATAAATAATCATAAATAAAGCATGTGTTTTACCATGGTGCTGGCTGAACACAGACCTGGCTGTGCTGGGCACTGGAAAACTGAAAAAGAGACCTGAAACACAACAAAAAGCCAAGAAAACGTGGGCAGAAAGGTCTCAGGATGAATTAGATGGACAACATCATCGCTGGGACAGGGAGAGACACCCAGAGGGAGCAATGAGATCCTGCAGCAAAAACATTTTTCCTGTTTTGTTTCGATTTCAGTGGAGCAGGACCTGGCTCCAGCAGGATTTAACCCCTCACTGAGTTAAACCAAAAAGGAAGGGAGGGCTGCTGCAAGCACTCAGCCAGTCCAGGTGGAAAACAATTCAGTCAAAAAGCTGCAGGGGATTTTGGATGGGTCCAATCTGATGAATAACTCACACCCCTAGGGCAACAGCATTGTCTAAAATTGTTTCCTGCTCCTGCTGTCCCCACCAGCCACTCTGGCACCTTTCACCACTTCCCTTTGCATTCTCATCATCCAATTCATGATCATGAAAGCCACCCTTCACCATTTATTCATGATCATGAAAGCCACCCTTCACCATTTCCCTTTGCTTTCTCATGACCCAATTCATGATCATGAAATCCACCTTTCACCAGTTCCCTTTCTATTCTCATCACCCAATCCAGAAGTTCCTTTCTCCACCTTTCAAAGATTGCAGGACCAGGATGTTGGTGGGCAATAATTTTTAGATAAGTTTTAGACCCAGACATCATCTCCCATCCAAATTCCAGCCCTGTGGGAGCTGTGGGCACAGAACCCCCCATTTGGCAGCTTTGGGGCTCCAGAACTGGCAAGGAGAAGCTTTGAGCAGCAGAGAGGGAAGGCAGCAGCAGGTGCTGGAGCTCCCTGGGCATCAGACACGGGAGATGCAGAGAATCATGGAACGGTTTGGGCTGGGAAGGACCCCAGGGGAGGCACAAGTGGCACAGAACCTTCTCTCACCCCACAGGTTTTGGAGGAGCTCAGAGTGGGCTCAGGGTGGCTCATTAGAAAGAGAAAAAACATCTCACTTGCTCACCTCCATGGAAAATTCCTTTAAAAAAGGCTAATAATGAACCCCAGGAGATTGTCCCTTTTCCCAGCTCCTCCTGGGAGCTGCTTGATTGCCAAATCAAGCCTGGATACCCGAAATTACAGGCAGGACTGTGGCAAATATAGCTTTTTTAAGAGCTTGTATTTCTTGCAGCAGGGATGACAGGGCTGTGTGTTCCCATTAAGGAAGAGCTGGAATGCTGGAGGCCTCACTGGAAGTGTGCTGCTGCTGCCTGTGCTGCCACACACGTTTGGGATCATTATTTGGCTAATGACATTAATGAATTTGTCCAGCCTGCTGCAGCAGTTCAGTCCCATCATCATTCTGTTCTTTGGGAAAATGTTAAAAGCATAAGCTGAAGGGGAAAAAAAAATCAAACTGATTTTCCAGCCAGAGAAAACTATTGCATCTAAATTGTACATTAGCTGGGCTGTGTTCCACACAAAGGAACATGAACTTCTGCTGCACCATTTTTTTTCATATTCAAGATAATTATGTATTTGTCCTTGCCTTACCTTGTTCCTTTTTTGCAGCTCTAGTTACTTTTTTCTAATAAGAACTCATTTAAATGCTCAGATTAATAAAAGGACTGGTCAATGTGATAGGTTATTCGAACAAAATCATGTGCTAAATCCTCCTCTGCTGTTAACTGATTCCGCTCCAAATGATGTGCAGCAGCTGAGGGCTCAGCCCCACAGCATTTCTGAATGAAGAACACTTCTGGTTTTCATTGGTGTGTCCTTTCTGGATGGTTTTTAATGTGGATCACTGAGTGGGATGAGGGAACAGGGGTGTGGGGGGTCCCCAGGACATTCAGAGCCCTTGGTGGACCTGACCAGCCTCCTGTGGGTCTCCCACTGGGGTCTGTATTTAAATTCAGGTGTCTTAATGTGGTTTGAACTCTGCTGAGGGACAGGTGCTCCCTGCCTTGGCTGTGACCCTAATCCAGCTGGGCTGGCTTCTCCAGCTGCACCTTGGACCTGTTTGTCCCCACGGGCTGGTTTGGTGGGCTCAGTCTTGGTTACCCCTGACCTGCCCTGCTCTGGTGGGGAAGATCCCAGAGAACCTTGGGGTGTGCTGCTGAGGGAATTTTCCAGCCTGAATGACTCTATGTTGTGGAAGAACCTTGTCTTGATGGGCTCTGAATTATTTTTATTTTTTTTTATATAAATCTTAAAAGATGTACAGGAAACAACGTGAGTGTCAACACTTATTGCTCCTGGTTTTGCACCAGAACTCCCCAGATTTTAGGGACATTTAATGCCTGTGGGTTGTTCAGATGGTGACTTTACACCAAAAGGTTTTTGCCCTTCTCAGACACCATTTGACAGCAGTTTTCCTTGGCATCCCCTTTCTACCTGGGGCTGACTGCAGCAGGTGGCACCTCCTGTGCTCCTGTTCCTGCATCTCCTGTGGGAGTGTGGCTCGTTCCAGGGGTGCTGTTTGTCAGCAATCAGCAGGGCTCTTGTGTCTCCAACAATGGAAGCACAGCGAACACAGCTTCGCACAAAAGACTGTAAAAAAAAGCAGATTATCAAGTACAAAACCCATAATAATCCTGCTCAAATTCCACAAGGTAAATTTGCTCACGTCTCTGAAGGACAATAGGATTGTCATGGCATATGGGGAAAATAAAAGCAACTCTAATATTGCATGAACTTCCTGCTTTCTTTTATTTTTTTCTTTCTGCTGGTTTGTCTCGAGACTGCTGCAACAAATCCTGTGTCTGAGCAAATCATCCGACGTGATTAGACCTTGGATTCCTGCTTGTAGATGAGCCTGGAGGAGAATGTCCAAGATCTTTGAAGCTGAAAATTGAAAAATGAATAGCAGAGGGAAGCCAGATCTCGGAGCTCGTGTACAGCCCTGCAGAATGCTTCACCAAACCCCTCAGTAATTGCGCTCAGCAGAGCCGCTGCTCCCGGTGCTGCCGCGCCTGCCGCGCTTCTTACCGCGGCGCTGGTGGAGCAGGGAGGCAAAATCAAGTCATAAGCATGTTTTAACCTCTAAATTTCACTCTACCTGTAAAACAAGAGGTTGCATTAACCTTTGAGAGAGGGAGTAATAGCTGATAATTTATATGTGCAATTTGAGGAAAGCACGGTTCCGTGGGGTGATTACCGCAATAAATAACTGAGGTAGAACACCCTTGTCCTGACATAAACCCAACTTCATTTTTCCCAATCCTCTGCATGAGGAGTGGAGCTGGGAGGGCCTGGGGGAGGGAAGGAAGCTGGAAGGGAAGCAGCTGCAACTTTGCCATGGAAGCCAAAGAGATGGGAGACAAGGATTTAAGAGCCAATAGATGAGATCCCAGTTTTTTTCTGCGGTAACATCAGTGTGTTCCCACTGTGTTAGGACAAGCAGAAATAGAGAGGCAGTAGCAGAGGCAATATATGCTATTGTACAGGTAAATTGTTTAGGGCAAGAACTGTCCTTTAGTTTTATGGGAACATTACCTGGCACAACCTTGTTCAGCCCAATGAGTAGAATTTCACTGAGCTGTGAGCCAAAGTGATGGCAATACTATTACACAGGTAATAAGAAGTCTATGACCTTTGATAAATATTTTTGGCTTAGCTTCATTTTAATTTAAGAATGTCTATATGTAGCAGGAACATCCATCAAGGTAAAGCCTCCATTCTAAACCAGCTAAAATGTTGGTTCCCTGTGCCAGCCCTGCAGTGTGCTTTGCTGCAGGAGCACTGGTTGCTTTATCTCTTTACTCTGCCTTTTCTAATCTGTATTTTTTCCCCCACCCCTGTCTGTTGCTAAGCTTAATAAATAAAATACAGGGGAGCCCAGTAGGAAACCCATTCCAGGAGAGAGTTTGCTGGGTTGAGAGGTTGTTGTAAAGAACAGAGGGGTCTCTTTACACCTTTTTCTCAATTCCCCACCATGACAGCTCCTGGCTTTGCCCATTTTGTCTTTCCCTCCCTGGCCAAGTGCACTCAGGCAGATTTTGGCTGGATATCCCTGCTGGAGGAGCTGCTGCAGGGTGGTGGGAGGAGATGGGCTCTGGTGAGAACCCCCAGAAACCTCCAAGGCCACCAAAGGCAGCAAAGGGAGCTGCTCTGAGCAGGTTCTGCCCACCTGGCAGGTGGCCACTGTCTGTCCTCTCAGAGATGCCCAAGGACAGCCCCGAGGGTCCCTGCAGCCCTGAGAGTGGCACTCAGAGGAGGAATGGCCCCACTCTGCCCATCCTGAGCTGCAAACACCCCTGGAGCCTTCTCTTAGGTTCTGCTGGCAACAGAGCATCCAGCAAATTCCCTGAACCCAGCTCAGCCCCCAAGCCCCAGGTTTGCACTCCCAGCCCTGCATTTGTGACTTTACCTGCTCCCCTTGCCCAGCCAGCCCTGGTTATTCCTGGGGCTATTATGGGAGAGCTGAGGTGGCTGTGATTACTGTGATTTTTAATGGGTTTTTTAATGTTTAAAACCTAGCAATAACTATCCAGCAGCCTCATTCCACTGGCCTGGTGCCTGTGGCCATAATGAGCATCTCTAGCAGGGAATTGCAGCTCACTGCAGATGAGGGAGCCTGTAGTTCAGTCCTCATCAAGCTCCTGGGTGTATAATCAAAAAGAAGTTGACAGAGAAATTAGAGTTGAATGCAGAAATGATTTATTGGTTTTCTTTCCATAGTGAAGAGTTTGTTTTTTTGGTTTTTTTAACTTAAAATATTTTCTTCGCTGAAAATCCAAATGTGTCATTCATTTTTGAGTTTCTAACACCTTTTCAAACTCTGCACTAGGAGTTCTGGAAATATTCTAAATTAAGAAAATCAGAGTCAAACTCTTGTGGGTTTTTTGTCAAGTGACTATTACTCAGACGTGACCTACCTGCCAAACACTTCATGATTTTCTTCCCTAAATCTATTTCTCAGTGCATGAGCTCTCCTGCCAGAAGCCCACCCACCCCAACTGCCCACAGCCAGCTGAATCTCTGAGACAATAACACCTCACTCAGATGTTTCAAAAAGAACAGACCTCTACTGGGTCTCAGCATGCAGATTCCACCTTTTCCAGCCACATAATCAGCCTGGTCCTCTCAAGGATTTTTTGGGCAGAAATTTGGATTCAGATGGAGAGCAACATGGAAGCTGGGTGGGTGACCCGGTGTGGATGGTGAAACTCAGGGGTGAAATGAGCTGTGAAGGTGCTGGTTAAGCTCCCATAATCTTCTTTTTTTTGGCACATGAGAGAGATTTAAATCTGTAATAAAATTGGCTCTTCAGGCCATGAAGGTAACCCAAGTTCTGTTGTCCTCCCCAGCATCCCCGATGGAGTGCACGAGCCACAATGCCTCTTGTGAGGGAAAAACAGCTTGTGACAGGTGATTTTAGTGATGTATGGGGAAAGAGAAGCATTAGACCCTCTGAGATGTTTGTGTCTCTCTGTGTCTCCCTTCACAAGGGGCTGGGAGCTGCTTTCTATGCTCATGGTTCTGCACCTCTCCTCCTGCACAATCCCAAACTTCATCTGCTCATTCTTCATCACCTGGAGCATCCTCCTTGTTCCTCTTGGCTGTTGCAGGATCAGGTCACAGAACAGGAGTGGAATCAGGGGCTTTAGGCAGTGAATGATGATGTGTGGGATTTTTCACAGCTGCAGGGGCTAATTCCAGATCCAGAAATGAGCTCTGGAGCAAGAAGCAGCCAATGCAGCTGTGGCAGGGTGGGGAGCTGGGTCATGGTTAATGAGCATTTCTGAGGAGCAGGTTAATCTCTCTGAATTTTGAGAGATCTGGGAACTTTCAGGGCACAGCTGGGAGGCCAAACATCAACCTGGACACTTGCAAAGTTTTCCTCTCAATGCTTTTAACTTCCAGCAGCCCAGCAATGAAGAGCAAAGCACTTTGTTGTCATTATTGCTGTCTGGCTTCAAACAGCAGCTGGAAACAGCAGCTAGGAAATAATCAGCTGTAAATTAGATCAGTACACATGCCTTGGTCCTGCTCTGCTGGGGGAATGTTGTGCAAAGAACAGCTAGATAATCCAAGGTCTTGATTAGGGCTGAAGAAATAAGAATAAATTTCCTGGACGTGTCTCAGAATATAGCAACGCACCAATTTGTCGTCTAGAAATTTATTAAAAATTTCTTTGCATTTACATGACCCTGCTGTTGAGATAATATTTTTTTCCCCACAAGTCTTGTTAATGCAGGCACAAACCCATTAGGATTTATCACTCTGTGAGTGATGGGACTGCAGGAGCCTTGCTGAGCTGACCCACTGGAGCCCTGCCCTGCTGTGTCCCTACCCAGGCGATGGGAAACACAACAGAACTGCACAAATGCATCAGAAATCTGAATTCATGGTGAGGCTTTAGTTAGAGGAGCCCTCTGTTACAAGTGGAAATGTGGTTTTTTCCTTCAGGGAGCCTTTTCCTGTTGGCTGGTTCCTGGGTTAAGATGTTTTGCTGTTCTCTTCCCAAGCCCCTGTCAGGATGTGCTGTCTCATTTCACTTCCTCTGCAGGCTCTCTTTGAGATGATAAAATACTTCATCAAAGCCAGTAGGACTTCCACTGAGAACTTCCACAATTCCACCATTTATGAATAAATTCCTATATCTTCCAAGGTTTTGTACTGTACCTTCAGAGTTACTGATTATTGTGTTTTCCAATAGAAAGGTGTGGTCAGCACCAGAATTATCAGAGAATTCCAGGATGGGTTGGGAGGGGCATTAAAGATTATCCAGGTCCAACCAGGGTCTCCTTCCACCACCCCAGGCTGTTCCAAGCCCCAGTGTCCAACCTGGCCTTGGGCACTGCCAGGATCCAGGGAAGAATTTCATTTTCTAGCAGGGATTTCATGAAAGCCTCAACTCCATTTGTTTCCCCATAGTTTCCTATTAAAAAGCAAAATAATAAAGAAATCAAATCTTCCCTGGAAAGTTATTTTTAAGCATTTTTTTCTTGCTCTCACTGGAGAGGTAAAACAGCCTTGTTTCCAATTATGGAATAATTTGTGTAATATAACAGGATTTCTGGATTTATTGTCTTGTGTTTTGTTTAGCTCCTGACAAAACCAGTTTGTTGAGAGGAGAAAGAAATGAACGGTGCTATGAGCTTGATGGGGATTGTTTTTGGGGAATTTTTGCCTGCTGAATTCACATTTTGTGCACTGCTGAAGATCTGCTCTTGAAGGATTTAGGACTGAGGTATTAGAATTGGTGAGAAATGAGAGTGAGGGGGCACTGGGGCACCTGGGAATTTAACAGTGGGGTTTGCACTGATGAGAAGATTGGCTGTTTTTTATTAAAAAGCCTTGTCCAGGTGGTGAGGCTCTGTGTACTCCAGTGCTGAATATTTCCTTCTGTTTGCCTGACACAAAACTAACTTCCACAACTTTTTTTTTTTTCTCAATCCTATAAATACTGCATGTTTTTGAAATGGAAGCTGTTCCATAAAGCTAAAATTAGTTTAGACACTGTCATAGTTTTGGAAGGAAATCTGAGTGCTGTTCAGTGGAAGTGACATTGGGCTGGAGTGAATGACTTGGGTGATGGTTTAAATGCCCCTCTGGAACATGAATACAGACATTTTGATTAATGTCTTTGTCACGGGCAAAGATTATTTAGTTAATGATTTGCAGTTTCCTTTGCCTGGCTGCAGGAAATTGCCAAATCCCTGGGTGCAAGGGAGGAGCCAAGCAGCTCGAAGCCTTTGGGTTATTCATGTGCTGTCAGCACGTGCACAAAGCTCCTCTGCACCAGGAGAACAAAGCTCATGAAATGCCAAAAATAAAAATATCTTCTATTCATGATTTGGCTCAAAAGGTTATTTGGGAAGGCAAATGCCACAACTGACTGTCCCTTCCTCTTCCTCCTCCTTCTCCCTGCTGAGTTTGGGGTCTGGTCTGGAATGTCCTGTCCTGTCCTGGCTGTGTCCCCTCCCAGTTTCCCTCTCAGTGCCCTGGCAGCACAGACCCCAGAAAAGGCACCAGCAACAGAACTCCCTCTCTCCTGCTGCTCTCAAAGCACAGCCCCAAAGTCCAACAGAGGGGATGTGAACCCCCCAAGCAGCACAGCACTGGGGGACTTGGGACAGTCCCAATGGGGAGGGGACAATGGGACAGTGCCACCAGCATCCCCTCCCCTCCAGGGGCTCAGACAGAGCCACAAAACTCCAGTTCTGTGATGCTAAATGCCTTGATCAGCAGGGATCTTAATGCTCAGTGCTGGCAGTAGGACCAGCTGTGATAATTCTGTGTGTGAAAGAGCTGCAGCCCCTGCTTGGTGCCATTTTTAGTTTCAAAGCTCATTTTGAACAAAACCTTTTGATGTTTACATGTGAGGTTCTCTGTAAGCAAATTCATTTCTCCAGCCCTGTTGTGTACAGCCTGTCCCCTTCTGTTCTAGACGCACTTTTTATTTTTTCTTCTCCTCCCTCTTCATTCTCAGCTTTCAGAAAGAAATGGAAGGAGCCATTGGAGGTTTAAACAACTTAAGCAGTTACTTTTAAATTATCTTAACATGTTCAAAAACCTTGCCAGATTTACCCTTTGGAAGGTAATAAAATAATTTTGAATAGAATGTGACCAGATAAAATGAATATGATTTTATTATTCATGAATACTTTAACCTGAATGCTTTAATGCCTACATCTCTCTATTAGATTAAATAATGGGGAAACATAAAACTGTCACACTGGGGTTTATAGATTGATTTTCCCTATGGATTTCCCTTATGCTTTCCTCTAGCTATCCCTGCTGCTGCTAATGGAACTATTCCTTGGATACCTTTTCCCTGGTTATGTTCTCCCTCTCTTGAATACTCCAAAGCCCTTTCCTGTCTGGTTGGGAGATTATCCCTCTTTTCACAGGGAAACTTTTTTTTTTATTATTTCACACAAATAACTTCATGTGTATCTGCCTTGCTCCTTGGTATTTCCTTTTTTTTATTATTTTTCTTTTTTTTTTTTTTTAATGTGTTCTCTGGGCTTTTTGTCCCCCAGACATCCCACTTGAGGGTGCAGTTTGGGAGTGATATTTGGGTATTTAGGTGAGGCTCCCATTAAAGTTAATGACACACATGGTTAAATGCCTGCATTAAAAATACCCTTTGCTGTTTATTGTCTGCCCTAGAGAAAAGGTCACAGTGGCTTCTTGCTCCTGGTCTGGATCTTTTCCTTCTCCTTTAGATCTTGGAGGTCACTGAAACAGAAGAATGAAAGGCACAGGGCCTTGAAAATCTTTCTTCAGCTGCCATAATTGTTCTGTAGCTCCAGTTCCTTTGGAATTACAAACCTAAGCTGAGCTGTTATCCCAAATTGCCAAAAGCACAGTGAGGGCTGAAGAAACACGAGATTAAATGTGGTGTTTTGTACAGAAAATTCCACCAGAAGCAGGAGGAAGTGGCAGGTTTTCTGAGAAGGAATTTTATCCCACTGTGTGCTTCCAGAGCCTGGCACAGCGGGATGCTGGCTCTGGGCTGGGCACAGTTTGCTTATCCCAAACTACATAACTCATATTAACAATAAATATTTGCCCAGGCACTCTGATAGCACAGCACACACCTCCACCTGTGTCCTTGCCTGAGGATTTTTGGTTGGAAATTCTGCTGCTGCAGCAGGAGGAGGAGAGGAGCACAGGTCTGATAGGAGAGAGAAAAGGGGAAGAACTGCAGCTTTAGAGATGAATCCCAGGGAATGAGAGTGAAATTCCAGCCCCTCCATCTGGGCTTGGGTTGGAGTAGCATCCAATTGATCAGGAAATTGGTACTTCTAAACACTGCTCCTAAATGCTCTAGAGGATAAATGTTATTTAAGTTCCTTGTGCCTCCGTCTTCTCTCGGGGATTATGATATTTAAGTCTTGGTAAACATGAGCTGAGAGCCTAAGGTGAAACATGCAGTAAATGTAATCTTTGTAATGTGAGCAGGAGTCCAGCCTTAGATCCTTCTTTTCATTCATTTATTAGCCCAAAGGTGATCTCTGTTCTCTATTATGATGGAGTTTATGTGGTATAATGAGAAGTTAGCTATTCAGTGCAGTCCTCACCAACACTGCATTTTCCTCCTGTTTCTAAACCTCAGTAGAAAATGACATTAACCATTGTATTGAGCTGAAGAGCTGAAGTACAACAAGGTTAAAGACAGCTTTTGTACTAAAAGGAAAATGAGCCTGAGATTAAAATTCTAATGTAAAAAAAAAATGCATTGGGTGAAATGAAACATTAAAATTAAATGACTAACATGGGTGGGTGAAGTTCAGTATGAGTAGGAGTGTTTAAGATGAGAAGGCTTTTACCCAACAGTGAGTTGGCTAATGATGTTGCTAATGTGGGATCCCACAGCTGACAGTTTGTTTCTAAAGGCTCTGTCCTGATTTGCTGCCTGTCCCCTTCTGTTCTAGATGCACATTTTATTTTTTCTTCTCTTCCCTCTTCATTCTCAGCTTTCAGAAATGGAAGGAGCCATTGGAGGTTTAAACAACTTAAGCAGTTACTTTTAAATTATCTTAACACGTTCAAAAACCTTGCCAGATTTACCCTTTGGAAGGCAATAAAATTATTTTGAACAGAATGTGACCAGTTGTGGATAAAGAAGAATGTCACCCAGTTCCCAGCCAGCCCTGTCCTCTTTGTGTGGGGACAAAGCCACAGGAGTTGGGGCTGTTTGCATGGAAGACTCAGAATCAGAACAATTCTTTCCTTTTGGTGCTCCTTGAGGAAAAACATCCAAACCCCCTGCCAGAAAACCCTGATGGAAAGCAATTCCAACCAGAGAGCCGTGGTTGCTAACTTTCCCTGGCAGCAGGGTGAGCTGGGATGTTGGCCCATGTGGACAGAAGTGTTTTGCCCTTTAGACAGGGAAAGCACGAGTATTCCAGTGCAGACAGCAGGAACTAATTAATTGGTTAATAATGGTGTCATTAATATGCTTATTACTCATTTCCTCAGCGGTATCACCCAGGTGTTCCAGCCATAAATAGCTGCTGTGCTGGGGCTGTGCATGCCCAGAATGAGAAGTGTTCTGTAGGAAAGGAGCAGTGGCTCTGTGGTGATGCCTTAGGATCTCAGATTTTATATTTTCATATATCTGTAATCCTGCAGTTCTTTAGTGTGTCACTCCAAACTCCACATTCAGTGCTGGTGCTGCTTTCCCATTCTGTCAGACACAACAATTCCTCTCCAGGCTGGGAATCAAGGACACCTCACTGCCTCAGGGCCCAGAGATGGAAACAAAAGTGAATTTGGGGGAACAAACTTGGGGTAAATTACTTCATTACCTGAAGATAAGATTGGAAGATTAACCCCCAAAATGCAAATGAACCAAACTTATAAAAGTGTGAAATCCATGACCCATCATCCTGTTTTGGGTGTAGCCCTTGGGGGGCTTTGTCTGCCCTAAATGTACCTGGAGGCCCTTCAATAAATAGAACAGCTTTTTATTCCCTTAATTCTGCCTGCCCTCTGTTTTTTAGGTGGTCCCAAAAGGCATCAGTGTGATCCCTCAGCTCTGACCCTCCCTTCCCAGCCCATTTCCAAGGACTCTCCCTGTGGGAAGGGTGATCCTCAATATCCTCACAGAGCTGTTGCCTCCCTCACTTGGTTCAGTTCCTGTGTGAAACAGTGTAAATCAAATTAGGGGTTTTAGATAGAAAACTGATTATTTTAAGGTATTTTTCTCTGTTTCCAGCCATGATGACCCTGAGTGAACACTGGCTGTTAACTTGCACATGGAGTGGCAAAATTCCCTGATATTTCCTCATACAGGAACATATAAAGGCAATTCTTTAACATAATCAAGGTGATTTGGAAACCTGAGTCCTTATATAAAAAGTTTATAGGGAATTACAGTGGGGCAGGCGATGAATTGTGAACAAAATACTTCTTTTCAACACATACTGCAGCTTTATTTTTATTAGAATTTATATTTCTAAGCAAAACCAGAGTTTCTGATAATTCTGAAAGTTGAGTTTGATATGTAACGGGCCATTGCAAGTGATCTTAGCATGTAAGAAGTTTGGAATTATCTGCAAGAAGCTGAGAATCTGTATTTTTAGAGAGGGTGGAGATGGAAATGGAGATTGAAGGAAAAATTTCCAAGCAGGTGTGATAGGAATGTAAGAGACTGGTCTTACTGAAAATTGAGGGCAGTTAGGATCTTGGGTATTCAGGTGTCTTGAATTCTTATCAGGAGCAAAAAAAAGAGGTGCAGCCCTCTATTTTCTATTTTATGTATCAATTAAATTTGTAGAGAAAACTGATCTCTCACTTGGATTCTGGATATTTCCTTGACTTTGTGCCTTCACATCTACAGCTTTGTCTGGGGTCAGATTTGAAACTCCAGCACAGAGATGTAACCAGGAAGGGGCTTGAGAAATTGCTGGAAATGGATTTACTGAGCAAGTTTCTTAATTCCCTCAGTCTGTTTCCTTTTCAAGTAGCAAAAATGAGATTATTTTGCCCTTTCTTCTCTACTTCTTAATGAGTGTAAATTTGCTGCAGTGGAAACTTTTCCTATGTCCTGAAAAGTAAAATCAGGACACATCTGCTACCCAAGAATAATAATAATAATAACAATAATTGCATGACTAATATAAAAGAATTGTTGATGAGGCCTCAGTGGAGTTAGCAGAGTGATGAGGGTGCTCAAACGAGCAGCTCCATTTGCTTGCAGATCCCCGTGCTCCCACTTCTGCACTTCAGCAGTTGTTGGAGTGTTCCATGGGAATTTGGGAAGCATTTTTGGACTCACAAATGATAGGGAAAATGTCAGGCATGTTGAAAGATCTCCTCTCTCCTCAGCTGAGAAGACTGGGTATTGATTTATACAAGACTGCATCACATTCATTCAGATAGGTGTTCTGTGTGTTGTTGTTTTTTGTTGATTTTTTTTTTCCCAATCGATATTTTTTCCAATTTGGCTGCTGGTAACAGTCAGGCTGTAGCCCAGCACTCCCATGTCAGCACAGAAGCTCAGCCTTTGCTTTAATTGTCAAGAGCATCTGGCCCTCTTTGCCTCCTGCTCGTCCCATCTGAGCCACATCCCCTGGCTGGCGAGAGGGAGCCTTAAATTTGATAAAGAAGTTGGTTACAAGGCAGTCCTGCAGCTTAAATGCCACGACATTTCCTAGGTATTAACATAAGAACATTAAATTAAAATTGTGCTCCTCGGGGACCCAGCTCTGTGGCTGGGGAGAACTCACTGATTCACTGAGTCTGAGTTTCAGCTGATTGCATTTACAGATCCCACATTCCTTCCAGGGGCACACACATCCAGGAGGTAAATTCTGCTCTGGGATGCCCTGAGATGGCTCAGAACCACAGAACCACACAATCACAGAATGAGCTAGGTTGGAAAAGACCTTTGAGGTCATCAAGTCCAGCCTATGGCCCAACACCTCCTCATGGACTAAACCATGGCACTGAGTGCCATGTCCAGGCTTTTTTTAAACACATCCAGGGATGGTGACCCCATCTCCCTGGGCAGACCATTCCAGTGCTCCATCACTCATTCTGTGAAGAATTTTTTTCTGATGTCTAACCTAAACTTCCCCTGGAACAGCTTAAGTCTGTGTCCTCTTGGTTTTTTGCTTTGTTGTTGTTTTTTTGGTTTTTTTTTTTTTTTTTCTTAATCACAGAATCACCAGGTTGGAAAAGACCTTCTAGGTCCTTGAGTCCAACCCAGCCCTACCACTTCAACTAAACCATGGCACAGAATCCACATCCAGTCTGTTTATAAACACATCCAGGGATGGAGACTCCACCACTTCCCTGCACAGACAATTCCAGTGCCCAATCATTCTTTCAGTGAAGATTTTTTTCTGACATCCAACCTAATCTTCCCCTGGCACAGCTTGAGACTCTGTCCTCTGGTTCTGTCAATGCTGAGATCAACCTTCACCTGAGCACAGCCACCTTTCAGGGAGTTATAAAGAGTGATAAGGTCACCCCTGAGTCTCCTTTTCTCCAGATAAACATCCCCACTGAGACTGATCAGATCCAGGATGGGCTGGGCTGGAGCCAGGGCACTGAGCTGGCTCAGGCTCTGCTCCCACAGCCCATCCTGGATCTGACCAGTCTCAGTTTCTGGTGTAGCTCTGACCATTGACAGCAGCTGGGCTGGGTTCTGAACAGGCTGAGGATGGCAGCAGTGCTGGGCTGGGCAGCTGCAGGTGGAGCTGAGCTCAATCCTCTCATTAAGGCTCTTTGCAATTAAACAAACACACTCCTGGCTCTCCTGTGCAGTGGTTCACGCTCCAGAACCCTGAGCATTGCTTTAGTTGTTTTCCACATCACCTAAGTGCTGCTAAAGCTGGGATGGTGTTCCTGGAGTTATTATGAAATAGGATCTGTTGTTCTGCAGTAAATTGGAAACTATAACTTGGGTTTTGATTAATCTTTCTCTGAAACATGGAGGTCATCCCTAACTTCCAGATATTTCCATTCTCCGTGTATATTAATTTCTAGTAGCCTGGGGTTTAATACATATTTCTCTGTTTCATTTCCACAATTAATGGCTCTAAGACAACACAGATAAAAATGCAAATGAGCAACTCATCTTTATGCTTTGCAACTACATGTTTACAATTGCAGTTACAGTAAGCTTTTAAAACTGCCCAAACAGCTTTTCCTGCAGATATGAAAATTATGAAGTTACCCTTCTAAATTACAGATTTTAAAAATTGCTGTCATTTTAAATAGCAATATTTTTTATGTTTATTGGAACCCTTTTGAGTATAAATGCAACATGGTTTTTCTTTTTTGTAATGCAGAGTAATACATGATATTAGCATAAAGAGAAGTCCATGTACATATAAATATGTTTGGGTTTTTTTTCTTTTCTGCAATCCTCTCTGCAAAGATTTTAGAGTAGAGACCCATAAAAGTGAACATTTCTTGTGATGGTTTTCTCTAAATTCTCTTCCTGGATGCACTGCTGTGGCAACATCCTGGAATCAAAAGTGGAAAAGAAAGTACCAGAAAATTGTGGATCTTGACAAAACCACGGGGCTGTTACAGCTGCAGCATAATGGGAGCACTGGGAAATTAAAACTTCCCACTTTTCCCTGAGCTGCATTTCTACAGCTGGCAGTAAGAACTTAATTTCTGATTATGTGTTAGTTAAAGAGCTAATACAGTTGGGAAGAGGCTGTTCTAACAGGCAGATAGAGTTTCCATTCACCTTCTTGCAGCTAAACCAAGAATTGAACTGGGCCAAATGGGATGAGGAGGTGATGAACATTGCAAATCTGCTGCCTTGGATGGGTTGGATTTTAAAAGAGTTTTTTCCCTCTCCTTTCTGACAAAGAATATTCTAAGGCTGAGATGGCTCTTCATTTAAGTAGTACCAGGTTAATTCTGCAGCAGAATTTCTTGCTATGTCTGAAATACAAGGAAAATGTCAGCCCTTGGTGTCCTTGCTCCTGGCAGGGGTTTGGATTGGGATAATCTCCAAGGAGATACTGGTGATGGTAAAGGTTGAGTTGAAGGCAGAAAGAAATGAAAGCACACTGGTAGAGTTTGGGGGTTTTAATAGTCAATTAAGGGGTAAGAAAAGGCATGAAGGAAGTAAAAAAAAGGAAGTGTTGGCTGAGGCAAACAGAATTTCCTCGCAGCTCTCAGCAGATTTTGGATAAAGGGAAGAGGCAGGGAGCATCCCTGGAGTGACAACCACTCCTATGGAGCAGGGCCTCCAGTACTGAAATGAGGGAATCAAAGCCACTATTGCATCCTTTATTTCCTTCAGATATTAGCAGTCAGTGGGATCAGAGCTGGCATTGAGGCACAGGTAGACTGGGCTGATTTTAGGTTGTTTCCTTTCATTCATGGATATTTCCATGTAGCTTCTGCTGTGTTTATGCTGGCAAGGATCATAGCCTGGAGTTGGGCTGGCACTGAGCTGCTAATCCCTATTTTTCTGTGATTCCATTCATGTTGCAAGATGTCAGAGCTCTGTATGGTAATGAACAGAGCAGTGCAGAGGTTTTGGTACAGATTTCTCATCACTTTTGTGTCAGATTCAGCTGAGCACGGAAAGCTGCACTAAGCACAGGGATTACAGCCACAGTGAAGAGTCTAAATCTCTCCTCTCTTTTCTGATCACATCACTGTGACTGTAATTATATTTCTAAATTATGTCCTGCTGTCAGCTCCTACCTGCCTAGAAGAGGGTTTTTGTTTTATCCTTTGTGCTTAGCTGATTTAGGCAGTGGGGTTGGCAATGCCCCTCTGCTGCTCCATCTCACATTCAGCACTTGATACCAATTAACAAAAAATGGCACTTTCATTCATATCTTACTTTTGTTTTTACTTCCCTGTTGTTTGAAGGATGGGAGGTGTGTTCTGAACTCTCTTTCAGCTCTATTCTCAAAATTCTATTCTGAAAATAAAATACACCCAACCCACACTCATCTGAGGGTCTTGGCAGCTGAGGGAGAGCTGCCTGCATTTGTGGCAAATTTCTCTTGGTGTAACAGTGCTGCAGGAGGCACCACCAGTGTCTGTGGGAAGGTGATGCCTGGCAGCACCCTCCAAAAATAAAGTATTTTGGCATGGCAGGCTTGAAGGGCCATCATTTTTCTGGCATTTCTCCCCAGAATTCGTGGCCAGGAGCTGGCCAGGCTCCAGGCTGAGCTGAGCTGAGCTGAGCTAAAGCCCATTCCACTTTCTTGGACCAGGATTTATCCTGCTGAAATCAGGCTCCCTGCTGTTGATGATTAACTCAGATCCCTTTTTGCCATCAAGGGATCCACACTGGAGAGTAATCTCTGCTTTTTTGGAGTTTGGTAAAACCCTGGTCCTGAGCAATTCAGTAGCTGAGTTCCTGCTTATCAGGAGGAAAAAAGGGGAAAGGTGCAAAGCCCTAAATTTGTGGCAATTCACCTCAATAACAGAGATCTGCAGTGTCTGCAAGGTGGGAGAGAGAGGAAACAAACAATACAAACAGATGCTTTTAATTTTTTTTTTAAAGAAGGCTTTATCAATAAAATGATCTTTGGTTTTTTTTGTTTTGGAAGAATGGTTAGAGACCCTGAAAGTGATGCCTTATTATATTTACTGGGATATCTACTGCATATTATGCTTTCCCTTCTATCTTTGGGTTTAACAGGGCCATCTGTCAAAAATATTGGTAAAGGAGAAATACACTGGATAAGGCAAAAGTAATTACTCACTTTCCTTTGGTCTGATTTACAACAACTTAAGTCAAATAAAAGAGCAAATAATAAAGTTCTCAGGCAAAATCTGAGAGTTTTTGGTGTCACCTTTCCTCGAGTTTGCTTTGCAGAATATAATTGAATAGATAAAGGAGCAGCCCTGCTCTCCCCATCCCACCATGGGCGCAGTTTGCTTCCCTCACGTTTTGCAGAGTTTGCAGGAGGGATCACTGTGCTGCTGCTGCTCTCAGCCCTGGGTCTGACCCAGCCCTGCAGAGCTCTCCCAGCTGTTCCTGCATCCTCCCCAGCCTCTGTTCCCATCCCCAGGGGCTGCCAGGCTTCTCTCACAGCTGGATTTTGCACAGGGTGCTCAGCAGCCCTGCAGAGAGCTCCCAGCTTGTTTGAGTGATGCCTTGGAGTGGCTAGAGAACATTGAGAGAATAAAGGGGAATTTATTAATAGATCCACCTTCAATAGATGCACCTTGGGCAGTCAGAGCCTCCCAGGGGCTGCACCCAGGATGGACAATGCTCACGAGTTTTTCAGACAATTCTAAGTTTGGTTCATTTACACATCAGGAGTTGATCCTCCAGTTACAGCTTCAGGTAATGAAGTCATTTACCCCAAATTTGTACCCTTAATTCACTTTGTTTCCATCTCTGGGGGCCTGAGACAGTGAGTCCTTGATTCCCAGCCTGGAGAGGAATTGTTTTGTCTGAATAAAACAGGAGAGTTACAGCTGACAAACTATGGAGGACAGGACAGGATCTGAAACCCATAAAAGCTAAATCCTAAAGCATCCTGTGATTGCTGGGTTTTCTCTGGAATCTTTTTGAATGCCAGGATGGGAGGCAATTCTTTGTTCCTGCTGCAAGATTCCAGGTTTTCCTGGGGGTTTTTCACACTGTGCTGGCACAGGCAGTGCTGCCATTCAGTGCAGTCACTGCAGAATCTGAGATGCCCAAATTCTGGGAGAGGAGAAGTTTCCCTGGAGCAAACAGTGAGGCAGTAAATAGATGATTTTGCCAGGCTGCTCCTGGCTTTGGCTGTGTTGTTTGGCTCTGAGCTTTCCTGGGGCTGGGAGAGGATCCCACACAGCCCTGAGTGCTCTCCAAACCCAGGCACATGATGCCTCTCATTGGGACATTGAGGATTTTAAACCTGCACACCAAATCTGGGAGGAAATTCCATCCCCTGGATTGGCTTCTGCAGAGAGGGGAGCTCTAGAATTAATTCAGTGTGGATGCTGCTTCCATTTTCTGTATTTGAATATTTGGGATGTATTTTGCCCACGAATTTGAGACAATATCATGTAACTACTAAAATATGCTTTACATTTACATCACTGGTAATCAGTTACAGAAATATTTAACAATAAATATTCTTCAGGCATTAAGCAGAAATATTCAAAGCCACTGAAACAATGAGAGATATTTCTAATTAGTGGTTCTTTTCTGTCAGTAGAACATGGTGGATACCATTTTAATGACCTTTCTTTGTAAATAACCTAATTACCTCAATGAACTGCCTTTGTGAACAGAACTATTTTTGTCTGGGGCAGTGGAAGGGAAATCAGAACAGGAAAGAAAACATTAAATTCATTTTGGGTACGCACATCTATCTGTAATTTTATTGCTCCATCCATTTTTTTTTCTTTAATTTTGTGCAGCATTGGGTCTCTCACCCTCCTGCAATTGCTGTTTGTGTTGGTCCTTTTCTCTCCTGACTTTCAATGGCAAAACAAATGTGGGATTTTTTGTATTTCCACTACAAGTTTTAGCTCATAAATTTGCAAAATATCATTACAATTCAGTAGAGGAAGAAAGGTAATTTTCACTTTTTCTTTCTAAACAGACTTTAACCTCAAAAAACGCCACAATTTGGATCTTTCACGAAGTCTTCTGGAGACATTGTGTTTTTTACACAAATTATGTTGTTACCAGTGGCTTGAATCTTCAATAATTCCATAGTGGTTTTATTCCATGTACCCTTTGGATGTGACAGATTCCAGTCCCTGTCAAGAAAAGGGACATTTTATGGTGGTGTCCCCCTCTGCCAGTGAGATTTTTTTCTGTATGAACACTCTGGGTGATTTTTCAGTCAGGATCTGTAATAACAGTGAGAAAGAAACTGCATCATTCAAATTATTGCAGGCACATCCTGGAGTCTGTGCCCACCCTTTTTGATCTCTGTAAATGAAATTAGCTGAGGAGTTACTTCATTATGGGACATTTGAGAACTCTCCCTCTGCTTAGGAAGCCATTGGAGAATGGGAGGGTTTAATGGATCCATTATTAAAATTAGACCTCCTTACTTTTAAAATTTTCATGTTGTAATAAGTTCTGCCACTGTTCAAGGACAATAAACCATCCAGGCACAAACAGCCTGTCCTAAAGGCAGAAAAGAATGGAATAAGGCAAAATCACATCCAATTTTGTATTAATATACCTGCAAAAGTCATATCAAGGGAAAGAAAATACTCTACAGTAAATTTCTTGTATAGATGTCATGTTGGCTCTAAAGATAAGATTTATACCTATTTAAACACATTTAGAAATCAGATTTTGGGATAAGATAATGTTAATAATATTAATAGAGTTAAAGTATTGCTATCTCATTAGGACAGGGGTAATATGAGCTAGCCTAAAATAAATAATTTAAAAATATTTCAATATCAGCATTTTCCTTAATATTTTTTCTAAAAAATGTATAATTTGAAACTATTTTCCAACAAATTTATTCTGGAAGTTTGACCATTTTCCCCCCCCCCCATTTCTAGCATTGAAATACTGCCCAACAGGTGAAGTTTTATTCCTGCTGTGCTTAAAGATAACTGAGAATGGCTTCTGGAAGCAGGTTCACTCCTGGACACTCATCCTCCCAGGGATGGGACCCAGCTCTGCTTCCTGCTGGGTGTCTCCTGACTTGTCTGTGACAAGAACATTTCCTCTTCCATGATGGAAATGCCCTTTAAAATAAAAGACAACTGAGGCAAACAAAAATAACTCCATCATGAAAGCAGCAGCAGAAGATGTGCAGCAGCTGTTTGCTACTGAGTCAAACCAGCCTGAACAAAACCCCAATTTTTATGCCCACATGTAGCTCTTTTTAATTATCCTATTACTTTAATCACACCTGCTGGCTGACATCCCACTCTGTGCATCCAAGCCTTGCCAGGGAGGAAAGCTGACTGCAGGGAATAAAATCTGATTTTTGAGTACTATTACCCATTGTTCCTGTGATACTGAGGCTCTGTTGAGCTGGTACTGGGGAGAAAAAAAAAGGAAAATATTTCTTTACTCTTCTTGATGGGAGCTTGGTGGACTTAAAAGTGACAGGTCCAAAATCTAGAGACTCTTAAATGTATTTCTTACTGAAGCAATGAGAGAGATGCGACAATTAAACATCTTGGTTGGTTTGGGTTGTTTGGTGGTTGTTGTTGGGGTTTTGGAGGTTTTTTTTTGCTCTTTTTAAAACTGTAATCCAGAAAATTCTCTCTTAAACCTATTCCATTTTCTCTAAATCCCCAACAGATCATTCAGGCTTTAGGGACTTGACTCAGGGCAAGCTACTTCCACTCTGTGTCTGTCTTTGTCATCTGCTAAGTGGGAATAAGAAAAGTTTTCAGGGATTTTTGCTTTCTTGAGAGAAGGGAGGAATGATGTACTTTATTGCTGCCCTAACCTGCTTTAAAAATCATGAGCAATCTGCTAAAATTAACCATTTTTAATATATTAAAATCTGAAAAGCAGTGACAGAGCTTAGGACAACAGAGACAGAAACTTCTTTATTACCACAGCTCCTCAAAAAAAAACTATTGCACAAAAGCTTCTATCAGGTTGGTGTTTCCACTCATGGAAATCTGAGTTTGTTCTAATTGATTATTTCTGTTTGGGGACAATTCATATATTCCTCTGTGGAATTTTCTGGTGCTCTCAAAGCTCTGACTGGAGTGAAGGAGAAAGAACCAGGAAAATCCTAAATATTTCTGCACCAGTCTGGAAGCTCCTCACCCATAAAACCAGACTTGATGTTTGCCTCTGGAAAATAGCTCTTGGATAATGCTTGGATTTGAAGAGGGAGTTGGGATGCTCAGCTGGAAGCAGTGCTCATTTTAATGTTCTGATATTATATTCTGTATTCCTCACATTCACTATTTCTGCTCCAAACATCAATGATATTACAGCAAATGTGATAAAAGAAGGGAAGATCTCAGAGAACCTAATTAAGGCAGATCATTAGGGAAGGGGTGGGGAAAGAAGAGCAAATAATTGGGGTGGTTTATTCAGAGTGCTACTGTAGTAATTTGGCTTAAATTTATGGGTGTCAAAAAGTTATTTATTTTTATTCCTTAGCACTGAACTGTCTATTCTGACTGATTTTTCACTGTAGGGTCTCACTAAGATTGGGGTGATCAGGAGAAAACTCTTTTGTTGCAAACTACAGAAGATTTCACCCCTTAAACAAGAGAGTGAGAGCAGAGTGGACTGAAACTGCAGGGGAAATGAGGAGGTTCCTGTGAATTACATGAATATATGGAAAGGTTTTCATTTTCCTATAAAAAATAAAGTTGTAAAGCAGTTGATGGCACCTCAGTTCATGTGCACAGGTCTTACCTGCACTGTGTTGAACAGCCTCAATTATTTCAAACTTACCTGGATGTTTAAAAAGGAACAGCTTCACAATATGTAGAAGTTATGTTGGAATATATGGAAATTTAAATGCTGCAAACAGCTTGAAATGCTGCTGGATTCTTGCTGGTGCAATAATAGCTCCAATCTATAGCTGGAATATTTCTATACAGGGATACCCCTGTGGGTATGGGATGTGATTATTGGAAATATTCTGGAAATAACACTGGAAGTGTTTTCAGTAAGCAGTGCAAAAATCACTTCACCCTTTTCCTCTGCTCCTGTGAAATCATCCCTGATACCCCAATGAATTTGGAATTTTCAGGATAGATTTTTGGATAAGATTTTGGATAAGATTTTTTTCTGGTTTATGGTCTTGGCACAAGATGGAAAGGAAAATGAAACACAAACGGGAGCATTGTGCTTCCTTTCCTTCCATAGTGCTGACATTGGTGTCTTCCACGATTTCATTAATTCAGAAGAGCCTCAGTTTCTCCACACACTCCAGTTTTAGAGTCTATTTCCTGCTCAGGGCTCCTTATTTCCCTTTCCCAACAGCAGAAAGGAGCCTCTGGTTCACTGCAGTGAGTGGGACAACAGAAAAAAGCAATTTTTTTCTCATTTTTCCTCGTTTTTCTTGGCTGTGCCATGTGCAGGATTGGCAAGTCTGGATTTCTGAGCCGGAGCAGTGCTCTAGACACACCTGAGCTGAGTCCCCAAGGGCATCCCAAGAGGCTCAGTCCCATCCTGTTTGAATATTTAATAATTCCACGCAATTAGCATAGATTTCCGAACGGAGCGAAGGGAATCAAAAATTGCCTCCAAAAATTACGGAGCAAATTAGCTGATCCTCTGAATATCCAGGCATAATTAGAAACCAATAACAGCTGGAAAACAAATGTCAGCCTCAGCTGGAGGTGTCAGGAGGAAGTCATCATCAGCCAGCTCTCTTTTTCCTTCCCCCAATGGAACAGCAGATGAGGTTATCCCTAAAATAAACAGGGTCCAGCTGTGCCCTCAAATTCGAAGAGGGAAGGTGGAAACTGGAGTGGAAGAGGCTCAGACTCTGAATCTGTTGGGAAAATGGAGAATCAAGAAGTATTTTTGGATTAAGGGTCTTGCCTGGCTCTGCTCCCTCCTCTTTCCAGCCAGGAAATTTTGGTGAAAGCGCCGGTGTGTCCCTCGTATCCTGCATGGAAATTCCATGTGAGGGATGGGAAGGACAAAACCTTCTGCAGGTCCCCTCAAGGGATCTGAAGCTTTTCCACATCCTTTAAGGAAAAGGTGAAAGCAAAAGAAATGCTGGAAATTGAAACTTCCACAATATCAATGGGTAAAATGGTGCTGAGGAATTTCTCTGATTTCTGGTGAGCAACTCTACCAGATTTAAGCAAACAGAAATTTGATGTAGAGCTGAAAGGTAGGGCTCTTAGCATGGTTTGAAGGAAATAAATATCATCAGTTTTTATTTTTCATTAGAGAGTACTTATCTAGAGTTTTGTTTTTAAATTAAATTTCACAGGCTAAAGTCTTGCCCTGCAGAAAAAAACCTGAAAAAACAACTCAACCAAAACCCACCTTCAACCCCAAATGAGTGAAGAAAACCCCAAACAATCAAGCCAAAGCTAGATGTGAAGGAAAAAAGTGGAGGTACCAAGTTTCAGTAAACTGCCTTTCTCTTCTCTGGTTTCTCTCCAGGATTTATTGATCCCTGAAAAATTTAATTTAGGGGAAATTATGCAGGAATTTGCTTCCAAAAGTTTTCTTTTTTCTATGATTTCAATATGACTCAAAGAAAAAGAAAAAATCTCCTTTTCTGACCTCATGAAAGCAGAAATTCTTCTTCCTTTCAACAGCTCATTCAACATCAGCATCCTTTATCCTGTTCAAGTTTCCCAAGTCATGAGCGTGTGCAGAATTTATAGGAATTACAGCCCTCATTCTATTTCTCTTTGTCTTTCTTCCTTTTTCCATCATTGGAATTGTCTCCTGCGCTCATTAAAATTAACAGCAAAATTTTAATTTGTTTGAAGCTTAGTATTTAATTAATGAGACATTCCAGAATGTTTTTCCTGTCCACAAAAAAACCTCCATTTTTGAACTTCACCTGGAAAACCTGACAAATATTTACAAGTTTATTTTAATTTACTTAGTTGTCTGTATAGATTTATGATTTATGTAAAATCTGGATTAAGCTTTCAGAGTTTTATTTCAATGCAATTATTGTATTTTGTGGTTCAATAACCAAGAAGTGGAGCCTGTTCAAGTGGCCCTTGTCTTTTCAGGAATGATAAAGAGAAACTGGACTATTCCTACAGATTTTACTCTTTCTGCTCTTGCAAAGCTCAAATTCCACATGAAATGTTTCAGACTGAGGCAGATAACAGGAGGCTGAGTTTACATCCAATTTCTCATAAAAACCTGATCGATTCTGGTTGATCTCCACTTAACTTGTCAGGAATTTTTGCAGCTGGGTAATTGCAAAAGTTTTTGCACAATCTTTTATCTGGGAAAAAAAAAATCATCCCTTTTATTTATTATGTGCTTAGGTATATTTGCAGGATTTTGGTTTTCAAACAAAAATTTCATATATGCTTCCAGGTTTGGAAATCCATATTTTTTCCCTCTTTTTGGGAATGTGGAGCTCTATATTTTTCCCCAGTGATGTATGAGCTTCATGGGGGCACAGTAAGGACAAATCAATGAGCCAGGTGTGCTCAGTGAATCATCAGGGGCTTAAAACTGCCTCAAGATATATTAACTCAGGGTGAGTTATGCATGAAAATCTCCATTCTCCTAAATATCCATCAGCATGATTTCTGGATAATGGAAAATTACCAGTTCTGCAATCCTTTTTTCATACCATAGAACTGGGGCCAAATTTATGAAGTCCTGTTGGTTTTTAATGCAATCCTTTGTGCCAAAACTGGGGAGAACTTTAGAAAAATATCGACTGAAAAAAGGTTTGGACTCCATGTTCCAGAAAACAAAAGCACAACTGGCATTTTACTGCAGCACTGGGGGAAGTAGAGAAAACAAAACAAAACAAAACAAAACAGAACAAAACAAAGCATATTCTACAAATCCTGATTCCTACATATTTGATTCCTGCATGAAATTCAGGAAAACCTCATAGACACACATTTATATGTGCAGCTAAATCAATAAATTCTATTTATTTGGTCTAAGCTTCCTCTTGCTTTCAGAGGAAAACAGTTTTTTGCTCAGTAATTTTGATAAAATCATGGAATCCCAGAATGGTTTGGGTTGGGAGTGACCCAGTGTCACCCCTGCCGTGGCAGGGACACCTCCCACTGTCCCAGGTGTTCCAACCCCAATGTCCAACCTGACCTTGGACATTTCAGGGATCCAGGGATCCACAGCTGCTCTGGGCACCAGGGAATTCCTCACAGGGAACAATTCTTTTGTAATATCCAGCCTGAATCTCCAAGTCTTCCAATGAACACAGCTTTTCCTGAATTATCTTTTGCTGTCGTCTTCCTTTTCTTTGTCCTCAGGATGAAATAATTTTTTTTTTTTCTTTAAAAAGCTGTGAGGTTTTTCCCTGCAGGATAATCCTTCATTATCTTCAGAGCATTTCCAACAGCTCCTCAGGGAACACCTCTGCCCTGGGACAGGGAGGCCCCACAATCTCCATTTCACTTCAGGAATCCAGATCTGACTGCAGCATTTTTATTTTTTTTTCTGTCCTTGAAGGAAAAGACAGCACCATCTGCTCTGTCTATAAACCTCCTACCTCAGGAGCTCTCAGAGTCCTGAAAATCAGCATGAAAAGGATTCAATTCAGTAGCCACCTAAAGGTTAAATTCAAGCCTTTGCAAAGAAGTTCAAGAAGGATCCCTTGTCTTAAATCCATTTAAAGTCTTCAAGAATGTGAAAATAGCAGGACTTAATGCACAGAGCTTATAAAGCTCCAAAATAAAAGGGAATTTCACCACCTGTAGGAACCTGCATTTCTCAACTATCACATATCAGTGTGAGGGGAATTTTGTGGAAATTCTGAACAGCAGCAACACCTGAGGGAAAGAAGGAGCTGAGTGAAAGAGGCTGCCCCATCAGCCCAGGAAAAGGAAAATAACTTTTATTTACTGCAAGGGAACTCAGTCCACCACTAAACCTTGTCCCCAAGTGCCACATCCACACATCCTTGGGGTGGTGGCTCCCCCATTTCCCTGAGCAGTCTGTTCCAATTCGTCACCACTCTTTCCATGAGGAAGTTTTTCCAAGCCAGTGTGTCCTGGTAAAGGAAAGTTGATGGGAAGGGGAGGGTGGAGCTGTGTTAGCGTCTGGCTGTGACCCCCACACTTCTCAAGGTGGTGATGGTTGGTCCTGGCTTGTGGTCAGTGATATCTCTGGAGCCTGAGCCCACCCCCTGTGCTGTTTTAGAGTCTCTGTGTCCCAGCCCCAGCACCAGAGAAAGAGTCAGGAGACTCTTCTGTTGTTCCCAGAGGTGTTTATTTTATCTCATCTCAAAGTTCTTTCCCTGCCCAGCCCAGGTCTGTTCAGCAGCTCAGCCCCAGGCACACTGCCCACCCTGGGCTGGGATTGTCTTTTTATACTATAAACTACATAAACATTATTTACAGTTATCTTCCAATACCTATCACTTATATTGCACAGTCTGGTTCTGCTCTAAGCCAATCTAAAAGTGCCAACATCACCCAAAAGATGGATGCAGGAAGAAGGAGAAAGAAGGACAGAACATGCCCAGGTTCCTCCATCCTGACCCCAGACCCTCATTATAAACAATCTTAAAAACCTACTTTTTCACCTTGTAATAATGTAATTTATACTCTACTCATTTTTTTGTGACTTGTAATTGTTCATGTAAGGGTGGTAGTTTTTCCCAAGGAGAGAAATCCAAGGCACAGGGGTTTGGGCTCTGTGCCCAGGCTCCTGAGCCCCTGCCTGGGGGGATGTCCTGGGTTCCCACCCTGGCTTTCCTTGGAACAGCCCCAACTCCTCTGGGAACCTTCCTGGGAGCTTTTGGTTTTTGGAACATGGAGACCAAACCTTTCTTCAGTTGATATTTTTCTAAAGTTCTCCCCAGTTTTGGCACAAAATTCCTTTGATTGCAGCGCACCTACATCACAAATTTAACCAACTTTTCCAACATCACAACACCTTGAAGCTTCAAAGGAGGAAAAAGGCTGATTTAAGCTGCATGAAACAACACAATTCACAGTGTTCATCATGACAGCAGAGAAATTTAGCATCTCTTTAAAACCCAGGGAAGTTAACACTATTCCCTGCCTGAAGTTGGGCAAAACCCTGGATTTTTATGAAGACACTCATTATAGTTGCATATATTAAATTATGATTTCAGGGAAAGCACGGCTGATGTAAGTGAAACCCAAAAGAAATCCTACATAGGGTGCAAAAGAACAACTGAAGTTTTTCTTTAAAATTTTGTGTTTGTAATGTGATAAAAGAACCTGCTGGTGGCAAAAGTTTCTTTTTAAAATATGCAGATTCTAAAAGAACATTTTAAAGGCAAGAAAGAAGACTCAATGTGAAAGTTGTTCCATCTCTTTGGAAACCAAACATTTCCCATTAAATTGAGTAGATAATTTATAAATTTAGAGAAGAAGGAGTTTTACTTGCAAATGGTATTTTTAGCTGGACTTTGGCATTAGAGTGTTATGTTAAATTCTCAAAGTCCTTGAAAATATGGAGAGTTCAAGAAAATATTAATCTGTTTACTTTAATTTTTCAAATATATGAGTCACAGTCACATATTTTTGTCTTTTGTGCCCATAATTTTCAGTAGCTTTAAGGATTTGTGACTAATACAGGGCATGACTGTCGTTCTTTTTTCCTCCTCAGTGTTAAATATGTGTTTACATTTTTAAAGCCTGTTTTCAAAATTTGTTCTACATTTTCCCTGAGTTCTGCTCTGAGTATCTTTTTTCTGCAGTTGCTCAGGGTTTTGTTTAAAGTCACCTAATAAAGAGCATGGAGTCAAGGTCCTCACACTGTAGGAATATTAGACTTTAAACAAATGTCTTTATCACCCTTTTGCAGTCAGTGTTCAACTAAATGGATGAATATTTGACTCAGTGTTAAATTAAAAAAAATATTTGTAAAAGTGTTTATAATGTATTCCCTTTCCTTTCCCAAGTGCCATGAAAAACAATTCAGGTTTCAAGAGAGCCAGGAATGAGAGTATGAAGAATATTATGCAAATATGAGCATAACTATGAATCTTCTTCAATATTTGCAGTCCTGCTGCTTGTGATTTTAACCACTGAGGGAAGAAATACAGCCTGGCTGTAGCCTTGGCTGCCTTCATCACTTGAAATCCTGCTGGGATAGAGGCAGAGATCCAACAATAAAACCTGCCTCTTCCTCTCACTCTTCCCACATGAATTGTTAATAATTATTGCCATTTTTTGTGATTCATTTTGTCCTTAAAATAAGGGTGGTTCTCACTGCAGATCTGTTCCATCTCCTGCTCCATCACCTGTGGGAGACCCTTGCTCAGGGCACTGGCCACAGCTGGGTAAAAACCCAGATTTTTATCAAGATACTCATTATAATTGCATGTATTAAATAATAATTTCAGGGGAAGTATGGCTGGTGTAAGTGAAACCCAAAAGAAATCCTACATAAGGTGAAAAAGAACAACAGCACTGCTGCCTGAGTGCTGTGGAAACCCAAAATCTCCTTTTCCAAAATCCCAAATCTTCATCAGGCTGGAGCCAGGCTGTGAGACAGCTGCCAGTGTTGTTCCATCCGTGCTTTGGGATTTGTGGGGTGTGCAGGTGGCTTTCAGGCCAGACTGTGCTGGCTCTGCTTGGCTCGAACCCTGCCTCAGGTGAGGATTCTGGACATCCACAGCCCTGGCATCTGCAGCTGAGCCTGAGCAGCACAGGAGTGTGTGACACTGGAGGCACCCCTGAGCTCCTGCAGGGCCAGAGGTTCCAGAGGATGTCCCCAAACCCAGCTGGGGTGTGGCAGCATCACCTGTGTCTGCTCTTGCAGGGCCAGAGGCTCCAGAGGTTGTCCCCAAATCCAGCTGGGGTGTGACAGCATCACCTGTGTCTGCTCCTGCAGGGCCAGAGGTTCCAGAGGATGTCCCCAAACCCAGCTGGGGTGTGGCAGCATCACCTGTGTCTGCTCTTGAAGCCTGACTCCTCTTCTGCATCTTCTCCCTGCCTACAAACCCAGCAAAGTCCAATGGGCTCCATGCTGGGAGCTCCAGGACACAAACTTTGCTGTTCTTCCTTTTCCTCCTCCTTGTCACAGCTGGAGGTGTTTTCTCAGACTCCAGGAGGAGGTGACCCCGTGGGAGCAGCGCCTTGTGGAAGTGTTGATCTGCTGGCTGTGGTGGTGACTCCTCCAAGGTTTCCACTCTGCACTGAGAGCTGGTATTACCCAAAGCACATTGCTCTTTTTTTTAAGAATAAAAAGGCCCCTTTTAAGTCCTTTTGTGTGCGTTTTCTTTATTTTCTTGCATTAATGATCTGGAATATTGCAGCTGAGCTGGATTTTCTGCATTCCAGAGTTACCTTGGTCAGGAATAGCTGTGAGCTGCCAAACCATGTAGATATTTTAATGTGGATAAACCCCACAGATGTTGGTGTTGTGTTACTCAAGTCTATATTGAGAGATAAATCTGCCTCGTCTATGCTCTGATTTTAGACATAAATTGTTTACCAAATTGCACCAAACTTTGACAAGATGATAGATCAGCAAATTGAATTAACTTTCCCACCTTTCTCAGGGTATGAGCCTGTGCAATCCTTACAGCTTTTGTGAAAACTCTTCTGAGCTTTCTCTCCTCAAAAAGAGCCTGATGGCAGCTCCCAAAGGCTCTCAAAAATAGTGAACCAGGAATGTGCACAAACTGGCACAGGTATCTTGGAATCCCTCAACTGCTCCCCCTCCAAAACTCAGCACACTGAAAACCATGGAATGAAACCATGGGATACCCTGAGCTGGCAGGGATCCCCCAGGATCTTTAATTCCAGCTGCTGGCCCTGCACAGGACACCCCACCAATCCCACCCTGTGCCTTTGAGCTGCTTTTTTTTCCTTTTAAAATGCAGTTGGTAGCTCCTCACATATCCTCAGTTATTTCCCATAAATGAGGATCATCATTCAGATGCTATCTGTGGTCTAGAGCAATTCTTTACTGCCTTCTTCACCTGGCACGTTGTTTTCTGGTCTGCTTGATATTCTACTGCCTCTTGGCACCACAAAGAATGTCTCATAACCTTATTTCTGTGGCCTTGAAAACCAGACCTTGTCCCCCAGAACACTGAAAGTTCTTAAGCCATGGCAATCTAAAACTTCCTGATGATTGGGGCAGAAACTGAGCTGCTGTCCCTGGTGCCAAGAAAAGAACACCTGGAGTGGCTGGAGCTGTTCCAGGGCAGGATTAGGTTGGATTTTTGGGAAAGGTTCTTCCCCCAGAGGGTGCTGGCACTGCCCAGGCTCCCCAGGGAATGGGAACATTCCCAAGGCTGCCAGAGCTCCAGGAGAGTTTGGAAAAGCCTCCCAGGGATGCCCAGGGTGGGATTTGGGGTGTCTGTGCAGGCACAGGGGATGGACTGATGATCCTGGTGGGTCCCTTCCAGCTCAGGTTATTCCACTTTCAAAACACCAAAAGCTCAGATGTGAGCTCACCTTTGAAATGCACGATGAACTTGAGATGGAGTGGAGGGAATTCTGTGACAGCAGAGAGTGGGAGGGAGAAATCAGCTCTGATTCTGTGGTGGCATCTTGGATCTGTCACTGCAGAGCAGCAGGAGGCAGGGGCTGAAAACAGCCACCAGAAACACTGCCAGCACTGTGGTCTGGAATTAACTTTATTTTCTGTACATCCACCCCGGCTGGAAATGCTGTGGTACCACAGGGGAAGGACCTGGGAGGAGGAAGGAGAGGTGTTATGAAAGGCCTTGATACAACTTCAGCATCCAAAGTAATAATTATTTAATTACATTCATGTGTGGAAATGATTTACCAGCAGGTCTTCAATAAAAAAAGCTCCTGCCTTTAGTGCACACACTCCTGTGTGCCTGCAAACAGAATGCTGAGCTCACAATGCAGGGAGAACCTGCTACAAATTCAGTCAATGATCCAACAGGAAATTAAACCTTTTAAAAATGGATGAACCAATGGACCAAGTGTAATGGAAGAAAATGCACAAAATGGGAAGAGTGAGTCATTAACTTGATTTAAATATGATTTTTTTTTCTTTCTTTGGGGGTATGGCACCAAGGTCTGACATGATTTCCTCTTTCAAGAACGCAGCGAGATGGGAAAAGAATCAGAATTAAACTCTGCAAAGATACATTTTTTCCTTTTAATTAGAAAAAACTCAGTGTCATATCAGGCAGGAGAAAAATACTAGAAAATATTTAAACCTGTGAATCTCAGTTTAATATAAATTCACCCTTTTCTATGACCCTGAGGAGGAATGAGCTTGTTCTTTTTCTATAATATTTAATTATATGCAAAGATAGGAAAGACAGAAGAAAAGTCTTTGAATCTGAAGAATTCAGAGCGAGCCAAAAATGCCAATTATTGCCCAATTCCCACTCCCAGACCACAGCACTGGGATGTGATTTAAAGAACCTGGCTGTCAGTGTGATTTAAGGATGATGATGCTCTCACTACAAATAATATCCCACTGTTGGAAGAAAAAATTCATTGTTATTTGCAGACAAGGTCCTTCCCATGAACACACACCCTGTGCACATCACACGTCATGTCAGGAAAATTTCAGAGGTTGTGGTTTGGTTTTAGAGGTTTGGGATTTTTTTTTAAACTTACTTTTAAGTTTTTCCTTCTTTCTGTGATTTACACCCCATTTTCTCTGCCCTCATGAATATCACCTTTGGGAAGTCTTTTCCTCCTCCATCAAAAGTTTTGCCTAATTTCATTTTCAGAGGGGTAGGAGTGAAAGGAAGGAGCTAAAGTATCACCTTTTATTTTTGAGGGGAGTGGTCCAGGAAAACAACTATTTCCTTGCTCTGGATCTATTAGAGGGAGGGCAATGAAAATGGCAAAATAAAATAATTTACAGAGCCACAGTGGTCAGTGGAAGTTCCAACAGGGGGAGAAAAGCTGATTTGGGGGATGTATGATTTGTGATGTCCTCTTTGGCACTTATTTAGGTGATAGATTGTGGAAAAAAACTTTTCTTTTAGTGGAGCTCTTCCCATTTTGTCACACACACGCAGACTAATAAGAGCATGGTTGGAATAATTAGAAAATCACCCTTGAAGGGGATCTTTTTAGTCACCCCTTTGCTCCTAAAGCTGAAAAATTCACTGATAAAGAGCAGAGAGGAACCAGAATAAGTCAAGGAATGGGAGTCCCTGGTAGTTCCTTGGAAGTTGGATCCCAAGGTTGTGTCCTGCTCAGAGCTGTTCCATCCCCTGTGAGGAGCAGGAGCACCCCCAGCTCTGCCTGGAGCTGCTGCTGTTGCCAATGGGATTATTCTGCAAATGAGGCACAGCCCTGCATTTCCCCAGCCATAAACACAGGGATGCAGACAAATCCTATTAACAAATAACAGGATTTGTGCTTGCACTGCACCTCCCACTCACCACCTTCAAAATTTACCCCGTGCTGGCTGAACCGTTGTTCTGCATGGAATCAAGTGAATTAAAACCCATTTAAAAACCCAGCTAAAAACCCCCATTGGATTGCACTGAAGTGTGAATAATGATTCAGCATCATCAGCTGTGGTTGCCATAAGAAACAAGATTTCATAATCTATAAAGTGTAGAAGAGACAGAAATGCCACAAGCAACGTTAATCTACTAAAATGATAACCAAAATGAGATCTTATTTTCAGTGCTGGGATAGTTTTTGGGGTTTTATTCCCCCCCTCTCCTATGGTTTCTCAACAAATCAACAAAAGCAGCTGTAAACCTAAACAGTTTTCAGAAGCCTGAAGGCTCAATCTGATTGACTGCATTATCCACCCTTTGTTAATAGTCATAAATGATTTGTTTCTGTTGGAGAAAACCAAGAAGAACTACAAATAAAGGACTTTTATCTGACTCATAAGTCACTTCATATCACAGTCTGCTGTTCCACAGTCAAAAATACCATAGAGAAGATGAAATTTGCTCTGAATATTTGCAGTGTTTAATATTTTAGAAGTCCTAGCATATCACTTTGGGAGAGCTGTGTATAAATTAAAATGAACACAGAAAATGTTTATTTTATTAATAAAAAGTAGAGCAAGCGAGAAGAGTAGCACTGCTCCTAAGGACTGACTTGCAGAATTTTAAGCAGAAATCTCATTTTTCCACACCTTATTTCCTATTTGTGTGATGAGGATAAATCAGCACAGCCCAAGCAGGTCAGTGGGTGATCCAAGCATGAAGACAAAGCTGTGTGACATATTGTCAGGAGGAAAAACAGGCTGATGAACCCTGGGAGACGTCAGCTTTGAAATGCAATAAAAATTGTCAGGAAGGAAGCAAAACTCAGGGTGCTTTGTGCAGGCTCTGACAGCCGTGGTTTTCAGGAAAACCTCGTGTTTGGATCTGCATGGTGCTGGGAGCAGAGAGAGGAACCAGCCTGGGATGTGGTGAATTGTGCAGCAGATCCCCTTGGAAGTGTTTGGATAGGGAAAAAGATGGTTCAGGAGTAAAGGATAACCCTAACAACACTAAGATCTTCTTTCTACATTTAATAAACACCTCTGGAGAGGAAGTGAGCTTTGGAAGGGATATTTTTATTTCTGAATGCAAATGGGATTCTTGTTGTTTTCCATCCTTCCAATGGCATTGGACATTTGGTGTTGGCTTCCAGCAATTCTTGGGATAAAACACAACTGTCCAAATTTTCCTTTCAATTTAATGATGAAAAAATGGGCTGCAATCAGAAAAGATTACTCTTTTCTGCATGCACTAATAAACTTAGGGCCCTGAATATCTCAAACCCTCATTATTGGGGCTTCAGGTAAATAAACACAAAGACACTTCATCAAATGCAGGAACAAACTGAGACTGAAGAAGTTAGGAATGGAACTTAATTTCATTTCCTTTCTTTAATTTCCATTGCTTTCATGCTTGATTTCTTTTCCCCTGCATAATGGCGTGTTCACACACAGTCCCAGCAAAGGCACTGCATGAAGTGTGGCTTTGCACTGCACACCTGTGCAAAAATGTGGATTTAAAGCCAAGCATGGCACTGCAGTGAGCCCATTCTGCTGTGCACTCAGATTTTGTTATTGCTGACTGTAATTTAAGCCTGCAAAGCAGATGGTTAATGTTATATGGATTCATGGGAGGTGTTCCTCAGGATTATTTCTGTCAGATCCTGGGTGAAACCTCTTTGTGGAATGCATGCAGGACTTAAATAACTCCTGTTTGTGTCAGCTACTCAAATGTTAATACCAAGATCTGTTCTGCTAACACCTAAACATCAGTTTTTGATGAGTAGGAGCCTATCAAAATCAGAAAACTATCCTGAATTTCCAGAGATGGACCAATATAGCTTACCTGACTAACAAGCTTCCTGCTTCAGTTTTCCTTTTTGGCCTTCTTTACTTTCCCCTCTTAATTCTTCATCTCCCTTCCTCTTAGTGTGACATTAGACTAAAAAATAATTAGGGATGAGAAGTGCCCTCATCTGACTGTAAATTCCATAGAGTGGGCAAGATAAATAACATAAATTATGGTAAGGATACATTTAGGGGCTTGAGTTTTAATGGTGCTCTTGTACAGACACCTGTCCTGGTTAGTTTGCAAGATAAATAACATAATCAGATCTATCAAGGAACTAATTTTTATATGAAATGTGAACCTGGGAGGTTTGGGCAGACTGACAATATTATAAAACTCATGAGTTTTCATCTGCTAAATGCTCTGTTGGATATTTTATGTTCTTGAGTGTCCAGTTGTAATAATGTGAATCCCCCTACAGCTCTTCTGTGGATCTGCTCAACAGCAAATCATGGTCCTACTCAGGAACTTGGAGAATCTAATTTATGTAAGTTCATTAGATGTTTGTCAAAAAATACAAACTTTATTCATGAAGCTTCGCTTTCGCCCATAATTACTTTAGATGAACAGGCTTTCATTATGTTGTAAGAAATAAATCCTTTTAAAGACTTAAAACCAGTGCTCCTCAGATCCAAAATTATTAATTCTCCTACTTAAGGAAGCAGAGCTTTCCTTAAGCTTGTGTGAATGCCACAGATAAATGATTAACATTGCCTTTGCATAATTGCACGGCCAGGTGAAATGCTTACATATATATTTCATTGATATAAAAGGTGTATGAATCCATACATTGCATTTTAAAGGTAAAAAACAAATGAGAGCTGCAGCAGGCTGGCACAGAATGAAATCTGCTTTGCATTTTGGAAGGGCTGTAAATCACTGGAGCTCTGCAGTCAGAGTTTATGATTTCCATCAAAGAGCACGAGGGACATATTTCACTGTAGTCTATCCATTATTCTGCACATACTTGAGAAGAGAAACTCAAACAAAACTCTCATTAGGAAACATTGACAGAGGACCAGCAGAGAATTCATTTACTGGTACATGGTGATACAGCAAAGCAGGCAGCCAGAGCCATATATCAGAGTGCCATGGGGATGGAGGGCTGAGCAGGAGATGTGCATCTAGACAGGGATTTCTGTACAGCTCTTCCAAGGTTTCTGCTTGTTCTGATTTCTGGCAGCTTGAAAGCAAATGGAAATTTATGGTGGAGGTGTCAGGGAGCTGGGAGGGCTGGTTGTTCCTGCAGGAAAGGCACCGTGGCACATAAAGGGCGTTCCTGGGGCAACCAAAAGTCAAAAATCAAAGGGATTGGGGCAGCTCAGCAAGGATTTGAGTCAAGAACAGGAGTTGTGATGAGAGCCAGGGTCAGGCACATCCCCTGGGCACCAGCAGGGACAAAGGGAGGGGAAAACTGGGACATCACAGCCCAGGGTTGGGGGCAGGATCAGCCACAGGATCAGGCACAGGTGAGTGCCCAGGGCAGGGCTGAAATGGGGCTGGGAGGAGCCAGGGGAGGCTGCCCAGGACAGTTCAGCCCTTTTAGTGCCTCAATAAAGCAAATCTGAGCCTTTGACGCCCTGCTGGGTACCCAACAGCTGCTCTTCCTGCAGTAGGAATGGTGAGCATTTCCATGGATACACACCCAAAAGGGTCTGTGTGTTTTACAAACATTTCCTTGACTCATCTGCACCTATTTCATGGCTTCCCTGTCTCCCAGGGGTTAAAGTTGATGCTGTTCTTAGGGTAAAACTCCTGCTGGAGTAACAGTATGGAAAGCACTGTCAGAATCTAATGGCTTAGCCAGAATAAATAGAGAAATATAAAGAAAAATATTGTCTCAGCTGAGCTTCTGAGGGTTTGGGTGCTGCTGTGGTTTTGGGGATTTTATTTTGTAGGTTTGGGAGAATTCAGAAAATGCAGAAAAAATTTGTGATGAATAATTTCTGTGGGAATTATTTTTTGAAATACATCTTGCTGAATATTTATTCTAGTTTTGCAGGTATCAATCAAAATATATGGAGCCTGAATAATATTTAAAATTATATTTATACTAAATGAAAGTAATTTTGTTGCTCTTTTGACACTGGGGGTTTTGTGTGTTGTTAGGATGATGTGATGTGTTCATTTGGCTTCTTTATAGTGATGATCCTTAATTAGATTATTGCTGGTACCCTGGTACCTCCACACATGGAGATATTAATAACTGGAAAACTGAGGTTGTGTAAGAATTTTTGGAAATAAATGCATGACTTTGATACAGCCTTCCAAAAGCAGCATGGACTGAGCCACTCTGCTTGTCTTTATAGGAAATAAATTAAATTTTCCCTTTTTTGGAATGATGAGTTAATTGGAGAAGAAGCTGGGATAGAAACAGATATTCCAACTGGCCAAATGTGTTAAGTTTTGTTATACAAAATATTTTGTCTTGCTGTAGCTCAGTTTTAATTGCTGCTATGAATCCAGATCTGCTTTAGGAATAGATCTGAAAGCTTTTCCATCAATGTGCTGAAAGGAACGTGCACATATAAACCACTCTAAAGGGTTTTATCTGCATCAGCATCAACTGTTGCATTTTAGATCTGTTTTATATAAAAGTTGTCTCTGACCATTTGTTGTTCTCCCAGCCAAGCTGTGGCTCTGTCAGAGGGTGAAATGATTAGTCCTGTGTCAGAGGTTGTGGATCAAGGTCTCTCCAGAGCAGCCCTGTGCTGCCAGTGGGCATTTCCAAAGGGAATTAGGAATATCAGTTGGCTTTAATTGTGTTCACTGCCAGTGTGATGCTTTTTTTAAGTAAAAGGTCAAGAGAAGCTGAACTCATTTAACATGGACTGAGGTAAAGCTCTGACTTTGCACAAGGGCATGGAGTGAGAGGACAAAGGAGGCTGGACAGGGCTGGGACAGTGGGAGGTGTCCCTGTCCATGGTGCTGAATTCCAGGAACCTGAAAAATGTTTCTTTGTCTGGCAAAAGCCCCAGCAGTTCATTAAGCCAAAGGCTCAGGTACTTGTGCCTTAGTTAAAAGTTTTTCTGATCAAATGTTTCTTGATGTAGGATCAGAGAATGGCTCTTCTGTCACATCCCTGGGTGGGATGATGTCATTTGTCTGGATTTATGCCATGGAAAATACAACCACTAAGTTCAACTGGTGTGTGATGGAAAGGAGGATAAGATGTGTGGGAACCTCTGGCTGGTCTGGGAAGAAGAACTGTGTTGGGAGTGTTGATCCTGGGAATATTCTTGGTAATTTCTATTACATACAATACAAAAGGTCTGGGGGTTACAGACTCAGAATTTGTTGTCTACCCAATGTGGTACCCCTGGTGTAGCTGTTTTGCTGATGAAGAGATGCACAATTCCTTGTCCTCTTCTTATTCCTTGTTGTACAAGGACATAAATCTGAAGATCCTAATTCTTTTAAACAAATGCAGTAGAATTTACAACTTTACATCCTTTGAGAACACCTTAGTGCTCAAATTGCCCTTTTTTTTTTTTTTGAAAAAGCAATTTAAACTTATACTGCATGAAGACCTTGATCGTCAGGTTTAACATCCTTGTGGGTAGTGAAAAAATCTATTTTGACAAGAAATTCTCTCTCCCAACTCCTGTGGACTGAGGGAATGAGCTCAAAGTGCCACTTAGGACACTCCTGGCTGGTTGCTGCCTCCTGAGTGACAGCAGAGGTGAGGGTGAGGGGCTGCAAGGGGAGAAGGAGTTATGCTCACAGTGATTTATGAATTTCAAATAATTGATGTTTCCAACCAGTGTTCAGTTCTTCATCAGTGAGAAGCACAGCTTGTTTATCACATTCTTAAATGGATGGAAGGAAATATGTGCATATTAATGGGAAGGAAAAAAAAAAAAAGGCACTTTATAAATGGCTGAGCAAAAATTTTCCAAGAGATTTTAATGAGGGTAGATAATAACAGGGAAGAGTTTAACCAAATTTGGTTTTCAATCACATCAGAAGCGATACTTAGTCATAGTCTCCATGCACTTGCTCTTCTGAGGGGCAGTTGTGTTAAAGAGAAATCTCCAAATCTGCTGGATGGGGATGAAATGCAGCTCTGGCTGCTTTCTCAGCTTAGGATAATGGCATTTCTGGCCTAGGAAATATTTCCATTTACACGGAATACTGACAGATTAATGAGTTTCTCTTTACCAGCTCCAAACCAGAACATCCTGAGCTTTAATTTAATCTCGGGTCAGGCTGCCAAGTGACCTTTAGATTATGTTAGTATTTGAGCTGTTTTGCACTGTCTGTGAATAAAATCTTTGATATCTTTATGGATTTAAGAAGTTATTGACCGGTGGTTCAGGCACATTTGCAGCATTTAAATAATGAGGTTGTTTATTGTTAGAAGCCAAGGAAGAGAAGCATGGTCTGAGTCAGCCAGGTCTCCTCACTGCCCTGAGAGGTGCTCAGGCTCCCTCTGGGTTCCAGGTGTTGCACTGAGGCAATGCCAGGATTTTTGTGGGATTTCCTAACAATAATAAGGAAACTTCATGGCAGGATGCTGGTGTCTTGTTCACATCCCAGCCTGCCAGCTGTATTGAATTTTTGTTGAAGATGTTGGTCTCTGGGATATAAGGTTAAGGTTTGGGTGTAACTTCTTGACTTTTAAGCTGAATTCTTTCTGGACCCTGCAGTTAGAGAAAGGGACAGTGGGGAGAAGATTAATGCTTAATGTGGTTTAATTGCAGAGTGGGATGCTGGAAGTTGGGGAGTCTAAAGAAGTTGATACCCACCAGGAGGAGAGGAAGGAGCAGGGTGGAAGCACCAGGCTTGTCCCTAATGGATATTAAAGTAGTCAGGGCCTGAAGCTCTGAGCTCCAGTATTTAATAGATGAGCAGTAGCTGCAGCTGTCATGCTCTATAGTGGAGCAGCACTATTACTATTTTATTACCTTTGATTAGCCGAAATTGTATCTTATAGCCAGCAACCCCTCTATAAATGCATTTACCAGCAGCTGTATTTCTGCCCAGCCCTGGCACCATGAGGAGCTGCTGCATTAGAGAGCTCCCATCCATCACACTTTAGATTTGAAGCAATATCCTCTCCCTAAATTAACGTCATCACCTCCTAACAGCTGTGGCCACCAGCTCAGGGATGGTTGATGAGCTTGTCAGTGTTTCCAATATAAATTCTGCCTTTAATAGATTTATTTGTAAGTTAGACCTACTTAGCTATAAAAATCTGCTCAGGGTTGGGACTTGGCATGGAGGGCTCTCCCTGGATGGTTTTCTTCACAGTCCTTCTGTGCTTGATTGAAAACTTTTTGCCAAATCCAGTCAAGCATAATAAACTTCTGGAAATAGTAATTAAGGGCCTTGATGGCTGTGTGGCTGTGGTTTTGGCCAAATGGTTTCTTCTGGGGGGAGCAGGAAGAATCTATTTATTGCTGATGTGATCTTCTCTCTCCAAAGGATGCTTGAATATTATCCTGCCCTAAAGGGTTCATTGAGAAATGTAGGCCTACCCTCTCCCTCCAAAATATCAGCTCTTTTCTCTCCCCCAAGAATGACAGAAGCAAGAAAATTGTGTGTGGATGTAACAAAAATGTGGGCTTATGTCTTTATTTTTGGTTTAATGTATGAAATTTTTGAGTTTGCAAACACTTCAGAAAGAAAAAATTCCTTTATTTTGGATACAGTGAATCGTTTCAGCTTCTATTTTCTCCCCTTGTTTTTTTGGGTGACAATGGATGTAGAAAACTCAACCTGTAAATATGCAGTTTGATTTAGCTGGAAGAGAATTGTTGCTAAAATGCAGTTTCTCTGGAATAATAAATATCTGGTTTTAGTCTTTGGTTGATACTCTATCACCTGTTAACAGAAAACTTGTACAACAATGAGAGTTGAATTTCTAAAATGAGAGCTGGTAACAACCACGCTCTCAACATGAATTTATCAGCAGAAATTTAAATATGAGCACGTGATGGCCAGATGTTTCCATTCTCACAGCAAGAGAAGACACTTAGCAATCTTTGTGTTCGAAAAGCAGGTGTTTCATCAGTTATTTTCTGGGAGTTTTTATCTTGGTGAAATAAATTTTCAGACAGCATTCATGTAACTGCACAGAGAAGGTCCAGTGGATGCTTTTTCTTCCTCTCTTCCTGATTTGTTTCTGCTCTGCAGGTTATTGTGTGTCAGGAGTGATCCAGCTTTCCATGGAAATGGGAAAAACTGCCAAGGCAGCGCTCAGCTTAGCATCTCATTCCCATTTATCTACCCATTGTAATCTGTAATTAGCTGCACTTTCCTCAAATGCTCCTGGCACAAACATTTTCAGGTGTACTTTAAACTCCATCTCATTAAAACATCATGAGAAGCAGCACCTTGACACCCTTCCCATGTCACTGTGTGATTGCAGCTGCTGTTTACTCACTCACCAAAGTTCTGCACACACAGCAGGGTGTGAGTGGCCTGGAGGGATGGGGAATATCTGAGTTTGACCTCTGAAATCAGCCTGAGAAGGGTTTGGAGCAGTGCAAATCCAGCCTCCCTTCTGCTCTTGGAGCTGCCTTTAATGTCTTCAAAACATGTCAGCAGTGCAAGGAGGCATAATTCAAATAGTCCTGGAATAGAGGGGAGAATGAAAAATGGGGAGCTCTGCACAGAGCAGTAACACCATGTGCTATCAGCTCTGCTCAAGCCTTGTAAACCTGTCAGAAACGTTCTTGCTAATAGTCCATAATACCTTGTTGTAGAAGTAGTAATCAGTGATTTCTGAACCAAACTGGCAATTCAGAAATGAGTCATTGCTCGCATTGATTTTTATTTTTTTTTTTATGTGGTCGGCATCTGTGTCAGGCAGTAAGAGCAGCAGCTTGTTCCCATCCCATTGTCACAGGCACAATTCGGGTCTCAAACAATGAGGCACCACTTTGACCTATTGCTATGCAAATTCCCTTCCCGTGTGTGTTGATAGTGAAGCAAAAATGTTTTGACTAAGATCTGAAAGCAAGGCTACTATTAGAAAGCTGTAATGGAGCCATTTAGGGCTGAAACTAATAATTTGTTAGGAATTGCTTACCAAAACCCGTTCTTAAAAATTTCTGTTAAGGACAGACTTTGGGTCTAAGGAAATCTGTATTTTCTGTAAACACGGCAGTGCTCAGTACAGATGGGTAAAACATTATGGGATGTGCAGCTGGAGATAAGGAATGTTTGCAGGTGTTAAGGATGTCTTCTCTGCCTTTGGAGTGGCACTGAACACTGAGTTCAGCCTGGGTTCTGAGGCTGGAAAAGCTCTCCGGGATCACAGTCCAGGCTGTGCCCAGAGCCCCAAGCTCTGAGTGCCACCTCCAGGTGACACCTCCAGGGATGGGGATCCAACCCTCCCTGGGCAGTTCCAATCCCTGAGCACCCTTTCCATGATTAAATTCCTGCTGCTGTCCCCCCTGACCCTCTTCTGGCCCAGCCTGAGGCTGTTCCCTCTCCTGCCTCTGTTCCCTGGGAGAAGATGCCCTTGCTCCACCCTGCTCTCAGGGAGTTGTTCAGAGCCAGAAATTCCCCCTGAGCCTCCTTTTGTCCAGGCTGAGCCCTTTCCAGCTCCCTCAGTCCCTCCCCACATCCCTGACTCTGCAGACCCTTCCCAGCTCTGTTCTCTTCTCTGCTCCCTTTTCAGCCCTTCAATGTCATTTCCCATCTCTGGAAAGCTCCAGCCAGCTCTAATCCATCATTTTTCAGGGTTTCATTCTTTCCTTGTCAAAGAGAAAATTTGAAATTTTACAGCCCCCGACTCTGTGCACTGACAGAGTTGTGATTGTGAGTTCTGTTCCAGGGCTAACATTTCATGACTTTTGTGCCTAAAAGGGAGAAATCCAAATGAGGAAAGAACCCTTTGGGTCCTGAGCCTGGCAGAGGCTGAGCCCATGGGTTCTTCTGTGCTGTGCTCACTCTCTCAGTGCTGTAGGGACAAGAACAAGGTTAGGAATTCTACTACACTTTGAATTTCTAGTGCCATTTCCCTGTCTGGTATAAGAGGTTAAACTCAGGGCACACAAACATTTTCTTTTGAAGGCTTGACAATAGTTTCATAAGGGTTTCATGGTCTCCATCACCATTTCTACTGAGGAAATCCAGTTGGTGTCAATATTTGCAGAGCTGAGTGGCCCAGATATCAGAGATGGTCTGTGAAATGTTTGCAGTCCAAAACCAAGCAGGGAACTCCCAGGCTGTATTTATCACTGCAATGATAAAGGAAAACATTCCTCCAGATTCTTGCCAGGAGAAAAGTGAAACAGGAAAAATAAATGTTCATAATTTTCTTCACCCTGAATAGAAGTGATTATGGAAATAGATAATAATTACAAAATATAATCATTGGGTTTAAAAGCAACTGTCATGTGGGCCTGCACTGGAAAAGGTATCATGAGGCTGCTTAATGAGAAAAAAATATTGTTAATTTTCTTTACTGAGGATTAGTTTCTGGGGGAATAGATAACATCTGAAATTCCATTTTGAATTACAGTACTCCCTCTGTCCTGTCTTTTGTGACTGTAAAAATGCACCTTCTCAGTATAACAAAGGAGTTATTTCTTTATTTCCATTCTGACACTGAGCTACAAGAAAGTGGTAGAAGATGAAATAATTTTCTTGTAATTTTGTTACTCAGGAGCCAGAGGATATTTATTTGTTATCCTGGAGATGATTAACACTTGGAGAGGAAGATTTCAAAAAACAAAAAATTATGTGCCACTAAAAATAAATAAATAAAAGGGAAAGAGTAGATATTAAGTGAGAAAATTTCTCCCCTTGAGATACTCCATGAAATTCCCATATCTTAACACTATTTTCTTTAGTATAAGTTTTCAGAAGGTTTGATCTTTCTGTGTGCAGAGGAATTATCTTTTATTAATACAGCCTATTAAGCCGTGTGTATGGAGTTGTTCATACTGCTGACAGTTCCTAAACTTTCAAACCCATTCCTGGAATAGCTTTTCCATGAAATCCACAACCTGTACATAATACATAGTGGTGTGCTGGGGCTGGAGATTTTAATTGGGTTTGGGTTAGGATCAGCTGGGTTACTGACTCTTCAAGGCATCATTTGCTAGCAGAGCTCTGTTCCTGTATTCTTCTGTTTCCTCTCGCTGCTGGAAGAAAATAAGGTTTGCTATTGTTGTAAAGAATCAGGAATTAACTCCTCCCCAATGGCCCCAGCACAGCTTTCAGCTTTTTCATGTTTCCTCCTCCCCATGGCTGGGCTGCTGTGAGAAAAGCAGGAATTTGGTGTTCAGAGAGTGCTCAGACCCTGCTGGGACTCTCCCAGAAATAAAACACATTAAAGCTGCCAGGCACTGAACCCCCAGGGACCAGTCCAGAAGCACTGAGGAGGAAAATGTAAATTCTGTTGGAACCTCTGTGTTTGTCCCAGCGCATCCAGCTGCAGATAAGGCCTGGAATGATAAGCAGCAGATAGGGCTGGACCACAAGGTGAACTTGCAACAAATTCATCTGAACTACCTGGTTTATATAGGGTTATTTAGGGGATGCTCTCCTAAATCAGTGGGGAACATTCTAACCACAGCTTCAGAGTTCAAAGTGCAGTATTTTTATCTGATTCTATTTCTTTTTTTCCTTCTGAAATACGATTTCCTGATATAAGAAGGCCTCTCTTCACTCTTTAATTTATTTTATTTTTTTGGCTATTTATTTTTTAATTAGCTTTTCTATTTAATTAGCTTTCCCAAATCACTCTCATAGTAGCAGAATATTTGTGGAAAATCTGAACTCCCTCTGGTGGTCAGACAGTACTTTTGGAGTCTTGTATCTTAAACCATCAGTTCAGGGTTTTTTTTCAGGGAAGGGTGGTTGTGTCAATGGTTACATACTTCATGGTATCTGCCATCTAATTCTGTCGTGAATGTGGCATTTAAAATTTTACTATGTCATAAAGAAAATTAGCTGAGTCACTATGAATAGAAATTAATTTTGTTCAAAAATTTTTATTACAATCTTGATACTTTGGAGTGGCTGCCTAGAACAGAGGCTAGACAAGATTAAGAGAATAGAATGGGTATTTATTAAAGGCCTTCAACAGATAAACCTTGGGCAGTCCAAAGCCTCTGAGGCCATACCCAGGATGGACAATGGTCATGAGTTTTTCAAACAATTATAAGTTTGGTCCATTTACATATCAGGGATTAGTACTCCAATTACACCTTCAGGTATTGAAGTCATTTATCCCCAGTTTGCTCCTCCCCAGTTCACTTTTGTTTATATTTTCAGGGCCTGAGACAGTTAAGTGTCCTGTCCTGGAGAGGAATTGTGTCTGCCCAAAATGGGAGAGCAGGAAGTGACAGACTGGAATTTTAGGGTTATACACTGAAGCAGAACAGGATCTGACAAACATAAAAGCTAAATCCTAAGGTGTGAGTCTCAGGTCCAACCCTGAGCAGTGGCAGCAGCAGTTCCACAGCTGCTGGTTTGCTGTTCCCTGTGCAGGGTGAAATCCCCTCTGGGATTACCCTGGCCTGCTGCTGGGCAGAATGAAAACACAAAAACTCATCACAGATGGTCCAGCTGCTGGTGGGTCACTAAAACAGACAGAGTCACCAGAGTGGGGCTAAAGTGCAGAAAACAACCCTGGTAGGGCTTGGTGCTGCTTGGGAAATGCTCAGTGCTGTATTCTTTGAGTGTTTTAAACATGCCTGCAGTGTTTAAATTTAAACAATTTAAACTTGAGGAATTGCATGAGTGTGCTGGCCATGGTCTGTGCTGAGCAGAACTGGGGAGCTAAAGCAATCACACAATAAATGTATGGTCTGATCTCTTTAAATGTGACTCCAGCAGCAATCTCTAAACATGAGTTAAGGCCCCCGAGTCAGTGAGTGCCAGTCCTGTGTCTATTGGAAGCACAGGATCATTAAGTGTGTCATTGCCTATCAATAGCACAGCTGATGTTAACAGATAAAAAACCTTTCTGGGAATATCTTTATCCTCAGTGACATTTTCAAGCCATTCCTAGGCGATGGCTCCCTCTTCAGTCCTGCAGCAGAGATCAACATTCATTTATTTCTCTCGGCAAATAAAATCAGGTGTTTTATATGAATTATGGCAAACACATTCAGTATCTTTTGCAAAGACATTTACTCCAGAAAACCTGAGCAGAATGATGTGCTGAACACTGGAAGCTTCATGGCAAACATCATTTGTAACTCTTGGACTCTGTTCCTCCTTCTTGGGTTATTTTATTTTGAGTGATTTGTCCTGGATGGAATATCAGGTCTTTGATCTCTGGACTGATTATGTGAAGTTAGCAAAATAATTGAAATGGAGGAAAACACGATGATATAAGAAACAGATCCACTGAACAATACAGTGTGCATTAAACTGGCAGTAAAACAATTAGGATGTGCACTCATGCAATAAGCAAACACAAAAATATCTGCACACAGAAACATCTTGAGCAGGGTGAGCAGAGTGAACACAGCTCATTCCAAGCTCAGGATGATAATTCAGGCCATTTCCTGAGCTCATCCTCGTGTTGTTTGACTAATATCAGCAGTTTGCTCCCATAAGTACAAAATGATGTTGAATTCTAATGGCCACTTAAGTCATGGAAACAATATAATTAGAGTAATAAATACAACTTCATGTTTTCATAATTAGAGTCATAAATACAATGCCGTGTTTCTATAATTTACCTGATTGTTATCTGCAATTTATTGTTGTTATCCCCTAGCACTTGAGGACCCAGGGAATAGGGTAGAAAACAGAATGTACTGACCTTAAAATTGTCCTGATGGCTGGGAAGGGGTTGGAAATGTCTGGGAAGGTCGTGATGCCTGCAATAATGACAGAACAAGTGGTGTAATCACAGAATCCAGAGTGGCTGGGGTTGGAAAGGACCTTAAACATCATCCCCAACCATGGACAGGGACACTTTCCACTGCACCAGGTGAGTCCAGCCCCCATCCAGCCTGGGCAGCTGGAATAGGACAGTGAGGCAAGAGTCATAGTTCAGGAAAGCTGCAGACTTTATGAAATAAAGGATGTGCTCAAATCTACCCGCATTTATACCCTCATTCCCTTTCAGCTTCTTTCCTGACTATTTTTTCCCTGTGTGGACACAGAGAATCCCCTGGCATTTCATCTCCCATAGTCAATATTCCTGTATTCCTCTGAAGATTTGGATATTCTTTAACAAATCCCTATGAGTTCCCATGCTGTGGCCTAGGCACTCTATGGAAAACCACAGTAGTCCTTGTCACTGTGAATCTTTCCAAAAAATAAGTGCCCAAAGGAGAAAAGAGCAGCTGGAGCACTGAATTCCCATTGATAGGGGGATGACACAGCTTCAGTTTTATCTGTTTTTTAAATTATATTTTTAATGCAGAGTGAAGTCACTGTTAGCTGAGGGCTGGGTGGTTGTGGGTTGGTGTTTCTTTGTTTACAAAGGTCTGGGTGTGATGCCACACAGGTGCTCCAGAGGAGTGAAAACCCAGAGAAATGAACTCACCATGTTCAAAGAGCTGCTGCTCCCATCCTTTGAAAGGACAGACATCCAGGGACTCTGTCACCCTCCACATCCTACAGCAGACCTAATTCTGTTTATTGATACACACTGGAGTGACATAAATAAATAATGTTCTGGTAACAGAGACTAGAACATTAACTCTGTGATATCCTAGATGTTCAGTCCCTCTTTTTTTGGTTGATTTCTTCTTTGAAGTTCACCTGCAAATCCTGTGCTGCAGTACCTGAGTCTCACTGAGGCATGTTTGGCACTCCTCATAAACACACTTATGGATTTGGGGGTGAAAGTTTAACTTCCAGAAACACACCCATGGATTTTGGGGTGAAAGTGGAACTTCCAGAAACACACTCATGGATTTGGGGGTGCAAGTGGAACTTCCAGCTAAATTCTAGATGCTCCAGATGTGCTAAAACTGTCCAGACTAATTCAGATAATTTATTTGCAGGGAGCCTGCCAGCCTTGGTGTGCATTAGTGTTACGTAGCGTGGCACCTGCTGCTGGGAACTAACAAATTTATTAGGAACTCCTGTGACTTTCTTTTCCTTTTTGTGCTGAACAAATTATTTCTGTATACTAATAGGCATATCAGGCAGTGGGGTATAAAGTTCTTCTGTAGATTTTTATTCTTGGAAGTGACAGAAGAAAAATCCAAGTGTCCCGCTCACCCATCCCTTGATGCCTTTGCCTCAGCAGGAAATGATTCAGCAATGCTGCTGCTGGTACCAAAGCTTTGTTCAGAAGGTGACACATCAAAGATTTTGGGGCTTTTATTTTTATTTCTTTTTTTTTTTCATTTTTTGTTCATGGTCAGGTTGGTTGCATTTTTGCACTATCAGAGAAAACCCGTCATTAATCTATTTAAAGAAAATGATGACATCACCGTGCACCAAGGCAGATAATTATGTGTGTTAATTACATAAATGAGGAGTCATTGTCCCAGGGAGTCCCCCTGAGGTGTCCCAAGGGGGTCACAGGCACAGAACCTTCCAGCAGAACAGAGCAGGCCAATGCATGCGAACAATTATTCCAACGCAAATTATTCACTAGCTGCTGCAAAGCCAGTAAATAATTTACTCAGTGTGTACAGTAATTTCACGATTATAAGCCGCACTGAGTATAAGCCGCACTTCTGGGGGCCAGCAACTTCTAGTTCTTTGTCCATACATGAGCCGCACCTGATTATAAAGCCGCACATTACAATACAGAGTGTGATAAAAGGTATCTGTTCTATCACCATCTGTTGAGGGTGGGGCAGTGATCCTGATCTCAACGGCAGATATTCTGCTAATGGGCCATCCATTGAAGCCAGGCAGGGCATTGTTCTTTATCTCTTCACAACCCATCCTTCCTCCAGCCAGTCATTTTCTGCTAATGGCCATTGAGTCCCACTGTGGCACTGATAAAATTACTGCATCCCATTGGGAGTTGCTTCAGCCAGGGGGAAGAGCCCGACATTTCTTACCAAGATAAAAACAGAGGTTTTGGGACACTAAGGGAGCCCCTTTCTCCACTGGACTCCAGAGGAAAACCGGATTTCTCCACATCCCCACTGGAGCTCCGGAGGGAAACTGCACCTTGTACAGGAGCACTGCTCCAACTGAGCCACATCTGTCACTGCAGGAGGATGCAGCCACCATGGGATGGGACTGCTGCCAACACCCTGCCTGACGGGTGTCAGGCTGTACTCTGACTGTGTCAGGGTTTGGGGTTTGTTTCTTTGTAGTGCTGTATTTCTATTTTAATTTCCCTAGTAAAGAACTGCTATTCCTAATTCCCATATCTTTGCCTGAAAACACCTCGATTTCAAAATTATAATAACTACAATATATAATGCATTATGGGTAGGGGGCCGCCGCAATGCATTATGGGTAGGCGGGGCCGCAATGCATTATGGGTAGGGGGCCGCCGCAATGCATTATGGGTAGGCGGGGCCGCAATGCATTATGGGTAGGGGGGGCCGCCGCAATGCATTATGGGTAGGCGGGGCCGCAATGCATTATGGGTAGGGGGCCGCCGCAATGCATTATGGGTAGGGGGCCGCCGCAATGCATTATGGGTAGGCGGGGCCGCAATGCATTATGGGTAGGCGGGGCCGCAATGCATTATGGGTAGGGGGCCGCCGCAATGCATTATGGGTAGGCGGGGCCGCAATGCATTATGGGTAGGCGGGGCCGCAATGCATTATGGGTAGGCGGGGCCCACAATGCATTATGGGTAGGCGGGGCCGCAATGCATTATGGGTAGGGGGCCGCCGCAATGCATTATGGGTAGGCGGGGCCGCAATGCATTATGGGTAGGCGGGGCCGCAATGCATTATGGGTAGGCGGGGCCGCAATGCATTATGGGTAGGCGGGGCCGCAATGCATTATGGGTAGGCGGGGCCGCAATGCATTATGGGTAGGGGGCGGCCGCAATGCATTATGGGTAGGCGGGGCCGCCGCAATGCATTATGGGTAGGCGGGGCCGCCGCAATGCATTATGGGTAGGCGGGGCCGCAATGCATTATGGGTAGGCGGGGCCGCAATGCATTATGGGTAGGCGGGGCCGCAATGCATTATGGGTAGGCGGGGCCGCAATGCATTATGGGTAGGGGGCCGCTGCAATGCATTATGGGTAGGGGGCGGCCGCAATGCATCATGGGTAGGGGGCGGCCGCAATGCATCATGGGTAGGCGGGGCCGCAATGCATTATGGGTAGGCGGGGCCGCAATGCATTATGGGTAGGCGGGGCCGCCGCGCATTATGGGTAGGGGGCCGCCGCAATGCATTATGGGTAGGCGGGGCCGCAATGCATTATGGGTAGGCGGGGCCGCAATGCATTATGGGTAGGCGGGGCCGCAATGCATTATGGGTAGGCGGGGCCGCAATGCATTATGGGTAGGCGGGGCCGCAATGCATTATGGGTAGGGGGCCGCCGCAATGCATTATGGGTAGGGGGCCGCCGCAATGCATTATGGGTAGGGGGCCGCCGCAATGCATTATGGGTAGGCGGGGCCGCAATGCATTATGGGTAGGCGGGGCCGCAATGCATTATGGGTAGGCGGGGCCGCAATGCATTATGGGTAGGCGGGGCCGCAATGCATTATGGGTAGGGGGCCGCCGCAATGCATTATGGGTAGGGGGCCGCCGCAATGCATTATGGGTAGGGGGCCGCCGCAATGCATTATGGGTAGGCGGGGCCGCAATGCATTATGGGTAGGGGGCCGCAATGCATTATGGGTTTGGGACCGTGGATTTGGGGGGGGGGGGGGGGGGGGGGGAGATGAATTTTCGGGGAGGTTCTTGGGTCGTCCCCACTCAAATTTTGTGCATTTTTGTGCACGATGGATGTTTCCAAGGGGCCCCCGCACGTCAGTAATTATTGCTAACGAGCCCACGTTAATCAGCGGCGCTGCCCCGCCCCCCAGTCCTCCCCCCACGGCGCCGAGGTCGAAGGCTCCGCCCTTTCTTCGTCTTCTTTCCCCCCCGCCCTCCCCACCCCCTCCTCCTCCTTCTCCTCTCCCAGTGAGATCCTTCTAGGGCAGCCCCAAAACCGCCGCGTTTTACCGCAAAACTGCCCGCCCCGCCGAGGGGGCCCCTGTGTGGGGAGGGGTCCCGTTTTTGGAAGGTCCCGTTTTTTGGGAGAAGTCCCCATTTTTGGGGAGGGGTTCCGGGCTTGTCCGTGCTTCGGGCACTTCACGCACGCCCTGGTGCAGGCGCTGCCTCCCACCGGGGGGGAAATCGGGAGGGGGCTTGGGGGGTGGGATCAGCGAGGGCACGGCACTGCTGACCTTGGCGGGACCCCCCCGCGGCGAGGAGGCACCGGGCGAAATGGGGAGGGGGCTTGGGGGGCGTTTGGGCGGTGGTGTTATGGGGGGGAGGGGATCACCAGGGGGGCGAGGGGAGGGGGTTTGGGGTGATGGCACCACCGGGGAAACACGGGGTGGGGTTGGAATATTGGGGGGGTCCTGGAGCAGCTTTTGGACCCCGAGGATGGGGAGAGGTGTTGCAATTTTGGGGGGCGTTGTTTTGGGGGTCCCGAGTGCTGGGGGGGGGGGCGTTCTGGCATCCCCTGAGCCCAGTGTCCACACCATGACCCCCTGTCCCCCTCCCCAGCTCGGGGATGTCTCTGTGGATCCGGGGGGGGCTCTGTGGGTTTGGTGGGGCTCCAACCCGGTGTTCTTCCTCCGTGACCCACCTATCCCCCCAGCTCGGGGGGCTCTGGAGGATCTCTGTGTGTGTTCTGGGGGGTTGTGCCCGCTGTCCCCCTCCGTGACCCCCACCATGTCCCCCCCCTGTCACCCCCTGCCCCCCCTGAGCTCGGGGGGCTCCGGGAGGTGCTGGAGCAGCTCCAGCTCCGGGCGCTGTCGGTGTCGGACGAGAAGGCGGCGCTGGACCAGCGGACGTTCTGTTCACCGATGAGTCTGGAACCCCCGGGAAGCCCCCCTGACCCTCCAGGGGGGTCCCAACCACCCCCTGCCCTCCCCAGGCCAGGAATTTTTTGTGGGAATCTCGCCCTGGACCAACCCACGAGGGGCTGAGCCCGTGGCTGACACCTTCAGGGTGAGACCCCCGGGGGGTTTGGGGGGGCTCAGATCCCCTGGGAGGGTTGGGGGGGCTCTGGGTGGTTCAGACCCCTAATTTTGGGGTTCAAAGCTCTGGGGGGTTTGGGGGGATCTTGGGGGGAAATCTGGGGGGCTTTGTGGGGAAATCTTGGGGAATTTGGAGGGGTTCAGGGGGATTTGAGGAGCTCTGGGTGGTTCAGACCCCCAAGAAATTTTGGGGTTCAGAGCCCTGGGGGGTTTGGGGGAATTTGGGGGGGCTTTGGGAGAAAAATTTGGGGCACTTTGGGAGGAATTTTGGGGCACTTCAGGAGGGCTTTGGGGGAAAAATTTGGGGCACTTTGTGGGGAAATTTGGGGGCACTTTGGGAGGGACTTTGGGGGAAAAATTTGGGGAAATTTGGGGGAAATTTGGAGTAAATTGCGGGGGGGCTTTGGGGAAAATTTTGAGTGGGCTTTGTAAGGGAGCCTTTTTTTGGTTTTTTGGTTTTTTTTGGGGGGGGGCGGTTTCCTCGGTGTCTGCAGCAGTTCCAGGGGGGTTTCTGGGGGTCCTGACCCCCCCACACGCCCCCTCCCCAGAACTTCACGGTGTCCACGGTGCCCATGGGGGGTGGGGGGCACCCCAAGGGCTTCCTGAGCATGGCTGACCCCCAGACCATCGCCCAGGGCTGCAGCCACAGCACCCAGCGGGCCCTCAGGGTGGGGAGGGGCTTTGGGGTGGGGGAGAGAAATCCCAATTTGGGGAGGGGGCTCCCGGAATTTGGGGAGGGGTCAGCCGGGAGCTGCACGTAGCGAACCACGGAGCCGCGGATGAAGCGGTTCTTGACCGACAGCTGGGCAGGGGGAGACCCTCCTCAAGGGGGCCCCAAAAAACTCATTGAGACCCCAAAAACTCAATGAGACCCCTGAAGAGGCCCCAAAATTCAGTGAGGCCCCAAAAAACCCAGTGAGACCCCAAAAATCTGGGTGAGACCCCCCCCCAAAAATTTGCTGAGACCCCTAAAAATCTGCTGGGGTACTCAAAAACACAATGAGCCCCCTGACCAGTCCCCAAAAACTCAATGAGACCCACAAAACCCACTGGGATCCCCAAAATCCCGGTGGGACCCCTGAATAGCCCCCAAAAAACCCAGTGAGACCCCTAAGAAACCAGGTGGGACCCCCAAAAACACGCTGAGACCCCAAAATCCCACTGAGACCCCCCAAGGGCCCCCAAAAACTCAGTGAGACCCCCAAGCAGGTCTCGAAATTTGGTGAGAGCCCAAAAGCTCACTGAGACCCCAAGTGACCCCCAAAAAACCCCAGTGAGACCCCAAAAATCCAGGTGGGACCCCCCAAAAATCTGCTGAGACCCCTAAAACTCCACTGGGATACCCAAAAACACACTGAGACCCCCGAGCAGCCCCCAAAAACTCAATGAGACCCACAAAACCCGCTGAGATCCCCAAAATCCCCGTGGGATCCCTGAACAGCCCTCAAAAAACCCAGTGAGACCCATGAAAAAGCCAGGTGGGACCCCCAAAAACACGCTGAGACCCCCCAAATTCCCCCCAAAATCCCACTGAGACCCCCCAAGGGGCCCCCAAAATTCGGTGAGACCCTCCAAAAACCCCCCTGAGACCCCCAAAGGGCCCCCAAAATTCGGTGAGGCCTCCGAGCAGGTCCCGAAATTCGGTGAGAGCCCAAAAGCTCACTGAGACCCCAAGCGAACCCCAAAAAACTTGGTGAGACCCCAAAAATCCAGGTGGGACCCCCCAAAAATTTGCTGAGACCCCTAAAAATACGCTGGGATACCCAAAAACAGAATGAGACCTCCAAGCAGCCCACAAAACCTGCTGGGATCCCCAAAATCCCGGTGGGACCCCTCAACAGCACCCAAAAAACCCAGTGAGACCCCTAAAAAACCAGGTGAGACCCCCAAATTCCCCCCAAACCCCCCTGAGACCCCCAAAGGGACCCCAAAATTCGGTGAGACCCTCCAAAAACCCCCCTGAGACCCCCAAAGGGCCCCCAAAACTCAGTGAGACCCCTAAAAAACCAGGTGGAATCCCCGAAAACACACTGAGACCCCCAAATTCCCCCCAAAATCCCACTGAGACCCCCAAAGGGACCCCAAAATTCGGTGAGGCCTCCAAGCAGGTCCCGAAATTCGGTGAGAGCCCAAAAACCTCTGAGACCCCAGAAAGACCCCAAAAACTCACTTGAGACCCCAAGCGAACCCCAAAAAACCTGGTGAGACCCCAAAAATCCAGGTGGGACCCCCAAAAAATCTGCTGAGACCCCTAAAACTCCACTGGGACACCCAAAAACACACTGAGACCCCCGAGCAGCCCCCAAGAACTCAATGAGACCTCGGAGCAGGTCCCGAAATTCGGTGAGAGCCCAAAAACCTCTGAGACCCCAGAAAGACCCCAAAAACTCACTGGGACCCCAAGCGGCCCCCAAAAAACCTGGTGAGACCCCAAAAATCTGCTGAGACACCTAAAAATCTGCTGAGATACCCAAAAACACACTGAGACCCCCGAGCAGCCCCCAAAAACTCAATGAGACCCACAAAACCCGCTGGGATCCCCAAAATCCCGGTGGGACCCCTGAACGGCCCCCAAAAAACCCAGCGAGACCCCTAAAAAACCAGGTGGGATCCCCAAAAACACACTGAGACCCCCGAATTCCCCCCAAAATCCCACTGAGACCCCCAAAGGGCCCCCAAAAACTCAGTGAGACCCCTAAAAAACCAGGTGGAATCCCCGAAAACACACTGAGACCCCCAAGCAGGCCCCCAAAATCCCACTGAGACCCCCAAAAGGCCCCCAAAATTCGGTGAGGCCTCCGAGCAGGTCCCGAAATTCGGTGAGAGCCCAAAAACCTCTGAGACCCCAGAAAGACCCCAAAAACTCGCTGAGACTCCAAGCGGCCCCCAAAAAACCTGGTGGGACCCCAAAAACACACTGAGACCTCCGAATTCCCCCCAAAATCCCACTGAGACCCCCCAAAAAACCCCCCTGAGACCCCCCAAACGGCCCCCAAAAACTCACTGAAACCCCCTGAGACCCCCCAAACCCCCCTGAGCCCCCCACCCCGCTCCATGTGCGGGTATTCTCGGGGTCCATGACGCTGATGTCCATCAGTTTGATGTTCAGGTACTGGGGAGAGAGCAAGGGGGGGGTCAGAGGGGTCTGAAAACCCCCATTGACCCCCCCGGGACCCCCCACTCACCTGATCCACCGAGTGCAGCGTCCCACGGATGCTGGGGAGAGACAATGGGGAATTTGAGGAGGGGTCTCAGAGGGCCCTCACAGAGACCCCGCCTGCCCAGCAATCACCGCACAGAGATCCCGAGCAATCCCTGGCACTGCCAAAATCCCCCTGACAATTCCAGACCCAGAGACTCATTCCCATCCCACTGTGGGTTGAACCCCTGCACTTATCTGTCAGAGATCAAGGGATTAGAATCCAGATCAGGTGAGAAGAGCTGTTCCACTCTCTGGGAAACTCCTGCCATCGCTGGGCTGTTGTCTCTTATCCAGCTACAATAAAGAAAACCAGGCATCAGTGCATTCTCTCAGTAGCACACAAGCCAAACCCTGATAATTTCACTGCTCACCATCTCCCAGGAATGCCCGGAGCCTCAGGGCACTGTCCTGGCAGGGTAGGCCTGGCTTAAGGAGAGACGAGGTGATGTGGCACGGCTGAAACTTGGCTGGATTTACAATTGTTCTCCCAAACTTCTGGATCATCGCCTTCCCCCCCGACCCCCACCGAGGACAGTGACACAGATCGAGCCCCACCCGGCCACCTCCTTTGTCCCTGGGCCACCTCCTTTGTCCCTGGGCCATTATCCTTGCCCATGGCCCATTCCCTTTGTCCCTGGGCCATTCCCTTTGTCCCTGGACCATCACCTTTTTTCCTGGACCATTATCCTTGCCCATGGCCCATTCCCCTTCTCCATGGCCCATTCCCCTTCTCCATGGCCCATTCCCCTTGCCCATGGCCCATCACGAGCTGGGTGCGGCCCCAGGAGCTTTCTTTACCATGATAATGGGAAGAAATGCTGCAGCGAGAAGTAGGGGAACAAAGCCCCCCAACCCCCAAAAGCAGGGCAGCACCAGAAAACAACGTGGGAAAGGCAAAGTGAGCGTGTTTTCTGCCAGAAAATGAGTAATGATATTAATCAGAACTTCTGGAGAAATTTAGGAACATCACTTTCGTGTGATAAATACAGGCTATGCCTGTCCTTCCAGCCCAGGTGAAAACAGGAAGGAAAACTACAGCAAAAGCAGAGTCTCTTTTTTGGATGTATTTCCTAAAGGCTCTGTACTGTTCCCTGCCCAGCAGAAACGGATCGATATCTTGCATCAAGTCAGTGTTCCTTGTGATGCAGGGGACATATTCACTTAGCAATAGGACTTTACTCCCTTTTTTCCATCTTTGAGAGCAACAATAAAGAAATTGTGCACAATAACACCTCAGTGTGTTTCTGTGAAAAATCTTTATTTCAAACCTAGGCTTACCCATAGCACAGAAACACAAATGCTGTACTTTGGTACATGAAAAATAGGGGTAACACTTTAAAGGGGTGGGATAGATTGGCATTTAATTTGCATTTTAAAAGCGTTTATTACTAGTTAATGAATCAACTGATTGCTCAAAGAGCACTTAGTGAGATTTATTGTGATATCAGAGAGAAAATCAGTAGCTAAATAAGAGACTGCAGTTGTCACTGCGAGTGTCACCGTGTTTGTACCCACTCAGGAAAGGCTGACAGGGAGCACAGCTGAGGGCTGGTTCGGAGATGAATATTGGCAGAAACCTCTTTAAAAAACCCAAAACCAGATAATTGTACACAAATAAAATTAGAGCAAACACTGAGTGCAGAATCCACCTGATGGAGCAGAGATCCTGTTCACAGCAGGGTTGGATTCAGGTTGGTTCTAAAGAAATGAATGGAACTTTCTGCACAGCTGCCAAACTGCCCTAAAACATAAAACATCAAGGTGATCTTGGCACAAACAGACCCAACAAGGGCTAAAAAAGATTTATAAACTGTGCAATGCTTAAACAAATGTCCAATATTTTATTTAGTACAAAGATGTTTTCTAGAGAGCTTTGTTCAATATTCCAGTTTCCACCACCCATGGGCTGTGTTGTCTCTTAAAAGTATTTTGGTGGCTTTTCCTATTGATGTTTAAAAAAATAAGTGAATTCCTTACAAGGTCTGAGAAGTAACCCTACAAACATCCTGGCTCTTGGTTTTAAACACTCTCCTGCTTTTTAATTTCAGAATTCCTTTTGAGTGATCCTGTGACTAAGAAATTCAAAAAGTTCCTGAGACTGAAAGTCAGCTGTGCCTCTTTCCCCTCTGTTTGCTGCATCCCAGAAATCTGTTTAGGGAAAACTCTTCTCTGAGTTTTCTTTGTTTTCCTCCAGGAAATATGAGGCAGTCTGCCTTGCTCTCCTTTAGTAGAACTCAGCAGAAATGACATAATTAATTAGTATTTTTGTTCTGTTTGAAATGCAGGCGCTTTCTTGTTCCTTTAACCACATCTGCTGCCTTGGATTTCTATTTTCTCTTGCTCTGCCATCTGTTTTTAACAATAGCAAGATTATAATTTTCAATTTTCGGTGAAATAAAATGCCTCAGGTGTTAATTCATGCTTCACTGGTATCATCCTCTGCTTTATCAGTGCTAAATATGGATCATTGTCTGACTCTGCATCCTTTTTCATTAGACAGTTTAGTATTCTGGCATGATTTGATTCACCTTATTGGACTGGAAATAATGGCCACAGTCTGATTTCTGTCTAAACCTACACTACAGGAAAAGCTGCCTGAACTCATGCATCCTAATTTGGGTCCTGGAAATATTGCTATAACCACATCCAGTGTTTCCAAATGGTGAACTTAATTTCAGTTTGGAACAGCTCATTTTCAGTGCAATGGAAATATCACTTCCACTCATTACCCCTTCCTTAGATTGTGCAAATGGAAATCCCAAGTTTTGCTGGGGAATAACAGGCCCAGTTTATTGTTCCTTACATGGCAGAAATAACTCATTTTATTGAGTGACTGCCACACTCTGTCCTAATAATATTTTCTATTAATGGTCTATGTTTTGATGCACTTTCAGCTATATTGTACATTATGCTGCAATTATTATTGCTATTATTGTTATTATTATTTTGCTTTTTTTGTTGCTGTAGAAGGATTCTGAATAAATGATCCAGGGGAAAAGTTCCTCCCCATGGCAAGAGGTGTTGAGATTGAGATTTCTCTTAATTTCCCTCCCAACCCAAACCATTCTGTGCTCCTGGGATTTGAAGCTTCCATTGATTTAGAAGCAACTAAAAATTGATTTCTGTGCCATTAATTAGTTTTCCAAATTTTGTTAAATATCCACACTCCTCCCTGCTTTCAACTGCTTTAGCTATGAAAATCCAGCTCACAAGGACAGAGTGTGAATCCTGCAAATCCTCCTGCCTGGCCATGCTGCAGTTTGAGATTCCAGATAATGCTGGATGCATCCTGTTCTTGATGACAAGCTGTAAATCCTCATTTTCCAAATTCACCATGGAAAAACAGCTGTTTCCTCCACTCCAACCTGTGCAAGGAATTCCTGGAGGAATGAGCTTCTCCAGGGACAGGTGACAAAATTGACCAAGAATGACAGCTGTAAAATTAAATTAAATTGAAGCTCATTTTTAAACTCCATTTGACAGTCATTTCCTCAGGTGCATGAGGAGACCCTAAATACAGCTAATTTCTAAATTATTTTAGGTTTTAGGAGCTGGACTCTGGTGGGACAATGAGCTGTAAAAGCAGGAATCTCAGCTGCAGAGGAGAATTTCCTGAAAAGTGAATTTCCAGAGAATTGCACGTCATTTTCTGATGTTGCATGATTTTTAAGGGATGCTGTAACAGACAAGTCTGTTAATGCTTATCCAGACTCTTGTAACTCTTTTAAAGGAGGAATTCACTGCGCTAAATTTGGAACAAAGTGACTTCCAGGAATTATTTTAATAGCCAAGATAAAGAGCCTGCTAGTTAATAAAAAAAGAAAAAAAATTCCCTAGAAAACTGTTGAACATGAATGTCAAAATTTTTAATGGATTGCGTTTTTTATTGTGTGCTACATGTTTCTGTCAGGGGAATGTGATAATTATAAACTAGGAACAATAATGAGGGTTTGAATATTCATAGGCAATTAAAATATGTCTCTGTGCATTTTGTCAGTGCCCAGTGGGAAATGTTCCTCATTTTTTAGGAATAAGTGGTTCACAATCCTTGGTGAAAAATATGGGGTGGAAATCAAAACACCAAGCAGGGCACAACACTAACAAAGTTCTGTTGATGATGGGGAAGGAAAAACAAATGTTACAGCATGGATTAAAAACACATTAATGTGTAATTCCATGTTCTAGTGGATTCTTAAAATCATGGAATATCCTGAGCTGAAAGGGATCCACAAGGATCACTGTGGAATAAAAGTTCTGCAGCTTGGGTTTTAACAAATCCAGTTCTCCTCCAGTTGATGGAGTTGTAACTGGGCCTTGCTTAATCCAATATGGATTTTTGCCTAATTTTTTTCCTTTCATCCTTTCACTCATTTTGCCCCAAAAATGTGATTTTTTGAGTTGTGCTGGTGCTGCTGTGACACGAGGGAAGTGAACACTTCAGACTATGCAGCTTTTCAGTCACACAGCTGCAGCTTTTATTTATCTTCTCTTTATGGGCAGGTTCATTTCTTGTGTGTGACAGTGACAAATCTGAGTCCCAGCAAAATTTGCCTTTCATACCTCACCCTGAATTTTATGTATGGATCCAAAAAATTGTGAAGTTTGCCTCTCCAAACATGGAACCGTATCAGATTTATGTCATCTCTATTTTCTTTTGAACCTTGTAATTAGGGATATATCAGGGGAAAAAATAATTTATTGAGTTTTGTTAATAGTGAATTGGAATTCAAACAGAAAAAGATGCAGTTCAGATATGCTTGATCTAAAATGAAGCATTGGCAGGGAGTATTGAATTTTTTCTTTTTTATTTTCCTCTGCCAGCTTGCTTAATAAAATCCAGCAAATATCTTTGCAAACCCAGAAACTTTTTATTTACCCCAAGAATTTTATTTAGAAAATAATAAATCGGAATGTTTCCATATTTTTAGAAATTTCAGGGTTTCTAAAGGAAAATCAGAGCATATATGTGAGATATTTTGGCATTGCCAAATTGGCAGTGCTTGAATCAGAAATTGTCTATAGGAGAATATTCCCAGCTTACTGTAAAACCAATACAGAAACAATATAAGGATTTTTTTAAGAATAATAAGAAATATATCCAGGAGACTCTGGCCTGAGAGGCTGAGAGGATGTGGGGGAAAAAAACCAACACAGGAAACATAGCCAGAAAAATTGAATCAACCCAAGGACTTCAGATGTGTTTCAGTTTGCCAGACTGTAATTTTTACTAGAGATGTCAGAAAAATGAGGGGTGTGTATTAATGTGCAGTCTCTGGGCTGTTTTCAGCTTTCCTCTTTAACACAAAAAATATAGAATTATTACCAAAATGTATAAGCCAAGTCCCAACCCTGATAAACTGTTTTAATTTAGTTCCCTCAAACAGTTTCCATCATTTATAAATAATAAGCTTAAGAGCTGTGGCCATTTGCTGCACAACTTCTGGGAAGTCATTTTCCAGCTCACCTTTCTTTGCCTACCACAAGCCTGAAATCATCTGCAGACTCAACCTTTCACATCTCACTTCCAACTTTCCCTCTCAAGGAGAGCTCAGAGGAAACTCTCATTTTGTCAGCAAAAACGACATTGGCTCTCCAAGGGAAAAAACACAGCAGCTCACCAGGGACTCATTTCTTTAATATATTAAAATACATTTTTACATGCCAGGATATTCCATTGTTCTTTGATGTCCCAGCATGTAGCAAATGATTCCTGTGGCTGCTTGCAGGATGATGAGTGAGAAGGTAAGCTCTGTGCTTTCCAATTTTTTGCTTCTGCTTCGTGGGCCTTGATAAATAATTCATGGAGCAAAATTACTGTCCCAGAAAAAGGCAGTCTGTTTCATCAGCCCTTTCACACTTTATTGATTAACACATATAATTTTTTAATGTGCAACATCGCTGGAGTTTTGAAGAATGGGGAGTTTGTTGTTCTCTTTCACAGAATGCTCCAGCAAGGACTTCAGGAAAGCTGGGACAGCCATGAAAATATTCTTTCAGGCCAAGGAAAAATAAAACAGCTACAGTGGAAATGATGCTGTTATGGAAACATTTTAAGTTTCACCAGGTAATAAGAGAACAAATGTCAAATTATGGCGAAAGAATGATGATGAAGAAAATTGAATTATTTGAAGAGTTAAGTGCTGGATGTGCAGCCCCTGTAAATCCTCACTTTTTCTTTCCACTCAGCCTGATTTTTGCTGGTTGCAAATTTGCCCAGCTGAGGTGTAAAAGGGAAACAGGAAGAGGGATCTGTGATGGAAAATGGAGAGAACACTTTCAATTCCTGCATATTTTCAAGACTTAACAGGCATTTTAAGACTCTGTCCTTAAAATCTGCTTTAAGGCCAAGCCCCAATAAACCATCAGCTTCTGAACCTTGTTCCTAACTTGTCCCTTAAACCCCTGCTGTGGTTTTTGTTTTGTTTTGTTTTTTCCTACCACGTTTTTCAGTTTGTTTGAGGCTCTGAATTCCTGAAGAGGAAACTGCTCATCTTCAGAGTATTTGAATTTTTCTAATTTCTAGGCAGAGTTGAATTCCTGTTATTCCAGTGGATCCTCCCTGTCACCTCTGCTGTGGTTCCTCATCCCACAAATCCTCCTGGAAGGTTTTCTCCTCACCTGGCCCAAAATGTTCTTGATTTTTAATAGAGCCCGACTCCTTTGGGCTTCCTGGCACTGAGCACTGGGCAAGTTCTGAAAGAAAAAAAAATTTAAAAAATATATAACCTACTTCCAAAAGTCTGCATTGTGTGAGAAATTATGGCAATTGTTCTCCCAGGTGTTAATCAGCTCTTTTTGATGTGGTGGTTGGAACTTTTGTAAAGAGAAATTTCAAATATTTGACGGTGACTGCCAGCAGATTTGATACAAACCTGGTCAGGGATGAACTGAGTGTTTCACCCAGAAATAAAGGAAATTTTTTACAGGGAGCATTGAGTTTGTCAAATTTATAATGCAAAAATTAGATATATTTTGGGAGTGTCAGAAGAAGTGTTCCTAGAATTTTCAAAACCCAATCCATACCTGTTCTGGAGCTGTTTTAATTCAAAATTAGTATCCAAAATATCTATTGAAGGTTGTCAAGATTATCAACAAAAACCTTGGAAGGGCTAAAATGCTTTCCTCTGATCCAACATTAACTTTTATTCTTTCTTGCAGAATATTTTAGAACTTTTATTCTAATATAAATACAATAATGCTAAACACACCAATATTTCTTTACCAGTTATTTGAAATATTATAAATGTATATAAGTGTATAAATGCTTGAATTTGTGAAATTATTGTAGTGATTCCATTTTGATTGATGAACATGCAGAGCATGGATTCAGACCCTTTATTTTCCTAAAGGAAGAACACTGATAAATTTTAAAGACAGATTTAAAAACTGAGGGATTTTTCAGTTAAAAAAAAAAAAAAAAAAAAAAAAAAGAAAGATACTTTATGTATCATTCTTTGTATTTTTAAGCAGACACTAAACAGGGTTGTACTTTATTCCAGATGCATCTAGGCAAGTTTCCAGTTAGGTATTTATTTAGAAAAAAAGACATTTGATTTACAAGGCCTCCAGGATGTGTTCCACTTCATGAAAAGAAATTAATGTAATTTTGAAAGCTGAAGAAAATGGCTGTAATTGCAGTGTGCTTGTAATGGGATTCTTGTGACAAAGCAGCTGCCAGGTGATGCAGAACCCTGTGCAAAAAGACATTTTGTGAAATGCATGGTTCTGTTGTGCTGTGTGCTTTTACTCAATTCCCAACCCCAGCCCAGCCCTGAGTCTGGCAATAATAAAATTCTGCAGGAAAAGGAGCAGCAGTTGCACATGAGCCTTGTTGATGTTGCATTTATGACTCCATGATCTGTGAGGTTATAAACTTTTGGTGGTTTAGCTTGTTTGATTTGAAAAATGGGAGCAATATTTTTACTGCAGTTTTATTTTGTTCAAGCATGGTCTTGCAACGAGCTTCTGGAGCCTGCACTGAAAACATCAGTGTGTTTGTTAACTTTTACTAGAACTTGGTTTTTTACTTTGGCTTCTTAAAGCTTTTACTTACCAAAAGCACTGCAACTCATATTGACAATTACTGACTGACTTACTTCTGCTAAAACTTAAATTTACACCTCTGCTTCATGTGTAAGTAACTTAACATACTTTAATCCATCCAAAAACTTCAATTCAATCCCTACACCCTAATTTCTGTCTAAAAAAATAAATTAAAAAAAAATCTAATTCACTAACTCCACCAATGGTCCATTGGTTTATGGCTTTGTGATCACATCCTACCTCTCTCTCCCCCATAAAATTTGTTCCCTGACCAGCTGTGAGATTACTGGTTTAGGATCTCTATTATCCACATTATCCATTTATTATTGTAATGATGTCAGAGTTTAGGATCTCTATTATCCATTTATTCTTGCAGTGCTGTCAGGGTTTAGGATCTCTATTATCCACATTATCCATTTATTCTTGCAGTGATGTCAGGGTTTAGGATCTCTATTATCCACATTATCCATTTATGATTGCAGTGATGTCAGGGTTTAGGATCTCTATTATCCATTTATGATTGCAGTGGTGTCAGGGTTTAGGATCTCTATTATCCACATTATCCATTTATTCTTGCAGTGATGTCAGGTTTAATATCTCTATTATCCACATTATCAATTTATGATTGCAGTGGTGTCAGGGAGCTGCAGTTTGTGCCTCTGGAGCTTTTGGCAGTCATTCATTTCTGCACTGCAAATTTCTTTTCAATCATGCCAGGACAAGCAGCAGATGAAAGGTAAATATCTGTATTCCACTGCTGGACTGGCAGGAGCTCCCCTCCTGCTGCTGCTTTTTGGGATTAAGTGCTGGTTTATTCTATCCTGTTAAATAACTCAGAGTTAGAGGCAATTCTGAAGTGCTGTGGTGACTTTGATTACCTTGCAATAACCAGAAGTGCTCCAGATTTTGAAGAGCAGAAATTGGATGCTCTGCATAATTTTTCATTATTTCACTTAACTTTGATCAGGCTCTAAAGGTGGAATGAAATGCAAAGTGAATAAAATGCATGGAAGCATCAAATATTTCACGTTGTGATGCAGGTTTGGAACATTTGGGGTTTTTCTGAGGGTTCCCTGGCTGGGGAGCAGAGGCAGGATGGGCACAGAGCTCTCTGGGGTGGCTGCTGGGGAACCCTGCTGGGAATTCAGCCACACCTTCAACAATCCCCAGGATAATCTCAGCTTAAAAATGAATTTTTGGTACATGAATTTTGATCCAAAATACTGAATTCTATTGTTCCACTCACCAGAACACTGAGCCAGCCCAATTCATTAATGAACAAACAAATTTTTTCTTCTTTTTTTTCTTTAAAAAATTACTAATACTTGGAACCTGTTGATATTTCGTTGGCAAGTTCAAATATCAATCCATTTCTGCCAAGAGGTTTAACTTTGTTCTTATTCTGAAATTGGAAAATTTCTGCCCACATCTCAGCAAAATTTACTGCAAGTGAGTAAAACATTTTGGATCTTTAAAATGCTGCTTCAACTCAGACCTGAGTGGAAACAAGGAACTTTTTCTTCCTTCCAAATCTTGTGTTGTAATGACAGTAAGATGTACCCAGAGGATTTTTGGTTCAAAGAGGTTTTCCCTTCAAGTTTTGGATTGGTTTTGGGTTTAGCAAATATAAATGAATTTTTTCAAGGAGAAAAAAAAAGGAAAGTTACTTAAAGATGGGAAGAGAAGCATTATGGGACTGAGTTGGTGTGTTGTTTGAGAAATCATAATAATAATTGAAATTAGATATTTCTGCTGAAGAAGAACTGATTAAAAACCAACTATTGCACTTGATCAGATCCTAGAGTTTGACACAAAGTTGGCCAGAAATTCCCTCATTATAATGAGCATTATTCTCAAGAGATTCCTTCTGAGCTTTAAGAAAATGTAACAGGTATTTGAATATAATAACTAGTATGTTTAAAGAAGGGAGATTTGCTGGAATCTCTTGGTTAGAGCCTCAAGCAGCTTTATGAACTTTCTGTGAAAATCCTAATGGGGAATTCACTTGCTGGAGTTATGGGCCTTGATATTTTGAGTCAGTGATGACATCCAAAGTAAAAAAAAAGTTACTAATCCTTGGAATTTGGTTTAAAAAATCTATCAACATAACTAACAAGTAGTTATGGTTGTGTATTTTACCTTTGAGAATTTTTAAATGCTCCTGGTCATTCAAGGAGCAGCTGTTAATTGGGGTATGATTTACATAAAAGAAGAAAACTCGAGTTGTTGATTTATGTTGATAAAATCAGTTTTGGCAGCTGTTTTATTCCTTCTTTTGTCAGAAGTTTTGCTCACCACTTGTCACATGGAGACAGAGAGAGGACAATAAACATCTGTAAATGATGCTTTTTTGTAATTAAGTAATTCAGAAGGCCCCATTTGATTGAACTTCTAAGCTTGGGTTTTTTAGTTTTGTGTAGTTGTTGCTTTTTTTTAGTCTCAATGTGGTTTGACAAGATGAATTCTTACTTTGTAATTATGTCTGTGCTAAATTCATTTTCCACTGATCATAATTCTTGAGGGAAATCTACTGTGTCAGAAGGAGTTTTCTGGTTAACAGATATAACCAGAGCTTGCTTTGAAATGTGTGAAATGTTTCAGTCCAAAAACAAATTAAGAGCATTGTGATTGCATATTCAAGAAACTTCTCCAGCATCACATTTCATAAGGAGTTCTAGTTTGAAATCTACTGTCACTTGCAAAAGGAGATGTAAAAGAATGAGAAAACATCTCTGGCATCACACAATTATATCTAAATAACTAAATTTATCTTAAATACATGAAGATTATAGTTTGCAATCTGTCAGGGCTCGTCTCTGTAACTGAGGGACATATTTAGTTTCTGAAAAGCAAAAAGCTGGTAATGACCTGTTTTTTTACACCATCAGTGCTGAAGGTTTTTCTGGTCTGAATTTAAATTTTGATGTAATCAAGTCCTGTTCTTTTCTGAAAATCTGTGACTCTGCCACCCCTCAGCTGGGCTGGCTCTCTGGGCTTTCCTCTTCTCATCCTTCCTTCCACAATCATTTCCTCCCATCCCTCTCTGCTGGAGCCCTGTCCCAAATCTAATTCTTAAGAGCCTATCAAGGAGGGATTATTTTATATATTGATTTATGTATTGATGCTTATACATGAATATTTTAGCTGATACAAATGGGAAAGGATTACATCAATTTAATTTTCTCCCACCACCCCATTCATTCTTGATGCTCTTTAGAACGTGTCAAGCCAGCAAACATAATTCTTACATGGGTCAGAAACATCTCTAGAGCAGCTTCATGTCTGAAGCCCTGGATATAAAAATATTTGCTGCATTTGTGACCCAGGTGAGCAGCAGCAGCTCTGTCCTGGGCTGGGCTCCAGGACAGCTTTTCCAAGCCATTCCCAGCTCCCTGCAGAGCTCTCCTCACTTCTCCCCAGTGCTGGAAGCTCCCAGAGCTCTTTTGTCTTGAGCTGGCTGTGGTTTGGCAGAACATGTTTTATACCAGCTGTAAAGCCCTGTGGAGTGGTGCTAACCTGCTCAGCTGTCAGGGAACTCCTATTTCACAGGGCTTTTAGGTGGCCATAACTGCTGCTCCATCATTTATAAAATAGTGCTGGGGCTAGGGGCTGGTTATGCAGCTTATATATGGACTCAATATTTCCAGAGAGAGTGGCTGAGATATCAATGCCCTAACCATGCAAAATGACAGGACACCCATCATCATCTGGTTAATCCTCTGCTGATACTGTGGAATGTTGGCCTTTCTCACTGTCTGTGAAATCAGCAATCAAGAAAATCTCAGTTTTCCCCCCCCTCTGAATGAGACAGATCAATCAGTTCAAACTGAGGACAGCGTTCTGTACAGCAGAGAGAAAAGAAATGTTTGCAAACTAAATGGATGGCAAATTTCTCTGTGTTTTATAGTCCATCATAGCCCAAAATTGAAGTATTTATGGCTGGTGGTGGGGGAAGCAGCCAGGGAAGCAGAGTGCACATATTTCTGGGAAAGGGAACATAAAGAGCCTGCCTTGGAACACCAAATGCTTGTAGACACTTTATTTTTGAAGCTTTCAGCTCACACATTTTGAGATCCACTGTTTCATCACTGTGTGAACCAAAGAAGACTGTCAGTGTCTAGACTGCATCTACACAGTCGTGTGTCTCTTGATTAATGGCTGGAATCTGCAGATGAATTGCTGGGATTTTGTCCTTGAGAGCAGCAGGAGGAAGGTTGACAGCACTGAATGGTATTTCTTCCTGTTAGACACGTTCCTTGAAAAAACTGATCTTCTTCTGTAGTTACTGAAACAGTATTTCTCTTGATTTTATTGCCCATTTCTGCCTTTTCCTTGAATAAATGTGATCCTTTGCTGTGATCCCCTCAGCCAGGCAGAGCAATCCCACCAGCCATCAAATCCCCTGATTGGAATCTGGGACAAAAATCTCTCAAAAAACCCTGAAGATTTATTGAAGAATAAAATCCTTGAAGCTTCCAGCATATCAGAAACTGGCACTGCAATGGTAATGGTGGAATGGACAAAGATTGTGTTGCCTTTCCTAGCCCATAAATTTGTCCAAGGAATAAAGCCTTCCTTGCAAGCCTCAGTTAATCAGGGTTTTTTAAGCACTGTCTCAATATTCTGAGGGCTTTATTTCTTCAGGATGAATATAAATCATTCTCCCAATACAAGCAGATTTCAGTTAAATGTCACATTCAGATGAATTATAATGATCAGTGACAAAATACACGACAGGAAAAAAAGTCTGGAGAGGAAAATTCGTATAATGAATTGATTCCAGGCTTGTGTTTTGGAATTAGGTGGCCAAGTAGGAAAGAGGAAAGTTAATCTGTTCTTCATGATGGAATAACTGGTTTGATTCCAGGAAACCAGGGAAGGTGTAAATAAAAATCACTGAATTTCTAAGCATTTACATCAAGAGGAGGGCTGTCTTTGTAAATCTGCTACCACTAATATTAGTTAATATTTTTAGGGTTGGTTTGATTCAACCTTCTTAAGAAAAAAAAAAACAAAACAACAAAACAATTATAGTTGTTTTTTTCCTTGATAAAATTAACAGGCAGAGATCAGTAATGTTTAAGTATTGATTTTCACAATTGTGTAGCCAAAAACCTTTTCTGGATAAGAGATATTTCAGAGTACACATGGAAATACTCATCCATTTGGACTGAATTAAGAAGAAATAATTAATTTATAGCTCTTCCACTCTGGTCTTTTATTACTGAAATGTCACATTAAGAAACTTGTAAGTCATTGTGTTAAATACATGAAGCTGGAGGGAAAAATAGGAGTTGGTGGTTTCTCTGTGCTCCTCTGAGAACACCCCTGTGAGTAAAGCAATTGTAACACAATTGTAAAATCTTGTGCTGTCTTCAGCCAAGAATAGCTGCAGATACTTCCCCACATATATGAATTTGGTAAAATATATGAATAGGTAACAAAATATGGATAGAATGGTATCCATATTCCAGGGAGAGAACATTGTCCCACGTTTCAGACAGGAATATTTTATGAAATACTTACGATTTAATGGGAATCCACTAAAGGGGGTCAGGCAGAAAGCCACAGATATTTCTGCAGATGTTTTGGTGTCAAATATGACTCAGGAGGAGACCCAGGAAAGCTGCAGTTCTAACCAGAGCTCTCCTCTAATTTATAACATCTTTGTGGTGTCAATTCCCACCCAGCAAACAGTAATAATGCTCTCAGATGGAAGATTAATGAGCAGAATTCATGCACCACTGGGCTGGAAATGGGATGGAAACCTGGGGTTTGGGCACTGCAGTTACAGAAAGGAGAATAGCAAATGTTCTTGAGAATGTTGCAGTCTGACTTAGAAACTTTTACCAAAGTTGCTGCTTAAAAAAAAAATAAAATAAAAAAAATATTTCTACTCATGGATTATGTAAATTTTATTTTACTTAATTATGTGTGTGAATATGTGACAGTTGTGCACCAATGTCCTGCCAGGACTTTTTGCCTCCCAATCAAACATTAATGAAGCAAATCACTGCTCTGGAACTGCTTATCACATCTGCTTTTAAATATTTCAAATTAAAAATAGACTAGAAATGTATTTTCCATGCTTCCTAATGATGTTCTCCCTCATTGACTCTCGTTTGGAGTAGAAGTTTTGAGTGGGAATTTGAAAATTGTGCCATTTGGAGTTTTAAGGGTGAAATGCTGGAGGTGGGGACATTTCCACCTTGAGCTGCTCCTCTTACATTCCACTCATCTTTAAAAAAATACTCAAGTGGATGGTTGAGCATGCTCAGAATTTCTTAAACTTTTTTTAGCCTTTCTCTGCATATGGAGAGAGAATAAATAAGGAAACAAATTTTTCATTTGGTCTTAGAAAATGTGACCCTCCTCTTCTGGATCCATTTGGGTGCTGTCCAAGAGTTCCCAAGGCAGGAATTTCCTGGTTAATGGGGATGTTATGGACTCTGGGACTAACTTTGGCTAAATCTGGAATGCTCCCCAGCTCTGGGAAGGCAGAAATGTTTGTCCTTTATTGCATCACTTTTGTGGATAATATTCTGCATGGTGACAGCTTATTTTCTTTGGATTTTCGTTATAAATATTCTGTCAGAGATATTTAAGAATCTTATCAAGGTTCAGTGGGCTCCATAATCCCTTTATACTGGAATCATTGCTCAGTAATAACCAGACAAGCAATAAAGAAATCAATAGCTGCTCCAAAAGCACAGTCTGTGCTATGAAAATCTGCTTTTCCTTCTCATAACACTAATAAGGATGGTGGAGCTGATTTTGGTAGCTCTGTCCTGCCCATCAATCACAACTTTCTGTGCAAGACAAACTCACCACAAGCTGCACTGGGGCAGGAAGATGGGAAAGGGGAGTTGTGCTGGTGTAAACCCCTGTCTGTTTAATTTTTTACAACATTTGAATCAGCAGATTTGTTCTTTTTGCATGCAAATGGTTCTGCAGGATGAAAATCACTCACTGAGAGGTTGCACCTTGCTTTCAGCTGAATTAAAGAGCATTAAGTGAAAAAGATTGATCTTTTCTTTTCCAGCATCTCAAAGGCAGCAAGATCTCCACCTGCTCAGAGTTTAAATGGCTGCACAGATTTCTGCAGTGTCAAGAAAAGGAGTGAAGGAAATAAAAACTAACTAACTAACTAACTAACTAACTAACTAACTAACTAACTAACTAACTAACTAACTAACTAACTAACTAACTAAATAAATAAATAAATAAATAAATAAATAAATAAATAAATAAATAGGAACCTAAATCCCATGTCATTCCCACCTCCCATTCTCCCAATGCCCAACCTGGCCTTGGACATTCCAGGGATCTGTGCCAGCCCTGCCCACCCTGCCAGGGAACAATTCCCAATATCCAACCTAAACCTCTCCTCTTTACTTTAAAATATTTTCCCTCTGTCCTACTTAGAAGGCAGCAGGTTTTAAGGGCTACATAATTTTAACTGCTGAATAATGGAAGAAAAAGTCTGTTAATTTTTTTGCTATGTGTTGTTCTTAATCAAATTGATTTCTTGCTTGAAATATTAACCATTAATTTATGGTTAATACTGAGAGGGATAAAGTTTTTTCCCTTGTCAAAATAAAATTTGTTTCTAATAATAATGAGGTTGTCACTTTTCCTATTTTCTCTTTGCTTGCTCTCATGTTTCTCCAAAATTGATGTTTTCTGATTCTATTGTTAAATACAAAATTGAGCACACAAAAAAGAAAAATCAATCTCATTAATTACATGGCAGCTTTGTCCAGAATTCATTAACAATAATGTCTTATTTTCCAATGTGCATTCTACATGCATTATTTGCATTCACAGACATCCATCAACAAGGGGAGGCTGAGATGGGACATGGAATAAAATGATAGTGACCTTCTTATGGGTAACAGAATTCAGATAAATGGTGAAGTCACCAGTTCATGACAGATCTCAGGCTCTCAGTCCCAAACTGGAGATCCAAGCTTTGGCTTTGGGACAGAATTCCAAGGGCTCATTTAGAGAATTCCTGTTGGCATCCTTCAGACAAATCACCCTCAGCAAAGAATATTATACTTAATTTTTTTTTCTCTTTGTGGAGGTATTTTTTTTGTGTGGCTCTTTTTGATTTGGTTTTTGTTTTTTTTTTTTTTTTTTTGGTTGGTTTTTTTTGTAGGTTTGGTTTTTTGTAGGTTTGGTTTTTTGCATTGATTTTGACCTTTCCTTTAAACACACAGTACTTGATATTTTATTACATTTTTAATTTTTTGTGAAATCATGTGAATAGCGGTGGTAGACGTCCAAACCCATTTTCCAGGTGCCACAATCAGCAGGAGAGGAACCAACATTGCAATAAATAAAGTAAATTTGCACAGTAAATTTTCTGTCTCTGTTTTGGACAGAGTCAGAATGAACAGTCAGTGCCTGAATCTTGATATTTACAGACTTGGGAATTTTCTCAGGGGTGTTCTTGCAGATTTTCCTGATTCCAGGGTTATCCTGGAGCACATGAAGCTGCTGTGATCCCTTCCCAGGATCTCACCCTGAACTTTCTGAGTGCAGTGACAAAAATGCTCTGGCAGGTGAGAACTCAGTCAGAGGCTCCTCCCCACTGCTTCCAGGACCTGCAGCATGGATCCTCTGCTGGCTGGAACCATGAGTTTAAAAAAAACATAAATATTTGGGCCTTAGGTTTAAATATTCAAGGAATTCTTAGGCAAAGACCCAGGGTTTGTTTCCCCTTAGTGCAGATGCCAATATACTGGATTTTTATTCCCAGTATCCACTGTCCCCTTTTCCTGATTCTTACTGTTTACTATCCATCTTGTGTACTATTTAAATTAACACATGTTAAATGCATGTTAAAAATATTATCTTTATATTTTACCCAGATCTATGCAAGGAAAAGCAGAAATACTTTTGGTTCCATGTTGATGTGATTGTGACATAAATATTATGGACTCTGTCCCATCTTCAGAAACCAAATTCCATGGAAAACACTGAATTATATTTGGTAGAACTTTTTGTAAAACAGCTCCAGACACCACATTTTGTGAGCTTCCTTTAAAGTCTTTCTAGGAGGGCAAAATTCCTTCCTTCTTCTTGCAAAGATGAGATTTGAGTTACTAATGATAACAAATAGTCACTAATAATGGTCACACATGTCTTTTCTTCAAATGAGTCGTTTGGATTTCGAGACCTTCAAATTGTTTGATCTCTGATTTACCCAACAGCCACCAAGGTTAATGCTTAATAAAGTCAGATGCCCTTTTAATAATCACTTCATTAAAAGTGAGCAGCAAAAGGTACATTAAATTAAAGTGTTTGTGATATGGGATCAATTTGGTGGAATCCCAGAGGCCTCCCTGTGCCTCATAAAGAGCTCTCCACTTTGAACACATCCATAAGTGACCCATGGAGAATTTCTGTTCTCTTTAATTTGAGGAATTTAAATTGCTTTTATTGCCTCCAATGGTGGGAAGTACTGAATGAGGGATAAATTGTCCTGGAAAGGAATTAAGCTGTGGGTGTACAGCTTTAATAATTGATACCCTTGCAGCATTCAGAAAATGAGCTATTTGTAAATGGGAACAAAATTAATAATCCTATTCCTTAGGAAAAAATTTCCTTTTGCCTCCTATAAGTGGGTGGGATTTGTAGAGGCATGAATGAACATATTCTGGATTATTCATGAATTGAGGGGAAGGATAAAATCCTGATTTCTTGGCCCATTCTGAATCCTTGCACCTTATAATTATTTGGATGAGGCTCTAAAAGCTTTTAGTGCCCTGCTGTTTGCTGATTAGCTGCCTCCAGGTGTTACAGTAGTTTTGCTATTTAAAATAAATAGGAAGCAAAACTAAAAATATTTTTAATGTCTATGGTGATCTTGTGGTTGCTGGGTTTTTTTTAAAAAAAAGTAATTCAAAGATGCTTGTGAATGCTTAACAGAATTAATGGGTTTTCATAGCTCTATTCTCAATTAAAAATATGAGGATTTTTCCTTGTAGCTGCAGGTTCCTTCTCTTCTCTTCTCTTCTCTTCTCTTCTCTTCTCTTCTCTTCTCTTCTCTTCTCTTCTCTTCTCTTCTCTTCTCTTCTCTTCTCTTCTCTCCTCTCCTCTCCTCTCCTCTCCTCTCCTCTCCTCTCCTCTCCTCTCCTCTCCTCTCCTCTCCTCTCCTCTCCTCTCCTCTCCTCTCCTCTCCTCTCCTCTCCTCTCCTCTCCTCTCCTCTCCTCTCCTCTCCTCTCCTCTCCTCTCCTCTCCTCTCCTCTCCTCTCCTCTCCTCTCCTCTCCTCTCCTCTCCTCTCCTCTCCTCTCCTCTCCTCTCCTCTCCTCTCCTCTCCTCTCCTCTCCTCTCCTCTCCTCTCCTCTCCTCTCCTCTCCTCTCCTCTCCTCTCCTCTCCTCTCCTCTCCTCTCCTCTCCTCTCCTCCTTATTCCTGTAATTAAAATTATTCCAGGTTCTGGCCCATTTCTTTTGGATATTTCTCATTGCCAGACCTGAATAACCAGACCTTGCTTTGGCCTTTTACATTTTCCACTCCCTCAGTTATGACTGGGAGCTGTAATTTATCAAAGGCACAATGAGAGGTTATCAAAGTCTTGTTTCAGTAGAAGAAAGAGGAACATTACCCTCCAGAGATAAATCTTTCATTAAACTTTACAAAGACCTTAAGCAGTTTCTACCCTATTTATCTTCCCTGCCTTTCTTCTTCATGCTCCAGCTGCCAGTGTTTAGAAAGCAGCACAGGGCAGGGAGCCAAAACAGGAGCAGATTTCCCAGCCAAGTGGAGAAATTTCCCCTTCCACAGCACACATTTGACTTCATAATTAAAACTGCCTTAACTTCCAAAATTATTATTTTTCTGTGTCATGAGGCTGTCCTGTGCAAGACTGATATTTTTAGAATGCAGAGAATGTCAAAGAAAATATTCACAGAACACAAAAGATTGATTTGGTGAGGAATAAACTATTGTTTTTATTTGTCTTGTTTAGGAATTTAATGTCATTTGCCATTTTGTCAGGTTGATATTGGAATATTAAGGAATTGGATAAGGAATAACCTTCACTAGAACTTGTTCTACTCTGGCATCTTAAACCTTTTACTTACTAAAAACACTGCAGCTCTCACTGAAACTTACTGACTTACTTATTACTTATTTATCCTAAAACTCAAACTTACACCTAAACTTATACTCAAACTTATTCTTTTACTTAAACTCCCATTCTATGTGTGGGTGGTTTAACATGTTTCAGTCCATCCAAGGGTTTTATTTCAATTCCTGCACTCTGGTTTCTGCCTGGAGGATTCAGGCAGCCCTTGTCTCACTGACTCCAACACCAAAATGATGAAATATTTCATGGATCTGTATCTTACCCCTGTGTGGGCTCTGTAACAAGTGTCTGGAATTATATTTCGTTGATTAATTGGTTCTGTCATGAAGTTGTATGAAATTACATTTCTTTTCAAAGTCTCCTCCTTTTCTCTGTGAAACAGTGATTTATTTAATGGCTGTAATGTACCCAGGCCAAATCCATTTAATGTTGTTATATCTATATTGAAATCCCCTAATTTATTCATAAAAAAGGTATTCTCCCTTTTATTGAAGGATTTCAGTCAGAAGATAAGTGAAGCTTGACCTCTGCTACTGCAGTGAACCTTTTCAAAATGTTTAATAAAATTTAATATTTAAATATAGAAATATTTTGTTTTATTTTCCAAAAAAATTCATAAGGATCAATGAAGAACAATGGATATGAAGTTATTTTCAGTCCAAAATACCACATGAGGAATTCCAAAGGTCTGAGAAGGGAGGTTCAGGAACCTTTTAAAGTGAGAATTGTTCTGTGGGATTTCTCTGTGGTTTCCATTCTCCCCAAATTCAGTCCTGACCTTGCAGAACTCGAGCAGCCCTGGATTTGCTCAGGATTTCAGGGAGTTTGGGCAGGGCTGGGATTTTGGAGCTGTGTGAACTTTACCTCTGGTGACCCAGAGCCACAGGAGGGGTAAAATAATTCTGACTTTGTTTGCAAGCAGCAGCTGCAGAATGGTTGAGATGAAACCTCTCACTTCTCTTTTTTTTTTCCTTTTTTTTTTTTAAGTGACTTTAATACATTTTTATAGTGTCCTTGCATTAAAAAACCTTCCAAAATAACATTTCTGCCCTGACTCCTGCTCTCCCTGCTCTTGCCAGGATATTTCTGAGCTGGTTTTGGTGCCATTTAGACAAAAACATGTCATTGTGGGTTATTTATTTTCATTTCCTCCCCTAGCTTGCCAGGTTTCCTGGCCAATGCTCAACTCCTGAGTGGCACTGTAAAACCTTTTCTCTGTCAGTTGTTGCTGTGAGTGCTCCAGAGAGCCTCTCACCCCAAAGAGCAGGTAAAATTTGGGATATTTCTGGAGGTGCATCTGTCTGGGTGATCCCAGTGCCAGATTTAGGATTTTGGGAATGGGAGCTGAGACAACAGTGCTAAAATTTAATATACAGTGATGTGGTGTGGCTGTGCTGGTATTTGAATATTGTAAAAATCTGGAAAAAATTTAATTTGAAGAGGATTCAGTATGGAGGAGTGGTCCTTGTTGTGGGGGCAGAGGGCTGTAGTGGTTACAGCATCCTGGGAATTTTCATCCTGGAAAAATGATCAGCCTGTTTTTTTCCAGGAGAAGACACTCCTGATGGCAGCTCTGAGATCTGGATTTTGGGGAAGGTAACTCAGCTCCTGCCATCAGGGAATGGTGAATCTGGGATGGGGAGGGAGGCACAGAGTTCCACAGAGCCTGGCAGGGGATCTGTCAATAAAGGGAATTTCTGCAAATGGAAGGAAAACAATTATGGGAGATTTTGGGAGGTTTTTCTCCAAGTTTTCACCCATATAGTGCCTTGTTCCCAAACTCTTACAACAGCTCTAAGGTAAAGCAGGTTGTAGAAAACATTAAGAAATTTCTTTTTTAATAATTTCCCAGTACTTTACTATGGGAAGTTAGTGGCAGAGCAGCCCTGACTCCATCACAAGTCAAGAGCAGGGCTGTGAGTTTGCAGATTTTCCCCCAGGAGCCCAAAGGAGGAGGAATTCACCAAATCCAGCTTTGAGGCTGGGCTTTGTGGGAAGCTCCCGTTTATTTTCAAACATGAGGTGCTAACAGGGAGTGAAGCTTTGGCTCATTTCAGCCACTCCTTTCTGCAGCCACAGCTCCTTCCCTTAATGACTCCCAGACAAATGCAGCAGTTAATTAAAAATCTAAAGACATTAAGGGCAGTGCAATAATCCTGAGCCTGCTCTGAACCTTGTGCTGTGATGCTTTGCTTTAAAGTTTGCTACGTGGAAATATTTTTACTGTGGAATTGAATGTGTAAAGCTCAAATAAAGGAATAAGTCATCACTCCTCCAAGGAAGCCAACAAACTTTGTGTATCTTTTATTTTTTTTTCAATTGTAGTTTTTAAACTTAAGTCCTTTTTGTCTTGGTGCTGTTGCAGTGTAGAGTTCCCAAATAAGCTGAGAATAGTCTTGTGAATCTCTGATGAGACAGGCAGCTCTTTTATTTTTACCTGAAAGACAAAAAGGGCAGGAAGGCAGCAAAAACTTCAGCTGAGCTCAGAGAACAACTCGAAAGCTTCACATAATGAGCTGTTTAAATAATGTCACAGATTTTGCCATTGTCAAATTAGGCTATTTCTATTTTTTCATGCCTTATTTCACTTGTAGGTACCTAAAATATTGAAGGCTTCACTTACTGACGTCTTTTCATTGGGGAGGGGATTAACCTAAAATAGAGTGAAAGATCACAACAAGGTTGTGGAAGTTAAAGGTTACACAAGGGGGTGAAATTTCATTTACACCAACTAAACCTTCCTGACCTTTGAGGTCAATACGTTTATAGCTGGTTTATTCCACCTCACATGTTTTATTAAATAACAATGAGTGCTGGGATTTCAGACACCACAATTCCTCCTCCCTGCTTTGGTTGGCTGAGGTTTGTGAGAGAAGGACAAGGAGAATTCCCTTTATTTCCAGGATCACTCAGGAGGTGGAGACAAAGAACTAAAATTCCTCTTCTTGGCTCTGGGTATCTTGGTTTAAATCACCCGAACCCTGATTTTTATTTTGGGCTGCCTGGATTAAATCAAGCTGCTCTGGGGATGTGCAATTGTGGGGTTTGTTCTCCCTCTTGTGTTCATTCCCAACCCTCATTGCACTCAGAGCCAGGAAAAGTCATTTTTGAAGCTGTTCCTGCTCTAATTCTTCTTGTCACGGGTGAGAAAAATCGAGTCAAATTCTTGCTGAGTTACTTAAATTACTTTTCAAAACGAGATGTAGAAAACTTACAGGAGATTCTATTTCTCTGCTGAAGGAAAAGAGTGGAGAGCAGAAAGGGGAAGTTTCTCTCTTGTTAAGAATTTGCTCTCATAAAAATTTTCTGTCCATCCTTGTGTTTTTCATTTGGTTCCTGCACCACTAATGGTTTCTGGAAGTGAGAATTTACACAGCAAATGGAGTGCTCCACTGAGCAATGTGCTGGATGTCCAGAATTTGTGATGAATAAGATTCTCCCACATAGAATTACTTGCATAATTTCAAGTTATTTCAAGTTTACATTAATTATTTGGGATCTTTGAGAGCGCCATTTTATCCTCATGTATTTTCTTCTGTAAAATCTGGCACTGACCTGAATAATTCTGGAACTGCAGCCTGATTTTCTTAGGACAGGGGACATGGCAGTGATAATAATAAACAAAAAAAAAGATAAAATTAGTGGAAAAAGGCAGATATGACCATAAAGAATTCTCTGTAAATATTGACCAGGGTGTATGTAGTTCACTGCATTAAAATGAAACACAGCCCAAACCTTTTTCTGCTACCACTTTACTGACCCCAGCCTGTAAAATGCTCAGGGGTTGTTCAGGATCCCAGTTGATTCCCTCTGCTCTTTCCTTGAGTCAGAACATGAATTTCTGCACATCCTCTCATGTGTGCATTGCTTTTTCAAGCCTTGGAACATAATTCCTGTTTTTTCAGGTGGTGCAAATCCCATCAGGAGTGACAGCTGGTTGTACCCCGTGCCCCCCACGCTGGGTGACTTTTCCTGGAGTGATTTTCCTGCTCCCAAATCTGCAGCCTGGCAGCTCTCAGTGCTGGGTTTGATGCTACAGGTACCCAAGGCAGCTGGATTTTCACAAGATAATTGGGTGTTCAGATGCAGAGGTGAACTTGCAGACAGATGTGAGAAGTCCCAGCAGGTGCTTACCTGAATTCCTTCCCCCCTGACAGAGTTTGGGAACCTCCAGTACTGGAGTGATGGGAGAATGCAGCAGGAAAAGCCATGGAAGGGCAAAGAGGCAAAGCTAAAAAAGCAACCAGCTCATCAAGTTTTTATTAATTACATCTTTCAGGAAAGACTTGCCCTGCTGAATTAAAGAGAGATTTGATAAGTGCAGTGTAGGCAGCACGTGTGAGGGTGTTGGACGTTGAGGGGTCGGTAATTAATGATCCTGCATCATTAATGGGCTCCATCAGGATTGCAGGGATGGGCTTGCCTGGTTTGGCAGAGGACTGGAGCAGAGGAGGATGAGGAGGAGAAGGAGAAGGAGAAGGAGAAGGAGAAGGAGAAGGAGAAGGAGAAGGAGAAGGAGAAGGAGAAGGAGAAGGAGAAGGAGAAGGAGAAGGAGAAGGAGAAGGAGAAGGAGAAGGAGAAGGAGAAGGAGAAGGAGAAGAAGAAGAAGAAGAGCTTTTCCTGGTGAATCACCACTGCACTGAGGAACCTGCACTGTTCCACTCTGCAGGTGTGACACAAACCTGCATTTTCCCAGTCACAGAATCATGGAATGGTTTGGGTGGGAAGGGCCTTAGATCCCACCCAGTGCCACCCCTGCCATGGCAGGGACACCTCCCTCTGGTCCAACCTGGCCTTGGACATTCCAGGGATCCAGGGGCAGCCACAGCTGCTCTGGGAATTCCATCCCAGCCTCTCCCCACCCTCACAGACAAGAATTTCTCCTGCTGAAGTGACACACTGTGAGTTTTTAAAGATCTCAAAAACTCTGTTTAAGGCAAGTGGACATCAGAGTTTTATCAGAGTCCAACTTCCCAACAAATCCAACTCTTTACAGTATTTTCCTACAATTTCCATACATTTATCTTGGTTTGCTTTGTCCTCAAATATTCAATGTACTCTTCAAACTCCCAGTGACTCTCATCAGATTGCTTTGCAGGAGGAACTGAGGAACACACAGAATTATTTTGGGAAGGGAAATACTTTCTCTAATTGGTGCTGCAGAAGGGCCCAGGTTTATCAGCATATGCTTGCATTTGGGGAGTCTGAAGTGCTGCTTTAATTGGGAACTAATTTGACAAAGAAAAGGGCAGACACGTTGTCTAAATTAAGGAACAGAGAAATAAATATGCCTGAAACAAAGTCCTGGTGGTGTTTAAATTTAGTAGGAAATAAAGATATCCATCTCAGAATATTTCAAAGGTATTGCTGTGAAGTCCCAGCTGCATCACAGAAATAAAACACTTTGTCATAGCTGCACATCTCAACAGAGTGAGTTGCTCAGAATACAGAGGCTTCATAAATTGGATTTTTAGAAATAAAACATACTTGATTTAGAAATAAAAATTGCTATTGTGCCATTGCTGTGGAATATCTGCTTCTCTGGCTGCTTGCCAGGCACAGCCTGGATCTGAGCTCTGCTGGATGAGGAGATTGATATAAAATATATCCTCCCATCTCTACATTTACATGTGGAGGGGTGTGTTAGGGGGAACTTCTCAGAGAGTGATTGAATTATTCTGGTTTTGTCATTGATCATGTTGGTAACCAGAGCACACAAAAACTGAGGGTTTAATAGCTGGGTTTGGATCTCATTGGTATTTTATGTATTTGTTTTCCAGGCATCCAAGGCAAAAAGGATGAGAAGCAAAATTCAGAATAGTCCATAGGGCTGAGGTGAAATGTGGAGCAAGGCTGAGCCTGAGGCTGTGCTTGAATTCAGGATTCAGCCCCTCATGGCTCTGGAGTGGACAACCACACTCTTCCCTCTGTTTTTAAAACTCCCTGTATTTCTATGTTCACAAATCCTCCCACAAAGTTTCCTCAGCACTGATCTTCCCCCCATTTTCTCAGGAGGATGTTACCTCCTTTTTCTAGCCCTGATCTAGTACCAGAGGAAGAATTTTTAATTTGTTATTTAATGTGAAAAGTTAACTTGAAAAACTTGTTCTGATTCATCTTCTGTGTCCAAAGAAAGTCTCTAAAATGATCTAAAAGTAAAAATAATTTCCTTCTGCCTTTCCAGGTCTGGATTCATTACAGGAATTGATTGACTTTGAGTGGCTGTAGAGCTGCCAGTGCAGTCTATTAATATATTCACTCTGGAGAGGTCCTGCCCTCTGTTAAATAACCACTGCTGCCACTTGATGGGACCTGTGGCCTTGTCATGGGGAGCTAAAAGAGACCCTGGCAGAACAAATGTCAAATCAGCTCAGCAGCTGGGATGTAAATTGAGTTATTCCTCATAAATGATGCAGGTTCCAGCTGCCCAAATCAGCCTGTTCCTGCTTTTGTGGGGCCACTGCTTTTCCTGCAGGGATGTGTGGGAATCATTCCAGATTCTTGTGCTGTTGGAGATTTTGTGTGATGTCTTAATCCAGTCAGGAATAAGACCAGAACATGGAAATGAACTCCCAAGGGTGGTTGGCAGGGGACAGGAGGAGCTTGGCCACCTTGGAAATGCTCATGGGGTTGGGTTGATATTCAAGCTGCCATAAAGGTTTCCTCCACTCTAAGATCTGCAGAAAGGACTGAAAAAGTGGCTCACAAACCTTTCTTTTCCTCCAAAGCAAATGGCTGAGTGGGGTTCAGTCTCTTCTGCTGAGGCACAAAAGATGAGAGGAAATGGCCTCAAGTTGTGCCAGGTTCTCATTGATTTTTAGAAAAAGGGTTTTCACAGGAAGGTTGGGCAGGTATCAGAGTCAGGGAGGTGGTGGGGTCACCATCTCTGGAAGTGCTCAAGAGGCTTCGGAATGTGGCTCTGGGGACAAGGTTTAGGGGTGACTGTGGTGGTGCTGATGGACTCGATGATCTTGAAGGTCCCTTCCAACCTTGAGGATTCTGTGCTTGCTGCTCATGGTTATTTTGGAAGCTCAGTCATGGAAAATATCCTTAAATAATTCTGCATCAGTGCTGTGAATGCAGGGCATGACTGCTCAGAGCTGGCACAGGACCCCACAGCATTGCCCATTTTCCTTTTCCTTGTTTTCTAGAAAAGAAAGGTTTCAAATCTTCCAGCTCTTACAAACTTTAGGGAGAATGCAGACAGACACAGAATGCTTTGAACTCCCATAGAAGAAGGCTGTTAAAGTCAGCCTCTGTTATAAATTTATTCTGCTGTGGTGGCTGTGAATGTCCAAAGCCAGACTTGGACTAGATTTATGTGGAGTCATACATTATGCATCAGCTATTAAAAAAATAGAAAAAAAGAAAAAAAAAAGAAAGAAAAGGCTTTATGATTTAGCACTAAATTTTTAGAAAATAAAAATTCTGCTGAAAAAGGAGCTGTGCAACATTAAAAATGTCAGGCTTGTGATCAACACCTCCTCCTCCTCTCAGCTGTCTTTGATGCATTTCTGTTTGGCCTCATGCTGGTAGGGGTTGTTAAATTTACATTTCATGTCGGAGTCAAAAGTCAACTCCAAAAGCTGTGGAATTAGCATTTAATTATGAAACAGTTAGAAAAACCAAGATAAGTAGGATTTTGGTTTTAGTAAAATAAGAGCCTAAAATCAGTTTTTTTGTGAAAGGTTGATTCCCTGGGCTGTGTTGGAAAGGAGCTCAGCACCTGGAATTTCACTCTCCATGAACTCCACCAGGATCAGGGGGATGGAGCAGCTCTGCTGGGAGGAAAGGCTGGCACAGCTGGCATTGTTCACCTGCACAGGAGAAGCTTTGGGCTGAGCTCAGGGTGGCCTGGAAAGGGACACAGGAAAGATGGAGAGAGAGAATTGAGAAGGGATGGAGGGGCAGGACACAGGGAATGGCTTCAGACTGACAGAGAGTGGGTTTGGATGGGATTTTGGGCAGGAATTGTTCCCTGGCAGGGTGGGCAGGGCTGGTACAGGTGCCCAGAGCAACCCAAGGCCAGGTTGGACATTGGGGATGGGACACCCTGGGACAGTGGAAATGTCCCTGCCATGGGAATGGGATGGGATTTAAGCTCCTTCCCAACCCAAACCATTCCATGATTCTGAGATCTCTGAGTGTCTTTCCTAATAAAGATGTTTCATTTTAAATAAATGTTTGATAACATCATAAAAACTCCTTCCCAAACAGCAACAAGTGAAGATGCTCCAGACTTGGATCAGGTAATTCTTTAAGCACAAATGAAACCAAGACTACTCAAGCTGAACTTTAGGGCAGAGCTGGGAGCTGCAATGAGGTTTGGAAAGAGAAAAGTGCTGGGAGCTGCTGGAGCTTTGACTTGGAGAGCCTAGAAATAAATAGAAACCCATCAGTGCTATATTTCGTGTTTGACAGCACTAAAACTTAATTAAATGGTGTAATTTTCTTTTTAAATTACAAAACAGCCCATAAATTGGGTAATTGTAAAACATTTCCACCGTGCTGATTAGAAAACTGAATTCACAAAGGGATTTATTTTAAGCTGAAGGAAGAAAAGTGGAGAAGGGTGAGAGGACAGCAAATGTGAAATGTTTTGAGTGGGATGTGTGAGACTGAGCAGGTCCTGGTACCCCTGTGCTCTGTCAGCAGCACTTCCAGGGCTCTTGGATCTGCTGGGCACAGCTGGGTAAAAATGGTCTCACTGTAAACAGGGAAAACATGAAAAACTCACCTCAATTCTGCAAACAAACATCAAAACTCCAGGGTTTGCTTTGCCCCCACAAACACATCTGGAATTTTCTGGGCATTATCATCTCACAGTCCTTAAGGAACGAGCCACAGTCCTGTGGGCTGTTGTTTCATTTCTGGATGTGCTCCTCTGGATGACCAAGAAATACAAGGTTGAGGTGGGTCAGGCACCAAAGTGCAACTGTTCCCTTCAGTGACAGAACACAGCCTTGCTCCTGTGGGAATGCACAAAAACAACACAAACTACCTTTAAAAAGTTGGGTTTTTTCCTTGGTTTTGTTATTTTTCCTGTTTTTTTGGGGTTTTTGTGTTTTTGTTTTGTTTTGTTTTGTTTTTTCGGTTTTTTTGTTGGGTTTTTTTGTTGTGTTTTTGGTTTTGGTTTTGGTTTTTTGTTGTTTTTTTTTAGTAGACTTGAACACAAAGATCAGCACTTTATGTCATCTTCTTTGGATGATTTAGGTTCAGTACTAAAGCCTAAATCCCATTTTATAGACTCACCAGCCTGAGTCTCTGCTAACATCCAGGTGTCTCAAACTCAGCTGCCACAGCAGTTTCAGCCCTAATTTTCAAGGAAGGATGACCTGGGCCTGAAAAAAAGGGTTGAAACTTGTCTGGGAAAAAAAAAAATGATTAAAAATTGGTGTTGCTCATCTGTTCTGCATCTCATTTACTTACACTGTGCTCAGATGGGAACTTCAGGGGGTTCAAAATCTGATGAGCATCTGCACTTCAGGCAGCCCCTGACATCCAGATTTCCTTTGAAGCTCTGGGTTTTATCACTTTTACACTAAAAGGACATGATCCTGCCATCTTTTTTTCTGGAATTTTTAATATTTATGCAGCTTTGGGGTGAATTACAACTAAATAAATCCAGTTTATCTTTGTCTCAGATGTGCCTAACAGGGAGAAGGGTGAAAGTCTTATTTGGATTAATGTCCCACCAGTTTTGTGTGAGGGATATTTACTAATAATGTGTGCAAATACTGAGGAGAGTTTAAACAATTCATTGTGGAAATGACATGAAAAAAAAAAGAAAAAAAAAGAAAAATAACCTCAGTGTTATACTTTTCATTGGGAAGGTCTAGGAATTTTCTCTGCTCTTTGTTTAACATAAAGGAAAGTGATGTTGGATTTGTGACTGTCTAGAAACTTAAACTAATGAAAATAAAGCTGTAAAAAATTATGTTCCTCATATGTAGTTATTGGAAACCTTAACTAATTTCCAGTAGTTGTTGGAAAGTTATGCCACAGAGCAATTACTGCATATTTTAATGCTTGCTTCTAATTAATTTGTACAAAATATACTTTCTCAGCCTTTTTATTGGTGTGGCAAATTTACATTGCTTTTTTTTTTGCACCCTATATATTGCAGCTCATGTAATTACTGCTCCTCCTGCTGAGCAATTAGTGAGAAGGAGTCCCAAAATTAAACTAAACTGAGCTCCAGAGCTGCCTGTGAATTTCTGCTGGAGATCCTGAGCAGTGCCACACATGAAGACATCAAATCCTCCCTACTAAAACTGTAGGCTTCAGCTTTAGAGTTGCTAATCAATTTAATTGATTTAATAGGCTATTAATTGATTTAATAGGCTCTTAGTAGGCTACTTATCAGCATTCCCTAAGCAAGACTGGAGAGTCAAATCACTTCATTTTCTTTTAGTGCCCAAAGACTTTGAGCAGCTTGGATGGTTTTTACATCTTGCTGTGCACAAAAAATAAATCCATTTATTAGACAGATAAAAAATAGAGAGAGATTTTCGTTTCAACGTGTGTCTTTAAAGAGCTTGATTATTTTCCACATGTTTACCTTTCAGCTTTATGGTTCTGTTTTCCCCAGTTTACTGTCTGGTGCTTCACTGAGCATCTCGTGCAAGGGATTTTATGGATGCATAAAAGTAAAGCTGAACTACTTTGTTTGAACTTGTTATCTAAATACGAGCTGGCATCTCCTGGAAAATTTCAAAACCTTGCATTTAAAAACACATCTGTGAAAATCCTGGTAAATTTTATTCTCTTCTTGTGTTCCCTGAGTTTTGTGATGTGTGGAGAAGTCCAGGTCTCCTTTTGTTCCATCACATTATTCAATTTTCCAGCTGAAAGCCCCATCCCCATTTGTGATCCTGGGTTTCCACAGTGACATCCCAGATGGGGAATCGTTTTAAGGTGAAGTGTACATTCTGAAGAAAGATGAACTCCACACTCCACACTTGATTCTTCAGTGGTTTCAGCATAAAAAGAAATATTAAACCCCCAGAATATTTTAAGGCAGAGCTGCCCAGCTTTTCCTGGCTTCCTATGAGGAATTCTGCATCTCTGTCTCATGAGTCAGCCCAGCCTGGGTATCAATTTAATAAAATGCAGTTTATTGTTTGTTAAAACCAAGCTGTTATTTTAAAATTAAAGTTGTCTATTCATTCTTAAAGATGTGTTAAAAATGCCACCTTTATTTCAGAGCAAAGCCATGTATGAAAGTAAATTTAATTTTTTTAACATTAGTTTTTCAGTGATGGTCACTGACAGTGGATTTTGCTTTTGCAGATTCAGGAATATCAGGAATATCCCTGCACAGCAGGAAGTGGCTGTCACAGAAATTTGGGATAAAGACCCTGGGGATGTGTTGATTCAATCTTCTTGTCCAGGTTTATTGCTATTTGATTTAGCTCCACCTGGGGAGGTGAAGGTGTTCACACCTATTCCTTGCCTTGGGAGGTTTTTATTTGTGGAGATTGGTCTGCCTGTACATTAAAAATTCCCCATTCTGGCTCACCCCAAACCAGCCCAGAGTGTCTCAGTGGCTGACAGAAGCAATGGGAATGTTTTCATTTAAACCCCCTTTGATGGAAATTTGGGATTTTCCCCTTCCCAGTGAAATACAAAATACAGCAGTCAGTTCAGCATGGAGTGATAATAAAAAAAAAAAGTATAATCAGCCAAATATTGCTGCTGCTCTGGAAGAGGAGAGCAGAGGGACACAGACACTGCAGGGACCCAAACCTGGAGCAGCTTTTTGTCAGGGCCAGCCCTGGGCTCTCCCGAGACAAACCCAATGAAATTGCCCTACTGGAACAGAAAATTGTTTTGTTATTGCCCCAGTTCTCTCTGACAAACTGCTCTGTCTAATGAAAAGGATCTGCTTTCTCACTTAGGAGGGAAGTATTAATAACTCTAATTGCCAATTATTAGCAATTTTACACGATGCTGAGCACATAAGTACATTTTCTAACAGTCTGTAAAGAAGGACAGCATTACAGATAATAACAACACTAACTGTTTTCAGGCTGGAAAAGAGGATTTTTACAGAAATATTTGAGTATTTCACATATGGTTGTACTGGGATGTGGAATGAGACCAGCATTGGCATTTTCAGGACAGAAAGTGAGAGGATTCATCTGGTACAACTAAAAATTCTCCCTTTAAGTTCTTTGCAGCCTCACACGATTCAAAGTTAAGACTTGAGTGTTGCCTGCTGCTCTTCTTGATAGAAGCAGTTGTACAGAAAAAAACTGCAGGTAAATAAGTAATAATCTTTATAAAAACAGTTTGGCACAAGAATTTCTGCAGGGTAATCCCTTCAAGAGTGTTTGTTCTTATCTGGGGATGTTCTGGTCTTATTTTGCACTGCCAGGTTCCAGTTTCTTCACAACAATTCTGTAATGAGGTTTTGCATATAAAAACTGATTTATTATTTTTTTTAAAGTGTGTTCTAGGTTGGATAAGAATTGTCCTTTTAAAAGTTCAGATATCTAGTTTTTACTAGAACTGCCTGGTTTTGTGATGGAGAAAGGAGACAGAGTAATAGGTGTGGATGTATACAGAGAATCATGGAATCATTAATGTAGAAAAGAAGCTGGTTCTGCTGCCACACTGCTCCTGATAGTCCATATTCATTTATTTTTCTATGTCACAGCAGCAAACTCCACAGAACAGCGTCCTCAGTGGATGTAGGCTCTGACAGAATTCTTTCCTAAATGGATTTGCCCTTGCAGGGAAGCAGGCATGGGGAATTCCTCTGGAAAGTCATGAGCACAAGAAGAAAGTGTTGTAATCAACACTGAACTTCTCTCCCACCAGGGAAGGTTTTTTATCTCCTGTTTTCATCCAGGGTGCTTCAGAACCCCTCATTTATCCTCCAAAAAACTCCTGCACACAAAGTTTTACACGGATCTGATCTCTGTTTTTGGAGAATTGTTCCCTTGGAGCAGAGCACAGAAGCACCAGCCCTGATGGGCTTTGAGAGCTGATAATGTGCAAAGGACACTTTACAGCACACTGTTGTGGCTGTAGCATCCTCAGAGAAAAATGTATTTTGCAACACTCACTCAAGTCGAGGAACATTTCAGGAAAGGCACTCGTGTTCAATCAGATGAATAATTTATTTTGTATGGAAGTGCTGTATTAACATCAGGCATTTCAAAGGGGCAGAAAGGAAATCAGAGCTGAGTGCCTGGTGAATTTAGCCATTCACATGTCCACAAGTACCTAAATGGATTACTCAGGAAAATCAGCACTGCTGCTCAGACAGATTGGCAATAAATTCTGTTTCATTGCACTGACTGGGATTTTAAGATTTCAAATGAAGACTGATTAAATCAAGTGAAATATGCACGTGAATTGTCATTATGTGGATGGATACACCTTACTCCATTAAAATTGGATTTTAGATTTGCTCCACGCTTTGTTTTGCAGCTCATTTTTTGATGACAGTTCATTCCTCCCACATCACATCATAAATTCAGCTGTGTTTTAGCTTTGGATGGAGCAGGGGTGTGTGTGTGGGGGGAAAACTTTGTTTCTCTTTTCCCCCAATTTCCCTGTGTCAGTATTTTACACAAGGTCAATAACAAGCTCCAGTGTGTTTACAATTACCAAGAGGATGGGATTTGTTATTGTGCCCTGACAAATGTGCTGATGCTTCCATTATTTATGGAGAGGAGATAAAAATCGTGCAACGTTCTGAGACAGAAGTAAGGTGTGTGTGGTTTATATCTGTATTTTTGATGAGTTCTCTTAATAGGCATTGGGCAATGCACGGACCTGTGACTGTGGGATGTAAATTTTTCTTTGCAGTAAAGCTGTCAAAGCTTTGTGAGTTTTTTTATGACTCACATTTATGCAACTTGGAAAAAAAAAAAAGAATTTGGCTTCCTGTAATATTTAAACCCAGAACTGATTGGTTTGTAATGGTTGTGGTTTCAAGAGGTGTGAAACTAAGACAAACATATCCACTTAGTTCTGAGGGCACTTTTAGGAAAATTTTATTGTGAGAATTGAATTTTTTTGTTGTTTTTAAAAAGGGACACAATTCAGTTTTTAAAATCTCCATTAATATCTGTATTCCTGTGGCCCTTGGTTCAGCTGGAATTGCTGAATTACACCACGAGCCTGTGGGATGAGGACAGGAACAGAATCCACATTTGGGCAAAGTTTTAGAGCAGCCACCCCAGCACAGCTGTGACAACTGTGACACAGGACTGTCCCCTCCTCTCCCTGCTGGGACAGGGTGGGATCAGCATTTATTAATAATAAATGGTTTGATTGGAAGGGACCATCCCCATCTCATTCTCCATTGCTTTTCCCTCATGGTGTGACACTTTATTGTGATCAAAAATTCTGTTGTTGGTATTTAGAGAAGCTTTGGGCAGCGACAGAGATGGCAAAGCAGTCAGATAACCAGAATATTGAGATTTTAGATCATTGCTGCCTTTGCTTTGGGTACAGTGAGTGTTTGGTTGAAGGGTGGAGGTTAAGATGAATTAAGCAGCAATTAATGATAGCACAGACCATGCATCAAAAGTACCTAAATTAATCTAAATAAGAGTCAGCATAATAAACAAGACTCCTTTGACTTGCTAACAGCTCTTAAAGAAAACAAATAAAACTCAGAAGAAAATCTGTAAATTACTCATCACTACAAAACTTTCTATCCAAATTCTGCTTTTGCTGAGCAGGGATGGGAAGGGCTCTTCAAAGACTGACACAGTTTCCATGCCTTTCACTCTAGGAAATGCTATTTATTATTAAAAGCCTTTTTTGTTAGTGTAGCAGCAAAAAGGAAAAGCAAATATTCACTTTAATGAAGTTCATTACAAGTCTCTCGTACATGGAAAAGTTAGTGACAAACTGCCAGAGGTTATAAATATCTGTTTATAAATATTTAAAAAAAATCAGTCATTCAAGCATCTCCTTGTCATCAGCAAAGCAAACTCTTTAAATTTACAAAAGCAATTCCTGTAATAAAACGATGGTTCAGAGCTGCCATGAGTTCCTGCTGGTGATTTGTCACTTTGTGCTGACTCAGGCAGGGCAGTGCTGCTGCTGCCATTCCCTGGGATGCAAATCTGGCCTCATTCCAGGGAGAAGGAACATTTGCAATGAATATTCCTCACTCCTGGGCAAGCAGAGACTGCCTGGGACTGGAAATGAGGAGTTTTATCCTGCTTGGCTTTGTGGTGAATGAGGTGCCAAGTGAGCCCTGCAAATCCCAGGGCTAGCAAACAGTTTGGTACATCAGGAGTGAAGTGGAATGACAAAATAACAACTTGGGAGAGAAAAATCCTTTTTAAATTTTTTTTAAAATTTTTTTAATTTTTTTTTTTTTCTTTTTCCCTGCCCCTTTATTGCCATAGTGAATTTTACGTGATTTCAGGAAAACAAGGGAATTACCATTGCTGTAAAAAGTGCATTGAAATAGAATCAAGAATTCCACTTCCTATTTCTCACCCCCAGAACTCCCGTGGCAGCCTCTGCAGTTTCCTCAGACGGACTTGAAGCAATATTGCCATGAGAGCAATTTAAAAACTCAGATATGTGAGTGTAGAACCAGAAAACATCTGTCCTACAGTGCTGGATTTGCACAAGTTACTGCTTGGGGCTCAATCAAATTAAATCATGCAGTCACCTGAGTCATCCCTAAAGAAACCTGGGAATTGTAGTGCCAAAATAATGCTGCTGGAATCTGCCATGTGCAGCTGCCAGAATTACAGGGTTGTTCTGCTCACAGAATATCCCAGCATGGAGCTGAGCCTCCCACCCTTCTGGGAAATTTGTGACCACAAAGTTGCTCCAAAGCTCCTGGTTCCAGCTCTTGGGGCTCTTCCCCCAAAACTGGAAAGTGATGTCATTATTCTGCTTCTGCAGAAACCCTTTAACAAATCCAGCCTTGCCACAAAACCAAAGTTACCAAAATAGAATGAAATCTTGGGAATATTCCTCAGTGTTAGGGAAATTTTCTTTAAAAAAAAAAAAGTCCCTAGTGTTGTTAAGAAGATGGGATAACTCCAAATATATGGATTAAACCTTCAGGTTTAGATATGGAGGGATTGGTACAAATTTACAAACAATAAAAATATCCTCACATTTCACATCCTCACCCTGAGTTTTTGGTGTTATTTTAATTTACCTGCTTTGCTCCTGTTTTCAGTTCACACTCAGATGTGTTTGGGGTTTCTTTTTCACTTTTTAATGCAAGGGGACCTCTGGATGCTCTATAAAAAATGAGAGAGTAATAGGAAAAAAATAATATCTGTTTGCTGAGCTTGGGAAGGACAGGACTGGTAAAACAAGGGAGGATAAAGGTAAAATGCAGCAAATCTGATGTCCCAAGTCCAACAAAACGAGGTGGAAGCTGTGCCTTCCATTCCATTCGTGCTGCCAGAGTGGCTCTAAAGCCTTTCCTAAAGAAAATAAATGGAAATTCCTGGTGAATACAGGAATTAGGTGCACACAGAATACAAAATTTATGAAAAAAAGTGGGGATTTTATAAAAACCTGTATTGGGCAGTTCTTCAGCAGCAGAATCATTTCCTCCTGGCATCACAAGAGGGCACTCAGCAATTGCATTTCAGCATTTTCTGCCACATTCTGCATTTTCTGCCACATTCTGCATTTTCAGACACATTCTGCTTTTCCCTCCTTCAAAATAAAAGACAACACTCGGCTCCACACAAAGGTTCCTCGTGCGTCACGACAGGATTTGCTGCTGATAAATAATCCTCAGCAGAAATGCAAAATAAATGCTGTGTATAAACAGTGCTGCAATGTGGCACTTGGGGGAGTGAAGGAAGTTTTAATTCCGAATAACAGGTATTGATTTGTGTCTGATCACAGACTGGATGCTCTTGGGTCTTGGGAATGCTTTCCAAACATTGCTGCAGCTCATTCTCTGTGGGGGAAAAAAAATAAAATAAAATGTGGTAGAAAAGGGGATTTTCAGGGTTTGGAAATGAGGAATGTGTCGAGGAAAGAGGTGGGAGAGGCAACCTGGCTTTGGTGCTCCAAAAACCACTGAGCTCCAGCCCTGCCCCTGCAAGTGCAAACACTTACACAGAAACATTTAAAAATAAATACAAATAGTTAAAGAGAAACATTTAAGAATAAATAGAAACAGTTAAATAGAAACACTTAAGAAGAAATACAGTTAAATACATACATTTAAATATCAACGCAAACACTTAAATAGAAACATTTAAGAACAAAAACAGTTAAGTAGAAACATTTAAGAATAAATAGAAACTGTTAAATAGAAACATTTAAGAATAAATACAGTTACATATATACATTTAAATATCAATGCAAACACTTAAATAGAAACATTTAAGAACAAAAACAGTTAAATAGAAACATTTAAGAATAAATACAAATAGTTAAATAGAAACATTTAAGAATAAATAGAAACAGTTAAATAGAAACATTTAAGAATAAATGCAGTTAAATATATACATTTAAATATCAATGCAAACACTTAAATAGAAACATTTAAGAACAAAAACAGTTAAATAGAAACATTTAAGAATAAATAGAAACAGTTCAATAGAAACATTTAAGAATAAATACAGTTACATATATACATTTAAATATCAATGCAAACAGTTAAATAGAAACATTTAAGAACAAAAACAGTTAAATAGAAACATTTAAGAATAAATAGAAACAGTTAAATCGAAACATTTAAGAATAAATACAGTTAAATATATACATTTAAATATCAGTGCAAACAGTTAAATAGAAACATTTAAGAATAAATACAAGCAGTTAAACATTGAAGAATAAGTACAAACAGTAAAATGGAAGTATTTAAGAAGAAGTGCAGTTAAATATAAGCATTTTAGTATCCATACAATCAGTTAAATGTAAGTATTTAAGAAAAAAATGCAAATACATGCAGTTAAATATATACATTTAAATACAAATAAAAAGAATTGAATATGACCCAAAGAGCAAAACCCCCAGCTCTGTGCTGGTGCTCTGTGTTTTCCCTTCTACCCAAGGGCCATGGAATCACAGAACCCCTGATGATGGAAAAGTTATCCAGGATCACTGAGTGGTCCAAGAGGAAAGAGATGGGAATGAAGCCGTCAGGACAAAGTTTGGGTCTCAGTGTGTGTTTGGAGCTGTGTGTAAATTGTTGTGGCAGCATTTGTGGTGGGTGTGGAGCTCTCCAGACACCCCCAGCTCTGGAAGCCTCTCAGGGAATCCAGGAGAGGTGTCCAAAGGACAGGACAGAGGATCCTGTGGGACACTGGAGCTGTGCTGAGGCAGCTCCCAGAAATGCTGTGGCAGGACTCATCAAAAATTGCTCGGATGAACCAATTAATCTCGTTGAGATTGCCTTTACAGGGATTTTTTTGCAGGTAAATTATTTATTGGAGCACAGGCTGAGCTTTGCCTGAGCCCTGCTGTGCTCTCAGCTCTGAGCAGGGCTCCACTTTGAGGTTTTGCATTTCTCCACATCCTTTTTCCAGCTAAGCATTTGGTACTGAAGCATTTGGAGCTTTCTTATCTCTGGTTCCACGTGCCATGAGCTCTCCTGTTTAAATGAAGCCCCTCTGTTTTCATCAGAGGCTTTCCCAGTGCCCTGGCATCCTCTGCCATCCTCCTTCCAAGGGGAGTCCTGGGCAATTCCAGGTGCTCCAAGTGCTTCTTCCCTCTGTGCTATCATCAGGAAACAGAAGGTTCTTAGCTGATAAATAAAAGGTTGTGAAATTCTTGGCTGTTCAAGCCAAAAGCCAGACACAGCAAATCTACACCTGCCTCTGAGCCTGGCTTAGGATCCTTAGGGTGGTGGCTTTGCTTTAAAGCAAAGCTGGAGTCACAAACACAGATTTTTCTTACAGGGATGTTTTCTCCTTTTGTTAAAAGCCCATCATTCCAAATCAGAATTCAAACTTTATCACAAGAAGCCTGTTTACAGAAATTCCATCCTTCAGAGGAGTGTATTCTAAAAGGACAGATTTTCTGGGCAATATTCAGAAAGTACTAAAAGCCTGACCCTAGAAATGAGTGTTAGTGTTTTCCTTCCTGTGCCATTCCTATTGCTTTCAAATCAGCTGTACTCATAAAAGGATGTGGTTTCTCTTTTTAGGAAAGAAAGGGGAGCAAGAAGTTTATTTACACTGAATCATGTTAATGACTTAAAACATTTAATGTCCTTAAATGATCTGAAGTATTCTAGATCTGAGTTGTTTGAAGTCCCAGGTTTGTGCAATCCCCAAACCCACAAAACTTTGATGCCCTGCACAGCTGCAGCATCACAGATGGATGAATATACAAAAGATGTTGGAACTGTAAGGGCATGAACCACAGAAAACTTGCTCAACAAGAGTGCAGAGAACAGTGGGTCCTGTTGAGAGCAGAAATCCTGTGGTTACAGCGTGGAAATGCCAGAGCTGTGATGGGTTCAGTCACGTTGGGTCACTCCATTCTGATGGAGGATGTGTCATTTTCTTCAGGAAGGGAGCAAAAGGCCAGCCAAATGTTCAGGGAAAAGAACAATTCCCAGTGCTGAGTCATTTTGTGTCAGTTCTGAGAGCAAACACTGTGCTGGGTTTGTAGGTTTTGTTCAGCAGAGCATCAAACACAGGCACCAAAGGGCAGAGCTGGGGAAACACAAAGGTAAAAAATCAGGTGGGGAGCTGCCAGGGAAGGACTCATCCTTTTGAAACCACAATTCTGTGAGTGAGCTCTGCTGTGATTTTTAACTGGAAAAAATGAGAAATAAAAGGCAAACATCTGAATTGGCCAGAGGAATATTGCACAGCAGGTCTGCTGTAGTTTGTTTGGGAGATTTCTTTGTGACAGGGGAGAAACCTCAGTTGGTGACAAATGTGATTTTCCTGGGAAAAGCTTTAGTAAGAAGATGGTGAGAATGTGAGGAGAAAGAAAAAATCTAAATGGATGGTTTGCACCTCTTGGTATCTCTCCATATCCCAGATCCCAAGTGTTTGGCATGAAAAGTCTTTAAAGTTTGGAGTGTTCGCTTCACCCATGGCCTGTAACCCTCCAGGAGGAGATTTCCCTTCTCATGCAGCAGCTCATCAGTCCCTCAACTCTCTCCAGTTCCCAAAGCTGATTTCCCTGGCTGTTATAGCTAATAATAAATAAAGGAGGGCAAGAACATTGACTGGGGGAAAAGCTTTATGGAAAATTCTCATTTAGGCATCTGTGCCTGTCTCTTCCATGTGGGTTGGAGCTGCTAAAAACAAGGACATAGAAAACTAATTCCACCACACACTGATGAAATTTCCTTTAGCTTTCCTAGGGATCTTGCCCAGATTTGACTTCTCTTGCTCTAATTAGAGGCTGAGGTCTCCCAGCACTTGTTACACCTGCAATTATTGCCTGATGCTGCAATCTGGCAACTTTGGGCAGAGCTGTGGGAGCTGCTGCAGAAGGTTCCTACCAGCCTGAACAAGGACACCCAAAAAATAGATACCCAAAAGACTTTCCTACTCAAAATAACAGATAAACAGAGTGTTAGATTGATTTAATAATTGCTGCTGGTAACTCGGTGATCCTGCTGTTAAATACAACCTGGGAATGTTTCATGCCTTCAATAATCAGATTTTTTTGATGTATTTCTGGTACCTTCTGCAGGTTGTAGGAACCTGGCTTTAGGGCTGCAGGCTCCAAGGCTTTGGAGCTGTTTCCAGTGAGTAAATGGTGGGTAATTTAAAGGAATATTTGCAATTAGAATCCTCTCATTATGTTGTGTTTTACATCCCCAGTAACAAATTCCAGCCATTGCAGCAATGAACAAGCTCACAGCAGCATTTCCTAATAAAGATCAGGGAAATGAAGATGACAATTGCTTCCCATTTTTCCTGCATCCTGGCACGATGTGAAAACTCACAGTAATTTCACTGCATAGAAATCTAATTAATCAATAGATTGGAATTGCAGTTGCAGCAGCTACTAAAGTAGGGCTCAGGATTAATTTTTTCAGCTCAGAGATTCAAGCAGCCTTTCTCTTTAATTCTGCTGCGTATTTCAGCACACAAAGTGCTGCATCTAAATGGGAACTGGATTATTTAATTATTCAAGTTGATTAAGGTGGGTAATTAAATGCTACCACTAATATATTATGTACTTTACATTTTATTTCCATTAAAAGTGATTTTTAAGTACAAACTAAAAGGATTATTTGAGTTTCCAAATCCACTTTTCTCCTGCTTTTTCTGAATTGCCTGATTGCTCATCTCCCAGTATTTCCAACTTTGAACCAAGAATCAGAACAAACATTTATGGAAACCAACACAAATGCCCACATTTGCAGTTACTTTTTTTAGTAATTCTTTCACTCTGGCATTTTAATTCCACCTTTTCCAGCTGCCTAAAACATTGTGAGCAAATGATCCTCAGCAAGGCACTCTTAATTTTATAATTCATGTAATCATCTTTTTATGTGCCAATTTCTCTTTGGGTTTGGTTGGGGGTTTTTTGGGTGTTGTTTATTTTTGTGGTGTTTGTGTTTGGTTTTGGGCTTTTTGTTTGGTTGATTTTTGTTCATTTGTTTTGGGGTTTGGGGATTTTAGTTTTTGGGGTTTCTTGGTTTTGGGTTTTTTTGTGGGGTTTTTGTTTGGTTGGTTGGTTGGTTTTGTTTGGGGTTTTTTTGCATTTTGGGTTTTGGTTTTTGTGGATTTTTTTGGTTGTTGGCATTTGGTTTGGCTTTTTTTCCCCCTTCAATTTCTGCTTTCAGAGCAGGACAATGGAATTGTCCAAGGCCAGGCTGGATTGATCTTGAAGCAGCCTGGGATAGTGGAAGGGTGGAACCAGGTGTAGCTTTGGCTTTATCTGGTTTTTGATGTTTTTTCTCTTCCTCAGCTCTTTGAGCAAGGCACCAGGCCTGAGGGATGAAGTTTCAGAGAGGTTTCTGCATCTCTCTTCCCTCTGGAAGTTGGGAACAACCAGATAAATTTGAGCAACTTCCAGCCAGTGAGTCTCCCTGGCCACCAGAGGCTCAGGCTGTTTTGTAAAGACAGCACAAAATTGGGATGTGAAAATATTGCAAAGATTCCTCGTGTCTTGTATGTAGGGCAGTGAAATCCCTCCATTTTAAAAAAAACAGCATTTATAAAAAAAAAAAAAATATATATATATATAGAAAAACAGACTGGGATGGGGGGAGTGTTACACAGGGTTAGGAACAGTCCCTGCATCTGCTGTGGTCACATCTCCGTGCTGATGTTTCCTCCTGAGATTTTCCTGCTCTGGCACACAGCAGTGTGGTTTCCATGCAGGTCATTATGAACTCTTGGCATGTGGCACTCAGGATCTGTTTTGGGAAGAACATGGCAAGCTGGGTGCTTTAATAGAAGGCTGTGCTGCCTCAGGATTTCAGCTTTTATATTTTCATGTATTTGTAATCCTGCAGTTCTTTAGTGTGTCACTCCAAACTCCACATTCAGTGCTGGTGCTGCTCTCCCATTCTGTCAGACACAGCAATTCCTCTCCAGGCTGGGAATCAAGGACACCTCACTGCCTCAAAACAAAAGTGAGTTGGGGAAGCAAACTTGGGGTAAATTATTTCATTACCTGAAGATAAAATTGGAAGATTAACCCCCAAAATGCAAATGGACCAAACTTATAAAAGTGTGAAATCCCATGACCCATCATCCTTTTTTGAGTGCAGCCCTTGGGGGGGCTTTATCTGCCCAAAATGCACCCTTCAATAAATATAACTGGTTTTTTATTCCTTTATTTTTTACCTGGCCTCTGTTTTTAGGCAGTCCCAACAGCTACAGGACAGGATCCAGACCCTTCCCCAGGCTGAGCACCCAGCACAGAGCTCTCCCTGCTGCCTGCAGGGTGTTTGCTCTCATTGTGCAGGGCTCACCCCCTGGCTGACAGAAGCCCTGCTGACAGAATGGGCCCCATCCAAGTTTCAGGGCGGATCTCTTGAGCATGAATCGAGTTTCTGTTTGAATTTTGGCCCTCTGCGAAGCTGGCTGCTCATTTTGCTAAGGCAAACCCAGAATACTAAACAGGTAATTAATTTCTGTTCTTTGCCAGGAGTCAAAAGGCAGTGTTCCCCAGACATTGAGGACTGGTGAGGATTTTCATGAAGCTGAGCATTTAAAAAATATACAAGTAACTCATGGTAGAATTTGTATGCAAATAACATCACCAAGCATCACTGATATCCACAATTTATTTTATTAGCGCCTGTGTTTTTCTTCTGGCGTATTTAAAAATGCTCTTTGTGGTGCAGTTGTGTTTGTTAAGAGGTTACAAAGCTCTTTAATGAGGTTGGGGTGTCTGGCTCACTCCTACAGCAGTTTCCTTCTTGCAAATAGAAAGGAGTGAGGCAGGCAGGATGAGAAGGCACTGCCTCCAGGGATGGATGAGACCTCAACAACAGGAAGATGAACCAAGGCATTGCAGACTGCCCCAAAAACACCCCCATGATCTCATCCTGTTTGCTCTTGGCTGTGATTTTCTGTTGAAGGAGGCAGAGGGGAGGGGCTGTGGCCAAGCAGAAGAACAGAACAGAAGAAATGTCCCCAGCTGAGAGAGAAATCCAGGGAGCTCCAGGAAAGCTGGGCAGTAAAGGAAACCCTTGGAAGCAGAGCAGGAATTCTTGAGCTCTGTGATGAGAGAAATCTCAGGCTGGCTCAGGCCAAGGCTGTGAGCTGGAAGTTCTTTGCTGTTCCCAGCAAAGGGGTGGAGAGGAGCAAATAAAGATAAATCACCTTGTTACGTGCCAGAGTGTGCAGTTAAGGACTACTCTGAAATGGGAAATTAAAAACCCCAGGCTGAAGGAACACACAACACTGAAAAACTCATTAGGAGCTGTCCTGAGAGGAGCTCAGCTCTGATTCCTCCCCGATCTGGTTTTGCCAATAAAGCTTCCTGAACATCTGCCTGCTCCTCACCATCTGAGCTGCCACAGATCCCACCAGGCGTGGGGATTTGAGAGGATAACACAGATTTGGAAGCCCTGGACCTGCACGTGCCCAACTTTTTGCAATATTTTTCTGAGCTGACAAGACAAAGCCATTCCAGAGGGTCGGTAAAAAAAGGAGTTTTTACAGGAAAATCATAACTAGGAGAACTCAGACTTGCTTGGCTTCTCAGTTTAGGTTCCAGGCTGCTGTTTCTGAGGATGTGTTTCCACGTGCTCAACACTCAGGATGGTTTTGACATCCTCCAAGTGTATGTGGGTATTTTTAGGACCGTATTCTTTATCCAAAAAAATGCTCCAGTAGACATTTGTAGGCACCCCAGCAAAAACTGCAGCCAAAAAAGAAGCAAAGGCACTGCTGCAAGGCAGCATCACTCCAACCCCATGTGTTCAGGAAGCACAGCAGAATTTAAGCCAAACCCAGCTTATCTCTCACCATTTTTAAGCACTAAATGTCAGGAGAGCTTGGCAGCTGTCAATAGAAAGCATTTCCCCCTTCACAGTGGCCATTATCTGAGCTTTATGCACATTAAATTATTTATTAATTTGCCTTAATAGAAAGAAGATTGTCTTTTTAAACCCCCACTAAATATCTGATGGAATATATAAATTGAATTATGTCCGATATTGATCTGATCTTGTGTATATATACTGACTTCCAGTCACTTAAAATTAATATAATTGACTATAGAAGTGCCAGGCACGTTCCTGGAAGGCAGATTAATGATCTGGTGAAGTGATCAAGCACTTAGTGGCTTTTGGCTGATAAATCATTTCAGCTCCTTGATACGTAGGGCATTTAATTATGGTCATTTAACCACTGTTGACTGTTGTGCCACTGTGTAAACTAAAGCAATCAAAACATTAACTTGAGTGTGGGGTTGGAAATTATTGCAGTTCCTGTATGAGCAATGCTGCCAGTTAAACTGGGACAAATTTTGCTTTTTGAAGAAGTCTCAATTCAGAGAAGTTATTTCTTAATTAGCTATTAGTTTCAGAGGAATATGAAATATTTTTACCTATTTCTCTGCCCACAAAGCAGAGATGCAGGGGTATGAATTGTGCAATCACAAGCCCTGGAAAGGTTCAGAAAAGGCACCTGGGACATGGTTCACTGCTGGATTTGGCAGTGCTGGGTTCATGGTTGAACTTGATGATCTTAGAGGGCTTTTCCAGCCTTCAGGATTCTGTGTTTATATAAAATCAGGAATGGAATAAATGCATCCTGCCCCACTGGAGCAGCTGGGAGGAAAAAATTCCCTGGGGATCCCACATCAGATCTCCTGCATTGCAACTAAACCAGCTGTTCTCTGGCTGCTCAGGTGGGAATTTGGGAATGTTCCAATATTTTCCTAATATTCTTCTTTGGCAGGGTCCCTTGCAGTGAGGAACCTTGCAGTAGAACCACAGGCTAATCAGTTTTAGCCCAGAAACCTGAAGCCCCAAACAAGATTCTTTTCTCCCTGCTGGAAATCTCTTTTATCTGCAGAGCAGAGCTGGCAGCAGGTTTGGCTCTTCCCTAGGGAGAACCTCCCTGTGCTGGAGAGAGAAAATCCTCCTTCCTCCCTGATTTCTGTGTTCATGCTTGGGAAAATTGCCTGCCTGCTTAATTTTACTGTTTTCTTTCTGCTAATCTCCACCTTGGAAGGACTTTAAGGGGTTCAGAGGATTGGCAGAGATTGGTACCAGGCTGAGCCACACAGGCTCTGATTCTTGGTGTGTTTTAATAATAAATGAGATGAAACAGGGCTGGTGGCTGCAGCAGCAGTTTGGGGGGTCAGGGGGAACTTGGGATGCAGAACCCACCTGATCCCCTTGCCAGGGCTTTCCCTGGCCCCAACAACCTGGGTGTGCAATTACTGGGTGGAAGGGTTTAGGTGAGCTTTAAAATCTCTTTGTGCCCAAATCATTGCTGTTGTGCCACGTTTGGGGTTTTGGAGGGAAGCTCAGAGAATTGTTGAGATCAAGGGAGATTTTTTGTTCCCCCACAAACCACAGAGGCACTGCTGGAACTCCTTTTGAGACCAGACAAGGTGATGTCATTCTGCCCGGGTTTTGGGGGGGATTGTTTGTTTTGATGGGGTAACCAAGGTGCCAGTGGGAGGCTTTTCCCAGCTCCTCAGTTCCCTGTGGGAGCCAGGGCTGGCTCTGGCTGCTCACTCAGGATTTCCTGATGGCCCTGGTGCCTCCATGCAGCCACTGCCAGGCTCCTCAGTGTCCCTTTGTGTGCAGTGGTGGCCTGGGGTGACCTCAGCAGTGGCACTGGGCTGGCCCTGGCTGTCACATCAGGGGGAGTAAGGGCTGCTCCTCCCCAGCCCGTGCTCATGGGGCTCCTCTCCTTGGGAAAGCAAACCCTGAGAGGCTGCAGTGGGTTCTCAAAGCACCCACTCATTAAACTAGGCTTATTAATTAATTATTAACCTAGCAGATTTAGTTTTCTATTTTCATGATCTATTCTGAGTGAAAAGATAATAGAAATAGAAATAGAAATAGAAATGGAAATAGAAATAGAAATAATATAAATATAAATATAAATATAAATATAAATATAAATATAAATATAAATATAAATATAAATATAAATATAAATATAAATATAAATTAAATATAAATATAAATATAAATATAAATATAAATGTAGCTATACATGTAGATATAAATGTAGATATAAAATATAAATAACAATAATAAAAATATAAATAATATAAATATAAATATAAATATAAGTATAAATATAAATATAAAATATAAATATAAATATAAATATAAATATAAATATAAATATAAATATAAATATAAATATAAGTATAAATATAAATATAAATATAAATATAAATATAAATATATAATATAAATATAAATATGCCAAAGAGGCAATGCCATCAGAGCTCTCTGGACTTTGTGAGTCCAAAGCTGCTGAGGTTGGCCAGGATGTTTGGAGAGAGGCTGAGCAGTGAGGCCTCAGAATGAGTTTATTTGGTGATGTCTTGCCCATGAAATCCTGGGTTTCTTTGCTAACCTTTTGCCGTTTGCTAACCTTTTACCGTTTAGAAATGAGCACTTAGCACTTGGGTCCTGGTGTCACCAAGGTTATCTCTGACCCTTCTGGGTCCCCACAAAGATCTCCCTGTTGGAGTTAATGTGCTGAATTAAGGATTACAAATTACAATTAAACATTTGATGAGGGGGGAAACATCTCAGATCTTGGGGTGCGCTGAAATCAAGGCAGCCAGACAGGAATGAGGGGCTCTGTTGCTTTTGTGCTGCTTTAGGCCAGCCTTTGATGGCTTCTCCTCAATGGACGGGGGATTCCTGCTGTAAGCAGGGGAGGAGCTGCAAAAAGAGCGTGACTTTTGCTAAAATGTCATTGCAAGCTGTTGCTGGAGCAGGAATGAGGGAAAACAAGGCTGTGGTGTGTTCTTTGTTCTGTGCCAGCACAGCTCCCAGAGCCTGAGCAGGATTTCAGCCCTGCTGCAGTGACATTTGGAAATGAGAGCATGGCAAGGCCTGGGCTTGGCCAGCATAAAATGCTCTTTTTTAGGGTGGGAGATTAAAAAAAAAACAAACAAAAAAACAAAAAAACTGGCTTAATGGAAAAGGAGAATCAATCTGGGGAGGGGGTGGAAAATATAAAAAGGTTTAAGAAGCAAGACAATTTGGAAAGAGCAGAGCACGAATGCCAAATCACACAGGAGAAAGGGTCTTGCAGAGGTAGAATGAGAAGGGCTGGGAGGGAAGGGACAGGGAGAGGGGGAAACAGTTCTGGAATGGCACAGAGGCTTAGAAAGCTAAAATGAAAACAAAAGGCCAAGGGGGAACATTCACATGGATATAAGGAAGAATGAATGGCTGTAAGGCATTTGAAGAATGCCTCTTACAGGCTCTGAACTGAGGATCCTTTTAAATTTGTTTGTTATGAATTTTACCCCATGTCCTGTTTTGCTCTTTGGTACGAGGCTGTTGTGTGGAAAGTGCAGCCCCCATTCCAGGGAGTGCCATTATTCCCTGGGATTTTATTCCCTGGGATTTCATGGATCTTAGCACTGCTTAATGTCCCCTTGCATTCTGCTGAGGGAGTGACAGATTGACTGGGGGTGACTTTGACCTCCTGTTTGTGCACCAGGTCCCTCTGAGCTGTAACAAGGACAAACTCTTCATCTGAAAATTTTAAAATTGCGATTTGCAGACCGAGAGGAACAGCAGAAACAAACCCTGTCCCAGCAGCAGCTGCTCAGGGCTGGGGGCAGAGGTGAGCTATCACCTTTGTTTTTCCCTGCCCACCTCCTCCTGCCTAATGAGGCAGCAGCTCTTTGTGAGCACTGAGCTGCTCAGGCAGAGCTGGAGTGTGCTGAGAGCTGCCTCTGTGCAGGAGCATTGTCAGCAGGGCTGGGGAGGAATGCCAGCACATCCAGCCTGAGCCAGGGTGGGTCTGAGCCCTGGGGAACAGCCCTGGGCTCCAGCAGGTCCCACCTTGGGGGAAACACCTGAGGCTCCTCTGTCACTGCTCTCAGAGGGGTTCTCAGAGGGGTTTGCAGCCTTTCCTGTCAGAGGAGAGGGGCCAGGCATGGACACATGGAGTGATGCAGTGATGTCCTGCAGGTTTGGTTATTCTCAGAGGGGTTCTCAGAGGGGTTTGCAGCTTTTCCCATCAGAGGAGAGGGGCCAGGCATGGACACAGGGAGTGATGCAGTGATGTCCTGCAGGTTTGGCTGCTCTCAGAGGGGTTCTCAGAGGGGTTTTCAGCCTTTCCCATCAGAGCAGAGGGGCCAGGCATGGACACAGGGAGTGATGCAGTGATGTCCTGCAGGTTTGGCTGCTCTCAGAGGGGTTCTCAGAGGGGTTTTCAGCCTTTCCCATCAGAGGAGAGGGGCAGGTGAGCCAGGCAAAGACACAGGAAATGTTCATGGAGTGATGCAGTGATGTCCTGCAGGTTTGGCTCCTCTCAGAGGGGTTTGCAGAGGGGTTTGCAGCCTTTCCCATCAGAGGAGAGGGGCCAGGTGAGCCAGGCATGGACACAGGGAGTGTCCCTGGAGTGACACGGTGATCTCCTGCAGGTTTGGCTGCTCTCAGACTGGTTTACAGCTTTTCCCATCAGAGGAGAGGGCCAGGGGAGGCAGGCATGGACAGAAGGAGTGTCCATGGAGTGATGCAGTGATGCAGTGATCTCCTGCAGGTCTGGCTCCTCTCAGAGGAGTTTGCAGAGGGGTTTGCAGCCTTTCCCATCAGAGAGGGGCCAGGTGAGCCAGGCATGGACACAGGGAGAGTCCCTGGAGTGATGCAGTGATGTCCTGCAGGTTTGGCTGCTCTCAGAGGGGTTTGCAGCTTTTCCCATCAGAGAGGGGCCAGGCGAGCCAGGCATGGACACAGTGAGTGTCCCTGCAGTGATCTCCTGCAGGTTTGGCTGCTCTGTCCATTCTTGGGCAGCCCTTGGTGCTGCTGTGCTGGAAGGACATGGGGCACAGCTTCAGGGAGCCCTGCACCACTTCTCCATCCTCCCATTGTCCCGTGGTGGGGAGTGGAAATTTAGATAGAAATGGAATTCTTGACATTTTTCTGTCTTAGTGGGGATGGGAAGACATCTCTTCCAACACTATATATTAATAAAACAAAGGCTTTGACTGGCAATATAATTATAGCCTGGGTTGGTTATTGAGTTATTGCATTTTCTGTCATCATTTGATGTTTACTTACAGGAGCTGGATGTGCCTGCAGTGGCTGGGAGATTCTGTAACCAGCTCTGGCAGTTTCATCCCAGAGCTTTACACATTCACCCAACAATAGAGTGATTTCATTAAATGTGGGGTTTAAGTAAACCTCCAATCTGAAATTCGTCTGCTCTGACATTAGAACCGTGCAAAAACGAGACACATGGAAAACAGCAGATGAGATTGGGCTATTAAGAATAATTAATAAGGAATTTAATTGACAATTACTTAGCAAGAGTGATATTTGGCTTTCAAAGGCCATCTACATTTACGGTGCTACACAGAACAATAAAAAGAAGCAATCTGTTTTAGGGAATGAACATAAAGCAGGGGGAAATGCAAATTCTGGGGTCTTTTATCCTGGGGCAGTGCCCCTGGAGCAGAGCAGGTACACATGGAGGTGCACACACAGCTTCACAAGGCATCTCCTAATTGTTTCCTGCGTTTTGATCCTTTTGGGAGAGTAGGCAGAGCTTTTCGAGCCGGTGTTATTTACATATAAAAGATTCATCTGTTGTGTTAACAGGGCTGTGGAGTGTGAGCGTTTACCCACGGGCAGGTGACTCAGAGCCGTGGATAAATTCACTTTTCTATTCAATCCCTGTTACTTTGTGATGCCTGGGAGTATTTTTCATGTCTTTTTTTTCCCTGTTCGTAGTTTGAACACTGATCTCCTACGCTCTCCTTTGTTCCCATGCTCACATTATTAACACTTCCTCACCCTTTAGGCTTTCCCCCCCACTTTGTGAAGCCTTTAGAAAGGAAAGGGGCTAGAAATGAACACATTAGCAAAAGAATCTGCAATGGAATGAATGAAAAAGCAGCACCATAAGGAATCAGTAACTAATGAGTAGGAAGTAGTGTACAGTATGTCATTCATTTAGCCCTCCCTGCTCAGGGTAGCAGCAGATGGTGCCCTGAGGGACTTGGATGTTCCCATCCATGCTCCAACACTGCTAAAGAGGTGAGATGAGAAAAGGAGACGAGATGGATCACACCAATCAGCCCAGCAGAAAAATGATTATGATTACATAACTAATGACCCAGGGAATTAGACAATATCAAAAATAGGAAGGATGCCAATTTGTGCAGTGACACATCTGAGCAGCCAAAGCAGTGTGGGGGCTGTGGAGTGAGACTTGTGTGGTTCAGGAAGAAAGGGGGGCTCCTCATCAAGCCTTCAAAAATATTCCTTTTATTTGACAGCACTTTTCTCTGGATGCTGAGAAAACTCCACCACTGGGTATTGCAATGATTCTGACTAAGTCATGCACTTACACGTTCTCTTTTTGCCATATTTAGCTCAGCTGGAAACTTGTTAGAAGCTGGTTTTGCTGCTCCAGTTTTGTTAAACAGCTTTCCTGTAGGACTGTGCAGGGATTTCAGATCCTGCTGAGGAGTGAGGAGCTGCTGGGACTGTGAGCCATGGAAGTGTCCTCTGTAGGACCAGCAGAGCTCCTGGCACAGACCCTAAAAGGATGGAATCATGACCCTATAGAAAACTGAAACATCCCACACTGAAATATTCCAGGGGAAGGAATATTGCATGGAATTTGAATTTACTCTGGAGAAGCTTTTGTTTAGCTCATCTCCCTCCCCATTTCTGATCTATCATCTTCTCCAATGTATTGATTTGTTAATTGAAATGTCTGGATTGAGCCTGCTAACTCTTGCAGTGTGTGCTGTAATCCTGATTCCAGGATCCTGATGGTTGGTGCATATGTGCCTGCCAGCTACTCACATTGAAAAAGCTGATTTTGTTGTCCCACAGCTCAGAGGTCTGGCTACAAAACGTGGAGCAGCCCAAAAATGATACGAAATGCAGCTTTTTGCCATCTGCTGGAAAATGTTAATGAGCTGATGATCTCATCCTCTGTTTTAGACAGGTGTCCACATCCCCAAAAATGTGATGAGAAATGACATCTTTGTTGACAGTCTCATCAGATTAATTGGACTTCAGGAGTGAGCTAATTCTCACATCAAGAGGCTTGAGAACATACTGTGGGAGCTGTGTGAAGAACCTTGAACTCCTGCTTCTTGTGCTGTGCCAGATCATAGCAGCTTTGATGGCTGGATTAGGAAATCAATACCCACACATTCTCATGCTAATCCCTCCAGGGACCCTCATTAAACACCCCTCAGAGCAGTGTGTGCAGTCAGGAGCTGCAGCAGGGTCACGTTTCATTGGGGTGCTTCCAAACAGTTCCACATCAATGGGTTAAAATGGTAAAATGTATATTAAACTCCCCAAACCATGAATTTGGGCATTTGATGGTGTTGAAAGCACGAGGAAGGGTCAGGTTTTGGTGTGATGGGGAGAAACTCTGAGCAGTGATTGGGATCTGCTGGGTCAGGGGTTCACTCCTCTGCTGCAGGAGATATCCCTGCCTGGAAAACCTTCCAGGAGGTGCTCAAGTGCCACTTGAAAAATAATTAGAATTTTTCTCCTCTTGGGACACAGTTCTGTAACCTTTCCCCAATAATGGGGAAGAAGCTGACATCTAATTTCAGAATGAATATATTCCTGGCTAATTGATATTTTTTTTCTCTATTTTTTAGCTCACAAATCCTTTCCTCCTCACTGGGTGCATTTACAAACAGGAATATCTACTCTAAATAGATGGAGACTCCTCTCTAAGGCTGGACTGCCACACTTTTAATGTTGTCTCATTAAAACATTCCTGACCTTTGCCCATCTCTGTATTCCTTTTATTTTTTGCACCAATTCCTGCAGGCTTTCAGGCTTTTGAGCATCAGGGTGATGCAGTGACATCACTTTTCACATCACCATCATCCACCAGCCTCCATTCCTTGCCTTGCACAAAACTCCCAGTGCTGTTTTGGGACCATCCTGCCAGGACAAGTGTTCTGCTGGTGTTACATTTGCCTGAGGGAAAGTGGGGGGAAAATTATAATTAAAAAAAAAAAAAATCACTGAAATATCCTGAGTAAGCTCATTTCTGTTTTACTCATCGGACTTGATTTTCTGTAAGAAGTTGCTGACCCTGTAATTAAATAAATGGAATTACTTTTGTTTGATGCCATTCTGGAATTCACAGCAGTGATTCAAATCACTTAAATATTTAAATATTTTGTAAAGAAGAAATAAAGCAGCAGCAGCATTTCAGATTGGATATTTTAACCCCTCAAAACATTTTTGTGGACATAATAGTGTGTATGATACTGAATGTATCAGTTTTACTCCATAAATTCCTTGTTTTTAAAATTTTATTTTTTAAAAAATATCTCTGTGGATAAAGACAGCACTTTCACAGCTCACCTGAAGTACTGAGGTCCCCAAATGTGATAATCTGATTTTTTTTTAAGATTATTGACTGAAAAGAGCCAGTGGGGCTGCAGTTACCTCTGTTTAATGCTTTGTCTGGTGAATTACTTCCTACAGGATAATGACTATTGCAAGTCCCAGCTGAATGAAAAAAACAGGATTTAAATGTTTTGGGATTCCAGCAGAAAAGGGAAGGACAGCAGAAAGATTTAGATGTTTTCATTCTCCTTCTTTATCCCATCTCATGCTTGTGTTCATTGCTTGAAATCCATGGTCAGCCAACAGGAGTGATGGCAGAGGTTTTGGATTTGGGAGGATTTTTGGTTGGTTTGAGGGTTTCTTTTGGTTTGTTTTTTTGGTGGGGGTTTGGGAGGATTTTTTGGTGTGTTTGTTTTGGGAATTTTTGTGTATTTTAACTGAAATATTATAATGACTCATTATTCTAATTACTCTAACCACTAAAAAACCATTATCTATCTATTTAGAAAAAAAAAGCAGGTTATCCCAACACACAAAACATCTACAACTACAGTAATATTTGTTTCCAGGTTTAGTGTTCTTTGTAGCTGGCTTCCCTCAGCTTTTCCTGATGATGAAGTAAGCTGATTTTCAATATGAAGATGAGCATACTTTAACTCTTTTCCTCCTCAATTGCTCCCATAACCTCGTTTTGCCCCATCCTGATTTGCTGCAGCTTTCACAAGTCCAGGGGCTGCTGTGCTCCTTTTTTTTCCCTGTAAAATCTCATTTTTCAGTTTCCCAGGTCACTGAGCCCTGCACTGGGAGCTTTGCTCCAGCAGGAGAAGCTCATCCTCATCCCTCCAGGATGCTGAAGTGGGGCTGTGTTATCACTTTGGACTTCAAATAAACATCTTACAGAGTTTCCCTGACTGTAAATTATAATTTTTTTCTTCATTTGATCTCCCTGCTCTTTCTGGATCCTCAAAGCAGGCCTTGCAAGGCTCTGTTTAATTGATTATTTGGCTGTTATCTGTTTCATCTTGCATGATTATCAAAGGCTTTCTGGGCTGGCTTTGGAAGTTTGTTAGCAGAGGGATCAGCTGGATCAATAGCACAGAACAGAGATGTTAATTGCTTTCTCTAAAGCTCACTTTTAGTCCCCCTTGTCAATCTTGCATATCAGGATGGCGTGAACTCTTGAGAGACTCTCCAAATATGCTGCAAATTCAAATTAATTTTGTTGTTATGTGTTGTATGTGCAAGATTTAGCCTCAACTGACACAACCTTTGAGAGAAAAGCTGGAGTCTCTGGGTTTTTTTCTGATATAAAACCAGATTTGGGTAATCAATGCTGTTGCATTCTGTGTCAGTGAAGTGTTGGCAGAATGTTGAATAGAAAATAGTTCCCTGTAATTCTACCCACTCCATTTGTACAGGTTTCACAAAATTGCTTTTGTAGGGTCAGAGTGGGTCAGGCTTGATGGGTGTGGAACTGGTCTGGCTCTGGGTTTAAAGTGACTTATTTCCATGAACAGGTAGAGATTTACACTTGTTCCCAACCTGATGGAAATGAAAACATCAGAACCTTTAGAAAAGCTCTCTTGGTTTGCAGACAAGTTAAAATTTGGAGGTTTAAATCAGATGTTAGGAAGGAATTGTTCCCTGTGAGGGTAGGCAGACCCTGGAATAGAATTCCCAGAGCAGCTGTGGCTGCCCCAAATCCCTGGAATGTCCCAGGCCAGGTTGGACATTGGGGTTGGAGCACCTGGGACAGTGGGAGGTGTCCCTGCCATGGATGGGGTGGAATCAGATGATCCTAAAAGTCCCTTCCAACCCAAACCACCCTGTGGTGCCACAACTCTACAGCCTTCCTGCATGGATTATGTCTGAGCCATTTTTAAAAGTATTAATTGTATATTTTTCATGTGACATGTGAGAGAAAAATGATACATAAAGTTTCTAGCAAGCTGCATGTAAATCATAAAAGCTCATTGTTATCACCAGTGAGGAGCATCCATTTATGAAAGAGATTGTTTAATTTATTTCATGTTTTACTTCATGTTATCACCAGTGAGGAGCATCCATTTATGAAAGAGATTATTTTATTTATTTCCTGTTTTATAAGGAGATATTTGTCTGGTGAGATAGCATAATTGGGAGTGAAAACCAGCACATTATTTCAGGGGCAGGTGACAGGATGACAGAGAATTACACATCATTACATGACACAGAAATTTGTGCAAATATTAATGCAGAAGCAGAGAAAAAATGGGAAAAGTTGAAGGGAGAATGTAGAGGAACAGACACTGGGTCAGGTCATGGCAGCTTTTAGTGTAGTGCCAGAAATGTTTTAATGTGTAGAGCAGAATCAAATGGTGGTGGAGTCAAAGGAGAGGAGCTGGAGAACAAGGATGGGACTGGTTTGGAGCTCTGGGGTTGCAGGAATTCTCTTTCTGTCTGAATCTCTCCCCCTTCACTGCCATTGCAGACTCAGCAGGAAGGAATTGAATTCTCAGAAGTTTTGTTACATTAAAAAGGATGGGCTGGTTATGCTGCAAACCTTATAGAAGCAATATTTTAACTGGAAATATTAAAGTATGGAATAGATCACAATAACAATAACACACAATAATACATTTCAATATGCAATTACAATATGTGATTAAATCCTTTGGGATGCTGGCCTGGATTGGGAAATGCCCAGAGTCTGATCTTGCCTTCCCCTAACAGACCTGGGAATATCAACACAGCCAACACTGTCTTTTTTATTTTGTGTTGTTTAACCAACTTATCTTTGTCTGGATCCACAACAAGGGGGAGCTTTTAAAGCCACATCATCTTCCCTGCCTTTCCCCCTTTTCTCAAGCCTAGGTTTGAATAGAAATGTGTAAATAATTGGTCAATAACAGGAGGAGGCACTTGTGGCAATCGTGAGAGGAGCCCTCAAGGTCAGATCTGGAGATCTCCTGTGAAGTTTGGGTTTTTTTCTCAGTTCCATCATTTTTCTCCACTCATTTTTTAACTGTTGTGGGGAAATGGCAGATTGAATGTGTTTATATCTATTTTGTGTGTGTGTTTGTGCAGCACAGGTTGGGCACACTGGAGACACATCAAAGGCAATGATTGATTTGTAGACGATGACCAAACATGTTTAAAACACTCCTTGTTCTTGTAAATGATAATTGTTCCTTTTTTTTATCTATCCAGAATAAATTACCCAGACACAAAGTGTCATTAAATGCTCCTCTTTTACAGCTTACCACTTCCCCATGTCCAAATTTCAATATTAACACTGTGTTCCTTTGTGAATTGAGCTTTTATTCATTATATTCCTTTTTAGACTAATAGTTATTATTATGCTGCTCATACTTTAGCTTCAGAGCTAATTATAGTCTTTGGCTCTCTCCTTCTGGAATATAGATACTGATATATATTAATGCCACGTACCTTGCTCTCCAGCCAGCACTTATTTCACAAGGATGCTGTGATTTTCTCTTACACTGACTAAAACATCCCAATTTTATTTTTTCTTCTTTTTTTGCATTATCATTTTGCCCTGCTGAAAGGCATTATCTGGGAGAAATCTCTGCAAAGAGAGATCACACCCCTCCCTGCCAGGGCTGGAAATCCCTTAATGCAGCCATGTACTGTCAACTCACACATAATGAAAATGTCAATAGTGCTCAGATTGGAGCAGTTTAAGGCACTGAAACAGATGTAGCTCCACACAACATAAATCTATTGAGCAGAGAGGGGGGGAGACTGCTTGGTCACACAGCCATTAAAAAATGAAAATAAAACCCGGCTTCTAACTGGAATTAGCCCTGAAAATCCTGCCAGCAAATAATGCAGAGTGGTGAAGTGTGGCTCACAGAGTGGTTGGGGTGGTGGATTCAGGGGGATCACAGGGAATGGGATCCCAGTTCCTGCTCCCTGAATCCCCACTTCAGTCCTCAGCTTTCCTGCCCATAATACAGCAAAAAAAAAAAAAAAAAAAAAAAAAAAAAAAAAAAAAAAATTGATTCAACCTCCCCCTTGCTAAATCCTTTGCAGGCAGGGTGGGTGGGAGGCAATCAGACACAAAGAGCAGCTATGAAAGGCTTGGATAAAATGATGGAATCTCTTACACATTTCCCTTAGTGTCCATCCCTGAACCATGCAGGAAAACCTGAGCTCTTCCTTTCCTTTGGCATCCCTGAGTCTGGATTGGCTGCTTCAGATTTAGGTGGCTCTCAGTCAAGAAGCAAGGGCAACATCTGAATCCACTCAGGAAATTTAATATCCTTAAAACAGTGCTTTGAATTTTCATTTTTATTTCCTGTCAGGTCTTTTTAGATCAGTGTGAGTAATACACAGTTGGATAAGACCTGCAAAATAGTCACAAAATTACTTGAAAAGTGCTGTTTAATAATCAGTGGAAAAATAGCTCCCATGAAAGTGAGTGACCAAAAGGTCACACACATCCCAGGATTTATGAGCAGGGTGGTATTCACACAATTTATGCAATTTAGAAATTTCAGGGAGTACAGAGAAGACTCAGAGGATGGTGAAGTGGTTGGAAAATGTGCCTGTCAGTAGGAGCCTGCAGGTGCAAAGAGAATATTAACAATTCACCCAACGAGTCCCTGCCTTTCCCTGTGAGAACCCAAATGTGGATAATCAGCTCCTTCAAAAGTTACTGTGAGATGCTTGTCAGGAGAGAAAAAAGAGTCATAGTCTCAGCAGGCAATGAACCTTTTCAACTGCTGAATGTTTTTTTGTGGATTTTCTCTCTACAGCACTTTTCTTAAAGAAAATTATTCCACCTCCCATAAGATCTGCTTTGCTCCAGCAAGGATTTATTCAAAAAGCTTCCAGGACCAGTGAGAGCCTGTGAGGTAAAATTAATGGCTGAGTGTTGATATCAGCGAGGTTTCTGAATTACCTGTAGTCCTGGAGAACTTGACAGTGCTCCTGGAAATAGTTCAGGAAAGACTGGAGCAACATCCTTTAAATTGGATCTGAATAATGCTGAGGTGAGAGGCACTGTGGTACCTGGGTTTGCAGGGATTTTCTGGGCAGAGCAGAGCTGAGAGCAGCAGAGATCTCCTGAACCAAATCCCCCTCACCCCACAGCCTGGCATGCACTAAAAGGGAGCACTGAGCCCATTTTCCCATCCATTCATCATTTCCTCCCTGAAATCTAGGAGCTGTTTGTATTTACCTCCTCAGTGACTTATTCTGCATTCTTTATGATATTTATTTACCTTTGAAATCACTCTTAACTCAAAATCCCATTAATCCCATTCAAGGGCTGCCCGCTTTGTGTGGCATTGATATCCTGCAAGGACACCCAGCAAAGGACATGGGCAATACCTCTATTAATGGGAGATAATCTTATTAATGAGTGAAAAGAAATCAGCCTGCTGTTCAAAAAGATAACAATTGGAAGGGAAATTGTGCCACAAGGAAACGAAACAGCACTGGGAAGGTTTGCTTGTTGTCTGGAAATTCTCTTTTTGAAGAGTATTTACAGGACTGGGAGACGAAATGCCTACAGCACCCAATATTTCAGTGTTGTGGGTGGGATTTGTCCCTCTTAGGGCAGCATTGTTGTAAATTAGTCTTTGCCAGATGCTTTGTCTTGTGCCCTAAATTGCTGTAAAACCCATTAGGGTGTATAATGCACATAAAAGGGACAGAGGAGTTGCAGAATCACTGCGATAAGGGATTATGTGTTCCTTGATTGTTATCCATTAAACAAAAGGAATTTCATCATCCCACTCGGATCTTGCCTTAGATGCTGGTGTTTGAATCCTTAATGAAGATTAAAGGCTGGGGCTGCAATCTGCCGATGGAATTTCTCCTCTCTTACGTTATTGTTCATTAAATACCAGGCATTCCTTTGTGCTTCTGAAAAAAAAATACAAAAAAAAACCCCCAAAAATTACACAAAAAATAAAAAAAAAATTAAAAAAATAAAAAAGCTTCCAGGGAAGCACCTGGGATATTTTAAATCACCAATGATGGGCAGGGAGTGTCCTTGGCCCTGCCCTCACCCCACTGTCCCCCCCTCCAGAGGGACACAGTTTATTTATCAGCCCAGCAAAATGATGAATTTACTCTGAGATTCAAGGCTCCAGCCTGGCATGCACTGCATGGCTGTCTCTATATTGCAAATGCTTCATTGCAGCCTGGAGTTACTGGGGAATTACTGGGATTTCAATATTCCCCAAGAGTCAAGACAATATCACTGCTAACCCTGGGTGTGTGCACCATAAAACTGCAACCAAGCAAAAAAACTGCCTGTAGTATTTTATTTTTAGTGGGTTATTTTTATTATTTACACTCATGGTTTATTTATCTACTTGGTGTGGATTGCAGTAATACAAAATAAAATTTAAGAATAACTTTCAAAACTATTTCCCAGTACAATTTCTGTGCCTATTACCATTCTCCCATGAAAATCCATGTGAAATACACCCTGTTAAGAGTTTTGGTTCAGAGTTAAAAAGCTCAAACAATTGAATAGAAAACAAGCAACTGTGATCCATTTGCTCAGCTTTCCTTCCCTCAGCTCATTTTCACTTGAAGATCTGAAATTTCCTCCCTTACAGCCTTGGCACTGGGGTTGTTTAGCTCTGAGGGAATTTTATTTCGTGTCAGCAGCTGCTGAAGGTGTCACCAGCTGATTCTGAGCTGTCCCCACGCCAGCTGAGCTCCTGCAGATGGTGATGAAGAGGAGATGAAGAGGAGATGAAGAGGAGATGAAGGTCTGGCTCTTTTCAGGCTGTTTTTGAAGTCACTTCTTTTGGTAAAAAATTGATTCTGAAACTCGACAGGCTCGGATTTAATTTGTTCTGCAGACTGTGCCTCTCCTGTGCTCTGGTGATGGTGGAGAGCTGCATTTCCTTGTCTGGGGAGGAGAAACCTCTCCTAAACCCAGCCTGGGGGTGGCTGGCTCCACCAGGACAGGGGCAGTTCTGGGAATTGGGGAGAGAAGGATCCAGTTTGACTAAAGACACCTGGACAGACACTGATCCCATCCCCCTGGAGCCAGTGGGGGTTTCCTGGGCTCTTTTCCTCCTGAAATCCCTGCTCTGCTTGGGCTGAAGTGCAGATACCGAGTTTGACATCCTGGCTGGATGTGCTGGAGGAGGTGAAATCTGCTGTTACCTTTTCCTGTGGTTCACTTTTCCATGACTAAATTTTCCTTCTGTCTCTATTTTGTATTAGACCAATTTTAACTGTGCCCTCTCTGGGTACCTGTAGAGCCAGGTCTGACAGTGTCACCTGTGAGTCTGTGACACTGCTGCCTGTGATGATCTGGTGCCACTGAAATGGGAAGAAAATGTGAGGAGAATGCAGATTGAGCCACTTTCCTATTCTTTCAGGTAGAAAGCAGAAAATACCTCAGGGCTTTGTTGTTATTCTGTTTTTTCTGAGAGCAATATTCAGGGGAAGGTCTGCATCTGCTGAGCCCACCTCCTTTCCTCTCCCAGCTCAGAGCTCTGTTTCTTTGGGGAGACAACAAGAGTCTGAGGGTTGGTTTTATTATTAATTTAGAATCTCAGTGTGGTTTCTTTTCAAACAGAAAATCTCTCTCCATGCTGAATGATGCTGATGCATGCAGGGCTCAGAAAACAGCCCCGTGTCTTGTTTAGGCTTGGAAATTGGAAAAATGTCAAGATATGATGAGTGTGTAGATTTTCTGATTCTTTTTGTCGTGTAAGACCCTTGGAAGATGAGGTGTCGGAGCGATTTCATGCTGTGTGATATCATGTCATTGGCAGGGTCTCTTTGGTAATGGAATTTGGGTTTTTCAAAGTACAGAGGCTGCTAAATCAGCCTGCATGCAAAGCCAGGGTTTAGGGCTTGTAGTTGTGGCACTTCAATGAGAAGATTAAAAACTGATGTTAAAGGTAGTGCTGCTGCCTACAAGTGTCTCCCAGAGTACAAAAGTGTAGGACAGAATGGGCAACAGAGAAAAAATACCTTAGAAAGAAAATCTGGCAGCTTAGTATTTAAACCAACTCCATCTATAGCAGCAGGGTAAGATCTCTCACTCCACCTGAGTATCAGGAGGTAAAACTTGTGTCTACCCTTTATTTCATTTTGCTGCCTCTTAATTAAAAATCTTCTTTTTAATCCAAATGTAACCTTCCTCCGCTGATATTTAGTGGGTGTTCAGCTCCACAGCACCTAAGCTCCCATTCCCATTCCATGTTTGAGCTGTGTGAGTTTGTGCTGCCCTTGGGACCTGTTGCCACCCCCCTGCTCTGACCCCAAAGCAGGAATCTGTGGGAACCCAGGACATCCCTCTGTTTTCCATTGATGGTTCCAGATCCAGGCAGGGGCTCAGGAGCCTGGGCACAGAGCCCAGAACCCCTGTGCCTTGGATTTCTCTCTCTGGGAAAAACTACCACCCTTACATGAAGAATTACAAGTCACAAAAAATAAGTAGAATATAAGTTAGATTATTACAAGGTGAAAAAGTAGGTTTTTAAGATTGTTTCTAATAAGGGTCTGGGGTCAGGATGGAGGAACCTGGGTGTGTTCTGTCCTTCTTTCTCCTTCTTCCTGCATCCATCTTTTGGGTGATGTTGGCACTTTTAGATTGGTTTAGAGCAGAACCAGACTGTGCAATATAAGTGATAGGTATTGGAAGATAATTGTAAATAATGTTGATGTAGTTTATAGTATAAAAAGATAATCCCACCCCAGGGTGGGCAGTGCCTGGGGCTGAGCTGCTGAACAGACCTGGGCTGGGCAGGGAAAGAACTTTGAGATGAGATAAAATAAACACCTCTGGAAAAAACAGAAGAGTCTCCTGACTCTTTCTCTGGTGCTGGGGCTGGGACAAAGAGACTCTAAAACAGCACAGGGGGTGGGCTCAGGCTCTGGAGACACCACCAGCCACAGGAATCCTCACAGGCAAGCAGTGAAGGAAATTGCCATGCCCAGGAACACCAACACTGTTTTATTTTCATGGGGTTTCATTATTTTCATGTTTTATTTTCATGGGGTTTCACCTGAAGCAGGTCTGTGGCTCTTTCTGGTGATGCATGGCTTTTCCCTGGGGGTTGTTTTATTTTTTAATATTTGCTCATGCCCTGCAGATGGTTGTGGGGGCTTCCAAGGGGGTGGGCCAGGTGTTTTTCCTACACTCATGCAGAGCATCCACTGAGAGAGTTATTGCCTCACACAGCAAATGGATGAGGCTGGACTGATTTTTACACTCTGCAAATGAAACTGTGGGCTTTATTTGGGCTGGATTTCTAAGCTGAAATCCTTCATTCATCCTTGAATTGTGGTACTTAGATATTTCTGTAGAGAGCTGCAGCTGAGGTTTTCTAGCATATAAAATAACCCTTGAGGAATGATGGTACACAGTCCCCACCCCTGTGTGAGCAGATGAGAGGAAGAGGAAGAGGAAGAGGAAGAGGAAGAGGAAGAGGAAGAGGAAGAGGAAGAGGAAGAGGAAGAGGAAGGGGAAGGGGAAGAGGAAGGGGAAGGAGAAGGGGAAGAGGAAGAGGAAAGGGGAAGAGGAAGAGGAAGGGGAAGGGGAAGAGGAAGGGGAAGAGGAAGAGGAAGGGGAAGAGGAAGAGGAAGAGGAAGAGGAAGAGGAAGAGGAAGAGGAAGAGGAAGAGGAAGAGGAAGAGGAAGAGGAAGAGGAAGAGGAAGAGGAAGAGGAAGGAAAAAGTCTGAGATACAGAATATTTCTGTAAAATCCTGCAAAAAATATGCTGATCATAGGAATAATAGAGTATATTATTATTGTAATAGAGCATATTATTGTATTATCAATAGAGACTTTGTCACTCACACAGGAGCCTTCTCCCCTGGCCTGGGAGGGGACAGAGCCTGGGCAGGTTCCCTTCAGGAGCTGTGAGAACAGGAGAGAGCAGAGCCAGGGCAGCTTTGGGTCACAAAGAACAAAACACTGAAATCCTTGAGTTTCCTCTTCCCTCCAGCACTGCCTGTCCTTCCCCCTAACAATTTCTGACGGTCCCTGTCTGAGGAGAAGATCTTGGCAGCTGAAGGTCTTGCTGTCCCTTGGAGGCTGTGCTGGGAAGGGGGATGAGGAGGAGGGATGTGGTTCACTCGAGGTGCCCTAATGGGCACTCACAATCAGCTCTGAACGCATCAGTGCCCACAAATAGCCTGGCTGCCCTCATTCAGGGGCTGACAAAAACCACGGCCTCATTAACATCTGAGGGAGCTCCAGTGTGGAACTTTCCTTCAGATTTCGGGGGCTGAGTTGGGAAGTCTTTCCCTCTCCCACGCACACATCTGTTTGTGAGCTGGGGATGGATTTTTGGGAGGAGGGACACGAGGTTTGAATGCTTTAAGCACTTTTATTTGCCACTGAATTATCAAATTGACCTGAGCAGAGCTGGGATAACACCAGTTTTGTCACCATTGGGGTGGACATGACATATGAAAGGACACACCACATTTCAGAAGGCTAAAATCCTCTTTATTACAACAGCATGCTGTCCTTTATACCCTCTACAAAGTTTACACTTTAGTCACTGGTTACAGAAAATCAACATAATGTTCATTGGTGCAAAGCCATCAACACCTGTTTTTCACAAAACTTTTCTCAAAATACTCTTTCCAGCTGCAGGTTTCTTCTTACTTATCTTTTTCTCTCTTCTCTTCTCTTCTCTTCTCTTCTCTTCTCTTCTCTTCTCTTCTCTTCTCTTCTCTTCTCTTCTCTTCTCTTCTCTTCTCTTCTCTTCTCTTCTCTTCTCTTCCTCTTCCTCTTCCTCTTCCTCTTCCTCTTCCTCTTCCTCTTCCTCTTCCTCTTCCTCTTCTCTTTCTCCATACCAACAGCCTTGGTAAAATTCCTTTCAGCAATAAACCTTATCAATTAACTCTCCCTGGCTCACAGACCAGCTGTAACCCCTTTCCACCCAGTTTGAGGGAGCTGGTCCCATATTCCAGCTGCTGAACTCTGGGCCACAGCACTGAGCAAGGTACAGTGAGCTGGAATCTCAATTTGAAATGGCTGCACACAAGACAAGTTTAATTTAGTGGAAGAATGTGGATAACAAACTCGCCCTATTCACTGGCACTGAGATCCATGGGTTAGATGGATTTCATGTGTGACTAAATATTCATGTATGAATGGCAATGGTCTGAAATCAGAATCCTGCCCAGCATGGAGCTACATCTGAGTCCTCTCTGTAAATCTGAATTAAATAGGGAAAGCAGACATGCACTTGGGGAAAGTGCTTGTTCACAAATCAAGTTAAACATAAAAGCTGAATAAATGCTAAAAATTAGGTTTTGATGAGAAAGCTTTTATTTTTAACAAGGTCTGTGAGGAATTTTGGGGGTTGTGTTGCTGCTTTTTCCTGTAACAAAAGCGTTCACAAATTGAGGCAATTTTTTGAGCATGACCATTTATTTCAAATGAACGGATTAAAAAAGCTTTGGGAAAGCAGAAGGTGTGAGTTTAAATGCAGAATGTCAGAATTGCTGCTGTGAAATCTATAATTCAATCTTGCTTTATCATCCTAAGCAAAAGATGGATTTCTAGTAATGGATTGTCAATTTTAAACTGCGCTGTAGCTTTTTGTAATAAGCACAAGTAGCATCTTGTCAAGCAGACATGCAATATTTTCCCACATAAATATTTTCCCTTGCAGCATTCTGTCCTGGTGCCTGCATTTTTAACAAGAGACCACTCTTTGTCAGGGTATTTTCTCACATCACCCAACATGAGGGGTGAAGGACTGAGAGTAAAATGCTTTTGCAATTAAAATTATCCCGTTTCAGTTGAAATCGTCCTTATTGATGCAGGGCAGCCGCTCACCGTAATTTATTCAGCGATTTCTCTTTCTTTTGTACCTGAAGACAGGCCTTGCAAGTCAGAGGTTATAACCCTGCAAAAAGGAGCCAGTAATTACACCTGCCAGCATCTCCCCCTGGCCGCTGGCACAATCACCCATCAAGGATAATTGACAAGTAGCTAATAGGATAAGCTTTTGTTTCTTTGGGTTGTTTTCCCGTGTTTTCCCTCTGCTTAGCAAGGGGAAATCCATTAACTGGTGAGGAATGTGCTGGTGGGCACGCAAGGACTGAGTCCTTGAAGCCACAGGGAAGGGACAAACATCTTTAAGAGGGAGAAATAGATGTCTTTCATCTTCTCTTTGACATCTAAATTCCCAGCTCGCTGCCTGCCGGAGCTCAGCGCGTGTGGAGCTGCCCCAGAGGAGCTGCAGATGCCATATGGGCTCCACCTGAGCTGGGCTGGCCAACAGGTTTTCTCTGGGGCCAGCTCAACAAGGCACAGCTCAGGGGTTTTCATCCAAGGAGCCAACAAAGCAGTGGTGTCTGGGCAGTGGTGGGGCAGGAGGAGAGTTCTGAACCTCTGGGAAGCACAGAATTCATGCCCTGATAGCACAGGGTTAAAAATGTTTCTAAAATCATGGGAATTGTACACAACAGATTCAGGGGTGGAAAGAAAGGTTGGGTCTGGTAGGGCTGGGAAAGGGAACCAGGCCTGGGAATGAATGTTGAGCTTTGTCTTTATTGGATCATGTGAAACTGCACCTGTGGAATCATCATGTGATAAATAATATGATTGTTAAATGTGATAATTGTTTGGAAAATTGAATATATTTTTATTTTACTATAATAAGAATCATGAGAAGCAATGTAATGGTAACAAGAACCATGAGAAAGGATATTTGGGGACCTGATGGAAATCACAAGAATCCATGCTTGGATAAGATCAATGTATACAACAGAACAACATGAGTTTAGTAATTATTATATAGTTACATAATGAAAAGGGCATAAAAACCTGTCCCTCTGGAATCCATGTGCAGTCAGATTTGGGTTTGTACCCCTGATTCCCAGAGCTCTGCAATAAAATCACCTGCAGATACTCATTTGTGATGATGTATTTCTGCACTAACACTGGGACTGACCAGGCACAGCTCCTGCTTTGTTCAGGACTTTATGCTAAAACTTAGCCTGGACTTTAATATCTGTGACTGTGCCTTTGGAGACTGATGTGCTTTTACAATAAATAACCCTTTCAGCAACTACTATCAGCTTTAATAATTCAAAGATAACCCAGCACACAGGGTGCACTGAGAGCACCGAGGGGGATAACCCCACAGGGCAGCTCCAGCTCCTTGGATTGCCCAGCAGCATCTGCTCACAGCTTGGGCAGGGCACAGCACCCCCTGCTCGAGGCTGCCACAGAAAAGCTGTGAGTGCTGAGACCTGGGAAAGGGTAAAAAAGTCATGGGGAGAGGATCAATCACAGCTCAGGATGCCCAGTGGGATGTGGGGAATGAGGATCCCCAGCTGCACTTTGCGGGTTGCACACCAGCCTGAGCTGTGATGCTGCTCTGGTGTGTGCCAGCTCCTCCTCAGGCAGAGGGGTAACGGGCTCGTGGGTCTTTCCCCTCTCCAGGCCAGACTCACAGCAATTTCTCTGCATTTCAGTCAACTTTTAAAGATTAAACTGAACCCAAAATTCCCCAGGAAAGGGAGACCCTTGGAGGTCTGAGAGCAGCGTGAGTGCGGTGGGTGCTCAGTGTTTGCTCCAAACCCAGCCTGGACATGATTTTAACCCATTTTTCCAAATGATTCCCTTCCTGCATCTCCCCTCCCAGGCAGCTGGCAGTGCAGTGCAAGTGTGACATCCTTCATGTCCCTGTGACATCCTTGATCTCCCCCAGCTGCATTCACTGGAGGGCAGCGATGCTCTCAGATCCACTCCAGGGCTCTCCTAAGTGGCAAATTCCCCCTGTGCCTGTTCCCTGGGGATTTCAGGTTTGTTCCCTTGCAATCCTGCCCACACAGCTCCGTGCCTGTGTGCCAAGGTATGCTCACATTTCTGCAGGGATGGTATTAACTCACATTATTTGTGTTTAAAATATGCAAACCCGTTAAGTCGAATCACCTGCTGAATTTTGTTTCCAGACCAAATCTTGTTGCCTTTGAAAGAGCCCAAAAATTGGTTTTAAACAGCTCCTCTTAGTAAAAAAAATGAAATTATGAATAAGGATGTTTCAAACCCTTTAAACCATCTGGATGCTGCCAGCTTACCTATTGTGCCTTTAATTTAAAAGGAATGCTAAAATGAGTGCAAACACTGGAAATTATGGCTCTCTGTGGAATACTAATCCGTAATATTTGCATATTTCTGACATTTTGAAATTCCCCAGACTGTCATTGCTCCATGCTCCCGTCAGGGCAGTTTTGAGGACGTTCTGTGGTTATGAGTAAGGAATGAGAGCTGAGAGGAGCTCATCAGGGTGCTCTGTGTGACTTGGAGAGCCTCCTGTAATTTTGGGATTTGTCTGACTGAAATCAATACTCCATCCCTTATCATTTAGGGAGGCTGTAAGAACCATGCAGGAATGCAATGGAATTTTCTTTAACCATCCTCTTTCTGTGTCCTGTTTCACACTGGGAAGGACATTTATCCTACAGCCAGTTCCTAAAACCAAACACAGTCAGGATCAGGCTGCAGCTCTTCACAAAACACCTGGATAATATGGTCTGGAAACCATAAGGTGAGAATTTTTGGAACAACTTGAAATTTGTATTTAATGTTGGATTTTCCACAGTTTCTTCCGCCTCAGGTGACTTGACTAAAATGCTCTTCTCTGTGGATCACAGAAATATGGATTTTCTAAGAGGAGTCCAGGGTGGATCCTGGGAAGGATCATTCTGCAGTTCACTGTGAATGTGTTTTGAGGTGTCCATTTAATGTGTAACGAATTTGGGAACTGTGTTTTGGGGAGAAACCAGTGCTACCAGTCATGTTTGCTTCTCAGGTTGGCCCTGCTTGGCTGCACAGAGGAATCTTGCCTAAAAATCAAATCAAGAATAAATCAAATACACTGAATAAAAATCTGGAAATAGCTTTGCACAGATGTAAAACCAAAAGCAAAATGTGGTATTTTGGAGCTTACTCCAACACTAATTCCACCCTGCTGCAGGTATTCCTCATTTTACCCATTCATTTCCACTGCAGAATTACCCAGAACTTCTGCTGGGCTTTATCAGACCTCATCTCCATCACCCTCTCCACGAGCTCACAAGGATGTGACTCAAGAAATTAACGTTCTGATGCACTTCACCACACAATTGCCAGCCTTTATTTCCTTCCCATTAAAATCATTGGCTCAGTTTACAGCTGGCTTGGTTTTTAATCTGGTTTTTGCTATTCCTGTGGTAATGGAATCCATTCAATTAACACTCTGTTGGCTGCAGGGGAATACCAATCATTAAGCAATGCCTGTTTGCCCTGGCCAGGAATGGAGGAGGGGTTGCTTTTTGCTCTGTCAGGGGTAAAAATTTTGAAATTTGATGCTGTCAGGGCTTCATTTTTTTGAGGAATCCAGGTAATTATTTGGTTTCACTCGGCTGTTGGTGTGGGGAACCTCTGTGTGAGGATACTTGAGTGTAAAAGTGGCAGTTTGGCTTTGGGTTTGTATTTGGTGGTTTGGGTAGGGTTTGATTTTTTTTGGAGGGAGGGCATGTAATATATTGTTGGTTTTGGGTTTTTCCTGGTTGGTAGTGGGGTTGTTTTTTTGGTTCTTTTAGATTTTTGGTGGGGTTTTGGAGATTTTTTAAATTGAATAAACCTTATTTTGTAGAGCACTGGAGAAAATGTGTTTGAATTCTGCAGCCCTGCATTGTGAGGAGATGAATAGCATGAGAGAATAGAGCAGAAACCAGTGAACCTGAGGTAGACTTGAACTTTCTGGACTTCTTTTGTTGTAAGATTTCTTTTCATTCCCCTCTCACTTGTTGGCCAGTGCTCCTGAACTCGTAACAACCCCCTGAACAGGCTCTGTCAGCTCCTGGGGAAGCAGACCTTTCATGCTGCAAGCAAAATATTCACAGAATTTGACCAGGGTAGGAATTCTGCCTTCCCTAAGAGGGGAGAAATCCCAGGAGGGAAGAGCCAGCCCTGGGAGATGCCTGGAATTGGGGCAAAATTATTTGGGAATCACTGAGCATCCATCACACAACAAGTCTTCTCTGGCTGCCTCCACATCCTTCCCATACTTCAAAAATTATGAGGGTCATGGCCAATGTCCCTTTTCCATCTTTGATAGTTGTGTTTTGCAGAGAAAGCAGATCTAGGGGTTCAAATATTCTGGTATGCATTCATTCCATGGTTAGACTTGATCTCAGGGGTCGTTTCCAACTTAGGGATCCCATGGTTCCATGAAAACAGCAATAGGCTAGATAGGAATAAATGTATGTGGAATCCTATTTCAAATCACTGTTTTAGTAATCTTGTGGAAATTAAGATTTTTTTTTTTCCCTAGGGAAGAAAAAAACCAACAGACAAACTTAAGAAAATTGACAATGTAACGTAAAATGCAAAATAAGTTTTGTTTTCCCAAGTTCTGTTCTAGCCAGCCTCAATGCATAATTCACAGCAGTTTCACACTCAGCCCCATTACACAACTGGTGTGTGCTTCAGGAGGAAAACACACCAAATGTTTCCTATTTGCAAATCTCACAAAATCCGGGGTGATTTTCTGTTTCACCACAAAATAGGAGACCCACACTCCCATGGTCTTGAATTTTGTGGTTGGAATGTTTCATTGCCAGAGGGGAAAAGAAATAAAAAAAAAAGGCAAGCTGAACAGCCTGTTCAATTAAAATCAATGGAAATTTTCCCAGGGACTTCAGGGAAAGTGAACGTGGGCACCAGATCTGTGAAGATGGCTGGAAATGGTCCCTGGAGAGCTCCAAGGCAGCTTTGAACTGGATAGGAAATAAATGGGAAACCAAGTGCAAGTGGCTGCCAGTGGGGCTGTGATAAGGCAATGTGCAAACACTTCCTCTGATAGCCCTGGAATTAGCTGCAATTAAGTGGGATTTTGATAAGGAGCACATGGAATTTCCAGTTCATCGCCGTGAGCGACGCTTGTGCAAAATTCCTGCAGCAAGCTGAGTCCCTGCAGGAGCTTCCTGAGGCTGGCTGTGCGTACAAAGCCTGTGGAAATTCCAAACTTCCAAAAAGTGGAAGAAACTGGGGCATGCTGGAGTGAAATATTTGCCAAATTGGAGTTTAATGAGAGATTGGAAATGAGCAGGCATCGAAACCTCTGTGAGGAACAGAAAGAAGAAATGTGGAGGCTGGAGCATGGAGTGCCCCAAACCATCACCTTTCTCTTGTGGATGCTGTTTGAGGGCAATCCCTGAGCTCACCAAGGTCTATTTTGCTTTTATTTTAAGAATTATGCTCTGGTTCCCTTTGTGCAAACATCAAGGATAACAATCAGGTAGATGCTGGGGCATTTACACGCACCTTAAAGCTGAAACACATCATAAATGTGGTTCACACAGTAAATATGGTGCTAAAAGAAAAAGGGTTTTGTGTTTCTTCTCGCTGTCCCTTCATTTCTCCTCTTTCATTCTGTGATTTTGGGGTGGGTGAGGTGCTGTTTCACTCACTGCTTCAAAACCTGCTCTGTTTGCACATCCCTGCTTAGGCAGTGCCTAACTTAGGGGGTGGTGAGGAATCCCTTCAGGAATGCCCTAAAATACAGCCTTAATTAATTACTGTTCCAGCTGCATGGAAATGTGCCTGCCCCTGGCAGGCTGTGACAACTTTTAGAGAGAAGGAGAGACCCTGGAGAAGATGCTGAGCCTTCCTCAGAGAGGGAGAACATTCCAGGTGTTTCTTACACTTCCTTTACTCCCTGTGAAAAGTCACAATTTTCTTCAAAGATGCTGAGAAATTTATGGCCAACAACCCCAAAAATCTGGTGGTGTGGGGATGAGACCAGGCTGAGTGTGTGCAGTGGGAAATCCCAGCACTGAACCCAGCCACGCTTTACTTTGGATTTCTTTAGCATGAGATTAATATAAAATAATTCTAGAGAAGGAAAATCAGCCCCAGCACTTGGCATCCCAACAATTTGTACTGATAGCTCCAGGCTAACTATATTTTTTCTTGACAATTTATGCTGCTCAGCCCAAAGTAGGAGATATAATTTGTCTGTAGATTCATGGACAGAATGAAAAGTTGGCTTCCAACTGGATCTCAGGGCTCCACAGAAGGACTCTTGCTGTGGTCTGGTGCAATGTTGTTTTTTTATCATCAGATTTGAGCTCAAAACTCTTCATTATAGGCAGCATTACTTCAATTCCAATTTCAATGTTATTTATTGTTATTTGTAAAGCTATTATTTGGTGCACAACATTATTCCTTAGACAGTCAGCAGGTCTGAACATGAAAATGTTGAGATGCAAATTGCTGATATCTGGCACTGAATATGCATGTTTGAAACCAAACTCTGCTACTTGTGAATAATCATCACTCTTAGCTCTCAAATCTCCAACTGTTTAAAAGACAAAGTTCATTAAGTTAATTACAATTTCTTGATGGCAAATCATCTCGTTGGCAAAGTCATTCTCTATGGGAAAGCAGAAAAGCTGCAATGTAATCAGAGGCTGCTGCAGAAAGTGGTTAAAAAAGGCAAAATGATGGAAATTAGTGCATTTTTAAACTCAGGGCAAAGGCAGTGGGTGCCAATCCCAGGTTCTCTGTGTTTTTCCTTTTGTCAAACAATTGATTTTTGTGTATTGTTTTTAAGTCTACCACTACAATGGGTAATTCATCATCACTGGGAGATAGAAACTCAAGCAGTCTCCAAAAATAATTGAATTTTTCAGAAATTCTCTAAGGGGGTGAAAAATCCATAACAGCCATTAAATCCTGCTCTTTGTAGAAGGAATATGAAATATTACAATTATGTCCAAGAAGAGAAAAAAACCCTCTTTAATTCCAGTTGCTGAATCTAGCAGGAATAATTCTGTGTTTTGTTCTGCTGCTCTGCAGTTTCAATGGAATTTGAATGGAAAAATGTGATAACACATATCAAAAGATGTCATTTATAAGGGGAGAGAGGAAGCTGTTTAGGAATTCCAGGCTGCCAAATGCAGGAGATTACAGCCTTGATCTGGAGCAGTGCTGGGATCTGCACATCAATTGCTGCTCCATAAATGAGGAAAGGTTTGGTGCCTGCCCTGTTCTGGCATTTCTATGGGATCTTCCTTTTAACTCTGCCCAGCTCTAATTCCCAGGATTCACTGTGCAATTCCAGGCTGGGGGAAGGAGAAATATCCACCTTGGAAAAGGCAAAAACCACCAGCTCTTGGGAACATCACAGTGCAGGAACAGCACCAAGAGCACGAGTAGGATCCAGTTTTGGGATTTTATCAAGAAGATGTTTCAAGGCAAGTGTTATCAAAAAGGTTTCCAAAACACATGAGGGAATTAAGACAGCTTCTCCAAGATATTTTGTTCCTTTCCTCATAGCTGAGTTCCCATCCTCTTCAAAAATGGATCAAAATTCTATATAATTCTGGTGTTATCAGTAAGACTTGAGGTCCAGTGGTCATACCCTGAATATTTGCTATCCAGGAGGGAAATCAAAAATATCTGTGCTTCTAAAGGGCTCACAAAGATCAGGAGAAGGATCCACATTTTTGGAAATGGGCTGACACTGGCATGGGTTAAATGGGAAAGGAAGCAGATACTGAGGAGTAAACAGAGCTGTGGTAATTTATTACAAGCTGTTTTTTCTCTATACATAATAGCATGCTGTAAAGCAATAGATCATGTGAGATGAAGCCATAGCATGACAAGATGGATCATTTAAGATATTCAATGATGCTTTTCTGTGTACTGTTGTTATCCAAAGTCTATTAAAAAAGTATTGGACAGGATATTTTTTCCCATCACTCTTGTGGGCTTAGACCTGGCTTAGTAAATCCACTGCATCATTAGCTCCTGCCTGAGTTCAGCTTTTAGAACAGTTTACAGTTCTGAGACCATTTTATTGAAAATTGTCATTTTGTTGCTGTGTATTAGGGGAAAAAAACATTTGAGAGCAAAGAAAAGAAGTGCCTGTGTTGTGATATGGGATCCATACCCAGATCCAGTAGGAAAATGGAATTATTTGAGTTCAGGTACAACGATGTGATGTTGTGTTGGCTCTTGAGATGCTTCCCCTGGCTGCTGGGGGGGTTTGCTTTCTCCCAAAGAGGGTACAAACCCCAAACTGGATGTGGGGCAGGGGGGACATGATGCTGGAGTCTGCCCCAAGTGAAGGAGGAGCAGTTCCTTTTGGAGGGCTCTGACCATGCTCCAGGCTTAGCTCTCAGTGTGAACACACCTTTAAGGTAATAAATCACAGAATCCCAGTATGGCTTGGGTTGGAATCACCCATTCCACCCCTACCTCCCACTATCCCAGCCTGCTCCAACCTGGCCTTGGAGACTCCCAGGGATGGAGCCAGAATATGCCAGAATATTTATTTTTATTTAAACCCAGAGTTATTTCTGTGCTAGCCAGGAAAATATTCAGTGTGTCTGACATTATCTGTCAGATTTTATCCAAACCTGGCCCTAACAGTGACTCCCAGCTCTGGATTGAGGGACTGTCACAAAGGAAGGGTCACTGAGCTGCCACCCTCACCACCCCCCTCGGAGAAAGGGAAGAGTGACTGCCAGTAATACCCTTGGCTTTATGAAGTGGAAACATCTTTATTTAGAAAGGGCACTGGGATCATAAATTTGAGGCAGGGTTGATGGGGAGCTGGGCTATAACCCGAGGGGGGAAGCACTGCTCACTTCAGCCACCCAACACCAGCTGGGCTTGGATCCTCCACGGACAATCTGGGCTCTTCATTAAACTATGAACTCCATCTTTGCCTTTTCACAAATTATTTCAAGGGCTGTCTTGCGCTTTATTTTCCTGCTTCTTGTGTCTTGGGGTGTTTTGTGTTTCTGAGGTGCATTAAGAGAGGCAGGATTGTCTTCCACTGAGGAATTAGCTACCAGCCAGTGTTGAAAGGAGGATATAGGATTTCATGGACCAGCAGGCTGATGCGATGTGAAATCCTATTTTCTTATCATCCAAGTGTCTACAGAATTCCAACTTAATGTGCTTTACATTATAGGGTTGCCACCTGTTTATATTATCAGTAGTTTGAATATTTAAGCATGACACGCTCCATTTCCTACCAATTTGTCTGTATTTCCAGAGTGGATTCTCCCAGTGTTTCCACACTTAATTTTTTGTCTCCTTCCCCCCCCCAACAAAATGAGTATTGTGGCCTAGCATGACTACATTTCAATTTTCATTTAAAAATTCTATAGTTCACAGCACAGATTTAATTGCTCACACCCTTACCTGGTGTAAATCAACTCGAGCAGCATTAATCCTAACAAGATTTCTCACCAGCTGAGGGTCTGCTCCTGCGGATTTTCATGTCCTCAAAGCCGCAGAAGAGCAAATCTTCAAAAAGCATCTTTGAAGAAGGCTCTTTTTAGCTGAAAAATCACGTTTTGCCATCATGTGCACATTTGGGGAACATCATAAATCTCACGTGAGCAGCCCCCGGTTGCGGTGCATACATTGAAATATCTGAGGATGGCAGACACTGGAATATCTGAGGATGGCAAACACTGGAATATCTGAGGATGGCAAACACTGGAATATGTAAGGATGGCAGGGCACACCGGGTGGGTGGCTGGCTGTGAACACCCCAGCTCCTTGCATCATTCCTGCATCTGGACTAATAAATGGCAACTGCAGCTAATGGAGAACAATGAATCTTGGAACAAAGGGGGGAAATGGCGCATCTGCTGGAGGAAAGATGTGCCGAATACTGATGAGGAAAGAGATCTGGGAGTTGTTGGGGAAAATCTCTAAAGCATTCAGCTTAATGTGCAACTGCAGAGAAAAGGGCAAGCGGAGCGCTGGCTTGTAGTGCTGGGGGAAGGCAAAATAAATCAAAGCAGCTGCCTTTGTTTCCATCAGGCATTGTTTTGACATCACCCAAAGAGCTGAACTTTATTTGCTATTGGCCACTGTGGCTTCAGAAGAATGTGTTTCTTACTGGAGGGGATTTGCTGTGCACTAAAGTAAATTACCATCTTCTGCATTTCAAGATAACGCCGAGGAAGAAACAGAACTAAAATCAGCTCATTAAGAAGTAAAGCGACCACTCTGATTGGGGCAATTGTTGTCAGAGAAGAGCAGTCCACAACTTGACCTGAGGATCAACTTCAGGAAAAAGAGAGGATGTGGAAATATTACCTAAAACATGGTTAATTCAGACTGAGAAATAAGTGTTTTGTTGAAAATCTCATTTTGTGCAACTCTAAAACGATGTGTTATCACTACAAAGACAGCAAACGATAGAGCAAAATGTAACTGCTGGGGAATGAAAAGAGCAGAATAATGAACTCAGTGCTCTTATCTGCTTACCAGCATTTGGATTTTGTCATGTTTTAATTTTACAAGATTGCCAGACCAAAGGAGGGGCGATGCTTAACCCAAAACTTCCAGCAGAACCTGCAGCAGCTTTTGGGGGCCATTCTCTCAGCGTTGCCATCACAGCCCCTTGCATGGAGAAGTTGTTGATTCAGCCATAAATAATCCCTGCTGGTTGGAAACCTGGGCTGCAAAATTCCAGCTCAAATTTCACAGCACAGGGGATGTAAAATGAGACATAAAGGAGGTGTTTTAAACAATAATAATTTGTTCTATCTATGGGGACGATGGGGATATGGGAATCTAACACATTTTGTTATGGCCTCAAGTTCCACCAGGGGAATTTTAGATATTAGGAAAAATGTCTTCACTGAAAGGGTGAGCAGGCATTGAAACAGTCTGCCAGGGAAGTGGTGGAATCCCCATTCCTGGAGGGATTTAACAAATGTGTGGATGTGGTACTTGGGGCCATGGGTCAGTGCTGGCCTTGGCAGTGCTGGGGGGATAGAACAGCTGGATGTTAGAGGGCTTTTCCTGCTTTAATAATTCCTTTATTTTTGTTGGATTGGCAAAAAGATCTAGAATATTTATCATATTTTCTTCTTTATACACTTTGAGCTTTAAGTCCCTCCAAAACCCTCTCCATACAAAGAAAACTGAAGGTGTGGCAGGACAACAGCTCTGAGCAGCCTGGGTGGCTGAGCTGTGTTTGCAGTGACAGATGCCCTGATGTGTTCCCTCGTCCCTGGGCAACTTTTCACAGAATCCCAGAGTCACTGAGGTTGGAAAATCCCTCCAGGAGCATCGAGCCCAAGCTGTATTCCATCCCTGTGTTGAGAGATGAGTGTCACATCCATTCTTCCTTGGACACTCCAGGGATGGGGATCCTTCCTTGGACACTCCAGGGATGGGGATCCTTCCTTGGACACTCCAGGGATGGGGATCCAACCCTCCCTGGGCAGTCCCAATCCCTGATCCCCCTTTCCATGGGGAAATTCCTGCTGTGCCCACCCTGAGCCTGCCCTGCCCAGCCTGAGCTGTTCCCTCTCCTCCTGTCCTTGTTCCCAGATCCCAAATCCCCTCCAGCTGTCCCCACCTTGTGCAGAGCCACAAGGTCCCTCCTGATCCTCATTTTCCCATTTTCCATTTCTATCCAGCCCCAGAATCCCTCAGAACCTCTCAGCATCACCAACCACCCCCTTCTCACCTCCCTGTCTCTCCATTCCCTGTCTCAATTTCTGACTCTGATGTATTATTTTTCAGAATTACTCCAATTGAAGTCAAACAACGGGAATAAATTAGAGAAGAGTGGTGAGCTGAACAGTTTTCACTTTAACAGTATTTTAATAATCAGCAAAGTCACCCATGTATAGTAATGATAAATTGCTTTGCTACAGGCTAATATAAACTTTACAAGTATAATAAATATTTCTGCTTGGCCAAGAAAAGTGAAAAACTGGAAACTGCTTAAATATGTGCATCAGAATGAATGAAGATGAAAAACTGGGGAATATTTTAAAAATAGCTTATGTTTTTTGTAAATTAAATTTCAGCCTGCCTACAGAAACGGAGATTTGGGTCACTGATGTGTTTATGGTCCAGGTGAAACCAAGCAGATTTTGGTATCACATAGGTCCAAAACTTAGATTTATTTCTTTTCATGTTGCTGTTATTGAGATGGGATTACAAGATTCAGGGTTATTTAAAAGAAATATGTCCAGATTTTTCAGTTGGAGATTTGCTTGTGGCACACTGTGCTGTTGAATCAATAAAACCCACTTCTTTTTTTTTTTTTTTTTTCCCATAGGAGAGCTCTTTTTTTGGAGAGTTACAGATGTGATCCATATCAAAGACAGTATTTATTAGAGGCAGAATGAGATTTTGATAACAGCCCTGCAAAATTATTTGTTAGAAGTTCCCACTTCCCATCAGCAGCCAGGGGATGAAGGAATTTAATATTGGGTACCAGGAATAACCTGGTATGAAAATACAGGTGATAAAATGGTAACAAATTTTTGGGTCCTTTAATGCCATTTATGGTTGGTTGGAAGTTAAGGGGAGAAAATAAAAGGCTTCACCCCACTTGAAAATTGGGATTCCAAGCTGACTTCCAGCTGTTTTCAGTGCTTGTGACAGCAGCCTCTCACTCAATCCACAGAGGACATTTCCCAGCTTTATTCAGTTTTCTTTCCAAAGTTATTACATTTCTCTCCTGCTAGGAAACATCTAACTTCAGTCAGAGCATCCAGCTGCAACAGCCTGGTTCTCATCTGCCTCTTTTCCCCCTGGATGTTGTCAGTCACTTCCATCTCAGCAATCCTTCATCTCAGACATGTTTCATCCAGGCTTTCCCAATCCTTTAAAGAGATGCAGGTTTTTTATGACTTTAGAATAAATGCCAGGGCATTCCTGCATCTCCCTGTGTACATTTCCAACCTGTTTTTCTTTTCATCACCTCGTATTGATTTTTCCTGTGCATCTTTTGTTTTGCTTTGTTGGTACAAGTGGTGGATAGCAAAAAAAAAAAAAAAAAAGCTTTCCAGTTTCTGCTTCTGGTTTAATTTCTTCATCACCTTTTCCCTTCTTTCTCTTTGCATCCCAGCTCTGTCTCCACAGGAGTGACAAGGCACTGCTGAGGGTTGATGTCACCAGTATTTGCACTTCCTCTACGAGGGACAAATGTCACAGAAACAGGTGCAGAATAATCTTCTGCCAACACCATAATCCCCATTGTGAAAGATCTTTGCAAATTATAGCAAAGGATTTGTGTATTTTCCAGGTCTGGCCCTGGAGAAGAGTGGAATCATTCAGCTTATCCTCAGGACAAGGAGAGCTGGAAATCTGAATTGACCTTTGCATCTCAGCTGTAAGTTTGCAGTAAAATCTCGCTGATTGTCTCCTCCAATTTTGTTTTATATTTCCTTCTGTGTTCTTTGATACATGGGTATGACTGCTGGAAGTGCAATTCCTGTCAGGAATAAGCAGCATTCTGTCTTTGCCCAAATACAGGGAGGATGCTGGGCTGCAGGAGGGTTTTGGGTGCTCTTCTGCTTCACTGCCCTCTTCTCCTGACTTTTCAACTCTGCTGAAGAATTTCACTCATTTCTGATTTGTGTAAATGCTGAGGACAAAAATTATTCGCTGAGATGCAGCAGCTTTCTAATTCCTGTGTGGGTTTATAACAGATAAGACAGATCTGGGAGGATAAAAATGAGAGCAGGTTTGTGTGCTGGGGTCAGTGCTGGGAGGATGAAAATGAGAGCAGGTTTGTGTGTGGGGTCAGAGCTGGGAGGATGAAAATGAGAGCAGGTTTGTGTATGGGGTCAGTGCTGGGAGGATAAAAATGGGAGCAGGTTTGTGTGTGGGGTCAGTGCTGGGAGGTTAAAAATGGGAGCAGGTTTGTGTGTGGGGTCAGTGCTGGGAGGATGAAAACGAGAGCAGGTTTGTGTGTGGGGTCAGTGCTGGGAGGATAAAAATGGGAGCAGGTTTGTGTGTGGGGTCAGTGCTGGGAGGAGGAAAATGAGAGCAGGTTTGTGTGTGGGGTCAGAGCTGGTAAGTTAAAAATGAGAGCAGGTTTGTGTATGGGGTCAGTGCTGGGAGCAGAGCTGATCCCTTTCCCTGGCCCTTTTGGGGAGCCAGTTCTCTGTGTCTTTTGCAGCTCAAATCGACTTCAGTGCAGGAAGCAGCACATTCAGGAGCCCAATATCCAAATAAAGATGATTAAAGGGAGCACTGCAACCCATTCACTCCCTCATTTTGTAAGAGTACACACAGACCTGAACCTTGATTGCCAGGGATGCTCAAGAGGGACCTGCAGCCCTCTGACATTGTCTGTGCATGTCCTTGATGCTCTTGGGATCAAACCACTCCCTGCTCCTCCCTGGCAGCCTGGAGCTGCAGAGTGACCCAGGAGGTGCTGCCAGGTGTGGGGCAGTGCTGGTGACCTGATCCTGCCCTCCCAGCCAGGGGTCACAGCTCCCCCTGCTCCATGCCTGTGCAGGGAAAGCCACTGGTCACCCTTGGGGGATTTTGGTTTGGTACCAATTTGTGATGTGGTTTACCAAGAACACAAAATTTAGCCTTTTCTGTCAGCAAGAGGAAATGATTTTATGAAATTCTCACTTGGTATAAAACTCAGAGGACTAATTTTTTTCTTTATGTTGTCTCAGACAAGGAAGAATCCACGGATCCATTGCTCAGAAGGGAGGTGAGTTGTACCCTGCTCTCTCTAGAAAAGCCTCTGATGATTCTTCCAGTTGTTTTCCTGTTTGAAACACCCATTTTATTGCTCTGCTTGGCACAGCACAAGCTTTTCCTGACAGGGCAGGAAGAGATTCCCAGAAGAAGGAATTCACAATTTCCACCCATGCTGGGAACACCCCAGGTCCCTTCTCTGTTTGCACAGGGGAATGGTGCAGGCAGTGGGGATTAATTAGGATTGATTCCTGCTGTCTCAGTGGCACACATGGATTCTCCTATAATTGAGAGAGATTCCAGTGATGGAATTGAGCTGATTAGGCTGAACAAAGTAATGTTGCATCCACATGCATCCTGCCTCCTTGTAATTAGAATTGTTGGTCTTCCAAGAACAACTGGGAGTGGAACACCCAGAGCTAAAGGATTCTGTTATGTTTGGGAGCACAAAGCTCCTTCTCCAAGGTACTTCTGCTCTAAAAGGAAACTTAAAGGGGGGAACAGCAAGGGAGAGAAGGAGGTGAAGGAATTTTCTGAGATTATATCCCAGGATAGCTGCTGCGCTGGGTGGAATGGAAATATCCAGGATTTCTGGGTTTTTCTCACTGTGTTACATTCAAAGGCTTTAAGTCTGGAGTACAGGCAGCTTTTAATTTTATTTTTATGTCTCCCTATCTTTAAAAGCAAAACTAAATCTACTGGTTTGTAAAGGGGCATTGAAAGGATGTCAAACACCTGAGCAGGTGCATCCAGCCCTGAGTGATGTCACCTTTCTTTGAAAATCAGCAAATTGTCAGTGGATCCATGATGGAAACACACAAAAGCTGATATTTTATTTGCAATTTGCTATCTTGGAAGATTCTAGCAATTTTTATTTTTTTTTTCTTTTACCCTGAAGAGTGCTATCCTCAGTCCTGGACAGGTGAAATCTCATGGCAAACCTCCTTAAAACACAGATTTTTTTTCTTATTTTCTCCATGATTTATTGAGGTATTTGAAAGGTTTATGGCAAAAGGAGCTCTGCCATCCCACATTTACATAAGCTTCTTATGTCAGACAATACCTTTGTTTGTTCCTGAATACACCATGTATTTTTGCTCCATATTTAAATGTGTATTCACATCAGGGGATGATAAAAGCATTTGAAATTAAATGGTTCCTGAGTTAACCACAGCATCTTCTTTCAATTAGACCTTCATACATTATAATAATCCCTATTTTGAGATTATTCCACTATGTAAATGGGAGATTATAAGCAAGAATTCTGAGAAAACCCCTCTCCCCCACCCAATTAACAATTTATCCTCTGAATCTTTCAGTGTAACACCTTTCAACCCACTTGGATCCAGTTCTGCCTCTACCTCACTGAGTCTCACAAATGTTACACACTGATGAAACATTTCTGGGCACTGATTTTAAAACAGTTGGGTTTTGGCAAAATTTTTCAGTCCTCATCAGCACCTGGGATTCAAAATTCAGTCAGATGAAATATTAGAGGAAGATGTGTAATGAGCAGCTGAAGGAAGGGGATAAGGCTCCATGAGGATACTTCGATTTTATCAGTATTTTCTGGAAAATGCTCACAGCTGAATTTACCCTAAATACAAAAAGGTGTTTACATGCAATACCAGTCTGTGCATTTATTTTGGTTCAAGTCTGAGAGATACAGGCAAATATATGTATTTGTTAGAGATGCTGCTAAGTAGTCATGGCCCTTCAGAGCCCTGTGGAGGGGAAAAACACTCTGAGGATGTACATGATACTCTGCATCATCTTGGATTTCTGCTTTGCCAATTTATTTCTTTCATGCATCCAAACAGCTTTTGTTGGAGCAGCTGTAGACTGTCTCTGCATCTCCTGAGTGCTGGGTGTGCTGCAGAGGGAGGAACTGCCCTGCAGGAGAAAACAGCTCCAGCTGAGGCATGAGACTGGTCCAAGGTGGTGAGAGCCCCTCGTGGAGTCTGAGGGTGACTGGGAGTGAGGAGGAGTGGAGGAAGCAGCAGGAGCCACGGGGAGGGGATGAGACCTGGAGAGAGATTTTTGACATGGGCAGGCAGTGGTGGAAAACAGGGGATGGTTTAAAATCAAAGGGCAGGGATTTAGATTAGAGGTTAGGGGGAAATTCCTCCCTGGCACAGCTGAGCAGCCCTGGATCCCTGAAGTGTCCCAGGCCAGGCTGGACATTGGGGTTGGACAGTGGGAGTGTCCCTGCCATGATGTGGGACTGGATAATCCTTAAAGCCCTCCCAGCCCAAACCACTCTGGGATTCCCTGGCTCTGCTCTCTGCAGGTGTCTTGCTGACCCAAGGACTGGCTGGCTGTCCATGGCAGCTGCACAGGGACAGCAGGACATCCATCCCATGTCTCACAGGGACATTCTGGGAACGCCAGCTCACTCTGTGCACTCAGTGGCACGAGCAGCGATGGGACCACGAGACACTGCACATCATAAAACACCTCCTTCATCCTGTGCACAGCCCTGCTTCCCCAGCCCTTGGTGCTTTTTCTAAATATCTATTTAATGTCAGCTTCATTTGTTTTAATTCACTCCAATATTCCAAACCAGCAGCAGCTGAAACACCTATTTCTGCAATTAGTGCAATCTTGCTCCTGCATCACAATCTTTCCTCCAAGCTGCTGCCAGCTCTGAGCAGTGCACTTAGAAGAGAACTGGCTCTCAGCTGACTTCAGGGTAACTGGAAGTGATGAAACCCTCAGGAGCAAATACTGGCAGAAAAATACCCTGTAATTTAATTTTTAGGTGAGGGGACAGACAGTGGAATTCCAGATTTCACCTTTTCTGCACTGAAATCTGAGGTCTGGTGCAGTATTCAGTAATAAAAAGCTGCCTGTTCATCACAGGGCTTTGTTCTGTCACTGTGCCATAGTGACCCAGTGCTTTTCTTGTGGGCAAGTTCTTAGCTGACCACACCAAACCTTTGCATCTTCTCCAGCACTGCTCAAGGAAAAATCTTGTGTGTCCTGTAGGGAAGGACAATCTCTGCAGAGAAAGGTCTTCTCTTGGTTTTGTTTCGTGTCCCCAGGACAGCTCTGACACTGATAGCAATTCTGAAGGTCTGATGAATGGGGATTGATTTATTTGGGAAGCTTTGCCCACAGAGCCAGCTCTGCTGCTCATGGCACTCCTTCACAAGGGCTTTGTACCAGAAAGGGATTTTGGTTTCATCAACCCCAAGCAGTGCAGGGCAGCACAAAACCAACCTTGAAGAACCCAGCCTGACATCTAAAGAATTTGTGTCAGCTAAAAACCCAGGATCATTTCACAGAGCACAGTGTGGCAGAAGGAATGGTGTGCTCAGGGCACTGCAGCATCACCCAGTGCCTGGCCAGCCTGGCGTGGTGACACCTCCAGCCTGGCGTGGTGACACCTCCAGCCCTGGTGTGGTGACACTTCCAGCCCTGGTGTGGTGACACATCCAGCCCTGGTGTGGTGACACATCCAGCCCTGGTGTGGTGACACATCCAGCCTTGGTGTGGTGACACCTCCAGCCCTGGTGTGGTGGCACATCCAGCCCTGGCGTGGTGACACCTCCAGCCTGGCATGGTGGCACATCCAGCCCTGGCATGGTGACACCTCCAGCCCTGGCATGGTGACACCTCCAGCCCTGGTGTGGTGGCACATCCAGCCCTGGTGTGGTGACACCTCCAGCCCTGGTGTGGTGACACATCCAGCCCTGGCATGGTGGCACATCCAGCCCTGGCATGGTGACACATCCAGCCCTGGTGTGGTGACACTTCCAGCCCTGGCATAGTGACACATCCAGCCCTGGCATGGTGACACCTCCAGCCCTGGTGTGGTGACACCTCCAGCCTTGGTGTGGTGGCACATCCCCTGGGCTGCTCACATCCCCTCCCTCAGTGTGTGAGCTGTGCTGGTGGGTTCAGAGTTGTCACAGACACACAGATGAACACCAGTACCTCGTGTCAGCCCAGCCCAGAGCACACTGGTGCTCCCACTGCCATGGAGCAGCCCTGGCACCAGGAGAGGGCACCACCAGCCCTGACTCCCTCCCAGACTGGTCCAGGGCTGGGACAAGGATGGAATTTCCTCCAATCCTCCATTCCCAGTCCATCCACACCTCCCAGTCTGACTTGGACACGCTGTGGTTTCACCTAGCAGAGCTTGCAGCATCCTGAGCGAGATGGATTTTCCTGCAGGTGCTACTGAGTGCACAAATGCTCCTCTGGAGGCTGCCATTCCAGGCTGGCATTGATTGGGCATTGATTGGCAGCTCTAGCAGAGAGCTGAGGAGCTCCTTGGGAGGAGTGAGCTGCAGACAATCCTGCTCCTGCACAAAGGTGTGAGCTTCATCAGGGAAACAGCACTGGGAATTTCCCTGTCCTCTCTTCTCTGTCTGAATTGGCTTGAGATGGTTTTGCTCTCTGCTCAAACCTTGCAGTCTGATTTGCAGCCTTTGAACAGTCTGAGGCAAACTGTGCAGCTGAATAAAGAGGGAGGGAGCAGTGAGAGAACCAGGGGTGCTGGGGAGAGGCAAAGAGGAGCTGCTCCATGCAGGGACTGCAGAGAGGTGGGGTAGAAAGCCCTTGGGGACATTAATCATCTCTTTTGCCCTTTCTGCAATCAGACACATTTTCCTGGCCTGCTCACACCAGTCCATGTGTCTGCCAGCTGCCTCTTGCAAGCTCTGAAAGAACTCATTGAGTCTCTGAGAGAGCTGCCTTGGCTCACGGGCTCAGAACATCAGACTGACTCCACACAGGGCTGGAGCCCCAGAAAATCCACTCTGATCTGCCAAGCAGGGAACTGGAGACAGAGGTTTGGAGGAAGCCCAGATGAAATAACACACTTGGAATTATTATCTCCAGCCTTAGAGCACTGGGAGTTGTTGAATTTCCTCAGGTGTCCTTCTCCAAATCACCACTGTCACCCTGGAATGGGTTTACATTTTCAGGCCTTTGATCCTGCAATGTCAGGCAATGAATGAAATGAAATTTAAGAAAATGAAATTAATTGGAGAAACATCAGGAATGTCCTAACAAAATGTGCACCAGGTAAGGTTGGGTGTAATGAGGCATCCCCTCAGGCAAAACCTCTGGCACTGTTCAGCAGGGTGAAGCTGCTCATTCCTACAGGTGGGTGCAGAAATCCACACCAGCAGCTTTCCATGGATATGCCATCCAGGGAACACCTCTGTGATGGTGCTTGTGGCTCTCTGTGCTTATTTAATCCATCTCCAGGATAACATTCTCATCTTTATTCAGCTTTGAAGCTGCTCAGAGGGATTCCCTGTCTACCTGCCCTCCTGGCACATCCAGGATTTAGCTCAGCAGCCCTTGGACAGCCTGTTTCCATAACAACAGAGCAGGAAAACCTGACAAGCACTCGGTAGCTTCATGCAGGGCTGGTTGGGGTGGCCTCCAGAGGAGCATCAGGCTCCTGAACCCCCCCAGGCTGGGAGGAGACTCCAGAGAATTCCCTTCTCCTCCCACCTCCCTCCAGGGAAACTTCAATTCTGTCGAGGTGGGAGCTGGGATGAGCTCAGCTCTGACCCTCACATAAGGGGCTGAGGCCTTTCAGCTCTATCAGTTCATTTTTATCCATTATCCTTCTGCTGTGCATCCTCTTTCCCCCCTCTTCACTCAGTCCCCTGTGCAGATTCCAGGTACCTCCTGCTCCCTGGGGACCCTGAGCTGTGTTTAAGGAGCATCCAGGAGGTGTCTGGGAGCCCCAAGGACAAACTCTGGCCAGTGAGACCTTCAGAGTGCCATGGGCATCATGGAATCATGAATGGAATAGAATAGAATATAGAAAATAGAATAGAATAGAATAGAATAGAATAGAATAGAATAGAATAGAATAGAATAGAATAGAATAGAATAGAATAGAATATAGAATATGGAATATAAAATATAAAATATAGAATAGAATAGAATAGAATAGAATAGAATAGAATAGAATAGAATAGAATAGAATAGAATAGAATATAGAACATAGAATAGAATCCAATAGAATAGAATCCAATAGAATAGAATAGAATCCCAGCAGGGTGAAAAAAACCCCTTTAAGTCTATAAACGCACACTTGTATTGCCAACACCCCCCCATTCCTCTGTCATTGTTTGCACCAGCCCCTGCATGATTTCTGTATTTTTGGATCTTGTCTCAGGAGTGAGCACACAGCCCACAGAATGCTGAACTCGTGGTCATTACTGCAGCAGAAATAATAATAAATTATTCTGCAAGCAAAACAAATCCTGTGCAAATTGGACAGGGAAGATGCCACTCTAGCAGCTTTAATTTAAGGCAGTCTGGGGCTCTTCTCCTGGTTCAGAAGTGACTTGTTCCCTTAATGAGCAGGGGTCTCATTCTGATCTCTGTGTCCCAGTTTCACAGGGGTATCACTCCTCTGCTCATCAGCATCACTCCTGATTTATCCCAGCACTCAGAACATGCTCCTCTCTTACTCAGCTGTCCTTTTTTATTAATTCCTGCTTGTCTTTGCCCTCTCTGGCATCCATAACTCCGGAGGCACAAGTGAGAGCACTTACTCAGCACAGGTAAAAGGCAGCTGCCAATTAAATCCTGTAATTCATTGCCATTCCCAGCCCAGCCAGAGCCCTGGAGTGGGAGCAATCCATTTATCCTGTCCTTGGGTCACACTCCAAGCCAATAACCTCATCAGTGTAAACACCCTTAAGCTTCCTTATCCTCTTCATCACACTTTAATCCATATTTTACTTTCTCTTGCCTTTTGCATGCTGAACTTGCAATTTCTCCATGGCCTTGCACAATTTATCCCACTGACTTTGCAGACACCCCACAGAGTGAGTGCAAATCTCTGGCTTCCCACTTTTCCACCTAATCATTTTCTTTGGTGGACCAAAAAATAGATTTTCTGGGAGCCACATGAGCAAAGTTTCCCTGGTCATGAAGTGAACCAATGCTTAGGCAAAGATAATAATTTATCTTGAAGGATAAACACTTGCCATAAAGGTGTTGGGAAAATATTGTATTTCACCTCTCAGAGCAGTTTCTAACGAGCTGATACACAACATATTTTAAAGAGAAAACACAGTTCTTATCTAAGACCACTCCATTTTGAGCTATATTGGTCAATTAATATATTAGGAACCATCATAGGTGCCCCCAGGGGTTATCTTGGCTTTATTCCAGCAGAATTCAAACCCAGCCTTGGCTGAGTTGTCTGTGACCACATCTAGGCCTGGTTTAAAAGAGGTTTTGTCACAGCCCTCAAAACCTTCTCAGCCATAAATTTGCTGCAGCTTGCTCAGTGTTTTAAGTTCAAAAAGCATCTTTTAATGAGAAAACATGAGTCAAAACACTGAAGTGTAAATATTTCTCACTGGTTTTTCTTTTTATTTTCTTCCCCAGCGCATGAATCACTGGCAGCATTCACACCTCCAACCATTGCTTTGAATATTTCAGGGATTTTTGTTTTTTAATTTGAAGGCATAATTTAAAAAAAAAAAAATCATTCTCTCTCAGCTGCTCGTGGTAAACACAACTTCCTATCCCATTTCACATTTCAATGTGGAATATTAAAAGTGTTAGAGTGTTTCAGGTAATTCTTCTTTTTAAATACATAACCTGTGTGGAAATTGGAGTATATTTATAACTGTTTAGAGCTTTTTAACCAGCAGTGCTAATATTTAATTGAAATTTAAATAACATTAAACAGCAAATCATTCTCTGATGAATTTCTTGTGCCATCAACACCTTTGCACACGTGGTGACACTTTTACAGGCCATGCTAAAGCATCACCTAAGGATGGCACAGTGGGGGAAAAAATCCATCTGGGGTGGATTTACATCTCCATTCTGGCAGCAGAAGAAGCTGAAACAGCCCCAGATTTTGCCAGCTCATTGGTGTTTCTTGCTTTGAGAGCTCGGAGCTGTGCCAGAGAGCAGCGGTGACAGAGAAATTAAATTCTGCCCATCTGGAAACAGCAATCCAGGCTGTTTCCCATTGACCTCACAAGATTAATTGCCACTTGATAGCCTTTATATTCTAATTTTCCACCTAAGGGCCCTGTGGTGTTTCAGCTGCTGGGCCTGCAGAAATGCATCTTGGTGTGGAATTAAAACTTGTATGAGTGAAACAATTCAGAGCAGAGGGAGCTGCTTATTTTGAGGTCTTGTTTTGTCTTTTCATCCCTGATTACTCAACTTTGGAGAGACAGGTTGGCTTACAAGGATTTCCTCTCCCAGTGGTTTGTGTCAGGGCTTTTTGGCTTTACTTTTGCTGCAGCTGCATTATTTAACATCCTTCTCTTTATTTTCAGTCAGTTCAAGCTCTTGGCAATAAGGGTGGAGAACAAATTGATTTTCAAGAAATATATGAGGTTACATGACTGACTATTGCAAGAAGAGAAAATGCAGTCCCTTAGTCCCTTGCAAATTAGAAGATAATTAACAAGTGAAAGAGTTTTTTGCTTTAATTATAATTTGAAAGAAAATGGTAACTTCACCCTTCCAGCTCCCCCCACCAAGAAAATGTGTAAAGTTTTCTTACAGGGAAGGAAACTCATTTTAGCAAAGGTAAGAGAAACATCAACAGTATGAATTTCAGAGCTTCACAGAGGATTGGGTATGTCTGTCTGGAAACAATTCCTTTTGGGAAAGTTCCTTTGGTGCACTGGTGATTACTGTCATCCTGGGAAAATGATGCCTGGCTTACATTCCTGCCCAGAGGTTGGGTGTTGGCATGGGGATTTCTTTCTCTGCTGGTTCTCCAAGGGATGTGTGTGACTCCTCCAGTGTGGATTATCTGCAGGGCTGAGCCACAGACCTTGGAAATCTTGGTTCTGTCAGCAGGCAGAGAAATTTTTATTTATAGAAATATATAGAAATTTAATTTATAGATGATTGGATCTGCCACTTTTTAATCATCCCCCATTTGTGTTACACATGCATTTAGCACCAAAAATTAAAAAATGTCCTTTCTGCTGTGCATTTCACTACTCCAGTGTGTTTTACTGCCACAGAAACTCCTCAGAAAAGGCAGGTGGCAGAAGGACTGAGAGAGCAGATTCACCAAAGCTGAAATCTGGGAGCTGTCAGAGATGGTAGAGACACTCAGCAAAGGATCCAGGATGAATTTCCAGCTGATGGAAAGCGTCAGAGCCAGATTAACTTCAGCTCAGCTTGGACTTCATGGTAACTCTAAATCATGAAGTCAGAGTGTACCTTAGCAGGGATCTCAACACAGGATTTGACAGGGGATTTTGCTACAGCTGCAGCCACTTCAGAGGCAGCAAAGTCTCAGAACCAGTTTCCTTTTGCTGATTTGGATTAATGGGTTTCTTTTGAGGTCACCTTTGTGCATCCTTGGCTCATCCCAGGCTCCTCTTGGCCTGGATCTTGTGCTGAACTGGGCTTTCTGCCACTGCTGGGCATCAACCTTTGTGATCAACTGACTCAGGAACTTCTCATATTCTACATCCCTGAGTCAGTATTTTCTCCAGCTAAAAAGTATTTTAAAGAAAAATATCTGGTCTTGGGGTCATAATGGCCCATCACAAATTATGCTAAAAGGTTAATTAAACTCTCTGCTTTGAAAAGAAGTCACAAAATACAAAAGCAATAGAGACTTTTTATACCTATTCCATATTGTCTGCTCATTCAGTTATGGGTTGTGTAGCCCTCAAACAGATAAGATTAAACCTGTGGCTTTTAAATCCCTCTCAGATTTGTGTCCCACTCAGAGGGTAGGATCTCTGCAGGGATCCCAATCCCATTATTTGAATTCCTTGTCCTCGCTCCATCACATTTTCTGGATACTCTGGAAAAATCTCCTGCTTGCTCACCAAGGGTTAAAGTCACCCTGCACCACTTCGTTTGCTCTTAGATTTATCTGAAAGTTTTGGAAGTATTTATCTTTTTGATTTAAATATTGGGAAGAAAAAAAACCCAAAACACTAGACTGCCTGCACAGTCTATTGAAATTATTACTATTTATTATCATTATTTTAAAATATAATTCTGAATATTTGTGTAATCCCCTGCACTTTAAATCCTTACTTTCATTCTTGCCAGACTATCATTTTTGACTCACACTCATCATCTTGTCTTAGTGACATTTACAGTATTTACTGAGTGATTCTTATTTTTAATAAAATTTCTTGGTTTCCCATAACATGAATTTATATATTTGCATAAAAGGTTGAAGGATTTGCTTTTTTTAATAGTGTTTTCCTAATTATTCTATTTGATATTCCCATTGCTATATTTTTTTAATGTCTTGTCTGAAGGACACTGAGAAGGGATAAATCCTTTGTGTGCTCTGCAAGGTGAGAATTGCCAATTTTTTTTAAGAAGCCTCATGTTGTTGGTCAAGCTATCATTTCTCTTCTTACATAATAGTTTTGTATAACTGTTCACAGCCTGACTGTGCAAATAAAAAAAATTGCTTTAATATTGAATTATTTGTATGCTGTTGTTTCCTGAGCCCTCTAGACTTCCATAACTTTGTCTGTCTGGTGGAATTTAAAAGCAGTCTGCATTGTAATTGGAAAATGTGTATCACAGCTTGTAGTGTTTAGAGGCAAATTGTCTGGGCTGAAATTGCTGATGCAGGTGACCTATGGAACACCCTGAGAGCCACCAGTCCCATGAAAAAGGAACACAGGCAGCACCAACGGGTTCAGCAAACACCCAGCTGTTGTTTTGGGGTTTTTATATGGACTTTAATGCAGGTTATTGTAATAAAACTGCTCCATAAAAAATGGGAGAATACAAATGGCAGCATTAGCCAAGCCCACTGTCAGCCCCTGTCGTAGGAGATCATTTCCTCTTCTCTCATGAAAACCAAATGAAGCCCAAGGCAATCATCCTGTCCATGTGCCTCACGGTTTGGGAGGGGGTGCCTGGTAATTCTGATTTAGCTGCTCATGGTCAGAACTGTGATTGCTCGGTTTCAAGGGTAGCTACAATAATTCTGGAAATGTTTGTTGTTCTTGCCATCCAAACGGGTTTGATTCTCAGCTAAAAATGTGCCCAAACCATTTCTTTACAATCCTTGATTTTATTTTTTTGTGTTATACCAGCCTAGGCTTTTTGCTGTAGAAATTCTGTGGCATTTATGTCAGTTGACCTTGATAGGAAGAAAGAAAAGAAAAAAAATAAAAATATCACAAAGCATTTTATTCAGCAGTTGGTGAGCAATAGGTCACTGGAAAAACACGACAGTGGTCAAGGATTGTCCAGGCAAAGGCTCCACTCTGCACATCCCACCTCCACACTGGGCAGGGATCAGAACAACTGCAGGACCTCACTGCTGAGGTTTTGTCCAGTGAGCAGCAGCTTTTGTCCAGGAATAGGAAATCTTTATTGCTGGGCCCCTTTAATCTCTTCCACAAATGAACGAGATCGATGCCTTTGTCCTGACGTGAGTCACGATTCCGTTTCTCCAAATATTGCAGCTTCCTCCTCCTGGGCTTTGTGCCAGTCCTCACAGAGACCAAAGATGCATTTTCTCACAGCTGCTTTTGTGAGGTGCACTCACTTTTCCTTGGAAATGTCCTTGTTCCTTGTGGGAACCCAGCACATCCCTCTGGCTGCCCTGGATGGTTCCAGACCCAGGCAGGGCTCAGGAGCCTGGGCACAGAGCCCAGAACCCCTGTGCCTTGGATTTCAACCCCTGGGAAAAATTACCACCCTTACATGAAGAATTACAAGTCACAAAAAATAAGTAGAGTGTAAGTTAGATTATTACAAGGTGAAGAATTAGGTTTTTTAAGATTGTTTATAATAAGGGTCTGGGGTCAAGATGGGGGAATCTGTGCGTGCTCTGTCCTTCTTTCTCCTTCTTCCTGAATCCATCTTTTGGGTGATGTTGGCATTTTTGGATTGGTTTAGAGTAAAACTAGACTGTACAATATAAATGATAAATATTAGAAGATAATTGTAAATAATGTTTACGTAGCTTTTAGTATAAAAAGATAATCCCACCCCAGAGGCGGGCAGTGTGGTTGGAGCTAAGTAGCTAGTCAGGAAAAGAACTCTTAAATTAAATAAAATAAACCACCCCTAAAAACAACAAAAAACATCTCCTAACTCTTTCTCCAATGCTCAAGCTAAAACACAAAAGCTCTAAAACATACACAAGTAATCAACTCCATTCCCAAAAACACCACCACCCACAGTTCCTCTGCTCTGCCATCCTGCCCTGGCAGCTGTGGCTGCCCCTGCATCCCTGGAATTGTCCAAGGCTGGGCTGGAGCTCCCTGGGACAGTGGGGCTGTCCCTGCCTTGGACTGGATGAGCTCTAAGTCCCCTCCAACCCAAACCACTCTGGAACTCTATGGAAAATCAGGAATATTCTGTTGTGGCATCACTGGAGTCTAAACCATCCTTCCATAAATCCTGCAACAAAAGTGAGGACCAGTTTTGGCCCAGCTTGTGTCCAGGGAACCTTCAGTTATTTTCTGCTGAATGAAAAGTTCTCCAGAGCTCAGTCTCTGTCCTGCAGCAGAGCACAAACTTGTGTGGAGCTTTGTGATCCAGCTGGGAATTAAACCCAAATCCCCATCTCCAGCTGAGCTCTCTCATCTCCTGCTGTGCCTGTTTTTCAAGGAACAGAGACCACAACCTCCTTTTTTGATGGAAACATATGGAAATGTGTGGTTTGCCATAGGATACACCAGCCAGCCCACTCTGAATTGTTTTCCATCCTGATCTTTGGACCTGAACCCCCTGCCTAAATGATCTTTCAGATGCACTGTTACATTCATGCTCTTAAGTGTTGTGAGATTGTTTGGGGTTTTTTTGGATTTATTTGTTTTCAACTTAAACCTTGTTTCTTTCTTTCTTTCAAAAGGACTGTAGGAAACAAACTGGACAACAAGAACCAAATATTTCCCTGAATTTGAGCCCAAATCTCTCGGTGTTTGCACAGCAGACAGGCAGCTCACTGCATTTTGGTGTCAGATTTGTTGTTCCAGATTAGATCAATTGTCTGGCTGCAGTAGCAAACCCCCCTTGTAATGCACTTAGTCAGTTGTGAAATCATGGACTCAGTGGTGGGAAAACCAGAAAATTCTCCATAACCCCTCCGAGCAATCAATTTATGCCCTGAAGCATGAGATTTGATTACCATTGTTATTATCTTAGCTTGCATAGTTACAAATGTTATTAGCAGTCATAAAATTATCCAGCCTTAAAAAAAAAATCAGATTAGGGAAGGAAAAAATCCCAACATTTCACTCCAAGTTCTTTAAAGCCTGAATTCCTGGGATTGCTTGGAACTGCAAAAAGTGGTAGTTCCTTTAATTCACTTTAATTTTGCTGTGCTTTGATCACATGGATTTCTCCTGGACCCTTGTTAGGAGGGGATAGATGAGCATTTTCTGGCACGTCTGGAGCTTCTCTCTGGTCCAGACCCATCCAACTTCCAGCATTTCAAAGCAAAGTGTTGATGAGGTGTGTTTATAACCGGATCACTCAGATCTGTGATTAATAAACCATAAGTATCTGCGTTTTCTCTTCTCATCTGTGTTTTTCCTTTTATGATTCAAATCTTTTCCTGTGAACTCCAAGCTCCTAAAGCAGCTCAGTGCTTCTCAAGCTGCATCTCAGCTGGTATAACTTAAATCCTCTAAAAATTCAAAAGTCAAGGAAAATGCTGCAAAATGTTGCAGTGGGGCATCATTTCAAAATTTAGATGGCATCATGTCAATTATTTTAGCCACTTAATTTGTCCAGGACCAAACCAGATTCCCAGAAGCTTATCCCTTTTTTCTTTTTTTTTTAGTCCATATCAAATTGTGAAATTGTGGTTCTTGATATCCAAATACATTCCCATTTTTGCATATCTACCTATTCAGAAAATTGCAGCATCTTTATTGACGAGCTCTGCTGATGGGATATGTGCTGGCAATTACAACAAAATTAATTTCCTGCACAGAAAATCTGGCCAATCTGTTCTTTTGTCCAGAGTATTTCATGTGTTTTAAATGGCTTTTAGAGTAGGATTGGGAACCTTCTGAGCCTGCTATCAGACTCTGGAGCTGGGTTTAGAATGGTGGCCGTGTCTTGAAGGAGAACATTCAGGGAATCAGGTAACAAGTTAGATTTGGGATTGGTAAAACACACCCACTGTTCATTCTCACTCCTTCAGACAATGCCTGAAATAAATATTGAGGGTTTTTTTCACACTTGATTTCAGTCAATATTATGCATTTAATGTGTATTTTAAATATGTGATCAGTACCAGCCTAGAGGGAATTAATTGCTCCCAGTGTTTCCAGCAGTGTTGCTCTCTCATCCTCACATCAAGCAGAGGGTCTGATGAAAAGGGCCCTTGGTTTTCAGCAGGAAATCCCAAAATAAAGAGCAGTTTTGTGAGACACAGAGAGGACCACACTGAGCTTCTCTGTCCTTATTTCTGTTTGGTGCAGACTTAAGTGTGATGACATTTGCCCCATTTCATTGCCCAGTGAAACGTGAAGCACGATTGATTATGTCTATTTACACTTCACTTAAGGCAAACCTTAAGCAAACCCTATTCTCCAATAGATTTAGTTAGTGCCATGTTGTTATTATTAACAGGAACACATTTTATTCTGCAAGTGTGGAGCAGCCCTGGGGGAGCTGCTGCACTTGGGCTGTGCCATCAGCTGCTTCCTAGCAGAAGAAAAACTTTGTGCACAATCCTGTGTGAAAAATTAAAACCATTTAATGCTCTCCATATTCAGGTTAAACCTGAACGTGGGAGAAGACCTTGGGAAAATCAGATTGACAGAGAGGATTTAAAAGCTGGGAGATGAAGGTCTAAGGGGTGGCTGCATTTTCCCTCTGTGGCACAGGGATGCAGGGGTGGGCAGCCTGGGAAGAGGATTTGGCAGCAGCCCTGCCTCAAGCAGGAAATCATTAAATTGGTGCCTCCTTTCTTTCTGCCAGAGCCCTGCAAAAAATCAACCTGGGAACTCCTGGTGCTGCCCAGGCATCCCGGGTGGGGCTCAGGGCTGGCTGGGGAGGGTGAGAGTCACTGGCCCCGTTTTTCACTGCCAGGAGGGCAATGCCAGCTCTGCCTGGCTCTCCCTGCCTTTCCCATCCCTTATCTCTGCTCCCAGACAAGCAGCTCCCACCCTCAGCATTTCCAGTCATTGCCAAGGCTCCAGTGAATCCCCAAACCTTTGGATTGGAGTGAATCTCCCATGGCTCGTTGGTGCTGGCTCAAATGGGTTTTCTATCCAGGGCAGCCCTCAGACATTCCTCTGGAGCTGCCTCCTTGTCCATTTATTTCCCGAGTTTCCGCTCACAGGGCACAGGTCTGTTGCTTAGCTGTTGGTTGCTTTGGAAAGCAATGTGCTGTAAATATAACATTTTACTGTCTCTGGGTGGAACAGGGGCTCAATTCAGGGTCTGGAGTGGAGGGCAGCATCCAAAGGGAGGATTCCCAGTCCTCTGTGCCTGCTCTGGGCTGGGTGTTTGCCACACAGAAATCTGCCCAACTTCAGAGCTTGCTCAGCAGCTTTCCATGCATTTATATTGGTGCCAGTTCACTTAGGCCTAGTTTAAAATAGAAATTCTGTTAATTGCCTGACTCTGCATGACTGCAAACTTACCGTTGTTTTAACTGTTTTGCATTTACTCAACAAATATATTGAACTATTCTGCCCTTTTCCCTTCCACTTTTCAGATCTTTTTCCTTTTACTGCCATCTTTATAATGCCTTTCCTTAAATTTAATTATTTACTTCCCATCCAAAAGGCCAGCTCATCTACTTAAATCTGCTGGAGACAAACAGCACCAGTTGGCCAGTACATGCACAAATTCCAATTGCCACTGTCCCAAAAATCTTTAACCCAAATGCTAACAATCCCAGGGAGTGCCACTGGATTCGGTAGGGTGGGTTTATGGCTCAGTGTCCCTGAATGTTACTCTGTGATTATTGTTCATTGCATTAGGCAAGGCTCAGAGGAAAGCAAAGCCCCCAAAGGTCAGCAGAGACAGAATCGTCTGAGCAGTGCGAGCCCTCCTGGAAATGATGATGTGTGACCATCCCCACCGCTCGGGATGGAGTGCTTAAGACAATGACTGGCAGATTTGTGATGAGTGTCTTCACCAATAATTTAAAAATTCAGCCTGTTCCACGCAGGGCTCAGGGAATGAAGCAGCCTGGGCAGAGTCCGGGCGCTCAAGCACGCACGGGAAGCTGAGCTGGTTCTGTGGGCATGTACAGCACATGCAGCAGAAATCACACAGGGGGTCATTGGCCAAAAATACGAAAACTAAAAAAAACCCTACAACCAAAAAAAAAACCCAAAAAACCCCAAAAAACCCATAAAAAACACCAAAAAACAAAACAAAACAAACCCCAATAGCCAAAAAAAAAAAAAAAAAAAAAAAGAAAAGAAAAGAAAAGAAAAGAAAAGAAAAGAAAAGAAAAGAAAAGAAAAGAAAAGAAAAGAAACAAAAAAACCAACCAACCAAAAAACCCCAAACAAAACAATTAAAAAACCAAAAACAAACCAAGAAAAGGATGGTTTGGTGTTGGGATGATTGGGTACGTGAGGGTTTAGTAGGGGAGAGGGAGAAGGGCTAAACCCAGTTGTGGTTTTCCCAATCTTCATCCTTTCCCCTGAAAAGCAGCGACAGTTCTGTACCCGAGAGAGGGCTGAGCCCGGGCGGGGACCGGGCGCCTCCTGCTCCCGGCGGGTTTGCCGGAGCATCCCTGGCTCCTGCCGGGAGCATCGCTCCCTCTCCGGCCATTCCCTTCCCCTCCTCCCGTCCTGTTCTGGGCTGGCCAACACTGCGGGCTCCTCTCTGGCACCTGCCCGGCTGCGGGACGGGCTGGGAGCAGCCGGGAGCTCCTCTCTCCTCCTTTTCCCTCCTCTCCTCGCTCCCCGCATCCCTCCGGCTCCGGCGCATCCCCGCAGCAGCGGGGCCGGAGCAGCCGAGGGGGCTCGGTTCGGGCAGGTGGGAGCCGGGGCGGTTCGGGAGCGGTTCGGGGGTGGCCGTGGGCCCGGGGAGGCTGCGGGGATGGCGGGGCTCGTTGCCATGGCTCCCTGCAAGCTCCGCCGGAGGAGATAGCCATGCCAGTCACGGAGGGACCCTCTCCCTCCTCGTGGGTGTGGAGCGGGGCTGGCTTTGGGGTGGTTGCGCTGGGTTTTTCCGCTCCCCCCCCTCCTTCCCTCCCCTCCTCACCCCCTCCTTTTTTTTTTTTTTCGGGGTGGAGCGATTATTTCGGAGCGCCGGGACGGGGCTGCGGAGCTGCGGCCGCCGCCGGGACCCCTCCGCCCGCCCGGGCTCAAGGTACGGGGGGGACACCGGGGAGGAGACCAGGGGGTGTCCCGGTTCGCCCTGCCTGCCTCCCAAAGCGCCTTTAATTCATTATTATCGCTCCGGTTTCAAAGCTGGTTTTGCTGCTCTGCCGGCACCGCACCTGGTCCGGCAGCGGCGGCGCCCAGCGATGGGGACGGGGAGAGGGCTCAGCTCGGGGGGTCCCGGGGGGTTCCAGGGGGGTTCCAGGGGTCCTGGGGAGCTGCTCCGGACCCTTCTCCCCACCCCGGGGCCGGGCGGGTCCCGCACTCGGCTCCCTGGGTGGACGAGCTGCTGCACGCCGAAAGTTTCGGGGAGCGGAGCCCTGCGGAGCCGGGGGGTGCGGGGACAGAGCCGGGGGACAGGGGACAGAGCCGGGGGACAGAGCCGGGGGACAGGTGACAGAGCCATGATCCGGGGGACAGAGCCAGGGGACAGGGGATAGGGGATAGAGACAGGGGACAGGGGACAGAGCCAGGGGATAGGGGACAGAGCCAGGGGATAGGGGACAGAGCCAGGGGATAGGGGATAGAGCCATGATCTGAGGACAGGGGACAGAACCAGGGGACAGAGCCATGGCCAGGGGACAGGGGACAGAATCATGGTCCGGGGGACAGAACCAGGGGACAGGGGACGGAGACAGGGGATGGGGGACAGAGCCAGGGGACAGGGAACAGGGGACAGAGCCGGGGGACAGGGGATAGGGGATAGAGCCAGGGGACAGGGGACAGGGGACAGAGCCGGGGGACAGGGGATAGGGGATAGAGCCAGGGGACAGGGGACAGAACCAGGGGACAGAGCCATGGCCAGGGGACAGGGGATAGAGCCAGGGGATAGAGCCATGATCTGGGGACAGGGGATAGAGCCATGGTCCGGAGGACAGAGCCATGGGACAGGAGACAGGGGACAGGGGACAAAACCATGGCCAGGGGACAGAGCCATGATCTGGGGATAGGGGACAGGGGACAGAGCCATGGAAAGGGGACAGAGCCTTGATCTGGGGACAGGGAGCAGGGGACAGAGCCATGGTCCTGGGGACAGAGCCTTGCTCGGGGGACAGAGCCATGGCAAGGGGACAGAGCCATGGAAAGGGGACAGAGCCTTGATCTGGGGACAGGGAGCAGGGGACAGAGCCATGGTCCTGGGGACAGAGCCATGGCAAGGGGACAGAGCCATGGTCCTGGGGACAGAGCCATGGCAAGGGGACAGAACCATGGTCCGGGGGACAGAGCCATGGCAAGGGGACAGAGCCATGGCAAGGGGACAGAGCCCCGGACAGAGGCAGTGCCTGCTGGGCAATCCCGTGTTGCTTTAGGTGGGCTCAAGTTTGCGACCCCCAATGTCCTGCATCAGTGGCGAGCGCTTGTTTCTGCTTTCCAAATGATTCTGGAGAGGATTTTTGGGTGGTTTTGGTGCAGCACCTAAACAATTCCCGAAGTCCCCAGGTTTTCTGTTATTTTCTCTGGCTGGGGAAGCGATGTGCCGGTGCTGCCCTGCAGGAGAGCTGCTGGAATCTCTGAAGCTGTGCTGTGTGTTACTGATTTGTGCAGCACGATCAGAGCATCCCTGAGCCTGGCAAGGCAACCCGAGGAGATTTCCAGTAGTCACACACAGCAAATGTACGTGGGCTTTTCATCTCTCACTTCCATCATTGGATACTCATTTTGGGGTAGAAAGGGATAAGCTGTATTTTGTTGGATTATGTGCAGGTATTCAGCACCACCTGGGAATACTTTTGCTTGAAACGTGGTTTTGGAAAATTTCAGCAGAGCGGTGACAGGTGGCATTTCTGTGCTGCTGCCAAGGGTTTGTGTGGTGTGAGTGGGTTGCTATGTGCTGTGTAGCTCCCCAAATCCCATTCCATAAGCAGTAAATATTAAATATTACGATTTTAGACTCAGGTCTGAGGAAAGGAGAGGAGGTGAAAAAGCAGTACTTTAAATAAATATGTAATTTTTTGCCATTTATGAGCATGAAATGTTACCTTGCTGAAGCTGTGCTTGCCATCCTCTGGCCATTGCTTGCCACGTGCCTCTGCTTATCTTTTAATGTGAATATCAGAGTGCACAACTCTGTGTTAACACTTCTCTCCTCTTAAAAGTAATACATTTTCTTTGTCTTTCCAAAAACCCCCAAGCCAAATAAACCCCTGTCTCAATGGGTCATTACAATTTAGGAGATTCTGGGTCGCCAGTTTTTGGTCCTCTCTTAGGCTGAGCTTTTGCTGTCAGTGAGTCTGGCTTGCAGAAGAGCTACAAGTCCAGACCATGTGATATTAAAATAAGATGCACAGGATAGGACACTGAGATTTCCAGAAGGTAATTTCTTTAGAAATATTGCCCAGTGTATGTGAAATTATCGTTAAATATCTTTAGTAAAAAAGCACCTGCCAGCAATCAAGAAGTTGAAATTTTGCCATATGCAGCACACAGCTTGGAAATCAATTTGTTTTTAAACTCTTCCTGTTTATTATTGATTTTTATCAAAATAGGGATGGGATGAATCTTGAATATGAGGCTGAAATAAGGAGCCTGTACTTCAGCAATATACATTTAACTCAGTGAGTGCAATTATTGTGGGCTTTTAGTGTGAGTTAGTTCAGTAATTAAACTTCATGAATGAAAACATAACAATCCACTTCTTTACCCCAAGAAATCCAACAGATAAGCCTTCATTTAAATGAAAGATTGCATTCTTCACAGCTTGGATGTGTACCTCGAGTGGCTTGGACTGGAGCCACCTTGTTTGCCAGTAAAAATTTACTTTATTGTGTCTATTTGGGAGAAAAAAACGGAACAAAAAGGAATCTGTTCTTTGCATAAAACGATGTTGGGGACAGTTGCTTCTGTGATAAGAAAGGATCTGCTCCTTCCCCCAGTGGGAGAGGACAGGGACTACTTTAAATACTACTAATTAGTTCAGTTTATCTTGCACGCACTACAACGCTGTAGTTAGTTAATTATAGCTTTTCCCATTAACTGTGTGTTAAGAACAATGAATTAACGTATCAGACAGATCAAAAGAACATCTACAAAGTTTATCTTAGAGGAAAGAAAGTGTTGTTTTGTGTCAGGAAGTCCCCCTGGCTTTCCCAAGGCACAGATTTTGTTGGAATTCCTGAGCTGGTGCTTCAGAGCCCTATGAATGACTTGAATTGATCACAAACAAGTGACACTGGAGCTCTTGGTTGCTTAGCAACCCACTAAGATGCCACAATTTCTTTTGGTATATTTGTCCAGTAAAGTAGAAATTCAGTTTTGTTACAGATCATGGGTTCTTTGCTAGCACAAAGCCCACCCTATAACAACCCTAAATCACGGAGAATGAAAATTGATGTCCCAGCACAGAGGGTGGGAGCAGCAGGGGTATGAAGACAGAGCAGGAATCTTGTAACCACATTCTGCTGGTGATGTGCTCAGTGTTTTATAACAAGTTGCAATTGTTCTTTCTTGGTTAGACTCCTAAAAACCCCAAATCATTCATGGGACAAGTTCTATCAAAGAAATTCATCTAGCAGGTGTTGTTTGAATGGTTTCCCTCGTGCTGTCATGAGCTGTGAGATCCTGCAAGGTCTGTGGGGTTCCCCCATGCTCCACTTTGAAATCCAAGCTGGAATGTGTGGTTTGGTTGTGATTTGTCTCAATTATCATGGGATAATTCAGGGCTGGGGAGCTCTGCTGGGTTCTCCTCACAGCAGACACTGGGTCCCTACCAGATCTTTTTGTGTAAGGGAACAGCAGGTTTAGTACTCAAAGAGCAGAGGGAAGATAAATGTTGTCATGGTTATCTACCTGAAGTTGGATTCAATGAATTCTATTTTCACTGAACTCTGTTTTGTTCCCCTGGCTCCTGTGCTGCACATTAGTCCTGGGAGGGAATCCTGCATCATCCCATCCTCCCTGTGCTTCTGTTGGGTGACAGGGACAGGCACCAGCAGGGTGAGTTTGGGCTGGACCTGAGCCTGGCTATTCCAGGAGCTCCCTCTGTGCCCTTCAGCTGCTCATGGGCTTTTCATTCGTGGCCTCCTGAGCTGGAGCAAAGCCTGGCACTGCCTGTGGGTGCACTGGGGCTCCCAGCTTTGCTCTCCTTATCCCCACCCTTTGCTCTTATAGACAAATCCTCATCCTGCTAAAACTGTGCCTGGGAGGGCTGGGAGATCTGCAGGCTGGCATGGCAATCATTCTGCTTAAATAGCAGTGGCTTTCTGAAGGGTTTCTTCTCTCTGGATGAGAAAAAGGAATCCAGGTGCTTCTCTTTAAAGAACTTGAGTACTGGATAATTTATGGTGTATGGCTCTAGAGGGGATGTTGTAGCAGAGCCCAGGAGCTGCTAAACCCACACTGAACCAAATCCCAGCTCGTTGTCACTGTTCCTAGGCTGAGATTATTGCAGTTCATCATCTGTGTACTTGCCATTAATTGCCTCTCTAGGCTCAGACAGAATTAGGTGAAGAGCTTAGGTGAAGACCTGTGAGCTTGGCTTACTTTACTGTGGTTTTTTTTCCCTGTTGTTTCTGTGTAACAAAGTCAATGCTCAAAACTCAAGGTTGTTGTATTTAGTTTTGGGGTTTTTTTTCCTAGCTACTCTCTTCTATCTGTTTTATTCATTGATTTCTCTAAGTGCATTTGCATTCCCAGATGCTGATTAGTGATTGCCTCTGCACAATAAACAGATGAAGGTGCTTGGTAATATTTGGGATTTTTAATAATCAGGTTTCTCCTCCCAGCATGTCCAGGCCCCCTGCATGAAGCACACAGTGTGTGATGGCTCTGCTGATGGTGTTTGCTGGGGTTTCAGCACTCCCTGGCAGATGTTTCCTTCTTCCTTCATTGCACCTGGACAGACAAAAATTTTAAAAAATGCAGATGGAGAACAGTTTATCATTAAAAGTAGTGTTTGTTGTCACAGCTTAACTGGCTTGTGGTTTTCAGTGTGATTTCCAAATGCAAATCCTGTTCCATGTAAGAAGGACAAAAATTATTTTGCTTTCTTTATTAGGGCTTCTCTTCATATTTTCTTTGGACTCTTGCTAGTCTTTTCTACATGAAGAAAATTACCAGCTTGGGGTGGTTTTCTCCTTTTGTTTGTTTTTTCTCCCTTTGACAGACAGAGTTAAATCAGAGGTGTGGTAGGATGTGACTGAGGTTAAGGGAGGGTGAAGAGGAGCTTGGGAGGACAGGGACCAACCTGCTTGGATCCTTCCCCATCTCTGGCACAGCAGAATTGAGATGTCTGGATGCTGCCCTGAGCCTGGGCAGGGCTGTTTGTGTCACAGTGCAGCTTTTGGGGTTTGTTCACAGCCTGGGGCAGCTGCAGAGGGGTGACCTCAGACAGGCACTGTCCCCGTGCCAAAAGCAGAGCTCCCAGTGTCCCTGCAGCCAGGGAGCTGTGGAGAGGTGACACCTGCCAGGATCTTCATCCTCAGTGCAGCACCAAGGGAATTTGCATGGCTCTGGGAGTGCTCTGGGTCCCCAGCCTGGCCCTGTGTCACTGTCCCCTGCCTGGTGATGCTGCACTCACCTCCTCCTCCTCATCCTCCTCCTCCTCAGAGCATCAAAAGCAGCACCTGGGCTGCTCATTCCTGTTCCTGAGAGGGCTTTGAAGGTGGGATGGAGCCACATGAAGGGCTCTGATGGCTGGGGAGTCTCTGTGCCCTCCTGGAGAACACAAAGTGTGACTACAAACAAGCCAGGCAGTGAGAGCACAAGGCTGCAGTCCCCAAGAACTCCAAACATGCCAGCGAGCCAAAGCCCTCTGACCTCTCCATGCAGCTTAGTGAGATGATTTTAGTACTTTCAGAAGTCTCATTTCAAGCTTTTATTTTTTGGGAGGCCCATGGGATGACTCTGCAAGGTTTAAGTCACTATTCAGAACAGCAGTGTGGCTGGAATGAATGGGAAAGGCAGAAATCTACTCAGAGGATCAGGAAAAAAAAAAATAAAGGCAGAATTGGGCCCATCCACCTTTCAGTGCATGTCTGCTTTGGTGACTTTTGGAGTGTGACACAAGCAATTCCCTGTCAGCCTTCCCTGCTGGCTGACACAGAAGAGGTGGCTTTGAATGCTGCCTGCTGTGCTTGTGTGGCACTTGAAAGCAGAGAGGGCTGCCTTGAAGGAGAGCATTCCCACAGCTTTAAAGGATATTTGAAAAATGCAGCGCTATGTCCTGTCACGTGTTGTTCCAGCATTAAACCCGATGGAAACCTGGAACAATGTCTCAGTAAAAAATGCCTGGTGCCAGTGTGCATCCCCAGTGCTTCAGATAAAATTAGTTCTGATGAAAGATTGCTTTGTTGATATGGAAATTGAAATTATTATTGTGGGCCAGATTTTGTTTTTCTGTTAGAAAACCCCCCAATAATGCTTTCAGCTAAAGGAGTGATTAACTCAATGGAATTTTGCTCACAGAATGCACCATTATTTTTGCAGTTTATTGAAATCAGAGAATGGTTAATAAGAAGAGATTGTCTGTAGGTCTAGAAGCACCCACATGTTTTTCCCAAGGCTGATCTCATGGTTTGTGTGTCCATCACTAAAATCCTTCCCTCTGGGGCAGTTTGTGTTGGTTGTTTCAGGTCTGTATGTGCTCTTGCATCCATGCTTGTTCATCTCATTTTGTTGATTTTACTTTGTTAGGAAAATACTCCAGATCACAATCTCTTGCTGAGTTCAGTGAACTTATTACCTACAATTTGAGTTATTGTTTAAGTATTTTACTGAATGGCACAGTGGTTTATTTTTCACAGGTTATTCTTTCATATCACTCCACCAATGACTCTGTTCCAGTAAAATTTCATTGAGAGGATAGATTTTAGAGGATTTTTTTGTAAGTCAGAGGAGATCCTCTCTGATTTTTATTTATTTTTTTTTTATTCTCACTTTTACAGGAATAAGCTTTGCTTTGAGTTCTGCCAATGCATTGGCCAAAACTGCAATAATATTGGTCATTACCATCCACATTCCTTTGAGATAAATATTCCTTTTGTTGCATCTGGGAAGAAGAAAATGACAGAGAACTGAACTACTGCTATCTGCCAGTGGCAGATTTTATTGAACATATTTTCAGGATAAACCATGGTGACTTCCAGGCAAAGCACTGGTGAAGTCATGGCTCTGCTGAAATGGATGCTCAAACTCCCAGTGACCTCAGCAGAGTCAGGTTTTTGTCCCAGGAGCGATGAAAATCTAATTTACAGCCTAAGCAGTCTGAGGAGGAGGTGTAATGGCTCAGTCCTGACTGATACAAATGAGGGTGATTGAGTTACCCTGGCTTGGCCATCTGGGATTTTGGAATGCACGTGGGCTCTGCAGGCAGCAGAGTTGGGAGCTCTGTGACTCCAGTGCCACATCCCTGTGTGGTGTTTTTGACTGAGAACAAACAAGCAATGTGGATATTGCTGTTCCTGAGCCCCACAAATGCCAGCTATGGCGTGCAGGGTGAGGAGGAGCAGTGATTAAAGCTGTACAGAGCTAAGCCATACCTGCTCCACTAAACTGGCAGGGATAGCCCAGAAATCCACAGTAACTGCTCAGGGTTTAGCACCTGCATGACAAATGCACCTTTCTGTTATTGACTGCGTGAGGCTGGACTTAAGCTTCCACCTAAATCTGGGATTTTTATGATCTCAGCTGAGCCTGGGGAATTGCAGCTCCCTGCAGTGCTCACCCTGATTTTTGGCTAATTCCTGTCCAGACAGTGCTGGGGGAGGCTCAGGCTTGTCTTTTCAGCTCTGCATTATATCCCAGGGAATTGCTGGAGATGGAGCTGTTTGGGCTGTTGTACAGCACAAAGCTTTATTAAAGGTGAAGTGCAGTCGGTGTGGTGGTACCAGGAGGTAATCACAGGGTGACAGAGTGGCTTGGGTGGGAAGGGACATTAAAAATCATCTCATCCCTCCCCCTGCCATGTGCAGGGACACCTTCCACTGTCCCAAGGAGCCCCAAACCCTGTCCAGCCTGGCCTTGGGACCCAGGGGCAGCCCCAGCTGTGGCTGTGCCTCCTCATCCTCACCCTTCCCCATATCCCATCCAAACCTGCTGCTTCAGTTTGAAACCATTCCCCCTTGCTCTGTCACTACATGCCTTTGTAAACAGTCCCTCTCTATCTTTTTGTAATAGTTGTTTGGTGCTGCAGCCCCTAAAGAAAAGGGAATTTCTCCCATTTCCTTCCCTGAGAGCAGGATGCTGCCTTTTGGAGCACTGTACCTCATTATCCTGCCAGAGCAGCACATTTTCCCTGTCAGCCATTCCCCCTGTCAGCCATCCCTGTGCAGTGAAACCTCACAGAATTCCAGCTGCATAGCAAGAGGAAAAATTCATCTTTGGTGCATTAAATTATGCCTCGGTGTTTATTAAAAAAAAAAAAAAAAATAAAAACAACCATGAAAACCACAACAGGCAGCAAACCTGGAGGGTTATTCACAATCTTATAATGTGTACCACGAAAAAAATGGGAATAATCTTTGCATTCAGCAGATAAGCAGCATCCTCCCTACAAACCTATTCCACTGTGATCCTGCACAATGTATGCTGAGCTTGCCTGTGCACAGAGCTCCCTGAAATGGGTGGTTAGACCAAATCTTTTATCCCTGGGTAGGATATAGTCAGGAATGTTGTGTCTTTTCCCTGCTAATTACATAATGCAATCACTGAAAAGAATAATGCATGCAAAGTTTGGATGCTCAGGCAATGACAATCCATTTAACCATTTATAGCTTTATGTGTTTTATAATCCCTGAACCCAAACATCCCCAGAGAGGGAACGCGCCCTTAAAAATTTTAGGCCTTTAAATTAAGTGAATTTAAATTCGCTCATTTGCATATTTTCCCTTTCTTTGTTCTGCCTGAATGAGATATTGCTCCAGTAATTGAACTGTAATTCCAGCACAGGTAAATGATGTCAGACAGGCGAGATTGCGGGCGCTGCCTGCGCCGCTAATCCGGCAATTTGCAGCACACCTTGGAGAGGAGAGCCTGTCCAGTCCACTTAGGATCACCCAGCGTGGGGCTGCCTCTTGAAACTTCAATCAGTCTCTGGTGCTAAATGTGCTCCTGGAGCAGGGGCTCGAAGGGGGAGGGAATTCCTGGGAATCTTCTCACTGAGCTGGTGTCGTACAGAATTCCGGAGGGGTTTGGGTTGGAAGCGAGCTTGAAGATCATCTTGTTGTAGCCAAGCCCCAATGTCCAGCCTGGCCTTGGACACTGCCAGGGATCCAGGGGCAGCCACAGCTTCTCTGGACATCCTTTGTCAGAGCCTGCCCACCCCAAAAAGGAACAATTCCTTCCTGATACCTCACCTAAATTTCCCACTTTCCATTTGAACCCATTACTCCTCATCCTATCCCTCCAGTTCTTGATGGAGTACATAGATGTATCAAAGCTGGATTCTCCTAAAAATAAAATTTTACAGCTAAAACAGAGCATTGAAGCTTCTGAAAGAGTTTTCATGAGCAGGCTGTGGCCGTGGCTCTTTGGTGTGTGTTGGATTTGGCATCTCTGCACCTGTGTGACCACTGAACTGGGATGGTGGGCAGGAGTGTGGGAGGGAGAGGTGAACTGTCAATACCTGCTGGGAAGAGTCTTGGTTATGATCTTTGGGAAAGATTGGGTGATCCAGGGATGGTTTTGGCTCCATTATCCTGTGTATCTCCTGCAGGAATACAGGAGAAGCCCATGTGCCAAGGGGGGAGGCAGAAGAGGTAATAGATGATTGTCTGGAGAGCTTGGCAGCACTCCCAGAAAATAATGGGAAAGTTGATAGAGGGCTGAATTAAAATAGAGTTAAAGAATAAAGATAATTTAGGCCTCTCTGGAAAGGGAGGAGTTACAGATTTGATAAATGAGGATAACAGGTTTGTGTCAGAGTTTCCTGGTGTTAACTGTGAAATCTCAGTTAAAACCAAACAATCCCAACCAAGCTGGTGTGTGGAGTTAGCAGCAATCTTGTTCCATAGAATCAGGGAATGGTTTGGGTTGGAAGGGACCCTAAATCCCATCCATGCCAGCCCTGCCATGGCAGGGACACCTCCCTCTGTCCCAGGCTGCTCCAAGCCCCATCCAGCCTGGCTTTGGACACTTCAGGGATCCAAGGGCAGCCCAGCAGGCTGAAGGACAAATGGATGCTTTCACACAGGGATTTTATCTGAATCCCTGAGAGTGCTGGAAAGCCAGGGTCAGTTTTGGTGTCAACAGCTGAAAGAAAGGGTTTACAAACCTGGAGAGTCAAGGAAATAACCACAATATTGATTTGAAGAGTGGAGGAAATTCCCTGCAGTGAGAGATTTAGAGCTCAATCTGCTTAGCTCATCAAAAAGAGGATTGAGAGGGGACTTGATTACAGGGACAAGTATTTTCATGGGGAAAGCATATCCAGCTTTTTAATCAAGAAGAGAAAAGAAAAACCAGATCCAATAGCTCCAAGCTGGAGCCAGATATTTTAAAATTAGATATTAAAGACAATTTTTTTAAATCTGTGATTAACCACTGTAATGAACTGTGATGTGTTCAGATGGGGACTGGATACCTCGTGTGACACAATCAAACATGAGATGATATGATTTGCAGAGGATAGGAAAAAACACAACAGAATGTGCAGCACAGAAAGGTGCAAAGGCCTTAAAATCTGTGAGTGTTGAAAGGGCAGTAGAAGGAAAAAAGGGAGGAACTTACATGGGAAGCACAAAAAGGAGGAACAGAAGCACTGGAAGGACAAAGAAAGGAGTTTCAGAGCTTCTGTTTCAGAGTATGGAGCATATGTGTGAGCAAAGTGAGTTTTGGCATTGGGAGCACCTTGGGTGTTGGCAGAGCTGGAGTCATCTGTTTCCCAGTCAAAACAGCAATTTTGGATTCTGGGCTTTGCTAATGATGATAAAGAAACCTCCCATTTGTGCTCTGGGCGTTTGGCAGTGCTGTGGTGCTGAGGGGAGAGGATGGTGCTGCCAGGAGCTGGGATGGACCTGGGTGGGATCCCCAGGAGAGCTCTGCCACCTTCCCCTGGAGCAAGGGCATGGCCTGTGTCCCCAAGTATTGGTGTAATGTCCTTTGTCCTGTGTCCCCAGGCTCTGTGTGATGTCCTGTGTCCCCAGGCTCTGTGTGATGTCCTGTGTCTCCAGGCACTGGTGTCATGTCCCATTCCAGCTGTCACTGGGGTCTCTTGTGTGCCCCCTGCTTTTCTGGCACCAGTGTTACACGTACAAGTGTTAAAAGAAATTAAGAACGTCATACTTCTACCACTGGACAAAATTTTCAGGATGGTGCCTTGAGAGATTCCCTGGAGCAGAGGCTGGGCAGAGTTAAAGGAATAAAGCAGGGATTTATTTAAAAACTTCACAGGATTCACCTTGGGCAGTGCCAGAGCCTGGCCAGGGCTGCACCCAGGATGGACCCTGAGTCAGGAGTTTCACACTTTTATCAGTTCTGTTCCATTCCCATTTTGGGTTCATTGTCCCATTCCAGCTCCAGCTCTGCAGTCCCACCCTCCCAGATTCTCTCCTCCGTTCCCTGTTTGCACTTTTTGGGGCTGGAGCTGCAGTGTGTCCTTGGTTCTGGGCTGGGAAAGGATTGTTGTGTGTGCCTGAGCTGGGAGAGAGCCCGGAACACTTTGTGTGGAGTTCAGAGTCACCAATGCAGTGCACAATCTGGGAAATATGAAATCTAAAACTGAAGGCATCAAGGAAATCCTGCAGAGAGATCTCAGTGGTCTCAGGATTTTTGATGTGTTCTCTCTCCAAGTTCGTCCTCTTGAAGTTGTTTCACCAGAGCAGTGACTGAGATTTCTTTTTTTCCAAGAAACAAAACTCTATTACAGCTGCTTACAGTGCCTAATAATGAGATAATAATTAACTTAAACCTAATACTGTGTTTTTTCTGTGGTGCAGTGGTTCAGTCATGACTCTGCTCCAGGTAACTTTGATGCTGTTTTTTTTTTTTTTCCTGTGGATCTTCATCTATAAAAACTGAAACAGATGCCTTCAAGACTGTCAGGAATTTTGCTATCATGGGAGCTCTTTAGCCAGGACTGGAGATCACTTTTCCAGAAAAATTACCAAAACTCTTCTTTACCTCCACAGCAGAGAATATTCAGTCATGGTTATGTGGAGGAAAATCACTCACACGTGCTCTTCTTTTACAGCCCCATCCCAAAGGTGTTACCTTTGTTTAGAACATTTCCTGCATTGTTTATGGACTGGAAGAGAGTCACTATTTCAGCATCTTTTTTTGTGGAAATAGGAACATTTTCTTTGGACTATTTAACAAAACCATGAACTCTCTGTGATCAATTAGAGCTCCAATTTCCTGCAGCTCTGTTCCTGCCTTGCATGGCCTTGGCCAGTTTGCACTGCCAGCAAACCCAGTGTAGAACTGGGCTGGTTATGGCCATGTTCTCCTTGGGACTGGGAAAGCTGATAAATGGGAATAAACTGATTTATTGGGGGGAAAAATATGAAGCAAAGGATGTCTGTGTGTGTTACCTGTAAGGATTGGCTGGGTGGGCAGTAATTATTCCAAATTCCTGTTGGGATGCATCGACCTTGGTGATGGTTTTATCTCTCAGTGGACGTCCCAATAATTGTCTTTGCCTAAGGATGCCCTGGAAGCTGCTCTCAAATGAGAGCAGTCCTTCAGCATTTAACTCCTGACACTGTGACAGCCATTAGGAGCACAGAGAGGTAGGAATTACCCTATTCAATCCGATTAAAGATCCAATTAAGTTGGAATCCTCTCTCTGTTAGTAACAAATACCACATGACTCAACACCCTGGGAAAAAACCCAAACCTTCCTCCTTCCTTCCCTGAACTCTCATCACAATCAAGGAGCAAACTGTCCCTTAAAAAATTATTTTTAAATTTTACTTTATTATTTTATTTTATTTTATTTTATTTTATTTTATTTTATTTTATTTTATTTTATTTTATTTTATTTTATTTTATTTTATTTTATTGTATTTTACTGTATTTTATTGAATTTTATTGTGTTTTATTTTTTAGTTGAATTTAGTTTAGTTTCCCTTCTTCCCAAGCACTTCCAGTTTGGCTTCCATCCTGAAACTTGAGATCAATAGCCCTTATCAATTCTTCTTCTGCCTTGGGAAAGTATGATTATTAGCTTGCAATTCCTAATCATTCTCCTAATCATCCTGCCCTTTGTATCAATAACTTTGTTGTGTCAGACAGGTGGCCAAGTTAATGATGGTGATTTTCTGTCCTGTTCTAAACTTGCTGTGTCTGAATTCCAGTGTGATCATTGCAGGGGCTGTTTGACCTTGTTTCACCTGTTTTCATAAATACTCATTCCTTGAAACACTTCATCTGTGCATGAAATCCTGAGGATTCTTCTCATTCCTTTCTTAAAGGGACTTCTAATATTTTCCTTTTTTTTTTTTCCTCTTTTAATCTTTTATACATCTCTATTTTTTAAATTCAGTTCTACTTGGTGTCAAAGGCAAAAATAAATCAGCAGCACATCTAAATTGCTATTAAATATTATTAATAATTCTTTTAGTCCTTTCTAAGGCATTCTGTACAAAATCCTCATCTCACTTGTGTCTTGAGCACCTTGGGCTGCTGAGCAGATGTTTCCTATTGAAGTGATTTTTATTCATTTTTGTGGAAAGCAAGCAATCCAATTGAAACCCTCTTCTCTTCAGCCTCCTGAAGGCCAGGGGCTATTTGGTGAATTTAACTCCAGTTACATCAAATGAAACAAATCCATTCTGACCCTTGAGGAAACCTCATGTTTTAGATCATAGGTTGCTTCTAAATATAGGGATGGGAAATTAATGTCTCCCTGGGTGGATGATCCTTAACTGTCTCCTGCAAGGCTTTTCCAGTTTCCTTTCAACTCAGTGGCCTGGTCATTTCTGAACAGGCTGAAATTTAAGTGGATAAAGAGTTTAAAAATATATATTTATGTTTTTATATATGTGTGTGTGTGCACAGTTGGTTAAATTATTATATTTGTATGGTTGTGGACAGAATTGTTTAACCATGGTGGCAGTACATGGAAAATAAAATTATTTGGGAGATATATCTGTCTATATATCTATATACCTATTTATCTATGTATCTATATATCTATATCTATATATCTATATATCATCTATATATAGACATATCTATATATATTTATATATCATCTATCTGTCTATCTATCTATCTATCTATCTATCATCTACATATCTATATATTTACATATCTATATATCTATCTGTATCCTTATTTTTGTTTCAAAACCAGTTTGTGCAACAGGCAGTAGCTTTAGCCCTGGGCTTTTGAACCTGATATTACATTTATCTTCCCTGAAAATAATGAGAGTACAGCAACATCTGCTGTGCCTGAAAAGGAAACAAACACAAGTGAAGCAGCTGAATATGGAGCATATGAAATGTTTGGATTTATTCCTGAGCTATGAACTTTGAAATTTGATATTACACACCTAGATGGTGTTTTCATGAGTGTCCCCATACAAGTGCATTTATAGCTTTTATTTATAAATAAAGGTAAATGGGTTTTTGCCTTGTGTGGCTGCATGAGGAGTGCTGGAAAGCTCATACACTAATGTTTATTTCTTCCTAACAATTAATAATTAGGTGTTACCTGAGAGGTGGTTCACATTCCTTCTATTTTGGGATATTGTTTTATTTGGGTGCTTTTCTCTGAGGAACAACTTCATCCTGTTTTTGGCACTGGCAGTCTCAGTGGCAGATGTTATGACTCAGAGCAGACAAGAAGATTCAGATTTATATTTCCTTCTTTTTTTTTTTTTTTTTTTTCCCCCTAAGTGACTTGCCCCCAGGCATTTTTTGACAGGGAGGATATAATTTCAAATTAAATGTGAATGTGGAGACTTTCCAAAGCTCCAAATTGCAGAGATTTCTCAGCATGGCTCAAGGAGAAATAAAACTCTCCAATGCTGATGGGCTGCTGTGATGGGAGGGGGCAGCTCTGGTACCAAAATCAAATTTGGGCACAAGAGAAGCCCTGTCCATCACTGAGCTGCCTTCACTCCACTCTTTTAACAACTCCTGAGAACCTCAGAGCACAGCTGGATTTTCCCTTCTGCATTTCCCCTCTCACCTCCAGATGGTGACTGCTGATTTAACACCTTCATCAGCTGAGTGCCTGATTTTAACAGGAAGATTTTGGTGTCCAAGCGGCATTGCAGAGGGCCAGGAAGGGCTTTTTGGTGTTTGCCAAGGTGTTTGCTCTCATTTTGGATAGAAGCAATGAAGAAAGGATGTTGTTCTTAGTTGTGGTGAGGTTTTTTCAGCTTTTTCAGGAAATTGGTGTCTGTGATTCATATGTCTTTTGAAGAATAAAACAAACCTTAACACTCCAGATCTAAAACATGTGAAAGGATGTCCCAAGTTTAAGAGCAGAACTTTCTTCCTGATGAAACAGAGCACGGAGGAACCTCCCTATTCTTGCCTAAATCCCCAGGTTTGTGTCCCAGCCCTGACAAAGTCAGGTTTGCACTGTCTGGAGCTGCTCCTCTTTGTGTGGGCTCTGCCTGGCTGAGGTCATTTCCTCACCTTTATTCTCCTTTTCACCTTTTGTTCCAGCATTTGGGCTGTGTTTCATCTCTTGCTCTGCTCCTGTCCCCAGCACTGCTGGCTCTCAGGAGGTTCTGCAGCCCCTGGAACTTTCCCAGCCAGGATGTTTTGGGTCAGTGTGCTTTGATGCTGATCAAGGACTGCTTCCAGTGTGGGATACCAGCACATCCCTCTGGATACCCTGGATGGTTCCAGACCCAGGCAGGGGCTCAGGAGCCTGGGCACAGAGCCCAGAACCCCTGTGCCTTGGATTTCAACCCCTGGGAAAAATTACTACTCTTACATGAAGAATTACAAGTCACAAAAAATAAGTGGAGTGTAAGTTAGATTATTACAAGGTGAAAAAGTAGGTTTTTAAGATTGTTTATAATAAGGGTCTGGGGTCAGGATGGAGGAACCTGGGTGTGTTCTGTCCTTCTTTCTCCTTCTTCCTGCATCCATCTTCTGGGTGATGTTGGCACTTTTAGATTGGTTTAGAGCAGAACCAGACTGTGCAATGTAAGTGACAGGTGTTGGAAGATAACTGTAAATAATGTTTCTGTAGTTTATAGTATAAAAAGATAATCCCAGCCCAGGGTGGGCAGTGTGCCTGGGGCTGAGCTGCTGAACAGACCTGGGCTGGGCAGGGAAAGAACTTTGAGATGAGATAAAATAAACACCTCTGGAAACAACAGAAGAGCCTCCTGACTCTTTCTCTGGTGCTGGGGCTGGGACACAGAGACTCTAAAACAGCACAGGGGGTGGGCTCAGGGAACAGAGACACCACTGACCACAACTTCCATCAGGGATCTGCTCATCCACACATCTCTTGGAAACCATGGAATTGCAGAATTGTGTGTGCAGGCAGGATCTGCCCCCTGCACCAAAATCTCTCCCTCTGGAACACCTTTTGTGAGACATAACCATGAATTTCCTTGTTCAGGAAGTTTTTCCTTCAGTGCTGAGGATCCAGCCTGGGAAAGGAGCTAGAGCCAAACTCGGGGAGCTTTAACCCATAATAAATCCGATGTCCTGGGGGAGAAGGGAGATTAAAGAGCCCCAATTCTCCAGGAGATTGTCACTTGGCTAATGATGATCGTAGCCCATGGCAGTGGGGGATGATAGGGCTGATACTTAGCAGGGGTTGTGAACCAATTAGTCTGCTCAACAAAATACCTGCTCCACTGGGGGCAAATGTTAGGAATATTTATAGGGCTGGCTCTGCAGCCAGCTAATCAAAACTGGAGGGAGCTCCTTAAGAGCCTGTCCCTGAGATTACACAGCTGACAGATAAACAAATGTTTGCCCATGTAAATATTAGGACTCAAAGACTGTATTTGAACTCTTCCTGTGTTTCCTGGTGGTGTAAAATCAATTAGGGGTGGTTAAAGCCCGCTGGAGTGCCCTGCCCTGTGGGGAGCAGGCTCTGATGGAGGCAGGTCCTGCTGGCTTCTCCCAGCTTGGCTTTTGGGGTGTCCCATGCTCCAGGTGGGGATGTCACCTCAGGAATTCAGCGTTATTAACTGCTTAATGCTTCAGCCCTGTTCTATTAACTCCTTAACCCATTAACCCCTGAACCTGCTGTTTTTCCAAAGCATGACACTATTGGAAATAAATACTGCTCTCATTACTGCTGTCCAGCACCTTGGCAGAGACTTGGGCCTTGCATAAAGTCTAATAATAGAGCTGGAGAGAAAATAATCCATCTTAATTTACAGGCTGGCTTAAATGTTTCCAAGGGTTTCTCTATTGGCTTGTTTATTTATTTGCACTTCATTTCAAATTGGGAGGGTTTTTTCCTTCTGATCTCAGGCCTCAGTTGCAGAAACACTTCTTAAAACAGACAGGAGTAAAAAAAAATCCACAGGCTTCCCTGGAAAGCTTTTTGAAAGCTGAGAGCATTGATTGCTCAGATTGAAGGCATAAATGTGGTTATACATGTCTTTACAGAGAATCTGCAAATAGCAGAGCAGCTCCTAACCCTCCTGCTCAGCTCCTCACCAGAATATTCTGCCCTGCTGATTTCCAGCTGTTATTTTACAGCAAGTGTATTTTGAAATACAACCATTCTGGGTTTGTGGGTCGAGGTGGTTTTCTCCAGTTTATTTGAAAAATCACATGTTAAACTGGGGCATTTATTGCACTTGGCAAGCTCCACACTAGGTCTTTACTTAAAGAAAAATCAAATTTTAATAAAAGCCAGGTTGGAGATTGTTCTGGCGAGCACAATGTGATTTTATTTTTTTTATGATTATTATGGTTTTTTACACCTCCCTGTGTGTAAAAGCTTTCTTTGTGCTGCTGCTATTCTGCCTGTAAATGGCTTTAAGTGCCATGGGTTTTAATATACAGATGTTCCTTCTGATGGCTCCTGTATATTGAAAATGACATAATGTCTTTTTTGAGCCTGGAAAGCACTATTCTCATTGGTCCTGGTAATAGTGTTAATAATGCTCTTTATTTGTAGGTTTTTTTCGGTTCTTTTTTTTTTTTTTGCTTCTTTTTTGTTCATGTGGGTATCAGAGATGCAACACACTGGCACTTAAATGGGGTAAAAATGATCTTTGGGAGAGGACAGTCCAAGTCCATGGAGACTCTCCAGGGATCTCATTAAAGCATTCTTTCCTAATCCAGTGTAGTGCAATATCAGCTCCCTGAATCCCCAGTGTGGCTCTCTGATAGGTTAGTTTACACAGAATTAATTGTCTAATTTTGCAAACAACCAGTACAGAGCACATTGATTTCTATTTATTTATTTATTTAGCTGTCTGTTTTTAATCTGGTGCGTTGCTCTTGTGGATTCTGCTTTGTATTTCAGGGTAGATTTTACAACCAATCTCTACTCACACCAGTTTGTCATAGCCCACATCACATAGGAATCATTATTTATTTTTATCAGTCTTCTTTTTGTCCTTATAAGAATTGCTGGTAATTTAAGCAATAATCTTGTGGGAAAAAAAAACAAAAAACAAAAAACAAACAAGTACCAAGAGATTTCAGAAAAGCAAATTCAGATTGTTTAAGGTTTCAGTGGTTTAGATGCTCCAGAGACCAATCCTGAGTGATGAATTTGGATTTTCCTTGTCCTCAGAGCTCACCTGGCTGCTCTGGTGGCACTGGAATAGCACAGGGAAAATGAGCCTTGCCCAGAACAAAGGACCAGCAAGAGGAAATCAGTTGATACAGAAGCACAAAAAACATACATTTGAATAAAATGTCATGGACTGGGCTGTGAATTTGGTTTGAGCAGGTTTTTAAATATATTTGGGGGATATATTTTAAGGTAAAGTTCTTGAAATGTAACTTGCACACAGAGGATTTTTGCATTAGAACCAGAGGATTATTCAGATTGACAAAGACCTTTAAGATCAAGTTGAACTTGCTACCTGTGGTTTTAAACCACATGAGAAAGATGGATTTACTCACAGTATCCCTCAGCTTGCTTTGGCCTGGCTGGCTGCTAAAAACCTGCTCCAAACTTCTCCAGCCTGGCTGCTCCTTCTGCTGCCCTCAGGAGAGAAATCCCTTTCCCTTTCCCTTTCCCTTTCCCTTTCCCTTTCCCTTTCCCTTTCCCTTTCCCTTTCCCTTTCCCTTTCCCTTTCCCTTTCCCTTTCCCTTTCCCTTCCCCTTTCCCTTTCCCTTTCCCTTTCCCTTCCCAAGGGAGATTAGGGCAGTAGGTGTTGTGATTCAGAAAATGAGTTAATCAACACCAGGATTTCATCTTTCATTTCTCATTTACACACACAAAATATTTTCCAGTGGAAACTACAATTTCTTGTGTAAGAATTATTTTGGACGATGTTCTCTATGTTCCCTCCTTTTCCAGCATGTCTAGGATGGTGAATAGAAAAGAAGTCAGGGTAAGTTTGCTTTGCCATCTCATTTATTGTCCTTTTAGCTCTTGTTTCTATTAAAGAAATTCAGGAGCAGTGTATTTATATTGCCACAGCTGTTCCCAACTCCTTTTGCAACAGGGATTGCACCTCCCTGTTACGCATTGGGTCTGAAAAATAAAAAAGGTAAATGGGGTTTCTCCATCACCCCCAAAGTTCCCAGGAGCTGCAGGCTGGGCCTGAGCAGAGCTGAGGCTGTTCGCTGTTGGGAGGGAATGTGGCAGGTCCTGTCTGGCCCTGTGACAGGGATGTGACAGCCAGCACAGCCCCCAGAGCTGTGTCCCATCCTGGCCCCATGGGCAGCGCGCGCGTCCTCCTGTCAGCTGTTATCTGACATCACACACCAAACAACACTTAAGGCAGGTCTCTTCCCATTAAAAGATGAATTCCCAACACAGTTGGAGTCTCTGGGGTCTTTGTCACTGACTCCAGCTCCCACCTCATGGCTCCATGGGAGGAGGAAGAATAAATTGCTGTCGGTGCCGTGCAGGGGAAAGGATAATTAGCAGTCAGTCATGAGCTGCCATCGTGGCTGATGAATAATAGAACTGAGTACAAGTGAAACCTTGCCTTCCAAGTGGGTAAAGTGATTTTAGCAGATTAACATGAGTGTAGGCAGCCAAGAAATATGGCACGAAAACCAAGTGTGAGAGGAGTTCTAGACAGAAGACATCAACTTTTCCGTCTGTCTGGTGTCCAAAACATGCTGTGGATTTTTATGTAAATACTGCACCAGGAAGTTGTTGGGGATGAAGACAAAGTCTTGTGTAACTAGGATTTGTTTCTTCTCTATTTTTTGTGGAAGTGGGTTGATGTTCTCATGAGAGAGATTTCAATGAACTCTCCTCCCTTTTTGCTTTTTGTCAAAAATACCTTTGGGACTTGTTAGAGGAGCTGCTTTGTGAGGTGTTCAAGACCAGGTTGGATGGGGATTGAAGCAACCTGCTCTAGAGGAAGGTGTCCTTGCCTGTGGCAGATGAACTTTAAGGTTCCTTCCAAACAAAACCATTCTGTGATGGCACGAGGATGATGGACCAGTTTTACGGTTTTATTGGGAACCCTGGTTTGGAAACTCATTCCTAACCAAAAGATGGTGAGACCAGCTGGTGCAGCCAACTTGTGGGACAAAGGTGCTGGATTTGCAGATCTGCTACCTCTGAGCAAAGCAAGCAACAATTAAAGCAGAAGAAAGGCAGCCCAGTGTGGTTTTAATCATTAGTCTCAGTTTGTCGTTGGTCCTAACGCTGCGTGAAGCTTTGTGAGAGCATAAAGGCAGCTCTGTAATGCTGAGCCTTTTAACCAGCCCTGTTTGTGGATTGTGATTGGCAAAGCCATTGACTTCATATTCTTTCATGTTCTTTCTGTTCCCTCCTGTTTTGATGTTATCCTGCAGTCATCTTAGCTGCGTATTAAACAAGAGACTACTTCAATATAAAATGATCAAAGGGCCGGGGGAACACAGGGCCATAAAGAATATATGGAGAGCTCAGGGAGAATGGTGAGTTGAATTTAAAGGCTTTTTCAAGCTGCTTAATTCCTGCTTAGATTTCTGGTGTCACCAATAGGCAACAGTCCCTTTCTTTAAATCTTTTACTAAGGATTGACTGGCAGAACCGCTGTTTTACATGGGGTTTAAAGAGTAAAAGGCCACCCTGAAGGTCAAACCCTAGGAGATTTCCTCTAAGAGCTCATTGATTCTCCTAGATTTTTGACTTGGAGATAGACCACTCCTTCCTAGATCTGCAGCTTGCATACAAGTGCCTCAGTATGTGCCAGCACAGAAGGCAGGAGCCAAAGTGTAAGGGCAGGAAAAAAAAAATGAGAGAGAAAGATGCTGTGGGGCAGACAGACAATGATCTCAGTCTTGTATCATTCAAACTGGTGACATTATTAGCTACTGGTCCATGAAGAAAAGGGCAGTATTATTTTATCTGTCTCAGAAATGGATTATGTTAACAATGAAATTGGGCAGGATAAAGATTTATGGCCCCATCCTCAGCTTGAGTAAACAGGCAGAGGACCTGAGTGTGTGGGGATGGAAAAGCTGGGATGGAAATGCTGGGGGTCTGGTTTTCCTCACACACACAGACACAAATTCAAGGGTGCTGTGACTGCACAGGCAAGTCACTGTCTCTTTTTTATACCAAAAAAAAAATCAGATGAGCATGTTTTGCCTCTCTAACCTCATTAAAGTGTTGGCTTTTTGAGCTGCCCAGTGCTGTGGCAGTGATTAGCAAAAGCCTACCCCATAAGCAAACTCTGTATTTGTGCTATTACCTACTCCTGTGATATTTCAATCTGATTCATTAGAGAAATTAGCATTTTTATGGACTAATTAGGGCAAAATGTTGCCCGTACTCATCCTGATATGCAGAGATTTTTCACATAACAAAGCCACACAGCAGTGAAACATGATTCCACCCCCCCAAAAAAGAAAAATGATTATTCTAATTAACATAGAATATTCAGGAGATTCGAACTTAAAACCAGGAATTAAGAGAAAGTGAGATTGCTGCACTACTGGCAATTTGTCCAGTCTTTTTGAATTTAAAATTGCAGCTCTCTTTCAGCTATTTTGGTTCTTGAGGTATAAAAATATTTTAAAAGCTGTCAGTCAGTCACTCTATTTTTTGTGACAGTTGCAAAATGCAGGGTAATGAGAATGAATAGTAATGAGTGCATTATTCAGCAGCTATAAATACCAATTGATTTCCACTGTAAGTTTATATATTTCAGTCAACATGCATTTTTGACCTTATTTTTTTCTTCTCTTTAAAACCAGGCTCAGGTTTTATTAGACTGTAGCTAACAATCATTCAAACATGTCTTGGTTTCCCTAATGAACCACTTGCTTTTGAAGTTTAATTCTAAATCTGCCTGTGTGTCACTTGCTCCTGCTCACGTTTTCTGTTTGCCAGGAGGGTAAGAATGGGTGTCTGGGACTAAACATCTGAGGTTGGCTCTTTGCAGGGGAGTGTTTTTTTGGTTTTTTTTCTGAGGGGGTGGAGTAGCATTATTTTAATCAATGCAGACATCTCCTGTTATATTTTGATAATGATGCTGCTTTGCAGAGGCTCAGAGCAGTGAGCCCCTCATTCTGGGCTGCTGTGGAGAAGGCAAAAATCTCCACCTTGCATCGAAAAGTTCAATTAGGGCTTCTGGTGTCTGGGGAGAGTGATCAGCCTTTAATTGGCTCTGGCTGACTGGATTTCAGGCCATGCTGCTCCTCACCTGCAGTTGGATACTTCTCAAGCATGTCTGGAATTTTGTATTGCGTTGGAAGTGTTGCACAAAGTCAGAATAATTATTTAAAATCCAACTCTGCAGTGAATGCACTCTGATAAGCACAAGTGAAGGAGAAGCCAGTAACATTGTGGAGGAATATAAGTAGGAAGGGACTTTTGGAGGTTGAATGTTGGCATGACTTTGTTGGGTTGAAAACAGGAATCAGGCTTCTCTCTCCTTGCTGGACAAACTCAATTTTCCCAGCTCTCCTCCTAAGTTATGTTCTGTATTTCCCTCATCATCCTGACACATTCTGCTGAATTTTTTTGCCCCAGTCTCCAGTTCTGGTGTCATCTCATTGCTCCCATGCTCCCACTGTCCAAGCTGATAATTAAGAGGTTAAACAGATTGTAGTGAGGAAGATTTGCTCCACAAATTGGGATTGAGGTGGGAGCCACTAGGCAGTGGGATGTGGGGGTGTGTTTCCTTCTTGCCCATCTAGAGGATAGATATGACAGTTCCCTTTTCCAGAAGGATCCACCAGTTGCCCCAACACTTCAAGGACACAGAGAGCAGCCTCAGGATGATGGCAGTGTGTCTCCTGCACACCCACAGACCTAATCACACCCACAGCCTGACCAGGTGGTTTCCTAGCAAAGGCTCCTTCTATTCTATTCTATTCTATTCTATTCTATTCTATTCTATTCTATTCTATTCTATTCTATTCTATTCTATTCTATTCTATTCTATTCTATTCTATTCTATTCTATTCTATTCTATTCTATTCCATTCCATTCCATTCCATTCCATTCCATTCTATTCTATTCCATTCTATTCTGTATTGTACAATACATTGTACATGTTGTATATCAGACTTTCCACACATACTTCAGCACCTGCAGCCTGAGATGAGGCCTTGCCAGGGAAGACTGAGGCAAAACCTCCAGTGGGTGCTCATCCCTCCCCTGTGCCCCTGTCAGGGTTTTGGTGACACGTTCACCATGACTCACATGGCCCTGGTTGTTTCCTGCAGCTTGGGTGAACCTTTCTAACCACTGTCCCTTGCCACCTTCAGCTCCACTGGGGATTTGATTTGCCTTTGCTCATTTTATCCCTGCAGTTTGGGCCAGGTTTTTGTTTTTCTGCTCTCCTGGACAGTCCCCTCTTCCCCTTCTGTTTACTTTCTGTGCTGGAGCTCAGTCAGGGGTCCATGTCCAGCCAAGTCATCCTTCTGCCACGTCTGCTCCACCTCCCCCCATCAGGGTGGGCTGTTTTTATTTGAGGAGGTTTTCCATGGAGATCATGGAGCTTTCCATGCCCCCAGGGCCGTCAGCCATGGCTTTACAGCCCCCATCTCCCTGAGCAAGCCAAACTGAATTTCAGTGTTGTCAGGAAATCTCAGTGGCTGGAGCATCACCATTGCTGTATTTTGTGAAGGCTGACTCAAGCTTTGTCCACTCCCAGTTCCCAACTGGGTGATGGGCAGCAAACCCAGCAGTATCCTCCTTGGTGGCCTCTCATTCTGACCTCCAAGAATTAACTCCCAACAAACCTGTTTCACACCATAAAGTTCCTAAGAAATAATTCTGACTGACTGACCTCTTCTGAGGAAAATTCTGTTGTCTTGGCATTGTTTAAAACTCCTTTTAATCCTATAGAATTCCTTTTCCAGTAGAAACATGTATTTTTTTTCCTCATAGGAAAAAAAAACACAATTATTTGACTCCAAATACTTGGAGTACCATAATAAATGAAGCATTTCTTGATGACCTTTCTTGCTGAGGGATTGCTGGTGTGAAGTCTTTGTGCATATCTGTGGGCAGGAGTTAATAGCACACTTCAAGCCTCGAGTGCCAGAGTAAAGCACTCCTTGAATTGATGCTTTTTTTGTTGCATTTTCCTCCTTGTGCTTTCAGCAGTTCAGAAGTTGGGATGCTCAAATTGCCCATCTTGACCTCAGTTGTCTCCTATGTTAATAAAACTCCCTGTGCTGCTCCTTAGGCCATTAACTGGGACTCGGAAGTTTTATTTCTGGCTCTGCAATTATCCCACTGCTGTAATTTCCTTATCTGGAGTGGGGATAAATAACAAAGCTCTCCTTCTTCGCACAAGGCTCGGAGATTTGAGGATGAAAAATGCTATATAAGGGTTCAGTGTTGTTATGGGAACAAATATCACTTTGTTTGCATGGCTTGACCATCTTAACAAGCAAGCAGAGAGCTGATGACCAAATCAAGATAAGAATTGAACAAATGAGGGATAATGAGCAACTTCAGACTGTCAACTTCATTTTTTCCTTCTGCTTGAAAGTAATCCACTTTTATGTCTGTCTGTAGAGGATTTTTTAGTCTGTGAATCATTTGCCAGTTGGGTATAGAAATCATTTAGTTTGCATTTTTCATGATTTGCTTATCATTTTAGATGCCAAATAAGTTACTTATTAGTTTGTATGATCATTAGCAATCTCAGCATAGAATCACATATTATAAGGTTAAGTTTCCAATTTTGATGTTGGACAATTTTCAAGTGCATTTAAAGGGCATTTCCTGGAGAAAAAAAAAGTGAAAATTATGCTTTAACAGTGAACTATCTTTATAACAGAAAAAAAATTGTCCTTCATTAAAACTGTGCTCTAAATCTGTTATGAAAAGGGCAGCAGAAAACTGATCATTTAAAAAATATTTTCAAGCTTCTTTGCCTGTTATTTTCACTCTGTGCCATGGATTAGGTCATTCTGGTCTTTCAGAGTTCATGCTCATGACAGCTTGTGTGGGATTGACTTCTGGGTTGTAGAGTGGAAAAAAAACCAGCTCAATTTGCATAAAAATTTTAACCAGGAAACATAAGGAAATGGTTTGTCAGGTGGGGTAAATAAATGTAACTGCAAAAACCTACACTGATTTATTTGAGTTGAAGACAATTGCCTTCAAACTGAGGGAAGGTTTAGATGGGATTTTGGGCAGGAATTGTTCCCTGTGAGGGTGGGCAGGGCTGGCACAGGTGCCCAGAGCTGCCCCTGGATCCCTGGAATGTCCCAGGCCAGGCTGGACATTGGGGCTTGGACCCTGGGACAGTGGGAGGTGTCGCTGCCATGGATGGGTGTGGGACTGGATGGGATTTGAGGTCCCTTCCAACCCAAATCTTTTTGGGGATTCTGTTTCTCTATGCTGAGAGTTGCTCCAGAGTTCCTGAGAACGACCATGGGTTTGAGTGTGAATAGCTGAAAAATTAGTTTTTTGAAGATTTTATAGCTTCAAAACCACAGAGCAAAGTTTTCTGGCTGTTTTCATTCCTGAAACCCCAACACTGATAAAATTCCACGGGTTCCATGGAGAACAGTGGATATTTCTCAGCTGGTGTGCAGACACTCAGGATTCTGCCTTTCCCCTTGGAGAAACCCTTTTGTCAGCCCAGGTGCTGTTGGGTTGGTGATGTGACACAGGTCTGAGCATCAGGAGGTTGTTAAACCAGTGTGAATGCTGCCTGGACCCCAGGGACATTAAATACAGAATCATTCTGATAACAGGCAGGTGCTAAGTGTGCCAGATTTTACCCCAAAGTGCTCCCAGGCTGCTGGTGCTGTCGGTTTTGCTCACTGACTTTTATGGACTGCCAGGATTTATTGACCCAGCAGGGGAACAGTGCCAGAGGTGATTCTGCCCCAGTCCCAGGTTCCCTTAAGGGGCAATAAGAGCACCTGGTGTGCACTGTAAATCTGAGCTCAACTCGTGTGTGTCGTGTGCTGAACGCTCACTGCTGGTGTGAACATGAAACCTGGGTGATTCTGCACAGACCTTGACATTTTCTGTAGGGAAAAAAAATGGCTCTGCTGTCCCTGGGTAATGACAGGGCTCAGAGAGAGGCTGTGCAGCAGTCAGCCTTTGCATGGCTGCTGGAGCCAACGTGATTTTCTGCTGGTAACTATTCTAACAGCTTTTAATGCCCTACATCCATGTTATTAGTTCACCTCCTGAGTGATGGACTGGCAGAGAGCTGTAACATTCCCTGTGCCTGGGTAATTGAGGACCCAAATCTGGCTCAATGGACTTGATTTACAAAAATGTGTTCATGGCTCCCTTCTTTTACTGGTGCAGTAAATCACAGGAATTGTCAGCCAGCATCATGGGATGGCCCAGACAGCTGTGATTAGTATTGCAAGGCTCTCTTCATATTCTGATAGCATTTCCAGTAATAAATAAACAGGTATTTGAGCAACTCATAGCACTGTGCTTGGAGTAATTATCAGCCACCTTATTCTATATGTGCCACAGAGTAGAAACATATTTTTATTAATTTCTTTTTCCTGGTGGGAAAAGTTGAAATATGGGCAAAGCATGTCTACTAAACTAGACTTCTTAATTTTATTCCTGTAAAATTAATGTCTCCTACTGTTGCTAAAACGAAAATAATCATATTATTTACAGAACAGAAGAATGCTTGTGATGACTCTTCTCAGCACACTCCATCTTTGCTGGGTTGTATTCAAAATGCACATGGGTAAAATTATGTAGAGAATGTTTGTTTCTTTATTAAAGAGTTTCTTTTCTCTCTTGCTGTTCTTTTTCTCAACTCATATAAATTTTATGTACTTGGTGTTAGTCAGCAGACATCACTGTAAATACTCCCCTTAGCACATTTGCATTGATGTGGGATCCATAAGCTGTAAGGACCTTGACCTTTTGCTGGGAAAGTTTATCCACTTCATCCCGTGCTATTTTCCAAGCTGGTAAAAAAAAAGGAAAATAAAATCTTTTTATTGCTTGACAGAACCCCCTCCTTGAAAACTCTTCAGCTGTTATCGTGCACAAGTGCAGCTCACACTGCAGCTGACACCTCACTGTGTGCTGGAGCTGGAGGGGACAGTGCCCAGCCCTGGGGGCTGGGATTTAGGTCCTCTCATCCCTTTGCCACCCACACACCCCTGAAATGGGATCAGCCTTGGTGGTGTGCACTGGGAGCAGAGCCAGGGCAGGTTTGGTGTGCAGAGCACAGTGCTGGGGGAGCAGGCTGGCTTCAGGGGCAACAGAGCAGTGCCAGGGCTCCATCCTGGCAGCACCCCCCTCCTTTGATGCCATTCTTCTTTCTCAGGTCCTCTGGGACAAATCTGTAAATTACCTTCCTCTGTGTTGCAGGGATCTGCAGCAGGCACAATTCAAGTAGCATTTAAATATTTATTTGTCATTTCCAGAGCATTATCTGAGCCTGACTGGCAGGTTTTTTTACTTTGTCATTTGTGTATCTGTTCGGGAGCAATGCACGGATGGAATGTGAAGGTGACATTGCAGCAGGGACTGCTCATCCCTCTTTGTTTGCTCCTCCTGTGCCATCCGGGGATGCAGGAGCCTGGGAAGCTGCTGGTGCCATCTGTGGCATGGCCAGAGCAGTGGGTGATGCCAGCCCTGCTCCTGGCTCTGCTCAGACACTGAGCAGAATGGAATCACAGAATGGCTGAAAGAGACCTAAAAACCATCTCATTCCAAGCCTCCTTCCATAGGCAGGGACACTTTACAGAACTCCACAAATCCCCAGCGTTTCCCCCACCTCACATCCAACACTCCTGCACTGGTGCTGCAGCTTCCCAGGGAGCTCATCCAGGATTTTGGCCAAGACTCTTCTGTAACATGAAGGGAAAGTTCTGACTCAGGGGCCTCTGTTCCAGGTGTTCCCACCTGGGGAAGGGACACTGAGCAGCCCCAGCTGGACACTGGGATGTCACACACCATCTCTGTGCCCTGCTGGCTGTACCCAGGCACTGAGCTGGACACTGAGATGTCTCACAGCATCTCTGTGCCCTACTGGCTGTACCCAGGCACTGAGCATCCCCAGCTGGACACTGGGATGTCTCACAGCATCCCTGTGCCCTGCTGGGTGTACCCAGGCACTGAGCTGGACACTGGGATGTCTCACAGCATCCCTTGCCCTGCTGCCTCTGCCCTTGCTGTGGCACACAGAGCTCCCTGTGACCAGCAGAGCCTGGAATGAGCTGCATTCCCTCATGAGGAGTCTGCCAGCTCCCTCTGACCTTTGGGGAGCTGAAAGCCAGAGTGACTGTGCTTGAGGAACATCAGAGCAATAAAACCCCACTGCAGCACTGGGAGTCCAGACACGCAGACACTTTGCCCATACCCACAGAGAAAAAGATTGGGTTGTAATTTCTCAGCTTTAAAAATCCCAACAGATTTACCATACCAGGGCACCTATCTCTGATTCAGGCCACAAGGTTTTTGGACAGTCATAAATCCCAGTGAGGAAGGGTGAAGGTTTTTCCCTGGTAGTACTCAATGAAAATCCAACAGCAGGCTCAGTTCAGTGCAGACTGGAGACAGGTTTTCTCATTTAGACAGACCTGGTTTTAGTTATTCCTCTGGGAAACAAGCCCCGTGGTCAAATTTTAAACTTTAGGAACTTGCTGCAGCCAGAGAACCCCAGAGCTGCCAGTGCCTGGTTGTTCCACAGGAGGAATGATCCCTTCCCTCCCCCAGGTGGGAACAGCTGGAACAGAGCCCTCTGAGTCACAATTTTCCCTTCATGTTACAGAAGAATTTTGGCCAAAATCCTGGATGAGCTCCCTGGGGAGCTGCAGATCAGTGCAGGAGTGTTGGATGTGAGGTGGGGGAGATCCTGGGATTTGTGGAGTTCTGTGAGGTGTCCCTGCCCATGAGGGAGTGTTGGATGAGATGTTTTTAGGTCTCTTTCAGCCATTCTTTGGGTCCATGATTCCCTGGCAGCCCCAAAGCAGGCTCTGAGCTCAGGCTGCTGTGAGTGCACCTGAGCACAGGAATCAGCTCTGCCCTGCTCTGCCTTTGTCATGGGAAATATTCCCAGTGGTTTTGGGGAGCAGGGAATTCTTATTGTTTAGACTCAGCCTGAAACCACAAGAACTGCTATAAATTGGCTGGCTCTAATAAACCCGCTGCTGTAAATCAGCTGATGGATACTTGTATAAATTTTGTATTTTTTTCCCCCAAGTTTTCCTACACTTTTCACTGGAAATGTTTTTGAGATAAACCCTTTCCTTCAATCTGACAGCTTTTTTTTTGCCCATCCTTTGTCCATAAAGCCCACTAATAATTTCTCCAGGAAATGCCATTAAGATTTTCTTTCAGCAAAAGTGAGCAGCCCTTCAGAAATCCTTTATCAGGTCTGGTTTTTCCTGTTGTGGTTTGCCTCTTGCTTTTCTTTTTATTTTTTCCCATGGATAGCTGTAATTTAAAGCTTACAAGATCGATAAGTCCAAGATGCACAGCATAAATGGGAGAAGCAGACAAACAACTGGCAAAGATAGGAGACAGCTGATGAAAATGAATTCAGCTATAAAGCATTTGAGTTACTGTTCTCTGCTGTGATTTCTGAGAGAGATTAAGAAATAGGAGGAGGGGGAGATACAAATCATCATTCCCTCCTCCCTCAGAATCTCAGGTTGAAATAGTGTTGGAATTTCTTTTTTTTTCCACAATGTCTCTAAATAAACAGGAGATTTTTTTTAATTTTTTTATTATTTGGAGGAGAGCTTTTAATCAATTGCAGGAGAATTGGTTTAATACAGAGCTAACTGGGGGAAGTGCAATGGCAGGAAGTCTGGACCTGATGTAATAACAGCATCTTGTCTTGAGCTCCCTGAATCCAGCCCTGTGCTAAACTGAAATCCTGAAAATGGCCTCTGTTTGTGGCAGAAGGATTTTTCCACTCAGCTCTGCAGCCCTGGTGATTGTGGTGGGGCTGGGCTGGGCTTTGCTCTGTTTTCCAGCCTGGGCATGTCTTGCAAAGCTTGGCCCAGGCTGGCACAGCTCAGTTGGGCTGTGCCCAGCTGGCACAGGCTGTGGCTCAGGCAATTTGCATTTGGCATTACAAATTGCAGTCACATTGCTTTGGGCAGGGGGGGCTCTGAAAGGACGAGGGCAGTGCCAGCAGAGAGCAAACACTGCTGGGCTAAAGCCTCAATAGAAGTCAAGGAGGATTAAGGTGCAGCTCAAAGTAGAATTAGGGTTCCTAAATCACCACAGAGCTTTAGAAGATGTTTTCTGTTCACATCAAAACCGTAATTTATCGACAGAGGGGTCACACTGTGCTAGTGAGTCGTGTTTCTGTGAAACTGCAAACTTGTGTTGATGGGGAGATTCTTGCAAATGTTCCCTCTGTGCCCATGGCCACAGAAACTCCTGCAAGGCTGAAGATGTGTGTGGCAATAAGCACTGACATTTTATATATTTGCATCTGTGTGTGCTGAAGTTGTCTCTGTTTACCCCAAAAGATCAGGGGCACTTTGCAATATGAATTAAACGTTCTAGGATCCAGCTGCACGTGGGCACTTTGGGAGAGGGATTGGCCCTGGCCATGGGGAAATAAGTCTGTCTGCACCTGGTGAAATGAGAGCAGATAAAGAGATTATCAGGGAGTGACGAGAAAGAAAATAGGTTAGCTGAATTCCTCTTTATCACTTCTTCTCCCTCAAGACGTCTCGCTGAATATCTTGTCATTCATACTGAGAGGCTGGAAAGAAAATCACTTTTAAAGGTGACCCCCAGAGGTGAAACCAGACCAAAGTGGTGCCCCTGTGCTTCTGTTGCTCCTGGCTGACACAGGAATCAGTCTGGCTGTAACATTTGGGAGAGAGGAAAAGTGGGATTAGAGCTCCAAAGTGGGATTAGAGCTCCAAAGTCTTTTCCATGCTCCCAGCACACAGTGGAGCATCCTGTGAGCCAGCTGCAGGTGGGAATGTCAGAATCAATGGCAGAAGTGTGTCTGTCCTTGTAGTGAAGGTACAGAAATGCAGTTTTGGTCAATGTGTTTAAAACAGGTGGAATGTATTGGAAAAAAACCCAAACAAACAGTTAAGGGATTTGTTCCTCTTGGATGTGCTTTTCTTCCTGGAGTGTTTTTTATTTCTTTTCCTTTAAAAAAAGGTGACTGTTGAAAATCACTTTGAAACCTGTTTCATGTTAGGAGAACAATAATGTAGGTGGTGATTGATAAGATTTATTGTTTCTGGGTTCGTGTTATCTTGTGATTCTGAGGAAAGCTGAACCTTATCTGTTTGGTGCTGGATAAACACTTACCAGACTTCAGAGAGCTTGTGCTGTGAGCAGACAAGAAAGGCAAAGGAAGAGAGGGAGGGGAAATGTGCAGGAAAGTGCCTCGTTCCAAGGCCAAACAACAGGTTTGGAATAAAAATCAGATCTCACTCCAGCCCATTTTTTTCTATTCCATGGGGTATGCTGCTTCTGTTATTCAAATGTGGAGAAACCTCTCCTCCTCCAGGTGAATGAAGGGCAGGGAGAATGGGATCAGACAGAAACTCAGCATACAGGGAAAAAAAAAACAAACCAAAGGAATTGCACTGATAAAGGTGCTGGTTTTAGATAAATTCAACATATGACATGCCATTACTCAAATCCCAACTCTGTCTTTATTTCTAGATGCAGTAAAGTGGGGAGAAGGATTCTGATGTAAAACTACGACCTGGCCATGCACTGATGAGGAAACAGCCACATGTTCTGGTTAGAAATACATAATTTTCTTTTCAATTAAAGATTTCTGTTTTGGATGTCGATTTTATTTGCCTCTGAAAGCCATTGTAACCATTTGTTTGATATAATTTCTATCTGGAAAAAGCTCTTTATAAAGCACAGACACGTGTGTGTGTGTGTGTTTGTGCATGTAGGTGTGCTCTGGAATGATTCCCTGGGATTTTAATTCCCTGGAGGGTGTGGGCATGGCTTTCAGAGCCTGACAGCTCCGAGGTCAGATGGAGCTTGTTTGTCTTCTCTTTTTGCAGCTCAAGCAAACATTGCTTATTGTGTGTGGAGCTGAGCCCTAAGCCAGGCTTTATCCTGTTGTAGCAACTAATTGGTGAGGAAATCGTGATTTTACATTTAAAAAAGCCCCCTCAGTTCTGGAGAAAAAGGTGCTGTGACCATTCTACCCTGATTATTTCAAGGTCAGTGTCCCCTTCCACCCCAGCTGCTGGTGGCCATCAGGGCAGGGAGGGCTGGAGGGATTTCCTTGCATTTCCTAAAAGTTGAAGAGAAATGGCAGAAGAGCAGGGCCTTTGTGGTGGCACTGCCAAGCACTGCTCAGCAGGGAAAAAAGGCTCCAAAGCCCTGCAGTTATTTATGGCTTGGACCTCTCCAGGACAGTTTGTTTCCAGGGGACTTTAGTGCCCAGGGACCCTTCCTGTAGGGAGATGTGCCTGGAGGAAATAATCCCACTGCCAAGGGGGTTCTGTCTGTTTATTTAACTATTTTTAAATCCTATTCAAAAAAAAACAACAACAAAAAAAAAAAAAAAAAAAAAAAAAGGAAAAAAAAAACCTTCTGTAACTCTCTTTTCTTTCTGTGTGTGGCTGCTGAAAAGGGAGTCTTGGCTACCAATATATGCATTTCCCATGAACTTAAATTAACAGGAACTTCAAGGTGGAAGCTTTGTCTATAATGGGATTTATTTCCTTTTGAGCTGCCATCTTTTAGGATTTTGTGTTCTCCTCGCTCACTACTGTAGAGAGCAGGTTTCTTATGTATCTGCTGCTGAATTGCATTTTGGGAACTTTTGTGATCTGTAAAAATCAGAATTATGAAGTTATGGACAAAATACAGTTTGTCTGAATAGAGTTTAAAATGTTTTAGGATTTTTAAAAAATTATTTTCTTATACCCACTGATAAATGGATTTTTTTCAATTACAACCAGTGATTGTTCCAAGCAGAAAATAATTTACTGATTTCTGATTAACCCCAGCTAATCAGGCAGGCAGTGGGGTCCAGCTGCTGTGTAGGTCCAGATCTCCATCAAATCTGGTTTTATTTCCATTTATCTCATTGTGGAAACAGCTCTGACTGAAAAGCTGACTTCCTTGTGTGTTTGGGAGTTAGCTGATCAACCTTCCCTCCTTGCAGAGCATCCAGCTGGAAAGGCCTCCAAGGAAAGATGGGTGGGTTTGGGGTTTGAATGAAAAAGAAGAAAGATTTATTCTGCTTTTCTTGAGGGGACTCTTCTTGCACACCTCCAGAACCTTTTCCTACCTTTTATTCCCAGCCCTTCTCCTGAAGGATTTACTTTTTTTCTTAGGGGACAATCTTTGTTGTTTCTTCTTGCACACCTCCAGAACCTTCTCCTACCTTTTATCTTTTCTTCTTGCACACCTCCAGAACCTTCTCCTGTATTTCATCTTTTCTTCTTGAACACCTCCAGAACCTTCTCCTATATTTTATCCCCAACCCTTCTACTGAAGGATTTACTCTGCTTTTCTTGGGGGACAATCTGTGTTTGTTGTTTCTTCTTGCACACCTCCAGAACCTTCTCTTGTCTTTTTTCTTCTTGCACATCTCCACAACCTTCTCCTACCTTTCATCTTTCTTTCTTGCACACTTCGAGAACCTTCTCCTATATTTTATATTTCCTCCTTGCACACCTCCAGAACCTTCTCCTCCTTTTATCCCCAGCCCCTCTGTGGCAGGGTGTCCCATGGGCTGAGCTGTTCCATTTCCAGGGAGGAGCACTGGGAATGCAGGCACAACATTCCAAGTGCAGGCTTGAGCAGTTTCTGGAATCACAGAATCATTTAGGCTGGAAAACACCTTTAGGGCCATCAAACCCAGCTGCCTGCTGAGGCCACACTAACCCATGTCCCCATGTCCCCAAGTGCCACATCCTCGTGGTTTTTGGATACCAAGGAAGTCCTGAAGTGCTGCAGCCCTTAGAGCTGGAGCTTGGCTGTGGATGTTTGCAGTTTGGAATATTTCCTGCCTTTGGATCCCAGCTCAAGCCACCCACTCGTGTGGTTTTGTGCTGCTTCCTCTCTGGCTGAGCTGTTTCTTGGGGCTGGGATCAGCCTTGTGACCTCCCTGCCCTGCATGACCAGAGAATGAACCCAGAGCCATTCACATGGGGCTCCAGACTGGAGTTAATCTGTGCTGCCCCACAAATAACTGCATTTACACACAGGGGCTTTTATTTATGCATTTCTCCTCTTTGTCAGAGAGAGGAATTGTAATTAAGATTTCATTATGTGATGAACTCCCTATATTTAGAGCACTGCTGGTGAATCTATTACCTTTTAAAAGATATTTGGCAGTGGGAAAGTTGGGAATCGTTCATTTTCATTGAAAATTCAGGGCATGATATGTGAAGCTGTGTTTATGAGGAGAGTACATGCTCCTGTCATTTTATACTTGCTTAAAAGCTACATAAGTGGTAGAGGAGGCTCCCATCCTGAGGAGAAGAAAGGGCTCATTAAAAAGATTAGCTCATAGAGAACAAATTAAACTTCAGTGCCCTGCATAAAGATTATAATAACTGTAATAATAAATGAATTAATAATGCATTAAAAGAGAATTCCTTCAGTCAGCTTGTCACACACTTATCCTTGAAAATTGACTTCAGCAAGGAGTGTCACAAGAGCTAATGACCTTAACTGATGGATTTGGGATTTTTCCACACTCCAAAATCCACTCAAACCCATATTTCTGTATTTTTAACAGTTCGTTTTCTGGATAGAGATGGAATAAGTTGGGCCATTTGGTGCTGCAAGCTGGGTAGGGGAAACTCTAGTTTTAACCCCAGGTAATCAGAATTGGTAAATCCTGAGCCCCTGGAAGGGGAAAATTGGCAATCCAGTGCTGGAGGCTGCACAAGAGGTGAACATCTTGGGCTGATGTGGGGTACAACATTTATGTGGAACTTACAGAGAGTAGGTGTAGATCAAATATTTGGAAGAAATTCCTCCCTGAGGGTGGGGAGGCCCTGGCAGGGTACCCAGAGCAGCCCCTGGATGGATGGGGCTAATAAATCTAGGCCAGGTTGGATGGGGCTAATAAAAATAACTAATAAAAATAAATTTCAAGGTTTTGTTCCCACTGTTATAAATATGAAATTATCAGGGTTTAGGAATTAATTACCAAGTTCAGCACTGAAATAAGAGGCATCCATGGGATTTTATTGAGGAATTGTAGGTGCTGAGGCACCTCTCAACAGCAGAAAAGTGAGAGTTTGGGGATTTCTGCTGTCTCCTCTGGGTAAGGGCTGAGTTTCTAATGGCTATTGCACTGGGGAAAATTGAATTAAGGGAATTGATTATCCAGACATAGTAAACCAAAGCTGGTTGTAAAATGCATCTTTAAGCACCTGGGTACCTTTGAAATGAATCCATTATTCACTCCTGAAACCCAAACCTGCTCCTCTAAGCCCAGGCACTGCTGAAGAGGGAGTCTGTGGTTCTTTTTCAGAATCTTGAAAGAATTGAGGCTGGAAGGGACTGGAAAAAGGAATCTGTTGGTTCCAGAGATTACAGGGAACACTTGCCCTGTTCCTACAAAATCATGGAATGGTTTGGGTTTGAAGGGATCTCAAATCTCATCTCATCCCAACCCCTGCCATGGGTTGGAACATTTTCCACCAGCCCAGATTGCTCAGTTTATAATGATTATGTCACACTGGTGCTTCTCTGTGCCCCCAGTTACACTGCAAACAGGTATTTGTAGGTGTTGCTTTAACACTCAGCTCTGCCTGTGAAAGACATGAAAGCAAATTCCTTCTGGGATGCCTTTTTTTTTTTTAATTTGAAAATAATTGAAAATTCATCTCTAGTGTTTTGTTACTTTTATTGGAAGGGTATTTTTAATAAAAAAGTCTCTTTCAGTATAAAAAGGACAACATCAATGGGGTTCTTATCAATGCTGTGCATCATGTTAATACCAGAGCCAACAATGAGTTGTGCAGGTATTATACCAGAACAAAGGAAATTATTGCAGGGATTTTATCAGAGAATATGTTGAGTTTGCTTGTCAAGCCATGCAATATGTGCTCTGCTTTATTTGCTGGCTGGTGTCAGAGCAGCTGAACAGTTGCTGGAGTTTGCACAGGGATTCTTTTCTCTCCCTGAACTGGTTTGCTTTGGCACAATATTTGATCCACGCTGGGAAAATAGTGAGATATCAAATCAAAGTGATGCATTAATACCTGGAATTGTTACAGCTCAGAGGATTGCTGCCTCTGCCTCATTTGAAGTGGTCACTTGAGGTGCTGGAAGTGCAATCCCCTTTTCCAGCCTTCCCAGCAATAAAGACTCAGCAGGGTGCTGGGTTTTGGAGCAGAGCAGAGAGAGCTCGGGGCTGGCAGTGGAGAATGGGGAAAGCTCAGTCCTGCTTGCTGGGCTGGATCTGCTCCTCTAAACCTTCATTAATCTGCTCCTCCAAACCTCCAAACCTCCCTGGATCTGCTCCTCCAAAATTCCATGAATCTGCTCCTCCCTGCTCTGCTCCTCCAAACTTTCCTGCTCTGCTCCTCCAACCCTCCATGGATCTGCTCTTCCAAACTTCCCTTAATCTGCTCCTCCAAAACTCCCTGGCTCTGCTCCTCCAAAAACCCCCTGACCCTGCTCCTCCAAACCTCCCTGCTCTGCTCCTCCAAACTTTCCTGCTCTGCTCCTCCAAACCTCCCTTAATCTGCTCCTCCAAACCTCCCTTAATCTGCTCCTCCAAAACTCCAAACCTCCCTGCTCTTCTCCTCCAAACCCCCCTGGATCTACTCCTCCAAAACTCCCTGACCCTGCTCCTCCAAAACTCCCTGACCCTGCTCCTCCAACCCTCCATGGATCTGCTCCTCCAAACCTCCCTGGATCTGCTCCTCCAAAACTCCCTGCTCTGCTCCTCCAAAACTCCCTGGCTCTGCTCCTCCAAACCTCCCTGGATCTGCTCCTCCAAAACTCCAAACCTCCCTGCCCTGCTCCTCCAAAAACCCCCTGACCCTGTTCCTTCAACCCTCCAAACGTCCCTGGCTCTGCTCCTCCAACCCTCCATGGATCTGACTCTGCTTCTCCAAACCTCCCTGCTCTGCTCTCAGCAGCACAATGCTGAGGTGTTCTTAAATTTCCAGTAATGAGGCTGGGCTCATTAGCACTCTCATCAAATGGCTTTCAGTTGCTATCAGTGTGACTTGGATTTGAATTGATGACCTTGAGATAAAAGGCTTTTTATTCTATTACCCATCTCCTGAGCCATCAAGTCTTTAATATGCCGTGTAAAATCAGTTTTCAGATGGTATTTCTTTTATATAACGTCGTCATTTGTTACTAATGATGTCTGATTTTGGGTGCTACAAGCTATAATTGTGCACAATAGTACTTCAGTTATTCCTATTATTTCAGATTTATCTGCTGTATTACCAGATACTTGTAGACACAGAGAAAATAGATTGGTAATAGAGTGTAATCCAGTTTTATATAAACGAGTTAATAAAATCACATAAAAATACAAAGTTAAATTCAGCATCAGCAAAGCTCATGTGTTACTTCAATAAACTGAAATATAAAATTCTACTTTGATGCTGAAATAAGCTTTACTGCAAAATGCTATATGGGACCAGCAAATGTATGGAAAATTAAGGACAAATGAGTAAGAATATGTAATGCAAACATCACAGTGAAGGAAGTTTGTTGCATGTCACCCTTTTCCTCCTGAAGGCTTTTTCCTGAGGATAATATGGAGAAGATCAAGTTAAAAACCCAATGTACACAGGAGTGTTAGCAGTGTAACAAGGGAACTTTTCCTGCTCTGGTTTTGTGTCACTGTGTTTGTTTGGAAAAGACAAACCTGGCAGCACTGGGGTGAGGAGGAGCCTTTAGGGAGGGATGCTTTGGGAACTCTCAGGTATGGACAACTCATTGTCCATGGCTCATCTGGCTTGGAGGTATCCAATATGAATTTGGAAAGGATTGCAATCCAAGACTGATGCTGCAACCAAATTAAATGGTTTTGTTCCAGAGGAGGTAATAGCATTTCTATAAGATGTTATTTATAATAGCATTTCTATGAGATATTATTTATAATAGCTTTTCTATAAGATTATATTTATTGGGTTTTGATGCTAAAAAAAATAAGGGGTAGGATGCAAATCTGGCCCACATTTGAAGGGGTGAACCAGCTGAGCCCTCTGCATCCCCTGCCCAGCACAGGTGGTCGTGTCAAGGTCATTTTGGGAGCTCCAGCAATGGGTCACAGCATTATCTTGGAGATAAAGTATGGAAATTATTAACTGTACAGCTCAGCCAGCTTTCCATACGCTCTGTCCTTAATTTCCCTCTCAGTGAATTAAGGCAGCCACTGGTGGTGCTCCCAAAGTACAACTGATTGGAGCCTTCTTAATTAAACCCTGTCATGTGTTGGAATATTGCTGCCATGTCCCTTTCCCAGCTCTCTCTTGATGGAGAGAGCAAACATCCTCCTTTCTAGGTCATGTTTTCTGAATCTCACATGGATAATTACCTCCTGTGTCCTGTGCTTAACATCTGGTGATATTTCCCCAAACACCACTTGTGTCTGGCAGCAGCCTCTCCTTGCTGACTCACGCTTGGGTTTTATCCTTTCCAACCTCTGTTCCCACTGCCTGTCTGAAAAAAAAAAAATTTTAAAGCTTGCCCTTGGTTATTCCCAAAATAAGTAGCACTGAATATATTTTTATTAAATTTTTTATGTTATTTCAGATAGTTTTTCACCATAAGTGTTGTCCTTTAGTGTCCTGGTGAATCCCTCCCAATGTGACTCATGAAAATATGGGGCCAAGTCAAAAACCTGTGGGGCCTCAGTTTGGAAGTGGAAAGACAAAAAATAATCTTTGAGTGTGTTTATTGTCAGTGTAAACTCACAAGTTGTTGAATGGACCTTGCTGTGACAAACATACTCTGTTTGTCTATTCAAACTGTATCACATCCTATTCCCTCCCATGATTGGGTAATTATCCTGATTTTTTTAAAAAAGGAAAGATAGGGTTGACATGACTAGAACTTCACATCTTGGCGGTTTCTTCTCACTTTATATTCCTGGAGACCCTTACAATTTAATTGTTGATTCATTTGTTCCTGGGTCTTCCAGTGATCTGAATTTATGGAGACCTCCTTTTTCCCACTTGTAAAAAATAACTGTTCTGTTTAACCATCTTTTACCCTCAGTCATTCCCAGAGAGTGCTAAAAACTAATTCCTGCCTATTTAAAGAGAACTTCAGCAGGTCCAGAAGTATTTCGAAAGGAATTTAATCCTTAGTGATTTATGCAGTTGTACCTTACCCACACAGTCCTCAGCTCTCTGCTCAGCTTGTGGCTCAAGTCTAAGTTAAATGAATTCTCTTAAGGGTCTGGTCACTGTAAAATATCTTTTTTGGGGAAGAAAGAGTTAAAAAAGATGTATAAAATGCCAACTTTCTGTGATTTGCAGTTCTTTCCCAGGTAGATAACGAACTAATGTTGCCCTTTACCTTTAAAATCCCTTTTTGCAGGCAAGGTAGGAAGAAGGGACCTTGTCACCAAAAGTAAAAGGTTCTTTTGTAAGTGACCATCTTTTTTTTTTTTTTTATTAATCATGGCTAATTCAACTACAGAAGGGTTAGAAAGGATTTATATGAATGGCTTCTTATTGCTTAATTAGTCTTCATTAATTGGATTGGAAGACCTGAAGATGCACATTTGTGCATTACCCACCCAGCCACGATAACCAGACAGCTTTATTATTATTATTATTATTATTATTATTATTATTATTATTATTATTACTACTATTATTATTACTATTATTATTACTATTATTATTAATACTATTATTATATTATTATTAATAGTAATATTAATATTATTATTATCTCAGCTCCAGGTCAGCCTCTCTGAGTGGAGCAAACCCAGTTTAACAGCAGCAGCAGGAGGTGCAGGAATTGTTTTGGGACAGCCCAAACATCCAACACAGAGGATTTAGAGGGGTGGGAAGGGTTAAACTGGAAATCTCGCCCATCTTGGTGTGCACTGGGATTTTGGTAACACTGTGAAAGGTATATTGGAATAATAAATGCATAGCAAATATGATAAATGTATTAAAAAAGAGTGGTAAATTGCAGCCTGTTTTTTTTTTTTTTTTTATGTCTCAATAGTTAATTCCAAGTCCTGCCCCTGCAGATTTGGAGCATTAATGTATTTCATTCTGCTATGAAGAATATTCCTCTTTTCTGCAATGCCACCTACCACTTAGGGATTTCTGAGACAGATGTGATATTAAAGTACCTTCAGTCCTGTGCTTTGGAATAAAAGAAATAATTTAAAAGCAAAAAACAACACAGTGCCCTTCAGAAAATGGAAATATAAATTCATTTTCTGAAAGTGACTGAGCTACTATTGAATTATTTTCTGGATTCATTATTTGACAGAATTGAATAAGAAAATGCCAGAGAGTGGAAAGTGATTAAAAATGTAAGAATTAATAGCAAAAAGTAGATAAGCAAATGCTATGTGACGTAGGGAGGATTACAGAATAAATTTACCAATGACATTTATTTTGGAAGCCAGTTCAGATAAAGAACAGCCCTAACAAAGTCAGTGGGGCAAACCCAGAAATGTTGGCTAAGAATAGGAAATAGGTTCTGGGCAAACTGGTTTTGGGGGAGGCATTGTTATTTTCAAGGATGCTTCATGCCTGTGTTAGAGAAATGCTTATTTTTCTTAATTCTTTCATGAAATCCTGCAGATTAATGATGCAAAAAAGGCTTTTTGATCATCTGTTGAGCTGCTGTGTCCCTACAGGGTGGTTGTTTTCATTAACCAACAGCTCTACAATGCAGATTTATGTTAAAAAGTTAATAATAACCCTAGAGCACAAAATAACAGGGAAAGCAATTCTCTGCAGGTAATTAAAAATCGAGCCTTTCTGACAAAACAAAATATCCTGTAACCTGTGAGCCCAAAAGGCTGGCTTGGTTTGCTGCTGCCTGGCATCCCCATCCCTGCACTGGGCAGAGCTGGAGCCTTCCCCAGGAGTTACTCCAGGGTTACTCACAGCCACAGCCTGCCTCAGCTGCCAGCAGATGGGCTGAGATTTGCCACTCAGCTGCTCTCAAACAGAGTTTGCAGTGTCTTTTTTTGCAGTGTCTTTTCTCTCAGTGGAAGCACTGGCTGGAGTTTGTTCCTTTTGCAGCTCCCCTGCTTGCCAGTGGTGGAGGGGTTTGGGTAGCTGGGACAGGCAGGTGTAAAGAGCCTCATTTCCTCAATAGGCTGTCCCTGAAAAAAAATTTCTTTTTTTCTTTTTTTTTTTTTCCCTTTGCCAAGGAAAAAAAACCAACACAGTTCTCAGGAATCCATGACAATCCATAATTTTGACATTTTGACATGATAACCTTTATCCCCCCAGTCAAGATGTGCAGTTTTTGCCAAACCCCTGCTCATCACACAGGATTTCCATCTCTCTCTGAAGGGTTTATGTTTGAGTTTTTATCTCCAAGAGTGTTGGTGAGTTCCTGGTAAGGGGTGTTTTTGGGTGTTTTTGGGGTCTCCCAGCACCTCTGGGTGCTGCTGTCTTGTCCCCAGGGCTGGTGGGTGAGGATGGGTCAGTCCCCAGAGATTGAATAATTCAACATTTTTTCAGTAAAACTCTGAAAGCCCAGCCTGGCATTGAATAAATGATAATTTCACCCTGAAGATGCTATCAGAGACATTTTTACATTTTAAAACCAGCGTTTTGGGAAGGAGTGGCTTTACCAAACCTTTCTGTATTGTAGCCTTGCCAAGGCACTCGTGGAACACCAAAAGAACACATTCAGAAAGGACTGGCAAAACTTTCAGCTTGTTACTTGCTTTGCAATGAAGAGCAGCTCTTGATGCCTCTCATTAAAGGATTTCTTCAGCCAAGGGGCTGGAACACAGACATTTGTCTCCCTCAGAGCTGATAATGCTTTTGACAGATTTTTTTTTTAAATCCCCATCATGATCTGTAGCCTTTGGGCTCCCTGAGGATGGCTGGCAATGGCCAGCCCTGAAACTTTATTTTCCTTTCTTGCAGGAAGGATGGAAGGTCAGTGAGAGAAGGTTTCCTGGTGTCAGGATTAACCTGAGCTTGGCTTTCTTGTGGCACTGGTTCTGTTCAAAGCACTGTCCCACCTGCAGGACAGGTGAGCTGGAATTCAGAGCTGGGTCTGGATCCCACAGGAGGCAAGGTCCAAGGGTTGGATGCTGGTGATGGAGGATTTTAGGGAGAAATACATCAGGAAAGGATCGTGTCTTAAAGGAGCTGGGATTTTTCTGTGTGTGTGAAAGGGAGTGTGCTGCTGTAGAGTGGTAGAACTGCAAAGAACAGAAATTTTCAATCTTCAAATATCAAATTAACATCACTGATTCTTTTCCTTGCTGTGAGTTAAGTGTCCTTTCCAGATTCCCAGACGTGTATCTATGTGTAGAAAGAATAAATATTGTGTTCCATGTGCTCAGGTGGGAGCTCTGATCCTTAGGGACTGCTCCATTACTGGGTGGACATTTAGGAATATTATTTTGGTATTAATCTCTCCAGACTCTCATCACTTCTCTGAGAAGTGTAACATAAGGAATTAGCTTAATTAATGATTAGGGATTGTTAATTTGTAACTGTTTCTGTGGAGGAGGTTGTCCAGTTCCCTGCTGAATTGTCCAAATTAACGACCTGGATATTATTTACTTGTTTTACAGCAAAATACGGAACCAGATCCCTTTCATCCCTCTTCCCTTGGGTTTGGATGAATCATCAGATTTCTCTGACTCAGTTGGGTTGGGCTTTTTTTGTCTCCCAGTCTGCCACATTCACCCATCTGCAATCTTTGAAAAGATGGATAAAAGTGTTTGCAGCTTTGATCTCACCAGGAGCTGCAGAGGAGCAGCAGGGTGATGCAGCAAAGGCAGGTGCACTCTGACTTCTGCTGGGAAATTCAGAATAATCCAGAATGAAGATGAAGAAATATTTAGTGATGATCTAAGAGAAATTATGTGAGAGGCCTTCATAGCTTAGGATGGACTTGTTGGCAGTGATCTTAACTGTTGATTATTTACACACTAATTACTCAGAGTTTCAGGGTACTTTCAGTAATTTGGCTGCATAAAATTTATGGATAAGTTGATCTTAACAGAACCTTCCCAGAAAATTAAGGCAGATGTTGGGGACAGGATGCTGGTAATTGTAAAAAAAAAACAGAACAAACAAACAAACAAATTTTTGGAAAAGTTTCAGATAGCTCTGAGAGTCAGAGATGAGCAGAATTGAGGAATTCATTTAAAAAAATTAAAATATCATTATGTCTTTCTTGGCCAAGTTCAGCTGACTCCCTTTAAGAGGAATTAATTGAGATGAGGCAGAAAGACAAACTCAGATATTTTGGGATCACCCTTTGCAAGCGCCACACAGAGCAAAATCTGGTGCTAAACGTTTTTCCCCTGATAAATGTGGTTCTCTGCCATCTGATCTGTATTTCCAGCTCAGATGTGTCACCCTGCAAATTGCAAAACTCGGGATTAAGAAATGTGCCTTGAAAATGTGCCAGCCCAGCTCCTTAAAAGGCTCCCAGCAGAGATGAGTCAGTGCTCAGATGGCCACTCAGTGCCTCTGCAGAGCATTTCAGTTTAAACCCCTGGGATCCCTGGGGAAGCTGCTCTGGGGACAGAGGCAGCACAAATCCTGGAGGAGAGGAGGTGCCACCAACCCAGGAGAGGTCCCAGAGCAGTGAGGAGGAGGAGGAGGAGTGCAGAGGAAGGTCTGGAATTTCTGCCCTGGTGATGGTTGGTGATGTCCCCAAAAGGGGCAGAGATGTGAGGCATTGCCTGTCATGGTGTGCAGGGCAGGGTTGGGAGCTGTGCTGGTGTCACTGCACTCTGGGGAGATGTTGGTGCTCTGTCCCCACAGGACTGAGCTGGTTTTTTTTGGTTTTATCTGTCTGACCACCTTCCCTTGGTCTCCTTGCTGTTGTGCAGCTCAGAGCTTTGGTTATTGCACATCTGTGTAAGGTCAGGATTTTTGTCTATAAAGGCAGGATTTCTGAACTCCACTCTTAGCCCAGATGTTTTGTGGGTTTTGTTGTTGCTGTTGTGATTATTGTTTTTATTTTTCTTTTCTTCTGTCTCTTAACAAACCCTGCTTGCTCAATGTCTCAGCTGTGCCCAGTGTCCCCTCGGAGCTGCTGGGCAGAGCTGAGACATCTCAGATTATTCTCCTTTAAACACATCTAAAACAACCTTTACTAGAACAATTCCTTTACCTTTTGTGCCTTCTGGGCCACGGAGGAATGAGATTTTTCGCCAGATCTTTGCTGACCACATGCACCATGAGTGCATTTCTGATTCATTCGAGCTTTGAAAATCTCACATTCAGGTGCTTTGTGGGGACCTTTCAGAAAACTCTGACTTCCTCTGCTGGAAATCAGATTCTGTTCAGCACTGCTTGGATTTTAGAGTGTCCTGCCCCAGCCATTTGGAAGGCTGAACAGTCCCAGCTGGCAGAGGAGGTGCAGTCCCCAGGGCTGAGCAGGAGCTCCCACTAATGAGCTCCAGATTCGGAGCTCTGGGATCTGCCAGGTTTTGCCTGGCTGATTTTTATTTATTTATTTTTTTAATTATTATTTCTTTTTGGCTCCATCTGAGGGAAAGCAGCTTCTTTTTGTCTGTGTAATAAATGGGGACAGCTGAAAAAAAATCTTCAGTGCCCTTCCAGGTTCTGAAGATTTATCCAAAGTGTGCTGGAGTTTCTTGCAGTTCCTTCAGGAGGTGAGAGTGAAACTCTGCTGGAATCTCTTGCTAATTTTGATTTACCTTAGTGGTGATTCTGCCTTTGGCTCTATGTGGACAGTAAGGAAATGGTAATTATTTTTTCAGACATACTTGTAGGGATAAAAGTTTCTGAATTTCATCAGGAAAAAGTAGTGATAGGACAAGGGGAAATGCCTTAGACGTTCTATATCCTTTTTTGTATCTTGTTGATTTTTGTTTCTTTTCTGTTTCTTCTCTAGTGTTATTTTTTTGTTTCCTTTTTACTTCTTTTTTGTTTCCCTTTCTTTTTTTTTTTTTTTTTTTCTGTTTTTGCTACAAAATCGCAGGTTTCCCTAATCCTGCCCTAATCCACCAGAATTTTTAATTCATTTACTTTTCTCCTTTGACAACTGCATTTTTAGCCACTCCATCTTATTCCCAAGTTTTGTTCTTCCTCCTCCCTCCAAGCTTTGCTCCAGCAGAACTTCCCAGCCCACCCAGAGCATCTCTGCTTTATAATTACTTTACATTTCTTTATGGCTTCTCTTTAGGCAGGGGAATTGCATAAGTTAATGTGAATAATACTAATTATTTGGAATCTGTCAGAGCACGGCTGATGATGAATAATGCAGGCACTGCTCTGCTGCTGGATGCAGTTGTTGGGGATTTTTTGCCTTTTTCTCCTCATCACCTGCCTTGAAGTATTGTGACATTGGATGACACAGATAAACCTGGGTTCTGTCATTGAGGTTTATTTTAATGAGCCTGGAAAATGCTCTGTTTAGTGTGTTCTCGTGGTTTAAATGGGGTTTAATTAGTCCTTCAGTTTTCCTTTCTGCTCACTCCTCTGCTGACATTTCTCCAAAGGAATAACAGGATAAATATTCTCCACAGGAATATCAGTAGGATGAAGGTTCAGAATGCCCCACACTGGCATGTTTAGGTTTTCATATTAATGATGATATTTTGTGCATTAGATCAATGAAATTCTCCCATCTATCTGTGGAAGGCCTGGCAGATACCACTGAGGAGGGAAGTTTAGTGCCTCTGGATTTGACTTCTCTAATAGAATTCACTTTATTTTCCATGAGCATTGGGATGATTGGGATTTTTTCCACTCCTGCTTCCACAAAACAAGCTCTAATTCACCTTGTACAGGCTTTTGTAGCTGCAAAAAAAAAGAAATTTGATGAAAGCAGTGACTGCAGCCGTGGGTTCCTCACCCCCTTACTCACACTCTGCCCAGAATCCACAGAATATTTACAGGGAAAGTTCTGCTGGGGTGGGACCTTCTTTCCCCCCCAGTTTGCCAGCAGAGCTGCTGCCTGCCAGGCTAAAGAAAAGTCATTTATGAGTGGTGGGTGAGGAATTTGTGAATATTCAGCTCATCTGTCTGAGCTGCCACCGAGCTCTGAGAACCCTGTCCACAACTGTCCCAACAGATATCTGCAGCCTGGATCCCCTTCAGGCACCCAAACTTAAGAATTTAACAGTATTTTTATTTTTTCTTTTTTCTTTTTTTTTTATTTTTTTTCTCTTTTCTTTTTTCTTTTTCTTTTTCTTTTTCTTTTTCTTTTTCTTTTTCTTTTTCTTTGTCTTTTTTTTTGTCTTTTTCTTTTTCTTTGTCTTTTTCTTTGTCTTTTCTTTTTCTTTGTCTTTTCTTTTTTTATTTTTCTTTTTTTCTTTTTTTTTTTTTTTCTTTTTCCTCCTATCCCCTCCCTCTTTTTTCCCCTCCTTTGGCTGTTTAATATTAAAATGCTGAGCAGGGATGCTCCAGCTCAGAGGGACTGTTAATTCTCAGGAGCAGCACCTTGGGGCTGCCCAGATTTGCTGTGGCAGGATGGAAAGCTCAGCCTCATACTCAGAACTGATTCCTGGATGGGAACCCAGCTCTTCCCCAGAAGGGAAGGTTGGGAGGATGCTCCTGCAGCTCCAGAAAGGTGATTTTATTCTGTCTTAGACTTGGAAATAAATCTGGATTTATCTTTGGTTTAGCCAGCTTTCTCAGAGTGTTTGGGAGTAGTAGAAAAAAAAAAAAAAGAAAATTCTAGCTGTGGTTTTCCTCCTCACTTGCAGGTGCAAAGGCTGTGGAAAAGGACTAGGAAAAAAAATTGTCTGTTTGTTGATTTTTCCTATAGGAGAATCCTTTGAAATGTAGCAACCCAACCTCCCAAAGTCACAATTCCCACTCAGGGATGATGTCTGTGATGTCCTTTGCACTAAAAACCACCTTGGTGTTCCCAGAACATAAAGAACTCAAAATGTATTTATTGACTGGCTTGAATGCAAAGAATCTTTAAATGAGAAAGGAAGGAAGGAAGGAAGGAAGGAAGGAAGGAAGGAAGGAAGGAAGGAAGGAAGGAAGGAAGAAAGGAAGGAAGGAAGGAAGGAAGGAAGGAAGGAAGGAAGAAAGAAAGAAAGAAAGAAAGAAAGAAAGAAAGAAAGAAAGAAAAGAAAAAAAGAAAGAAGCCAATTTTCCCAGCAGAAACATTTATGGTGGGAAGAAATAGTTTGAAAAATTTAATTTTTTTAGCTTGAGGCCAAACAGAGTAATCACATATAGGGTGAATCAGATGGATTCCATGTACAGAATGCTGGGAAATCTGCTTTGAAGCATTAATCAACACTTTCATGTTATGATTTTTAGCTTTGTAATTACAATCATGTAGTATTTACCCAGTATGAATACTTACATTGCAGGGATTTGTTATCAAATTGGATGTGGGGCTTAATTTAGATTAAATTCAGGAACTCTGTGTCTGGAAATCACTCAGTACTTTGTGCCTGGTAGGCAAAAAAGTGCAGAGCAAAAATGTGAGAAGGAGGAGAGGAAATAAACACCCCAACTGCAGAGACAACAATACACTGATTTTTCTCTTTTAATTAACAGAAAGGTTCAGGTATGAGAATAGAAACAAATCAGTAAAAATGTAAATTCATTGCAAATCAAAGGTGCACTGAATACCCCAAGCAGAGTCCTGTGGAAGCTGGGTTCAGGATCTGATTATTGTGAGCCTGAGCCTAAGAAATAAGCATGAAATATTAATTAGGCTCCTGGTATCTGGTGAAATAAAGGTGCTTAAGAAATGGAATTGAACCAGATTTAGATGAAACATTTCAAACTATTTTGTGCAATAGGCTAACACAAATATTGACTCCCTGGTCCATTAATAAATGGAATTATTAGGGATTAGTTTGAACTGGAGAACCCAAGATTGAACAGGTGGGACCAGCAGCACTTGTGTCCCTGCCCTGGAGCTCTCCAGGGAAGCCTTTGGTCCAATTAGTCCCTAATCTTTGATAATGTGCTCTGCAGAGGCTGCTGGGGCTGAGGGCTCTGGGCAGGGATGGGATGTGCAAACAGATCTGCTCTGGATGTGGTAAATGGGTGAGGGGCAGCAGGGAGGGTGAAACCTGGGCTGGCAGAGCTCTGGGAATCAGATGTGACACCCACACATACCCAGGGCTTGGCTGTCCCCAGGCTGAGACCTGCACTCCCCAGGGATGGAGGGGTTTTGGTTTTGGGGTCCTGGTGCAGTGAGAGAGGGGAAAGCACCCGAGGAGTGAGGAACAGGGGGGTTTGGACTGCAGGGGAGTTTCCATCCTCACCACCTTAGCAGTGGCACTACAAATTAGTGGCTTGTTTCTTTTTAATTTTGCTTTCACTCAGAGTTAGGATTGAATGTATGAGAGACAAATTTCTGTATTCAGACTTAGTTATTTATTAATTTTTATCTATAGTTCAGAGAGTTCTATAGTACTTCTAATTAACAAGCTAAAATCAAGAAAATGGGGTATTTTGCTAGTCACAAGGTCTTTTAATTGATCTAATTACATTTATATTATTTATACTTTTGACTTAGTAACTACTTGTGACTTGCACTGTAGTGTTTTTTATTTAATAAAAACTGCCATCTGAAATTATGAAGAAGGAGCAAGAAGTAAGACGTTACTGCCCAAGAGCTTCCATTTTGTTTTATATCTATTACTACATTTTAAAACCCTAAAGTCCAAACTTTTCACTATGTGATATTACACACTTTTATTCAAACTACACACGAGTGACTTTATCACTCAAATTTGGATCCCTTCTCTAAAGCCTTAAGTCAAAAACTTTGTTCCTTTAGAAATTGCTGAATACCCTGGGCATTTTCTCTTATTACTTGGGGTTTGTACAGTTAAATTTGTGATTTTTACAGGATCACAGGTGCTGTCAAACCTCTTAAACCTCCTTGTCACAGTTGTGGGCTGGTACAAGGCTGATTGCAGCACCCTGTTGTTTGTAATTAAAAGCTTGAATTTCCTGGCAAATTTGGAATAAATGCACCTCAAAATAAGGCTTAAATAGCACCCTAAGGCTATCTTAAATGCATTAAACAGTGCCTTAAGGCTATCTTAAATACCCTAAACAGTGCCTTAAGGCTCTGATGCAGTGTGCTGTTCCTAGAACAGACCTGTGCTCCGTGGGAACTCCAGGATTACATTCCTTGCACACAGGTCCCATGCTGAGAGCAGTGTGAACACTGCAGCTGTCCAAGGGATGGAAGACAAGGTGCTGCACGACACAGGAAAGTTCAGTGAGATCACATCAGGTCTGCCAAAGCAGAATTTGAATTTCTGCCTCCTGTCCAAGACCATCTCCTTCATTAAAGACAGCACAGAGCTTGGGGAAGGGCTGCAGTGGCAGGGGCAGATTTGGGGTTTGTAATCCACACCATGCTGCCCTGAGCTGCTGTCCCACCTTCACCAAGCTCTCACAGAGTGCAGAGCAGTGCTCTCAGCTGCCCATTCCTGCCTTGCTTTTGGCCCAGCAATTTTCCTCCTGCACCACAGATAGCATTAAGAACCACCGGCCCAATTTCTCCTTTCATTATGGATGACAAAATAAAACATTAATAGGTTTTTTAATACGAACTGGGAGTTAAATATTCATTATTTCTTATTACTTCAATGTCACTAAGCCTTTGATGTGACTCAAAAACTCTTCTCCCTGCTCTCCACTTGTACCCTTTACCCAAAACCCACGAGGGTTTTGCTCGTGGCTCATTCCAGGCTCAGAGCTGTCCCTGATGTGCTGATGGATGGGATCTGGGGTGAATCCTGAGCAGTGCCTGGCTGCTGGGGCAGCTTTGGGGTTCCCTTGTCCCTAAAGCCACAGAACTGTGCCATGCCTTGGCTTGGAGGGACCCTAAATCCCACCCAGTGCCATCCCTGTCACCTCCCACTGACCCTGGCTGCTCCAACCTGTGTTTAAAATCCATGGAATATTGAGGAATGGCTGTGTTAGGAGGGTAAAAAAGGGGCACTGGGAGTGCCAGGGGATGTCATATCCATGATAAAACAGCTGCCCAGGCGAGAGGGATTTTTGCATTTTGTTTCTTGGAGCTCTTCATGGCCTCTCTTGCACCTTCAGAGCCCTGTTGTGTGTCTGGATTGCTGTTTTACTCCTTTAGAATCCCAAATCAGCTTTCATGCAAATTGCTATCCTGAATTTTCCCCTTCAGATGTAACATTTTTCTGCTGTGGTGTGCTCATAGAATGACAGAATTATTTGGGTTGTGGGGACCTGAAGATCTGTTTCAATCCCCATCCATGGCAGGGACACTTCACTGTCCCAGGAGCTCCAGCCCCAGTGTCCAGCCTGGGCTGGGACATTTCCAGGGATCCAGGGGCAGCCACAGCTGCTCTGGGCACCCTCAGGGCCTCCCCACCCTCTCAATATGAATATTTTCTTAATATCCAATCTAGCCCTGCCCTTTCTCAGTTTGAATCCATCCCCTTGTGCTGTCCCCACATGTTCTTGCAAATAATCCCATTTGTTTCTAAGTGACTGTGTTCAAATGTTGACTGCCTGCTGTCCTTTAATACCAAATATTTTCCAGAAAAATGGCACTTAAATCCCATAGGAATTTCTGTGGCAGTTTCCCCAGAACAGGAGCAGAATCTCTAGAACTGTGTGTGAAATATTTGTGTCTTACCCTTGCTCAGAGTTGAGTTCACACCAAGATGCCACAATTATCAGTTGTGTGTGGTGTTAGTTCTGCTGAGGGAAATAAGCAGCAATTTGAAAATTAGTATTGAAAAGGGGTTTTTAAGATGGAGAAAAAGGTGTAAAAGCTGATTGTATTTATTAAGTATAACCAGAAATTATGTGTATTTTTTATAGATTCTTGTCATGGAAATTGCATCCTATGGGTCTGGGCATTTTCAAGTGCAAAGTTCCTCACAGGCAGGTGAAAGAGAATTCTTTATCAGAGACATGATCTCCCCTGAAGGAAACTGCACATTCTGCTTTCTGTGTGATTAAATATTTTGCAAAATGATTTAATTTAAAGTTGAATTTGAAAGCAAACTGTCAGGTTTGTGCAAAGGTGCAGCAGACACCTGGGGAGGTGAGAGTAGTGAAAAAAAAAAAAAAAAAAAAACACAACAGAGGTTGAACAAGTGAAATTTCTGACACAAATGCTGATTTCTCACTCCTGGGTGTTGTTTACAACCAGGAGCAGGGCATTGATGAAAAAAATAATACAATAAATTAATAGATAATCAAGTGTTAATAATTGAAATGAACTTGGCAATGAGTGTTTTTAATATTTAAACATTATTCTGATAGATGAGAATGAATCACAGCATTGCCTGTCTGTCTGGAGGGATGCTGGGGAGAAATTCAGGTCTGTTCCTTGACACAGCAAATCTGAAACCCACTTGAAGTCAGCTGATGTTTGTGCTTCAGAAGAGGTTCAACACTTATTTCCAATGGGTTATCTCAATTTTTACAAGCATTCAGGGAAAATAACATCAATATCTGCAATGAAATGCATTTGAAAGGAGTTGGGGGTTGCTTTTGGTAGGTTTTTTGGAGTTTTTTTTTGGTTTTTTGGGTTTTTGTTGTTTGGTTGGTTGGGGGTTTTTTTGTTTGTTTGGTTTGTTTGGGGCTTTTTTGGCTTTTTGTTTTTTTTGTTGTTGTTTTTGGTTTGGTTGGGTTTTTTTTTGTTTGGTTGATTGGGTTTTTTGGGGTTTTTTTTAGCTTTTTTTGTTTTTTGGTGGAGTTTTTTTGTTACTGTTTGTTTGGTTGGTTGGGGTTTTTTTTAGGATTTTTTTTTTTTTTGAGTATTCAGAGGATGTTGCTTTTACATTGCTGCTTCAGGTACCAGGGCAGCAGCAGAGCCTGTCCTTGGCTGTGACCCCAGGAGGTTTTGAGGTGCCCTGCCCATGCTCCAGCTCTGCTGGGCCAGGCTCAGGTGTCTCTGCTGCTGATCCATGGCAGTGCATGGAATATCCTCCCAGCTCTGGCTGTTTGTGCCAGGGTGAGCCAGGCTGGCAGTGACACTGAAATCTGAAAGGAAAGAAAAGCAAACCTGCATCAAATTTTTCCTTCAGGTGTAGGAATGGAATAGCTGAAAGATGAATTTCCAAAGTGATGACTCTTGATTATTCCAGTTATTTCTCCAAAGGCTCTTCAGCACATGTTCATTTGAAATTAGTTTTCTGGCAGTATTTCAGTTCTATAAATTGCTTCAACTAACACTGCAATAAAAAACTGGAGGATTGGAATGTTGTTATGTATTTTATTCATCAAACCTGAATGCAGGTGTTAGAATTCCTCACTGGCCTGGATTTTTGCTAAAGGCAAAATTCGATTGGAAAATTCAATAGGTACCAGGTCACCAAAGGAAGCAGAGCATAAACTACACGAGATTATCTTGGAATAAGGAGTAAAGAAGATTCTGGATTTATGCATGCATGACATTTCCAGATAATTTTAACCTCATAAATTCATAGCCCTTAATATATTTCAGTTTTGAAACTCAATGGTTTTCCAACTCCTTAGGAAAACCTGTTTCTGTTGTCCTTGTCCCCTTTGTCCAGTTCACCTTTCAACTCTAAATGCAATAATTTATTGGCAGCACTTTGGATTGCAGTAGTTGCTGCTTTATTCAGTGGCTCTGTAAAATGGGCTGGGATAAAAATTTGGACTCAGGAGAGAATCCAGAGGTTTTTGTCCACCTCATGGGGAGCAGCTCTACACTCCTTGGAGAGTTGCTCTTGAAATATTTATAGAAAGAGGTGATTGAAATAGTTTGGGAATGTGGAGTGTGGCAAAGGGGGAAGGGATCTGAATCTCTGGAAAAAAATTCTTTATGAAATGATATGCAGTTTTGTGTTCCTTCTTTTCCCTCCTGACCTGTTTTAATCTTGTTTTAATTTTGTTTTAATTTGGCTTTTTGGTTGGAGGGATGTGTGGTAGTGGAAGTGAGTGTTTGTCAGACAATAAACTGTAATGACAGTGATTAACATTCACAAAAGGAAATTCAGGTGGGAGAAAGCTCAGCAAGTCTAATAAACGCTTCCACAGGAGGATCTGCCTCTCAGGTTCTTGAGGGGAAACACACAAACCACAAAAAGAAAACCCAAAACCCACTCTGGGATTTTCAGATTGCCCCGGGGATTGGGCTCACAGGTTGCTGGTGGTGTTAATGTGAGCAGAGCATCCAAATCCTGATTTCCAGGACACATTATTTCTTAATTATTATTATTTTATTACCATCTATAAATAATTTCTCTTTTCCCCCCCTCCAAAACCAGGTTCCTATTTGTTTTCCTTTTTTCCTTTTCTTGTTGTCACTCTAATGGGCTGTCTCAGCTCCACAGCCATCAGAAATCTTAGCTTGATGAGGCTGCTATGAAACATGTAAAGATTTAAATTATAAACTCAGAGGGAGGAAACCAGTGATGCATGATCAGTTGAAAGTTTTAAACATAATAGTCGTATTTTTCATCTGCATGTACAGAAATGGCTTATGTCAACTGTAATGTGATTTTTAATACATATTAATAGAGTCTGTTGCAGTGTGGATGGTTTGAACACCTTTTGGCAGATGGCTGTGGTATTAGAGAATGCACAGTATAAATCAGTCATTTAGGGAAAGAAAACAATGCTGGGGTGCTCACACTGACTCTGCTCAGAGCTGCAGCTCCAGCACATCACTCCTGCCACCAGAAAGATCAGCAGGGAAATGAAATAAATGAACAGATAAATTCCTGAGTCAGAAAGGAGCTCCCTGTTCTTACAGCTTGTTCACATCCCTGCTGTGTCTCTGTCCCTTAGCTCCTGTCCCTGCAGAGGTCAGAGGGTGCCAAGGCAGGGCTGGGGCTCAGCTCATGCCCAGCAGGGCTGGAGTGGAGGTTCAGTGTGCTGGATGGGAGGGATGGAGCAGCTCTGCTGGCAGGAAAGGATTGAGAACTGGCATTGCTCAGCCTGGAGAAGGCTTTGGGATGTCCTAAATGTGCCTTTCAGTGCCTGAATGGGCTCCAAGAGAGCTGGAGAAGGACTTTTGCAAGGGCCTGAAGGGGCAGGAATTGCTTCAGTCTGAAAGAGAGAAGGTTTAGATGGGACATTAGGAAGAAATCTTCCTGGGGAAGATTTCCTGTGGCTGCCCCTGGATCCCTGGAATGTCCAAGGGCAGGTTGGACATTGGAGCTGGAGCACCTGGGACAGTGGAAGTGTCAAACAAGGTGCATTTAAGGTCCCTCCCAGCCCAAACCCTCCTGTGATTCTCTCTGGAAGGCACTCACCAGTGTCTCAAAACTGATGTAAGATGTGACAGGAGCTGATGGCTGAGCATCATCTCCTTTTCATTTCGTGCTGTTCCAAGAACAGAATTAGCCAGTGATGAATCCCTGGGTCCTGTAAGTGTATTCCACTTTCCAGGTAGTGGCCTGACAAATGGCAGGGGTTTTGTAGGAAATCACTTCAGCAAACGCTGAAGGGCACTCATCTCTGAGCCAGAGTGCAGCAGCTGCTTGGGCAATTTATTGCTGTGCTCAAATTCCTTGTTTGTAATCACTGTGCCTGGGAACCCTGGCATGGCTGGGAGAGCCTGGAAAGAGATATTTCAAAGCAATCTGCATTTTCTGCCTTGGAAATCTTCAGAGCCATGGGGAATGAGAATTCCTTGAGTTTCCAACAGGAGAGGCAGTGGCTTTTGGCTCCTGCTGGATCAGGATGATTGTCAGGGTGCTCAATGAGCTTTGTGCAGAGAAGAGCTTTGAGAACCTGTGTGCAGTGAGAGCTCCCTGTGCTGGCTGGGCACGCTGCTCCACAGGCAGCCTTGGCTTGGAAGGGACCCTAAATCCCACCCAGTGCCATCCCTGTCACCTCCCACTGTCCCTGGCTGCTCCAACCTGTGTTTAAAATCCATGGAATATTGAGGTATGGCTGTGTTAGGAGGGTAAAAAAGGGGCACTGAGAGTGCCAGGGGATGTCATGTCCATGATAAAACAGCAGCCCAGGTGAGAGGGATTTTTGCATTTTGTTTCTTGGAGCTCTTCATGTCCTGTCTTGCACCTTCAGAGCCCTGTTGTGTGTCTGGATTGCTGAGCCTTGGAGCATCTCAGTGTTCCCAGACACCCACCTGCAATTAGGGCTGATCATCAATACTTGGAGCTCACCCCTTTGAATGTTGCTCCATGGCAAAGCCAAAGTGGAAATGAATTCTAGAGTGGATTGAGGAAAGCCTTAAAATCAGAAAGGTTTTGGGAAAGCTGCAAAAAGAGACAGAACTGCAGTTAGAGCTAAGCAGAAAGCATAAGAGATGTCAGCAGAAAAGTTATAGGAGATGTAGAAAGCAAGGACAAATAAAACAATGGTCTGTGTATTAAAGCTTGGCTAGAATAACTCTCTAAGCTGCAGAAAATTATATCCAGCAAGGTATTAGGAAGGTCTAAGCTTAATAATGGAGATCTGTGCATTGTATTTTAAGGCTTACAAGCAGGTGTTGTATTCAAAATAAGCAAGCATTGTTTTAACTAAAGGTACATGTACTTACAGTGGTTGGATGGAACTGCTGTCAATATGTTTTTGCTTTTTGTGATTGGCCAAAATACTTTCAAAGTGCACTCTAACATGACATTCTATGATTGCTGCCGAGGATGTGAGCTGCTGGCATATTCCCATTGTCCTAACCATGAAATGAGACTGAGGAAAATAGGGAGGAAAATAAAAATAATAATAAAGCAGCTGGAGACACGTTCCACAGCAGTCCCATCCCATTTGTGATTCTGTACACAAACCCGTGGCCAGCATTAGGGATCACAAAGTGTGAGCAAACTGCCTCTTTTCACTGGGAAGAGAGCTGTGCCCCAGACCTTTGGAAGGAGCTTTGTGGGGTGAGGTGGTGGCTGGTGTGAGTGCACAGTGTGAGGCTGACAGGTTGGCACTGTGCTCTGACATGTCGTGTCAGGGAGCCCAAAAGAGCTCCAGCTCTTTGCTGGAGGTGCAGCCACTGCAGATGGAGTGAGATGTAATTTACTGAGCTGCTTGTTAATTCTGAGAGGTGAGGAAATCTCCTGGGCATGTAATTACTACAAATGTTTGCTTGACTCTACCACATGGCTTGACATTATACTCCTCAAGTTTGTGCCTCGCTGAAATGACGCTGTTAGGCAGCAAAATATTAAAGAAGTATGGATGAGACTAAAGGCATTTTAAAAATGCTTTCTCTGCCTTGGAATTACAAGCATTCATCCCATCTCCTGCTGATTACACACTTTGTAATAGCTATTGTTTCCACGGCTGGGGTTTAATTTTCCCCATCATGTTGGCAGCGCTGGTGATCTCAATAACAATCCTCCCAGCAAGGCCAGCAGGGAGCAGCCTGAGTGACAGATATTTGAAGCCTTTTTGTGGTTCAGGATTAGTGAAAGGTTCCCAGGCAGACCTGTTGGAGTGGGTGATGTGTGGGATCCTGGCTCTGTCACCTGTGGGGGAGCTGGGGTGGCTTTGGGGTCAGGTTGGTGTCACTCCTCCCTGCAGGTGACACTTCAGCCTGTGATCCCTGTGGAGCCTGGGGCAGAGAAGTGCCAGATTTCCAATGAAATTAAATCCACACTCACTGCTCATGGCTGAATTGCTGCTCAGGGGCTTTGCAGTGAATGACACAGACCAGCCCCAAAGTGCTGATTCGTGTTTGAGCCAAACATTTTGGGGGGTAGGGGTCAGCAGCAGGTGCTGGGTGAGGCTCTGGGACGTGATCTGCAGCACCATTTCCATCTGCACAGCAATCACAGAATCACTGAGCTTGGAAAAACCCTCCAGGATCATCCAGTCCAGGCTGTGCCCCATCCCCACCTTGCCCCCAGCCCAGACACCTGCAGGGATGGGGATCCAAACCTCCCTGGGCAGCCCCTGCCAATGCTTCTAACGACAGATGAGCCACACTTTGCACCAGTCTGGACGTTTTCTGGAGTCCTGGATTGTCCCTTTGGACAGGGGGAAGTGGTGCTGGAGACAACATCCAGCTCCTGAGATGGTTTCTCCTCACCTGCAGATTCCTTCCAGCAGCCCTGGAGCTGATTTTGCAGTGAGAGCCACTCCCAGACGCTTGGGATGCCCAAACTTGTCCTGGATTATAGAAGTTTAAAGTATTTGTTGAAAACACCGATTTCTTTGAGTGTGAAAGTGTTTTCCCTTGTGCCAAACAAGCTTCTGTGAGCCCATTTCAACATTAGCCAAGCTGGGAATGAAAACAGCTTTCCCTCCAGTAAAGCCAAAGTTGCAGAATTAGAAATGCTGTTATTACAAAAGAAAAGCAGAAAAAAATTAGCAAACAGAAACTTCGTGTGCACCTGGATTAGGAGCTGCTGAAGGTGTTACCTCCAAAGAGGAATCTTGTTTGTCTTTGGTGAGTTCAGTGCTGGGATTTTGGAGAGGTCTCTTGGGAGTGGAAGCCCACCTGGAGATTTCACTCTTTATTTTTTAATTTTCATAATGTAAGAAGCACTTTAGAACAGCTCTCTCTCTGATTCCTGCACTGATTCAGGGGATCTGGGTGTGTTTTTATTTACCTGCCTGGTGCCCAGGAGAGTGCCAGTGACCTTGGTTTGTGGTGAATGGATCTGAGGGAATGGGGACACTGCTGTGTTCTGCTCCTCTCAGGAAACACACAGCATTGCAGTTCTTTGCTGATGTTTATAAACATGTAAATCACATTAATAAATCCCCCCAGAAGGATTTTCCTGAGATATTTAACTGGCCCAGCCCTGTTTTTCTTCACCAGTTGCTTCTGTTACTGGAGAGGCAGCGAGCTGTTGTGGTGCATGAGTGGAATTTGACAGGTTTCCCATGGAAACAGAAGATCAGATTTTTATTTCTTCTTTTCCAGCGAAGCTGATGTCAGTCAGGAGCATCTGTGCTGTCCTCAGAGGATACAGCCCAGTGCAGACTGGAGTGAGGGAGGGCTGAGCCCTCCTGTGCCCTGAATAATTTGTAGTCTTTTCTGCCTTATTTTATCTTATTTATATATATTTTTAAAAATTGCTTGGTGAGATGATCCTAGTATTTCTTTTTGAAATAAATTCCCGCTGTGGCTCCAGCCTGGGGAGTTCAGGCAGGTTTGAAATACTCTCAAATGCAGATTTTGCTGCTTTGCTCTCTGATCCCCCCAGACTTCCATTGCCACTGCAGGGTCCCCAGTTCCCTGCTCAGAGCTTTGAGACCCAGATCTTTCATTTCTTCCCCGAGTCCCTGTGCTGCCTGTCTCTGCACAGCACTGATCCCAGCTCAGCTGCACTCCCAGATTTTGCCAGAACCATCCCTCTCCCAGGATCTGTTCCCTCCTCATGGATGTGGAACAGCAGCTGCTGCTGCCCCAGCCTCGTTTGGTGCCTGCTCTCATCTCCTTATGTGCTCCTCTTGCTGAAACCTCCCTCTCTCCATCTCCATTTCACACTGCTCATCCTGTGCTGCTGCTGCTCAGCACTTTTATCCCTTCAGCCTCATGGAACCATGGAGTGGTTTGGGGTTGGAAGGGATTTAAAAGCTCATCCATCCATCCATGGCAGGGACAGCTCCCACTGTCCCAGGAGCTCCAGCTCCAATATCCAACCTGGAACTGAACATTCCAGGGATCCAGGGGCAGCCCCAGCTGTGCCATCCCTGCCCATCCTCACATCCTTTATTTCTTCCTCATTTCTGCATGGAGGGGGACCCTGAGTGTCTGTACCAGCTGTTGAAACAGCTTTGCTCAAAAATCAATGCATTTTTTGTTCCCCTTTTCTACCTCCAGTGCCAAGCTGGCTCTAATGAAGAGTTGTGTTGTTGTTATTTTTTTTTTCACACTAACTTGGCTCTGCTGTTTCCAGTATGGAAATAGGTGGGAATCTCAGTCACACCTGGACCAGGTGAAAATGAGTCAGGGCACATCTGCTTTATGAAAATCAGTTGGAGCTTTTCCCCAAGCAAGTCAAGCCTTTACTGGCACTGGGTCAAGCCAGTTGCCTTTAATGCTGTTCCCAGGGTTACCTGCTGGGAGGAACAGAGGGAACAATTCTGTGCACACCAATGGCAGAGTAAATCCAATTTTTTCCTCATCCTGGCTGGAAAATACCATAAAGCATCCCAGAGGCATTGCTGGACCTGCTTGCTGACTAGGAAGAAATTCTGGGAGCAGCAAATGTGTAAGAAATCTGTTTGAAATTATTTCTCAAGAATTCTCTCATTCACATCATGAAATTCACCTCCATTTCCTGCCTCTGTGTGAACTGCTTGGTATGGGTTCTGATATCATTTACCTGATCTACTCTGTAACTGGTGGGAGAGAAGGAAAAAAAAACAACACAACCCCAAAAATCTCTTTATGAAGTGCTCTGCCAATTTACCATGCCATAAAAGAGATATGACATAGTTAGCACTAACGTTTAATTATGTAAATGACATAATTTAATAATCATTATTAAATCCCAGCAAGCTTTATTTCTTTTCCTTATTGTTGATGGTTGTCCTTGATAGGAAAATGTCGTGATGCCTATCATAAAAAATTAATTTTTGTGGGGATTTCACACCATTGCAGGGCTTGCAGTGCAGGCAGAGGCGGAGGCTGATTCCCCTTATCTTTGCAAGAACAAATGTTGTCCACAAGGAGAGCAGGGAGGGGAGAGAAAACTCTCACAGCAGCAAATATTTAATTAAAAAAGCTACTTGGGCCAACTAGTTGTGGCAGCAGCTGCTTAAACAGAGATCTGTCCTCTAAATAACTTCAGCTAAATAAAGGGAGGAAAATGAGAGCGGAGGGGAAAGCTCCAAGGGTTTGTGCTGTAATTGCAGGAGTGGGTTTCATTTTTTCAGTTTTGCCCTTTGGTGTCTTCAGTAGCCATGAGCTCCTTCCCTGCCTGTCTGGAAGAGAAGGATGCTTCAAGCTCTGGCAGTTCTGCAGAGAGGAGAGTGCAAGAAAGCCAAAGCATCCCCTGCAGCCTGGATTTGAGGTGTGCAGGGTCTCATGAGGAAGGCTTTTCTGCCATGTAGAATAAAACAGAGTTTGGTAGGTGCAGAATTAGCTCTTTTGTAGCCTCAGGGAGCTGTCCCAGCCATGGGGAGTTTTCTGCATTCAATATCAGACTCCTGGAGTTCCCTTTGCACCTTGATCTGCCACATTGGGACCTGCACTTCTAAGGGCTCCTGCCATTTATTTAACATGAACTGTTATTATAATAACACAATCCCATTTTTAGGGAGCACCTCAGAGCATCCCACAGGCTCCCAGCTGCAGCTCAGTGCCACAGTAAATGTGATTTGGCTGGGCTGGGCAGGATAAGGAATGTGAGGTGTCAGGAGAGCTCTTTGAAATGCTCAGATCCATCAGGAGTGGATCCAGCAGTCTTTTCTCTTTCTGGGGACATTTCTTCTTGCAGGGAAGCATGAAGGAGCAGCAGTGAAGTCAGAGGTGTTTGAGAGACAAATGTGTGGAAGGCTCTGTGCAAAACTGACTCCTCTGATATTTTTAGGGGTTTTTAGCCACTTTCTGCTTTGTCTTTAGAACAAACATAATTCGTTTATGAGATAATTATTAGAGTTTATCCATGGTGTTACACAAATGAGATATAAACAATTGGACCACCAGTATTGCCAATTTCTTCTTTATATTTTTTTTAAGAAGTCAGAGCAAAGTCTGTGGTGCTGTGGAAGCTCTGAATGGAGTCTGTAACATCTGTAACACAAATTTCTTGCATGTGGCATAGGAATCACTTCTCCCACTGTGAAATCATTGATTAGAGCCACACTTGGGGCAAAAAGCCACCCTTATTCTGAAGAGCTTGGTGGTGTGGACACAGTGGGAGTGAAATCCTGGTTCTGCCTGCTTGACATTGAACTTCCCCTTGCAGCTGTACGTAGCTTCAGCAGGATTTAATAGTTCAGGCAGAACGTCCCACTCCTGATATTTACTTGCTGTACTTCTAATTTGGCTTTATTTACTTTAATTTCCACCAAGGTGGAGTTTTTTTTCCATAACTGGGTAATGGTGGGTTTGTGCTCAGTGCTCAGAAAGTCAAGAGGAACCAGCAGCAGCTCCAGCTTTTGAAACAAAGATTCTGGATTCAGTGGTGGGGTTTAGGTGAGTGGATTTTGCTGTTGCCATGGAGAGCAAAAACCCAAACTAAAGGAAAATCAGGCACCTAAATTACCCTCTGGTTATTGGGCACTTCCTCTGGGCTATTTCTAAACCTTCTTGTGGCCTTGGGAGATTCTTCACCACCCCTCAAGGGCAGAGGGAATAGATTTAGTTTTGCCCAATTTCCTTCAAAACATTTTTTTCCCTGGGTGCTGGGTAAGCAGGTAAATCACATTTTTCCAAGCAATCACATTTTTCCAAGCAATGATATTTTTCCAAACAATCACATTTTTCCAAGGCTGTTTGAACAGTGTGTTTTGCTGCCTGTGTTGCTTCCTCATTGTTTCCTTCTCAGCCACCTAGCTGGAGTCAAATTGTATCTCTGAAGATCAACTGTGCCTTGAAATGCACCCCAGGCTTGTGATGTGCCTGATGAAACTTCTCCTGTGATCACCTGCAGGCACTGCAGCCCCTGGCAGCTCCTCTGCATCCTGCCAGGGCTCAGAGGGATGATGGATTGCATCCTGAGGAGGCTGGAGCAGAATTACAGAGTCTCTTCCCTTTCTTTCACAGCCACAGTAGATATATTCAATGTATTGTCAGCCAGCTGTCTTCAGTGTGGTTGATGGATGTTTTGATTTAGTGCCTTGGGAAAAAAAAAATAAAAAAAGGTATTAATGGAGAAAAGCAACTGTTGCAGCTAGAAAATCATTGGTATTTGGAGTGTTTTGAATGATGCTTTTTCCTGACAATGGTAAAACTACCAGAGCAAGTGTAGAAAATTGCTGCTGTGCTCAGAAATAATCCTCACCTTATCAACAACTTGATTTCCCTGAAAGCTTTGCCAAAAAACATTTCCATTAACAGAAGCCATAGGAACAAAATGATGACCAGATAAATTGCAGCATTATGTTACTAAGGAGAATGTCACTCCTGGTATGATTCTGAGCTCTTTCCTCCCCAGAGATCCTGACAAAAATTGGTCCCATCTTCCTCATGAGTCTCTAAGAATGAGCTCCCAAAAAATGCAGGTGAAACAAGAGAGTCTCCCCTGGGTGGGCTGGGCTGCTGAGTGTGAGCTTTTATTTTGGTTTTTGGGGGTTTGGTTGAGCTGGGAATTCTTAATGGAAAAAAGAAATTGTAGTAGATTCCAGGTGAAATCAAAGAAAGTAGAAAATCAGAATCAGGATGAATTATCTCTAGTGCCATCCTGTTTGCTCAGGTCCTGAGATTCCTGATGCACAAACTGGGCCAAATCCTACAATTCTTGCCATAAACCAATTCCTGTGGTGGCACTGCCTTGGCAGGCTGTCAGTGCCACTGGATTCTCCTGTGGAATCAGACCAAGATTCCCACCCTGAGAGATGCTGCTCCCTGTGCAGACAGGCACATCAGCATTTCAGAGTTCTGTGGGTGCCTCCTGGACCCTTAAACACTTCCCTGCAGTGTCTGTGTGAAATCACATTTCACTTGATTTTTATTTGTTTTTCCTAAGTAATCCCTTGTATCTCTGGCAATGTAGAAAATGCTGGAAGCTTAATGGCCTTGACTTATTGGGAGAAGTGTGGGAGATTCTGCAGGAAGCTGAAAGGGCTGATCTCTGTTGTCACACAGGAGGAGAATCAGAGGCAGGCAGGGCTTGCTGTGAGCTCCCCGTGCTCACCAGTCACTGGCTGCAATTTAAATTAGGAACACTCAGGGTCCCAGTGACTTTCCCTGCTGCTGTGCTGGGGTGCAGGGTAAAACTGAGAGAGGAGATCTGCTGCAGTTTGGGGTCAGTTTTTCTTGGGGTTTAGGATTTTGTGTGTGAAGTCCACCAGGATTTTTTCTCTTGAATACACTGAGCATCTCCCAAGTTCTTGGGGCAGAGGAGCTCTGTGAGTGTGCATTTTTCCTGGCACAGGGAGCTCAGATTTGGGGGTTTTGATACCTGACAGTGTTGTACATCATGGCTGAGCTCTGCTGCCTGGGATGCAGCAGGAAAAAAGATCCTCAGTGGATGGAGTGGGACTAAGAGCTGCTTTCTGCTGTTTGTAGAGGTGATTCACCTGCAGTTAAATCCCCTTTTCTCCTGTTTCTGTTGTCACCTCGATACCAGCACAGGGATCCTTCCAGCAGACACAAACCCAGTGAGAATCTCCAAGCCCAAGTGGAGCCCTCAGTGCCCTGCAGTGGTTCCTGCCTTTGCCAGGTGATTTTCCTGGCACTGGGATGGTTCCTGTGCCTGGCATGGAGCCCATCAGGGGCTGGGTGTGCAAATTTTCCCCCTCCTTCAGTACCTGAGAAGTGCAGGGCTCCTCCCATGGCAGAATCCCTTTGGCTGTGCCTTGGCACTGAGTCCTGTGCTGTTCTCCCCGAGCTTTCTGCTGAGTGAACAATCTCAGAGCTCTGCCTGGCACATCCCTGCCCACGTTCCCCAGCCTGCAGAGCTCTCCTGGCTTTGTGTGTGCCAAGGATGGCTCAGAATGGCTGTGCCATGTGCTGGGCTCCAGGAGAGCCTTTCAAGGTGAGGCAGGGCTGCCTCAAGGAGGTGTTGCTTTGCTTTAACTCCTGTTTGTTTGTATTAACAGGAGAAAGCATGTGATTTCCCCCATTATTATGTGTTTTGAAAGAGGCAGGATGAGCGTGCAGAAGCAGCAGGCACCTTTGCAAATTCGTGTTGAAATTTCAGAGAATTTGCATCACCTCTGCTGACAGAGGCTGTCATTAGCAGTCTCATCTGAGCACAAACTGCAGCTCCTTTCCTTTCCTTTCCTTTCCTTTCCTTTCCTTTCCTTTCCTTTTCCTTTTCCTTTTCCTTTTCCTTTTCCTTTTCCTTTTCCTTTTCCTTTTCCTTTTCCTTTTCCTTTTCCTTTTCCTTTTCCTTTTCCTTTTCCTTTTCCTTCTCCTTCTCCTTCTCCTTCTCCTTCTCCTTCTCCTTCTCCTTCTCCTTCTCCTTTCCTTTTCCTTTCCTTTCCTTTCCTTTACTTTCTTTCCTTTTTCTGCTGCTGTCCTCTGCTTTCTGCTTCATGCTTGACCTATGAGCTGAAATGCTAATGGCTGTTGAGAATCTCAATTAATATCAAACTAGTTTCAGCCAGAAATGTGCTAAACTCGTTTAGGAGCTGTAGCATCTCAAGGAAATGCAGAATGGCAAAAGCCTCAGACAGCAGCTGAATTTTTAGCAGGCTGTGCTTTCAGGTGTGTCTGCAGAGCTCGGGTCTGGGCTGGTTTGTGAGCAGCAGGGAGGACAGTGGTCACTGTGTGTTTGTAGATTGTGACATTCCTCTGCTACAGCGTTGTCTCCTCGTGCTGGAATAATTTCTGTGCTTCCATGGGCTGAAAAAGGAATGGTGTGTGGCCAAAGCTTCAGGTGGAGGGGATAAACCAGACACACATGGGGGGATTAGGCTGCTCTTACATCTGTAAATGTGCATTTGTAAAGCCAGACCCTGATTTTATGGTGACTTGTACAGGAATTATGCAAAGTACACTTTACAGTGTAGTGAAGGAATACAGTCTAAAATTTCAGCATGGTATTTTTAATTCCATTCTAAATGCCTTAGAAACTTGCTAATTAAATACTTGTGGGTTTCTCAGAAGTCTGCACAACATCTCCAAAAGTAATTTGTGCTGCAGGATGTGGTACATACACCTCGAGCACACTACATTAAATCCAGATTTCCCCTGAAAGAGAGGTTGGTGCTACAGTAGAACTGGAAGAAGGCTCAAAGGAGATGAATGTGAAAATATGAATTAATTCCCATTCAAGAAAGTACTGTGTCTAGAGACCTAAATTTGTCTGTCATGGGAGCTGCTGTAGTGGCCCAGTGCTCAGAGCTGCCCAGTTAACTCAGTCCAAAAATGAACTGGAGAAGTTTTATGTGCAGTGAGGATGGGCAGGGAAGCAATTAATTAAAAGAAAAAAAGATACTTAAACTTCTGGAAGAGAGGCTGTTGCTATTAAAGAGCAGATCTGGCCCAGAAACTCCCCAGGCAGCTGCAGGAGGACAGAGAATTTCTGTTCTTCCTCAGAGAGCCACTGTGGGGTCACCTGGTGTCCCATTCCCTGGTGTCCCATCCCCTGCTGTCCCATCCCTTTCTGTCCCATTCCCTGTGTCCCATTCCCTGGTGTCCCATCCCTTTCTGTCCCATTCCCTGTTTCCCATCCCCTGGTGTCCCATTCCCTGCTGTCCCATCCCCTGATGTCCCATCCCCTGTGTCCCATCCCCTGTGTCCCATCCCCTGATGTCCCATTCCCTGTGTCCCATTCCCTGTATCCCATTCCCTGTATCCCATTCCCTGCTGTCCCATTCCCTGCTGTCCCATTCCCTGGTGTCCCATTCCCTGTGTCCCATCCCCTGGTGTCCCATTCCCTGTGTCCCATCCCCTGTGTCCCATTCCCTGTGTCCCATCCCCTGCTGTCCCATCCCCTGTGTCCCATCCCCTGTGTCCCATCCCCTGTGTCCCATTCCCTGTGTCCCATTCCCTGTATCCCATCCCCTGTATCCCATTCCCTGCTGTCCCATCCCCTGCTGTTCTGTTCAGCTCAGTACAGATGCTGGAGTTTACTCCCATATTTAAAACATCCATAAGAAGGGAATTTGGCTGCAGGTTTGTGTGCTCCTGCTGGAAGCAGTGGCTGGTTATCTCAGTTTTCTGGGATTGCCATGTCACAAATGCCATCACTAAAATGAGGTGCCCAGGCACAGTTCATGTTCATTCCTTTGGCCATGGAGAGGTTAAAGCAGGTGTTGATTTCCACCCTGGGTTTTCCTGGGAGTTTTTACTGCAAGTGCTGCTCAGGGTGTTTGGAGGTTCCAGCAGAGCAGCTCTGATGGGGCAGGCAAACCCGGACTCCTGAGCACCTTGGCAGGTTACAAATCACATTTCTTCAGCTTCCCATCCCTGTGTGTGTGCAAACACCACGCAAAGCTTTGAGACTTGTGCTCCTTGTGCTCAGTGCTTCAGCTGCCAGATGGACAAAACCAATTAAATCAGCTCTCCCAGGTGCTGGGCCGTTATGTGGGCACAGGGGTGACCAGGAGAAATCATTTATTGCTGGCTTTTAAACCATTTCAGAGCATAGGGTGTGATCTGATGAGACTTGAGGGCATTGCACTTCAGGATTTTGTTGGGAGCAGCTGGGAGCAGATAAGGGAGTATTTGATAGATATTTGATAGAAATATTTGATATATATTTAATATATATCAAATATATATTTTATACATATTTTTATATATGTTTGATATATATATTTTATTTATTTGATATATATATTTGATATAAATATTTGAGATACATACTTGATATATATTTAATATATATCATATATATTTGAGACATGTATTTCATATCTATATTTGATATATATTTTATTTATTTGATATATATATTTGACATATATATTTTATATATTCGATATATGTATTTGATATGTATATTTGACTTATTTGATATATATATTTGATATGTATATTTGATATATATTTAATATATATTTGATTTATTTGATATATGTACATATATTTTATATATATATTTGATATATATATTTTATACGTCTATATTTATTTGATATGTATATATTTGATTTAATTGATATGCATATGTGAGATATATATATATATATATTTGATAAGGGAGTATTTGTGAGAATGCTGGTGCTGGCTGCTTTTTCCTGGGCTCACAGCCTTGGATTCCAAGATGCTCGTGCTCCTCTTGCTTCCCCTCAGGGTAGATCTCCAACAGAAACACCAAAAGCTGAATTTCCACAGTGTGAGCACAGGCATCAGACCGAGCCCTTGGTCACAGCCAGGGGACAGGGGACAGCACCATCTGTCACCTGCCCAGCCCACGGCTGACCTGCTCCCCCAGACAGCCAGGACCTGGCAGGCTGCCTCCCAAATCCCTTCTTTATTCCTTAAAACTTTGGCACAGGGAAATGAATTCTATTGTGCTCGTTGTTGAATTGAATGTTTTATTGCTGCACTGAGCTGCAGCCTGGCGTACGTATTTCTTTTTTAATTATGTTCATTCCATTTTTAGAGTGGTTTTTCAGTTTGGGAACTGAAAGACTGATGGATTACAAAATTGGGAAGGTGCAATAGTTGCAATCATAGCTGAAACACATAAATTTTGTGAAATAATGCTGAAGTTGTGTAACTACACTGAAAACTTTTCCTTTAGATGTGCTGTCCAATAATGTTTATGAAATCCTTGGCAAGATAAATAATGCATGGACTTTTCTCACTAAACCTCCTGAGAGTGGAATTGCATCTGAAACAGAAATATCTCCGTGTCTGTTGTGTGCTGCAGCGTGTTTGGAAATACTTTACCACGGAAGGAAGAGCAGCTTTCTGACTTGGGTGATTATTTTAATCACCTCCAGCATATGCATCATGGGCTGCTGTTTTAGCAAGTGATGATATCCCAAAAGAGGTGGCTTGGGAAGAGTCAAGTGAAGGTTATCCTCTCCCTGGTACTGACACTGGGATGTCAAAAAGCTTTTAGGGGAAAACAATGGGTGACATTGACACCTGAACTAAAATGGGGTCTTGATTTACCAAAATATGAGTATTGGTCTAATAGCCATAGTCAACTGTGATGGACAAAAGCCTCTCTAACAATTTAAAGTTACACAGTGAATGTTTATTCAGCGCTGGGCAGCAGTGTGAGGTAACCCTCTAACACACACTGCACAATCACAGCTGGTCACAGAGTCTGTTTATTGACAAAAGGTTCAAACAAATCCATATTCATAATACCAGCCCCTCCCATCCCTGCTTCCCATGGTAATTAGCTGGAATGGCAATTAAGCAGCGTGGTTGGCTCCTTGAATTAAGTCTGGGCTCGTTTTTGTGGGGAGGGGTCTTAAGAGGAGGAAGTAAGGTGAGTCTTCCTCACCCTGACCTTTTCTATCAATGACAATACAAATGGCTTTTGGGGCAGCTCCAGTTTTGCAAAGAATGAGTTTCTGGTTGCAATTGTTTGTGTTTTTTGGACCTACCTACCAGTTTCATCCTTTCCCATTGCAAGCAGAGCTGAGCAAACATAAATTGACTGGCAAACAATTATTGAAGTTTCAGGTGACTATCTCAAACTCAGTTTCCTCTAACTTTTAACTAAAATCCCAATTTTTTTGAGATGAGTGTTTCAGTCTTTATGAACATTCCCTCTCTTTTCCATATTCTTGAGTGACTCTGCACATTGGGGGATTCCCAGGGGGAATTCAGATCCCTGGCTGCACGGAACCTGGTGCTGGAGCAGCCCATCCATAGCAGGGGAGCAGCAGAGATCTCCACCTCTTCCAGCTAATTGGTGAATTTGGGAGCTCCTTGAGGTGTTTTAAAGCTCAGAGGTGATGGATTCATTCTGGGAGCTGCTGGAGGCTGCCATCCCTCTTCTGGGAACACTTTGGAGCCCATTTCCTCACCTGGTGAATTTTCCACCCCCCTTGCTGGAAGGCTTTGCAGTGGAGCCCCTATGCTCTGCAGCACTGAACTCATCTTTTCCTACATTAACAATTCCATGTGGAATCATTAAACAACCAAATTTTTTTTTTTTCCTGCCAGAAAGCATTTTTTTTTCCCAGAGTTTTTTTCCTGTTTTTCCATAACTGGGGTCACACGGGAGGCTGCAATTTCTAATTACAAATATTTACCAGTCCATGTCACTGAGAAATTAAACCTGGTTCTAGCTAATGAAAAGCTTAGCCAAGGGATGCACCAGTGTTAAGCTGTGGGGATCCATTACTTTCCTCAAGATTTGTGCTGTACAGGACTTAAACAAGGAATATTTGGAGAGAGAATCAAAGAGCTGAGGTTGAGGCCATATTTAGTACTGCATTATCATTTCTCTTGGAAGTGGTAGACCAGTAATCTGGGGATTTTGGCTGTCATCCTGCTACTATTTATGAGCAATTTTAATGCAGCAATTACATGTAGGGAAAATTGTTCACTAGGCTGATGAGATAAATGGAAATTTAATCTTTTTTTCTCGTTTGGTTGTCCAATATTTTTATGACATCCTTCTGGAAGCAAGGGGATATAATAAAAAATCTGGAACTCTGTTGCTCCTTGGAAATACTGATAGTTTGAAAGATTTGCTCAGTGTAAGTTAAAGGCAGCTCATTAAACAAACAAATGAGCTGTCCTTAGAGCAATCAGTATTTACTATTAACTGAACAGCACAGTAAATAATGAATTGCAGGTAAGGAACTACAGATAAGTATTTGCAGTGAATTCAAATTACTTGACTTAAGCCTGAGGCAGAGAAAAGCAAATAGAAAGAGAGAAAGAGAAGGAGGAGGGGGAAAGAGGAGGGAGAGGAGGGGTTGCAAATGTAACATTTGTTGTAGAAATCCATGTTCATTTGTTGTGCAGAAGAAAGGTTTTCTTGGATGCCCCCATCCCTGGTGCAAATGAGAACAAAGGAGGATGTGGAATTCCTGGGAAAAAGAAGAGAAGGCTTGGGGGAGACCTTATAATTCTTTTTTTCCAGTACCTGAAGGGGGGTTGCAAGAAGGCTGGAGAGGGATTTTGGACAAGGGATGGAGGGGCAGGACACAGGGAATGGCTTCAAACTGACAGAGAGTGGGTTTAGATGGGATTTTGGGCAGGAATTGTTCCCTGTGAGGGTGGGCAGGGCTGGCAGAGGGTGCTCAGAGCAGCTGTGGCTGCCCCTGGACCCCTGAAATGTCCCAGGTTGGACACTGGGGCTGGAGCACCTGGGACAGTGGGAGCTGTCCCTGCCATGGATGGGGACAAGATGATTTTTAAGGCCCTTTGCACCCAAACCATCCTGTAATTCTGTGAAAAGCAGGGCTCTGGGCCTGACCCAGCTCACAGAGCAGGGCTGCTGTTTTTCCCAAGGTCAGGATTTTGCCCTGGCACTCTCCCACCACAGGGACAGAGCTGAGCTTTGGCACCAGCGAGACCCAAACCTGCCCAGGGCTGCCAAGAGCCTGCACAGCTCCCTCAGCCATCTCTCCAAATTACTGAGGCAGAGAAATTGTTCATTTGCTAGGAACTGGCACAGGTTGAGAAGTTTGGGTTTGGAGTTTAATCATGGTTGGAGTGAGGGATTGTGCTGCCTGGAGTTTGGGTGGGTGGCTGTGTCTGAAGCCAGGATGGATGGGCTGCCTGGGGAGTGTTGCTCATTAGGGAAGGGGCTTGGAGTGATTTGGGTGCTGGAGGTGAGAGGGATTTAATCAACATCTCTGCAGTTTTACCTGGTGGGACAGCCACCTAAACACTAAAGCTTGGCAGCCCTGCCCAAAAGTCACCCTAGAAAGGTGAAGGGGTTGGCCCAGGTGTGTGCAGGGAGGATGTGCCTGGGCAGGGCACAGGAGGGACACTGGGTGGGCACACCAGGGATGGTGTGTGAGGTGTTGGCATCCTCTGACCTCTGCCACAGGCTGGAAATGGGCTCTGCTGCTCCAGCAGGGACAGCAGACACAGGAGAGGAGCTTCTCCTGCTGGGAGGGTGGCACAAGGGAAATGTCTCTGCAGTGACCCTGTGCAAACCCCTGGGGATGAGCCAGCCCAGCTGCAGGGAGGTTTCCAGGAGGAATTCTCTGCTGGATGTGCACAAGTCCATCACTGCTGGTCCCCCTGTGCTGGCTGCTTCCAAATGCTGGTGCTGTCAGCCCCCAGCATTAGTATTCAAGCCAGGGAACAGGAGTGAGGTGCTAGACAGGCCAGCTAATTACAGCAGCCTGCAGAGGCAAGTCGGGCTGTGCCACATGATGAAGGACATCCTGCTTGCTTGGAACGTTGCTGCTTTGCTCTGGCACTTCATTAAAAAAAAATAACAAAAAAAAATAAGGTGTGAGCTAATTGGTTTGGTTAAGGAACCGAGCAGTGCTCTTGTTTTTCCTTGGATTTAATCTGAATTTATACAGTGCTTTGTGACACTCATCTAAAACCAAATTTGCTGTGACCTTAGCAAGCTGCAGAGTTGCTGTAATCCCAGCTCCCCTGCCTCTGGCTGCCACCCTGACCTGCCTGCCCCTGTCCCCAGAGCTGTCAGCAGATGGGGGAGAGGAGGCTCTCTGTGCCACCAGCACACCATCTGCAGGCAGCGAGGCTGCTCGGCTTTTTATGAGCCTAAATTGCAATTCTGCGTGCAGGGGGTTCTCTGTCAGAGCATCTGTTTCACTGCCTCTGACACAGATCTGTGCCAGGAGCAGGTGAGCAGGGGGACAGCCCCCTCCTGCAGTGACAGCAGCCATCAGGTGGCTGCTGGCTGCGTGTCCTGTGTGTCCCCTGTGCTGTCACACAGCCCAGGTTGGGCAGGCTGAGCTTTGGAAAGCTCCACTGCTCACAAGTCAGAGCCAGGAGAACTCAAACTGAAGGAAGATCGAGTGCCACAAGCAGAACTGCTGGTGTTGCCTGTTCTGGCTGATTTACACCCAGGAGAGCTGAGCCTGTCCCCTGTCCCTGTCCCCTGCAGTGCCCTTTGCAGAATGGGACACTAAGCAGATTAGGCAGCTTCTTCCATCAGCAAATACTCAGGGCCTAAGATACTTAAAAGACATCTGGTTTTTAGCCTCATTTCTAAACAAATGAGGCTTATGTGATTATGGTGTCTGTCGCTTGCCCCTCGTTGGCCAATTCCAATCCTCGCCGGGGATTTTGGTCTCCCAGATGTGAACTTGCAGGAAGTTTCTGTGAGCTGGTGGCTGTGTGAGCAGAATTCATCCTGGAGGGAGGGTGAGCAGCACAGCCTGTGCTCATCTTGGAGTGGATGTGAGAGGGGGAAAGGGAATTCTGTTTGTAGGGAAAAGCAGCCATGAGGAGAGAAGCCCCATGGGCTGGAGGGTGTGGGCAGTGTGGTGAGCCCTGTGCTGGGCGAGCACAGCCATCCACAGAGCCACCTCCTGCTGTCCCCACGTGCCAACTGCTCCTGTGATCCCAGGATTGCCTTTCTGATCCCGGGATTAACGGGGTGGGATGTGCAAAGATATGAGAGCAGTGTGAGAGGCAGCTCAGCCAGGCAGGGATTGCCCTGGTGCAGCTCTGCCTGTGGAGCTGGACTGGTCAGTCCATGTCACTCCTGCACAGTACCTCCTCTTCTAAAGTTCTTTCAAAGTTATCCTGACAACTGAGCTCTGAATTCTCCCGAGGCTGATGTCCTCAGCACTGCTGGAGGGTGCCCAGGTGAGCTCAGCTTGTGCTGGTTGATAATTCACTCAGGTACCGTGGATGGAGATGGTGACTGGAATCCTCTGAACACTGATTCACTTTTGCAGAATCCAGAGTGTTTTGGGTTGGAAGGGATCTTAAAAATCATCATCTCCCACCCCTGCCATGGCAGGGACATTTCCACTGTCCCAGATGCTCCAACCTGGCCTGGGACATTCCAGGGATCCAGGGGCAGCCACAGCTGTGCCAGCCCTGCCCACCCTGCCAGGGAGGAATTCCTTCCTGGTTTTTGATCTCAGTCAGAATTCTCTCCTTTATTTCTCTGAGAATTTCACTGAAATGCTCATTAGAGCTGTCTGTGTCTCCTTTCTGCAGCTGCAGGTTTTTGCCTTGTGGTTCAGAAGCTGAGGATGTCTAATGGAATGTGTAAAACCCACCTAGAGTAGTTCTGGGACTGTGGGGGAAAAGCGAAGGTTTCTGGTTGCTAATAATGAACTAAATGAGATTGTGTCCTTCTTTGAGCATAAATGAAAGATAAAAGACAGATGAGATTTATGAACAAGGTCATTAGTGTACCAAATTTCTCTCATTAGATCTGTTACATTACTTTCCAACTTACACAAGTCTCATTAGAAAAATTTATGAACTGGAATGATTACAAATATACCATATTCTAAACCATCCCTACTTTTAATTGCCAAACAGTAAAAAAAATAATTATACTTCTGTGCTACAACTGAGCTGTATTTTGTGCATGTGGTTTTTTTTTGTTAGAATTTACATAGAGGTTGTTCTTGAAGCCAGGGGATGTGGCTAGAAGAAAATGGACCATTTAGTGCAATTTAGCAGCAAACCTGAAATATTGCTTTAATTTTATAACCTTTTCAGACCCAGGCTGATATTGCAGGGCTAATATTGTGTTTGTTCTCCTCACCAGACTCCCACTTTCACATCCCTGTGCCTGATTTGAAGTGACAGTGAGCGGAACCATAAGGTATCTCTCACTCTGTTTGGACTCCTTGTTTACAGAAGAGTGATGGAGATGCTATTAAGCACAAAAGGCATCACCATATGCCTGTTTTTCTTTGTATTGAGTTTGGCAGCAGCTATTGAAATACCACTATCAGGTGAGTTGTAGCTATTTGCTGTGCACTTTGCTGTTTTGTTTGGTATTCCTTTGCAGCTCCCCCCGAAGGAAAAAAAAATATTAAATCCTCCTTTCCAGTTGTGTTCCATTTGGAGTTTAATCTCGCCACAATGTGGCCTTTGGGAAATTCAGGTCTGATCAAAAACTAAGCTGTCCTGTTTGAGCCTGTTTAAAAGGAGCAGTAAAGTTGTCTAACACATCTCTGTGGTGTTTGCCATCCAACACAAGGCTTAGCTCCGAGGGTTTGGGTTTGTCCTTCACTCCAGCTCCTCATTTTTGGCTCTGAGTCCCACTGAAGCTTGTTTGATGTGCATAAATCCCTCCTTCCTTGTGGGGCAAGCTGCCATTCCAGCAGGGAAAGGAGCAGGTGGATGTCTCAGGGCAAATGTTGCTCCCCAGAGAAGGATTTCACACTCTGTGTCCTGCCCTGGGGAGCAGCTCCTGCATCCCTCGCCGGCTGGGATGAATTCAAACTGCTTGTTTTACACGGATCATGAGCTTCCAGGACATGTGTAAAATACAGGATGAGGCTCTCAGGGAGCAATCCAAGGGAAGCCAGAGGACCCCTCTGCCTGGAGTACAGCCCAGACCTCCTCAGCTTTGCATTTTTCAGACATAAAATGGGCCAGGAGGGTTGAAAACTGCATTTTGCTTTGTTGTTTTGGTTGCAAAAAGGAAAAACAAAACAAAACAAAAACCTCAAAACTCAAAAATATTAATGTTTATGAATTATGGCGGGGAAAAATAAAGAAATAAACCTAAGGAATAATAAATGTAGGCTCTTTTCAGGATCTCAAAGTAGGACATCCTGTGGATCTGCCATGAGCTCTTAGCACTCTGGAGCCTGCCAATAGCCCTGGCTGCAAAGAGGAAGCCAACCAAGCAGGTTTATAGGATATTTTTGTAAAATTATCCAAATTTGCATTGGGAAGCAGAGGGTTGGTTTGTTTTTTTTGTTTTTTTTTTTTGTTTTTTTTTTTTTTTTTTCCAGGAAGGAATTGCAGTGGCTCCTTGTGTTTCAATAAAGCCAAAGTGGAGCTGTGATTGTAAAGCACAGGGAACTCTCTGGGCATCCACTGCTTTTGTGAACCTACCCCAGGGAACCACCTAACCCTTAATTAGCTGTAATGAAGCATTTTATACTATAATAAAAAGTTATTTCTGATCAGTGGAGCTGGTGGGCTTGGAAGTGTTCAGCTTGTGTGACAAGACACTGAATTTCACTCCAGCCTTGAGCTCCCTGGACTTAAAGCAGCACCCAAAGATCATTTTAATTCTCTTCCTGGCTGTTTATAACAATGGGGTGATCCTATTATCCCAGCTCCAGCGCAGGGAGCATTCTCCTTCCTCTGTTACACAGGCTTTTGTAAGGTTTAATTCCCTCAGAAGAAGCGAGGAGCCGGTGCAGCCTCGGTGCGTGACCACGCAGCTGCACCCTGGGGCAGGCATTAAACCAGCCTTGCACTCCGTGGCTTTTCCTGCTCATTTTATCCAGGATGGAGGCAGCAGTTTGCTCCTTCATGTGTGTGCATCTGTGTCTGGATTAAACCCAGTTACTGACTTCACCTAGGAATAAATTTGCCAGGGCACAGCCCCGTGCTTTGGCTCTGGTTCTGGCTCTGGCGTGGTCCCAGCTCTGCCCTGGGTGGGTTTGGAGGGGGGTGAGGGTGGCACTGTCCCTCTGCCAGGCCTTTCTTTGGTCCCTGATCAGAGGGCATTGTCCCTGCCAGGGAGGTGATGATTCTCTTCTCCCCACTTTCTGCAGGAATAATGCAATCCTGCCATTGTCCCTCTGCGCTCCAGGGGAGCCCAGTTTGGCTGGAGCAATGTTTTAACCCAATTCCTCTTTGTGTTCAGTTTCCCAGCTTCCAACCATCACAGAGCAATCCCACACCCAGGTTGCCTACCCCTTTGATGAGGACTTCACCATTAAATGTGAAGCCAGAGGAAACCCCCAGCCCACGTGAGTACTGGAGCAGCAAACAGAGGCTGAGCTTGCTTTTAACCTTTGCCAAACATTGCTGTGTCTGTCAGGAGCTGCTGCACAAAAACCTGCTCATCATCCTCAGTGGGGTCAAGGTTTGGTTTTCCATCCAGGCCATTCAGCTTTTGTTGCTCCATCACTTCCCCTCACCCTGTCAATAGATATCAGCGTGGTTTTCCTTGCTGGGGGATGTTTCATCTCTCTGGCACGTGCCAAATTCACCCCATGGTTTTAAAAAAAATAAACAACAAATCTTGTCTGGGTTGTGCTGGAAAAGATGAGCTGTGTAATCAAAGGGCCCAGCTGTTCCACTACAACCCTAAAAAGTATTCAAACACCACATGAGCATTCTATCAGATACCTTGTCTGCACCTAGCATCAGCAGGGCTGTGGTGATGCTACAGAAAGACACAGAAGGAGTTATTCAGGTAAATATCCAAAGATAAACTCTGTGCATTTTGCACCAGTGTGAAAGAAAGATTTTGAATGAAAATATGATTAACAAGAGTGCAATAATAACCCAGTAAAAACTCCTCCTGAGGCTTTCACCACTGAATGGTGTTTGGGCTAAATTAATAGCTGGTTTGAATGTCATTTTTTCTCTTTAATCCTTCCCTTCTCCTTTCTATGCAATACAATTCAAACTATAAAAGGCATTCTTTTATTTAGATCAAGACAATTTGGTAATTTTTAATTGAGCTCTGAATGGGGATTTGTAGCATGATAACAAATTCCCTTTGTTCCACTGTTTGTCAGTGAGTCAATGAAAAGTTTCCTGGTGTATTTAAATGATGTGGTAGTGCCTGTAAAGTGGGGGGATCCCACATTCCTTCCATCCTGGAGCCAGGATCCCATATTCCATCCATCCTGGAGCAAGGCAGTTTTGCCAAGACCAGTGAAGTGCCCAAACAACAGTTTTGTTGGCATTATTTCTCTTGAAACAAAAAAAAAAAAAAAAATAAAGGTACATCTGCCACTAAATGCAGTCATTTCCAGCTGTCTGGAAAATCAGTTCAGGCAAATTTCAATGCATCTGAGAATTGCAGGTACAGGAGCTGTGACAATTCCTTCAGCACTCATCAAAATCACCTCCAAGAAACACCAAACTACAAATGGTTCTATGGCAAGGAGGAACCCAAAGGAATCATCTCAGATTCTTCTGGTTCAGCCCTGGTGGAGGGTGGGAGAAGCTCTTGTGGATCTTTGCCTTTCCAAAGCAGCAGTTCCAGCACAGACCTTTGCAGACCCCCAGGTCCTGGCAGGGTGTGCCTCTCCCAGCTGCTCTGTCTGTCACTGTCCTTGCTGCAAGCTCTGTGCTCCTGTCTCCTGTCACAGCCAGCTGGCCAAAAGGGTGAGGAAGGAGAGATGTGCCTGAGAGGCAGCACGAGGCAGGGGAGCACAGTGCTCATTCTGCCTCTCAGCTCTCTCCTCTTACATCCAGTTTTTCTTTTATTTTCATAAAACACTCTTGGTCCCCCATTTACCCCTGGTTAACACCAAAATGCTCTCCTGGTGCCTGCCCACTGTAACATTTATTTTATTTTTCAGCTTTAACTGGACTAAGGATGGAAAACCATTTGATTTATCATCTGACCCAAGGATAGTTGCATCTAACAACTCTGGAACTTTTGTGATCCAAAACCGGGGAATCATCAACAATTTCCAAGGGAAATATCGCTGCTTTGCATCCAACCTGCTGGGAACTGCCATGTCAGAGGAAATTGAGCTGATTGTTCCAAGTAAGGGCTTTGCTTTTGGTTTGAATTTGTAATTATTACTTTTATTATTAAGATGAGAACGGCCTTTCCTCACAATAAATGGGAAAGAACTGCTCACTAAGGTGGTGCCTGGTAAAACATGAGTTGTTTGTTGTTCAGTGGACATTCAAGAAAAAAGTTGTATTTTCTCCTTGGAGTGATTTAATTTAATTCCTGGTTTTGAGGACAGAAACCAAATCTGGATGCAGGATTTCAGACCACTGAACTATCAACTCCCACAGGTTATTACTGCAAAATAGCAATGGATGCAAATGTTTGAAAGCTCCAGGGGAAGTGATTTGATCAGCTGTGAGTTCATTAATCTGATGTCAGCAGCATTCAGAGTTTGGGATAAATACTGATGGGGAGAAGAGCAAAGCCCTGGAACTGAATGGAAAACAAGCTCAAAAATAAAGCAGGGAAAATTACTGATACTAGAAATTTGTGTTTCCAGTATTAGCACGGAGGAAGGGCAGAGGGGGAAATGAGGCATTAAGGACCAGGTTTGTAGGAGTGGGATGAAATTTATGGATAGAATCAAAGGATCATCAAGGCTGACAAAAAACTCTTAAAATCATGGAGTGCAGCCCTTAACCCAGCCCAGCCAGGTCCAACATTCAACCACATCCCAAAGCTGAAACAACAGTTTTGTACCAATCCATTGAATCATAGTTTGGAGTATGAGCACACACTTTGGTTCTAAATTCAGGATTGAAACACACAGAATGAGAAGAGGAAAATCAGAAGCAGAACCTTCCCAGTGGGAGTGGAAAGGACAAGAAACTTCCCCAGCTCCATGGTGGAGCAGGATGAGAACCTGAAGGAGGTTTTATGATCAGTTCAGTGGCAGAGGTGGAGAAAAGCAGTGGGTTTTTTCAGATTAGATCCTGCATTTCCAAGCTCCTATGGTATTTTGTTATCAAATATCTGACAGCTCCATGCTCAGGTGGAATCCACGTGGCAGGGGATGCACTCACAGCCCTCTCAGCCCCTCAGTGACAGCAGATGCCTGCTTTGGTACAAAAAAAGTCACCTTGGCACATCAGGGCAGATGAAATGGGCTATGAGAAACGTGAACAAACATTTTTGTGCTGTCTTCAGCACAGGAAACAATCCTGAGAAGCATTCAGGGCTGGGAGAGCCGTGGTGCTGTGAGCACATGGAAAACAGGACATTGCAAGGGCTGGGAGGGTTCCTGGGAGGGACCTGCTGGGGATGCCATGTAAATGGGTTTTATGAGTGCTCCTCATGAAAGACATGCTTTATTTTCCTTTTGCCCAGATTTATGGATTTCTTTTTCCCTTGGGAAATCTGTGCCATGTTGCAACGTGCTGCACAGTAATCCCTGATGCCAGAGCTTGGTGTTTGGGGAGGAATTAGCAGATTTCCAGGTGTTGCTCTGTGGTTTAGTCTCCACCACCTTGCAGCTGTTTTAAGGGAAAGGCTTTCCAGAACAGAGGAGAACTGCAGAAAGCTTTAGGACAGTAAGCTGAGGTTTATTGAACAGTTGACTGCACAGGTAGGACAGGACAGCTGATGGCAGCTGGAATTTCAAACAAGAGTGATGCAGTTAAAATTCAGACAGGACATAGCTTTTCACTGTGGGGTTAATACAACTTCTCTTCAAAATATCTCAAACTCACTACATATGAGAGAAATTAAAGTGCTCAGTGTCATGTTTGTACCTCCAGCAGCAGAATATTCAGATATTCCATTGCTGCTGAACTAAAAAAGATGCTTAAGATGGAAAACAAGGAGTTGATGTCTGTATTTGGGATTATTGAATCTGTATTCAGAGATTTTTTTTGCTTTGAATGAAAAACAGTCTAGAGTAGCTTAAGTAGATATTAAATATATTGGGAGTGGATGGCAACAAATTCATGGAGAGGTTACAAACGTGGTTGTTATCAAAAGCAAGAGGAATTTTAGTGCTAATATATGCAAAGTCCTAAACCCAGCAAAAACATACGTGGTACAGATAATTAGAGGGATTTCTCCATTTCACACATCTTTTAAAGCACATTTGCTGTTATTGGAACTCTTCTGCCATCAGTTCTTTCATTTATGGGTGCAGTGTAGAAGCTGCAAATTAAATCAGGATTCAGAGAGGAGTAGAAGCACCTTTGATTCTCTAAAGTGCTGGATGCTCTACAGGTGTGCACAGAGCTGCTGTGAGTCAGGTCCTGCCCCAGAGGGGCTGGGGATGAATTCCCTGCATTGACCCCAGGTTTGGAAGCAGGGGCTGGTACATGTGAGGTCCCCCTGTGCATCCATGGTGCAGAGGTGTGTGTGGCTTTGCTTTTTGGTCCCTGGTGGTGTTTACCAGGACCAGAGAGTGCTAATATCATTTAACTGTCTCTCACAAAGTTCACATTTAGCCAGCAGAGAAAGACTTGATTAGTTCCACAAGAATCTTTATTTCATGCCAAGGGAGTCAGGCAGGATTCTCTCTCAGAACAAAGGGCAGACACCCATATTTATAGGTTCAGGGGGGATTCAAACTACAACTAATAAAAGTTTATACAAAGAACAGCATCCAATCTAAGTGAGAAGTTCTAAAGGTGAACTGACCAATTACACAAACTAATTTCTAACCAATTATCTTCTAAAGTGTTAGAATGTGACCAAATTCTTAAGGAATTTGGTTCAACCTTGGTATATAGGATTCCTTATCTATTATAGCAAGTTCCAGGGGCCAGGAGAAGATGGCTTTGGAGGAATTGTATCATGCACAGTGGCAGAGCTGTGCCAGTGCATTCAGGTCAGATGTAAAGCTCCTTGGCAAAGTCAAGGGAAGAAAACCCCAGCCAGGCAGAGCAGGGCAGTTCCTTTCATAAATTACATTTCCACTGCAGAAGCAGAATGCTGGGTCTGTAAGGCTGCTGCTGAAAAGGAGAACAAAAGACTGTTTACTCACAGTAGTCATTCCAGGGAAGCAATAGAAATGTCAGCAGAAATGATCATTAAATCTCACCTACATAATGGAAATACCCCAGCTCCCCTATGTGGGGTGACATTAAGGAGAGGGGGAAGAATGGGCTCTGAGGGTCTCGAAGTGTTTGCAGCACTAACAAAAGCCAGATTGTTACAAGATACATTCAGCATGAAGATGAATTTAAATGGTGAGAACACAGACTTCAGCTCCCCTCCTCCAGCATTTCGGGAATCTGCTGCTTGAATTAGTGAGCAGGCCCAATGCCAGAGGAAGGAGAAGAAGCACAGTTTAAACTTCTTTAATTAACTGTGCTGTAAAAGACTCTTCATGGCAGACTGAGTTAAGATTTATGCTCGGTATTTCTAAAGCTGCTGCTCCAAAAGACCAGAGATCTGAGGATGGAAATATTGGCTGAATGTGAAATCTTCCCCTGGCTGTGCTCTGCCAGTGATGCTAGTGCAAGAATTCCCAAAGAAAGCCAGACCTGAGTTAATATTCAAACACCCAGGTGTGAATATCCTGAAATCAGTAAAAGATTCTGAGCTGATAGTGAAGTAGGAAGCCTCAGTTTTGTGAAGGCTTTGGTGTAGCCTTTATGGAAGAGAAAACAAAAAAGAGAAATTCACTGAGACTTTGCAGGTGATGGGAATGAAATTTAACCCTCTTGCCTCCAGTGACCTGCACCTGTAACAGCTTTTCTGGCCACCTAAATCATTGGGCTGGCTCTGATTCTTGCCTGTGGCCATCACTTTGAAGAAGGTAACAGAGATTTAGACAGAAAAAAGCTGTCACTGATTCCATTCCACATCCTCAGGAGAGACTGGAGTCCCAGCCACGCTTTGCTAACTTTTTCAATTTAAGGCAGCAATTAAAAAAATCCATAAACAAGCAGGGTCATATCTCATAAACAGTTCAAAGGCTGCAATGGAAATTACAGATTTAACTACTACTCCTGCTCCATGGATCAGAATATCAATTGAGGCACGGAGATGAGCCCTGGAAACTTCCCAAGCTTCACTCAGTGCAGCTCAACTTCAGAGATTGCAAGTTGGGGTTAAGATTCCTGAAAATGTTGGGCTGTTTGCTGTACAAAATACAGATCTGCATGAAAACTCAAAATTTAAAACTAATTTAAGTGCCTAAGGAGCTGAAAATTATAGAAATTTCTTGACTGTTTCTGTTTTGCCTCACTTTTACATCCTTTAAGGGTTTATTTGCAAGGGAAAATATGGAACTATCCAGGATGGATCAGGTTAAGCTCTCCTTTATCCCAGGGTATCTTCAGTAGAATCCACAGGGAAGGTTATAAAACCAGATCTGGGTTACAGTGATGCTTTTCTATGATAATTTCACATTGTATTTGCTAACTGCTGATTTACCACCCTGAATTCACTCCCATTTTACACCTGATATTGGCAGAAACCAGACACTAGGATCTGAAGGACAGGTTATCTAGAGAGATTCTTTTCCTCTGTTCAATTTTCTCAACACTTGACCCCAAAACATGTAAAATACCCCATGGAGTGGGCTCCATTCTCACATAAACTGGAATTAATTGCCATAATTGATACAGGTTTGGTGTGAAGTCACTGTAATCAGCAGTAGGACAAAAACTGATCTCTAGGACCCCTGAGTAAATCTGGAGCAGTGTTGGGGTCTCTGTTTCTGCTAAACTCAAATTAAGCCTTTCTGTTGCACTCTATTGGTCTCCCTCCTGTTTGCTTAAGTTGAGAAAATGCATTTTCTGAAGGGATAAGGAGGAGAGACTCAGGATGCTCTCTGGATTTTCTCCCAGCCCCCCAAATTTGCCAGTGGTGCTTCAGCCTGGTCTCAAGCACAGCTCAGTCATTAAACTTTGAGTCACCCCAGGGATTAAGCAGATCCTGGCTCCTTGCACAAATGACCCTGGCCACTGATAATCTGCCATTTCCATGGTTCACAGACTGTCACAGCAATTCAATTCTGGTTTTTGAGTGCAGCCTTGTCAGGAAAAAAACCCTTGGTCAGTGAAGCCTTTCCCAGGAGAATCTGAAGAGCTGTCCCAGAGGGATTTTAGGAGGTTCTCCATAGCTGGAGTTGGCAGTGAAGTTTCCATCTTCCCCACAGCTGTTGCACTCTCAGCCCATGATCTGAGTGTGCTGAGAGCCCTCCTGGCCTTTCTCAGAGCCCCTGAACCCCTCTGCTCTCCCTGGGCTGTGGCTGTGTGGGGAGCACCCCTGGAGCTGTGCTGGAATCCCTGTCCCCTCTCATCCCATCCATGGAATAATGACCTCACAGTTCAGTGCTGTCACTGAGAAACATCAGCTGGATCTCTCAGTGTGCTGCACTGAGACCTCTGTACAACATCAAACACTTCCATGGCACCATTTATTTTGTGTGATGCTGTGGAGCTCAGCTCAGCTCAGATAGTTTCTGTGATCGGCCACGAGTCAGTGGTGATTGATTCTGGAATAGCCTCTAATTTTTGCAGGAGCTCTGCAAAAAAAACCAAAATATTACCTGCATAGACATCCTGAAGATTGATGTGCAAAAGGCAAAGTCTAATGTGACAGAAGCTTTTTATTTTTAATAAATCTGAATTCAGAAGCAAGTATTTTTTCTAGTACTTGAGACCAGTGGGACCCCAGAATAAAAATTATGCTTGTCAGAAGGTTTGGCTCAGGAATTTATCATGAGTTTTCATCTCTTGTAAAGCTTCAAGGATTAAACTATTCAAATTTATCCGTTATGAGGATGAAAATCAAAGTTTTTCAATGCTTTTCATGGTGAACTAAGCAAAAAAAAAGCCAGCATGGAAAGACCCAAATGCCCTGATCACCTGTGGTGCAAGTACTTGTTGGAGGTGGAGGACATTTGGGGTCAAATTGCTGCTTCCCCCAGTGAAGTCCAGCTGCCAACATCTGGCCCCCATGTTGGAGATGAATGTTTGTGCTGCCAGCTAATGACACCAGGACTGTGGCTTGTCACTGTGTCCTGGTGGGACTCAGTACATTTCTGTATAATTCTGTAATTACTGGCCACAGAAATCCCCTGGGAAGCCCAGTGGTTATGGCACCCAGCTGGGATATCACAAACCCAGATTTAGTTCTGCTAAATGAGGCAAAAAATGGGTTTGAACAAGGGGTTCCAATGTTCTAAATAAGTGGTTCCATATTAGCCCATTTGCTGATCTCATTAGTTTGGTCAGAAATCCCTTACCCTTCACCTGATCCAGCTTATCTAAAGTTTTGTTGTGAGTGACGTGCTTTGGGGAATAAATAAGCTTTAGATCAAGAAATTGGCTTTTTCTTGCTGGAAAATATTCCAGCTCTGCAGTCAGCAGATGTATTTCCCAGGGCTGGAGGAGTGCAGGTTACTGGAGGTACTGGATATGAATATGCAGCTCTTTTTTTTTAACCTGAAATTTCACCTACAGGGTGGGTGATGCTCATTAGCTGCATTTTGCCTCTCCTAAGAATTCCTAACCTATTAATAACCCTCCTGGAGATAAAATCTCTGCAGAGTCTGCATCCAGGCAATCAGCACTGGAGTGATTGCTTCTTTTCATGTTTACTAATCCTGAGAAGGGTCCTCAGAGTCCTGTCCCTGCATTTCTCCCCCTCTGCTTTCCTGCCCTGGGATGCTGCAGATTCCCTGCTGGAGCACTGATGTCTCAAGGTGTGGAGCTGCTCTCAGAGGTGATGTTTGCTCTGCACAGCCAGGACCTTCTGCATCCTTTGCACTTTAATTGCTGCTCATTTTGCTGCTTGCTGCTGGTCTGAAGTGAAACTTTGGCCAGTTTGGGCTTGCCTGAAATGAAAGCAGGAGGCGACGTCAGCTCAAAGCTCCTTCAAGGAGTGGCTCCATTCTGCAGCCTGGTTTCTCTGTGATCATCTCCCAGCTGAGCTCCTTTGTCTGGGGTGGGCTCCAGTTTCCCACATGAGCTCCAGTGGCATTTTGGGCATCCCAATTTGCCCAGGTGTGCCAAGCACGGATCAGGCTTTGAACAAAACGCTGGCACCAGGTGCTGTGGGTGGTGAGACACTGATCCATTCACAGTTTAATCTGTGTTTAAACCCAGCCAGAACAGCCCTGGGAGCTTTGTGCCAAGCCTGTCCCTGCACCCTGAGCCTGCAGGAATCCATGGCTGGGATTCCCAGCCTTCCTCTTCTGGAGATGGAGAGGAGCTGGGACAGCTCCAGGCACAAACCTGGTGTCTGCCCTCACCTGCAGAACCCTGAGAATTGTATTTTGTCTGAGCTTCCCAGAACATTCCACAGTGCCAGGCTGGTTTCTGATCTCCTGGGAGCAGCTGGGGCTCTGTCAGGGCTCAGCCCTCCATGCCAGGCTTGTCCTTGGGGACCCTGTGGCCTTGAGTGGTCCCTTGCAGACAGCACAAAGGAGCTAAAGAAAGTGTCTGAAAGGAGCTGTGTTAAAATGAAGCCAAAGCAAAGCACAGGACATCACAAACAAGTGTTAAACATCCCCATTCAGTGCCTGGATTTGGATAGGATGCTCCAAGAACGCTGTGAATGAAGGGATTCCTGTTCTGAGTGTCCCATAGTGCAGGGGTTTCCTGCTCTGGGTAAAACTCATCATTACTCTGTGCCTCTGTGTAAATTAAAATCGGTATTAAAGGCACAGAATGCAAAGGATGATGTTAAAGTAAGTATTTTATTAAAACTGGATTAAGGAGAAGGCAAAAGGCAAAATTTCAAAAGGTACCAATAAAAGAGGAACTAATTTGCTTTTTTGTGCAGGTATACCAAAATTCCCCAAAGAGAAAATCGAGCCTCTGGATGTGGAGCACGGAGATTCTGTGATCCTGCACTGCAACCCCCCCAAAGGCATCCCCCCTCTGCACATCTACTGGATGAACATTGGTGAGTAAATTATTTTTGCACAATTCATGCAAGGGAGCTCAAAGTATTTGTCTTTCAGAGCAGTTTCATTGCAGAGTCATCATGGATAGGAATTAGAATTGTAATTGTGCTTGGGAGAAATATCTGGATATTGAAGAACAAAATTTAAAAGTGGAGGATGGAGACCTGGTTTTACATGACCCAAATTTGAATTGTTGAGTGAATTGACACAGTATCTCATTAAATATGAGATATCAAATTTTTAAATTGGTCAGTCTGCCTGTGATGAGGAGTCCTGGATTCAGAGGAGAGAGGATATCACAGGTCAATGTTATTTCTATCAGCATTGTTTTCCTCTTTCCATAAACTGATGATTGATTTATGTTACTAAAGGAAAAATAATTCACCAGGTTGCTATCATGAGTTCCTTGTGGGTTTCTGTCCATTATCTTGCATTGTTTGTGTTCTGCAGGAATTTTTGGCTTTTGGGAAGCAAAATAACTCTGTTTTTAATGATCAATTTTTCCTTATCAGCTATATAGGCTTATATTATTCTATAAAAAATATTTTTATCACTAACCCATTGTGGCTGGATTTCCCACCTCTTTTCCTTCAGACTTTCCTTCTGTGTGTGTATCTGGCAGGCAGCACACAGGGCAGCACCCACCTCACAGTTCCTTTTCCTTGCCAGATTTGCAGCACATCCCACAGGACGAGAGGGTCTCCATGAGCCTCAAGGGAGATCTCTACTTTGCCAACGTGGAGGAGAGCGACAGCAGGAGTGACTATTGCTGCTTTGCTGCCTTCCCCAGGCTCAGGACCATCGTGCAGAAGATGCCCATGACGCTGAAGGTGTCGCGCTGTGAGTGTGGGGCTGAGCCCTGAGCTCTGATCCCTGATCCCTGATCCCTGAGCTCTGATCCCTGAGATCTCTCTTTGCTGTTGGTTTCTGAGCTCCCCAGGCAGCAGTGCATGCACATGTGTGCCCTGCCTCTCCCAGCAATCTTGCTGAGTTTGTTTCCTGCGTTGTTAAGCTCATTTTTGGGGTTGGATTTCACTGAGAAAAGCTGCTTGCTCTGGTCTCTGCTCCAGGTGTTGCAAGGTATTGTTTGCTTCTGTCCCATCTGGGCTGCCACAAACTGATTCCTTGGGGTGGCTGCCTAGAACAGAGGTTAGAGAAGATTAGGAGAATAAAATGGGTATTTATTGAATATACAAGATAGACCTTGGGCAGTCAGAAGGCTCCAAGGATGGACACCCAAGATAAACAATAGTCCACGAGTTTTCCAGACAATTATAAGTTTGGTTAATTTACATATCAGGGGTTAATACTCCAGTTACAGCTTCAGGTAATTAATTAATTTACCCCAATTTGCTCCCCCAGATCATTTTTGTTTCCATCTCTGGGGGCCTGAGGCAGTGAGGTGTCCTTGATTCCCAGCCTGGAGAGGAATTGTTGTGTCTGCCCAAAATAAGAGAACAGTAGCTAGCACTGAATGTGGAGTTTAGAGTTACACTAAAACAGTACAGGATTAGAAAAATATAAAAGCTAAAATCTCAAGATGTCACAATCAGCCCCCAAAGTCCCTTGTCCCTGCTCCTGCTGTCCCCACAGTGAAAGCCAAGGATGCATTAGGGAAATCTGCTCTTGGGTCCAGCAGGACCCCAAGGATGGGACTTCACTGGTTTTGGGGATTTTGTGGCCACCTCTTCGCTGGACATGGCCTGGATTGGTCCAGCTGCAGCAGTGAGGATGGAGGGATGATGTTTCCAAGTTTTTCCAGGCAGCCTGGAGCATCAGAAACACAAGAGGTGTTTCCAGTTCCTTGATGAAATGATGTGTAGGGAATACAAGATTTCAGTTGTTCATTAAAACTTCAGATCTTTCAGGCTTACACAGCCCAGAAAACCAAAGAAAATTTTGTCTTCATGGATGAAACCTTCATGTTTGATATGTGATTTTTGAGAGTTTTCTTGTTGGGATAAAAAGATAAAGGATTAATTGTGTCTTTGTGTGTTTAATGCTTGCTTAGACCGTATCTCAGGCTAATAATTGTGAGAAAAACATCCAAATTAAAGGTTGCTCTCCATGGCTTTTCAAATAGGTTCAGTCCCCCACACATGCACACAGAGATTAGAGAAAAACAAGATGGGTTTTGGCTGCTGGTAGCCCTGGAAGTGGCCCAAAAACCCACTTCAGTGTGTCCATCTTGTCACCAAAGCCACAGGACTCGGGCCAGGAAAAGATGAGAGGCGTGAACTGAAAGGATTCTGTAACTCAGCTTGACATTGCCCACCCCACTGAGTGCCAAGTGCTGGAGAGGGACTGCATTAAAAATAAATAGAACAGAAATAAGCAGTAAGAAACAAGAGAATGGGTACATTTTATAACATTTCTCTTTGTGGATACTTAGTGATGTTTATTGCAGTAGATAGCAAGGATGAAATGCTGATTATATCACCCATGAGGTATTTCTCAGAATAACACAAATCTTTAAAGCATTTTCATTGTATTTCCAAAACTCTGTTGCTCATCTGTTGCTTTCCTTTATATTTTTCATTTTTCCTTTCTTTTGGGGCAGAAATTGGAGGGTGGGGAGGGGCATGGTTTTGTTTTGGTTGGATTTATGGTTTCTTTTGATTCTGTCTCAACCCTGCATGTTTGTTTGGTTGTCATTTTTATTTATTTCAGTAAAGCATGCTAATGACTCAGGCTCACCTAACGCTGCTGTTACTAAGGGTGAGTTGAATGCATCTGTTTTCAGCCTTTGAACTGAGACTCCACCAGCTGAGGTGAAATGGGAGCTGCTCAAAAACACATCACAAAAGCCTCTTGATTGTGATGGGATGGATTCAAGTGGTCCAGGGAGCACAATCGGCTCATCTTGTCTTTTCTGAGAGCAATCTGCAGGGTTTTTAATAAAAAAGGGCAGCTTTTTACTTGAGAAAGGATCATTCATGGCTTGTAAGGAGGTGGAAGTGAGGACATTGATGTCCTGGGTTTCTCATGTTATCAGCTCAGAGCAGGAGCCAGAGCTGGATGCTCCAAATCCTTCCCTGGCAGTTAAGGGGGCTCTGGGATGAGACAGCCAGGGTCTGACACCACAAATTCCTGTCCCAGGGCTCACCCTGGGGCTGCTCTGCTGCAGGACAAGCTCAGGGGGTGGATTTGTGGAGTTTGGGTGCCCTGTGTTGGCTGTGCCATCACCTCACCTCGGTGGAGCTGCCCTGTGTGTCACCAGCACAGGGGATCCTGCAGCAAAGCACAAATCCTGTGGATCCCCAGATCCCACTGCTCTGCCTCTCTGAGGAGCAGATCCTGGAAATGTCCTGCTCTCCATGCAGGCTGCAATTCTCCACCTGCTTCCTTTTGTTTCAAATAGATGAAATTTAGAGTTGGTAGCTCTTGATTCTTCATTTCCTTGATTAAATGGCTTTTAGAATTTTTTTTTTTTTTTTTTAATGCCCAATTTTAACCTCCTCTATGAGTTTTTTTGGGTTTTTTTTTTTGCCAGACAAGCACTGAGGTTTCTGAAAAGGGAGTTATCCTGGAGTGCTTTGGATGGATAACTCAGAGCACTCCTCACTGCTCTGACTTTGCCCATGGAGCTGAGCCCTGGAGCAGGACAGGCAGGGCTGTGCACTGTGCCTGCCCCTCCAGAAGCAGATTTTCCCTGGAAGGGATGGCTGAACTCATGCTGGGAAGGGGACCTGGCTGCCTTTGGCAGCAGGAGGTGGAGGGCAGATGGAAATGTGTGAGTGTGACCAGAGGCACCAGCATGTTCAGCACTTGTGACTCTGATCTGCACAAAGCAAGGGGAAATTAAAATTAAAAATGAGAAAATGGTTCAGGGAGATCTATGTGGTCTTTTACCAAATCATCCTTAACTGGCTATTTTTTAAGAACTAGCACCATTTGGGGACTGATTCATTAGTGTGCTAATTGTTATGATAGTGATAACTGGGCAGCCACTGAACCCTGCATTTTTCATCCTAAAACCCTTGTTTGACAGGCTGGAACAAATGGGCTGCTGGAATCAAATGCAGGTCAATCTTCTTTTATTATTTTTACAGTCTTCCTTGCAAATCATATCTCCATTACTGTAGATTTAATAATTGGAAGCAGGAGGGACAATTCTGGAGATGCTCAGGCAGGAAAGGTGAGGTTGCACCTGAGGTTTAAAAGATGATGGAGCCAGTGCAGAGGAAAAGTGCTGAGAAAAATGGTGTGGACACAAAGATCAGGAATTGGGGTAATAGGAAGGACCAGTGCCTGGAAAACAGGATATAAAACTGTAGGAAAAGGAGTTTTCCATCACTGCTGCCTGTTGATATCACTGTGCCTCCCTCCTGAATGTTAGCAGGGGAAATAAAGGCTCCTGGATTAACCTCAGAGTGGATAAATAAAAAATAAAATGCACAAATCGATGTCAGAAACCTGGCAGCAGTGATGTTTGTGGCATTATTGAAGAATATCCGAGATTTCCCACCTAATTTCTGTTTTATTTTATCTTTCAGCAAATTTTCTCAAGGAAAGGAAACCCAAACTGCTGATCCCTCCTGAATCTGCTGGCAGTAGCTCATCAGTCACTGTCATCAAGGGAGGTGTCCTGCTCCTCGAGTGCATTGCTGAAGGGCTGTGAGTAATGAAACTGCTGAGCAAACTTAATCACCTTTGGAGGTAGAAATGAGCAGAGAAAAAGGGATGTTACAAATTATGCACTAGTTTTAAATGGAGCTCCTGTGCAGAGCTTTTTGTAGCTGTGAAGCAGCACAGGGTGCATGAACAGTGGTGTATTGGTTATTGCTGTAGCTTGTAAACAAGTAATTAAAACCTCAGTGTGGTAAGTATGGAATATTTTTTACTGTTGTATTAAAAAATTGAATTTTTTTCAGTATGATGTTGAGAAACTAGATAATGTCAGCATCAGCTTCAGTGCTTTTGTTCATAACCTGTAACTCTTTTTTCCTGGTTTTGCCAATTCAGTTTTTCTTCAATGCTCAAAATTTAATCATAATTTTCTATCCTCACAGGGAAGAGTTTTTTTCCTTCTGAATCCCCTCAAACCTTCTCTCACTTTGAAGCCATTCCCCCATGTCCTGTCACTCCAAATTCTTCTAAATAATCTCTCTCCACCTTGCTGACTCCCTTTAGGTAGTGAAAGGATTAATATAGGGAAAGGTTAAAATAACTGCTTTGTGGTGGGAAATCAGGACAAAATAAGGGTAAGTAAGGAAAGGGAAATAAATGTTGAGTGTCCCCCTCCCAGGGAGCTGTGATTCCCTTCCCAGCCCTGTGGCTGCTCCAGCCCAGCCCTGCTTTGCTCCTCCAGTTTCCCACTTTGTCCAAGTGCCTGGCAGTGCAAAAGCTGAGCTGCAGCAGAGACAGAGAATGTGTGCACCCACCAAACCCCAGTGAAAGTGTTAGCTAGAAACACATCATCACAGGTGATTATGTGCAGGTGCTTTTATTGCAGAGCTCTGGGAATCAGGGTACAAACCCAAATCTGACTCCACATGGATTGCAGAGGGACAGGTTTTTATACCCTGTTCATTATGTAACTATATAATAATTATTAAACCCATATTGTTCTATTGTATACATTGATCTTACCCAAGCATGGATTCTTGTGATTTCCATCAGGTCCCCAAACATCCTTTCTCATGATTCTTGTCACCATTGCATTGCTTCTCATGTTTCTTATTGTGATCAAACAATAATATATTCAATTTACCAAATTATTACATTTAACAATCATATTATTTATCACATGATGATTCCACAGGTGCAGTTTCACATGATCCAATAAAGACAAAACCCAACATTCATCCCCAGCTCTGGTTCCCTTTCCCAGCCTTACCAGACCCAACCTTTCTTTCCACCCCTGAATCTGTTGTGTACAATTCCCATGATTTTAGAAACATTTTTAACCCTGTGCTATGAAAAGCACAGACCCTTCTGGTTTGGCTGGGACAGAGCTTTGTGTAGAGCAGAGCTTTAAATCTGGGCTGGAGCTGCAGCCTCTGCTTCACAGGGAGATAATTCCTATTAAATTCTCTGCAATTGTATTCCCTCCATAAAATCCCAAAGTCAGGATATTTATCTGCCTGCACATGTTCAGGGCATTTTGTTTTTCCATATGGGCTTGAAAGGGCATTGCTGGTGGAAGCTGGCAGGGAGTGGAGTTGGCATTCCCAAAAAGAGGTGAATTACTTGTCTCTGTTGGAGTCACTCCAGGTATCTGCAGTGAGTTTTGCTTCCCCGTTGCAAAATTCCTTCTCTAATTCACTCCCCATCAAGGGAATCTGCCAGCCCACAAACCTCCCCAAAGCCACAACTCTGATTTTAGAGGGTTTTCAAGGTGTTTTAATAGGGAAATCACCTTGGAAATACTCAAATATGAATTTTGATATGCAAGCATGAATGTCAGATACAAAATGAGAAAGTCAGAAAAATCTTTCTGTCTCTTTGGAAAAAGGTAAAAAGAAAGAAATATTTTTGTTTCACTCAAAATTTTCCAGGACACTCTTTAGAAAATTAATTTTTTTGAACAATTTTTATTTTTTTTTAAAGCAGTCACTTTTGAAAGACCACAAAGTATTTCTTTGGCTTATCACCAAGAACAACTGCTTCAAAAATGCCACTTTTCGAGTAAAACATCACTTTTCTTTGCTAAAACTCCCGTTTTCAGCAGAAAAATGATCAGCCATGCCAATCCATCCTGCCAAATGTCCACAGACCATGGAAGTGGATTGCAAGGAGCTCAGAGTGCAGAGCAGGGGATGAAGGACATTTCCAATCTGTCCTTTTTTAAAGCTTTGCACCCTGAGCAGTGGCAGTGTCAGGAGGGAGCTGGCTTGGGGACAGGGATGAGGGAGCAGTGGGGTGTTTGCTGTGCTCAGAGCTGGGGGAACAGCAGGATTTGGGGCTCTGTGCCTCCTTTGGGCACAGATGGGCACAGCAGGAGCAGCTCTGGCGCTGTCCCACCTGTCCTGTGCAGTGCTGGGGTCACCAACACCTCCTGTCCCCAGTTCTGTCACTTCTGGCTCGTTCTGAGGATGGGAAGAGCATTTCCAAGAGGTAACCATTCCAGGGGAGTGTGGCCCTGCTGGGCTGTGCCCAGGATGGAATGAGCCTCAGCCCCTTTCCTGCTGGCCAAGACACATCCAGGCTTTGCCCTGGTGGAAATCCCACTCACAGGAGTGGTGCAGAACAAGGAGCAGCAGAGCAGCTTTGCAGTATAACCCTTAGCTAGCCACAGAATTTTCAGTTTTTAAAGCTCAAAATCCTCTAAAAAAACCTCCCAAACCCTGGGGGTAACTCCAGCAGCTCTGCCATGTCAGCATCACAGCAGCTTTTTGTGTTCAACTCAAAATCTTCTTTTTTTTGCCTTTGTTCTCAGCCCAACTCCTCATCTCAGCTGGGTCAAGGTCACAGAAAACATGCCCAAGGATGAGCCAGAGACAGAGAATTTTGGGAAGACCCTGAAGATTGACAAAGTGACAGCAGCTGATGAGGGGACATACCAGTGCACAGCCAGCAACGCCCTGGGCAGGACCAGGCACCAGTTCCATGTGCACGTGGAAGGTTCTCAGTACTCTTTACTAAAATTTGGGATAAAAAGGGTGGGAATGGGAAGTGGAGGAGGCTCTTTCTTAATGTGATTCAAGCAACTCCACCAGTTTATGCAATCCTCTTGGATTTGGGAAGTTTTGCACGAAGTAGCACCTCTAAAACAGCAACAAAAATATAAATAATGCTTTTTTAATTTATTTTTTTTTCCCTGAACCATGAAGGCCTGGGAACAATATAAATATGTGAGCAGGTTCAATACTCTAAAGATGGGAGGGAGTCAAGCAGAGATATTGATGAAATGTCTTGCACTAAGCTGAAGGTCAGACAAAAAGATCTAATTATTCTTTTTGCTCTTTAAAAGTGTGGAAATGGCTGTGCTGGGCTGGATCAGAGGGATATTTAGCTCAAGTCTTTCTTTGGTTTGCACCAGAAGTGGGCTCTTAGGGAGGGCTGTGAAAATTCAGTGAGCAGCCAAGGCACCACCCCTTGCCTCCTTCACCTGTTCCTCTGCTGTGATTTTTGTGTGGGCACAACCTGAGCTGGGAGGGTTTTCTCCAATCCATGGAAAGGATCATAAAACATGAAACAAAGTTCAAGGATGCTTTCTACTAATTTTTAGCAGTTAGGTAATGGAAATATGACCTTTTCTGTCACCTTTTTCCCTTCTCCTCCTCCCAGACCCTGAGGTGTGCATCAGGGATTGCCCTTTCCCAGCAGAGCTCTGAGGAGTTGTTACAGAGCCAAGAGCTCTCCCTGCCCCTTTCTCTGCCCATAAACAGCTACAAGCTGAGAATCAGCTCAAAAACTTGCTGAAAACATTTGCCTGATGAAAAACGGTCCAACCTCTGTGCTGCACTTAAAAAATAAAATAAATCCCTGGCAGCTTTCCCCTGTTAGAATCTTCCAAGTGCTTCATTTTCATCATCCCTCTGTGGTCACTGGATTTCTGATGGGAGAAAAGCACTTTGAGCTCCCTGCTCTGTTTTTGCTCAGCAGCTGAGGAAAAGATTTTTCCTCTGATGAGTCTTCTCCTTTTTCTCAACCCAACCTTGTCCCCTCTTCCCCTTGCTGGGATGTGGCAGAGGAGGATCCCAGGGCATGGCAAGCTCTCAGCTGTGGTGGAGGGGGAGTGCTGACTCCTAGAAATCCTTCCAGATGGTTTGGAGCATCTCTGCTGTAGCAGAATATTTTAACAATCTGGCTATGATTTTCTCGGCTGCAAAAATCGATTTCCTTCAAAGGAATTGCAGGAGCTGCAAAAACTAAAATACCAGAGAAATAACATTAATTTAGCAGTTTAGAATATTGACCTTCTTCTCCCACGGTTTCCAGAGGAAGGAAAACTTCCTGGCAAAGTTATTCCTGCTTATTAACAAGCAAATGCTTAGAGAAAGAGAAAAGAAGGAAATAATCCCACTGCAGCCATCACAGTGTGAAAAATCCTTTTCCAATTGCTGTTAAATCCATTTTCCATGTGTGTAACTAATGGTGGCTCCTGTCAGCAGCAGGGATTCTTCCTGTTAGGAGTCACCTCACACCCAAGGTACCAAGGTAAACCTGAGCTGTCTTCTCCAATTTCTGAGCAGCAAATGTGGCTGTCATTAATCAGAGATGGACACTTCATCACTCCTGCAGCAGCTCCTGAGCACACCCAAGGGCACATCCTGAGCATTCATTTCAGGGGGATTCAGGGAGCTTGTGCTGCCTTTGGGCTCCTCACACCTGACAGGTTCCTCTCACAGGATGCATGCAGGGAGAAGAAAATTAAATATGGGAGAAGAAGTATCTGCTGTTAACCTTCAGCCATCCTCAGTGGAGTGCTGGGGTGTAAATCTGGATTTTTCTGTCGCTGTGCCACATTTTCTGGTCTTCTTTCTGGTGTTTGAGGATCTCAAACCAACAGCCCACCCTTCTAAATACCAGTTTTAATGATATTTGCATGCAGCCCACTTGCTAATCCTACCGAGTGTGAGGGCAAAGATTCAGGCAATCATTACCAAGCACATGAAAATATTCAGCAAGCAAATTGCTTGGCTGTTTGAGCATTTTAATCTCTCTTTGCAAAGGGAGATGTAGACTGGAATACCTGAGCAGACACGAAAACCCTACTGTTGTTATTAAAATGAGAGAGAATTTTTAATTTTTTTTTAATAGCAAAGCAAGCCCACAAATTGTTTTGACTTCAAGTGTTTATTTGGTTGTTGTTTGTAGTTCACAGAACCCGACAGAAAATGAACATATAACCCCCAAATCTTGCAGGATTATAATGATCTAAAGTTACTTTGATCTCCATTGAGGCTCCTAGGTGGGGTTTAATAGAAATAATTGTTACAATATAATGATTAATTATAGTAATAATGTAATAGCTGAGGGCCTTTGCAGTTATGTCTCGTAATACTTTTATTACTCAGCCAGAGCAAAAGAAAAGAGATTAAATTAATGGGAAGCAGAAGCAGAACTGGATGTTTTAATCAGGCTCAAACTTTCTGTTCCACTGGAGAATCCAGCAGGGATGCAGAGCCCAAGGAGGTAACAGCAGCTGCTGCTGGCCCTGGAGTGGGATGGATTCCTGCCTTTGGGAGGAGAATTTGAAGCCAACTTGACAAATTGGGAAAGTGGTGTGGGATAAAAGGATGGGCTCCAGTGAGCAGGAGTGCAGTGCAGTTCTCAGCAGGCAGCTCTAATTGGCTCCAGCATCCCAGCCTGGGAAATGCCTGGTTGGGATTGCTGGGAGAATCCTCTGCATGGCAAGGGGAACGTTGATGGCAGTGTTAGTCTGGCAGAAAAGGCAAAAATCATCCTGGAAAACAGAAAGGAAAATGTTATAAGAGACTACTGAGAAGTGAGAAGGGCTCACCTAAAGCAAGCAGGTTTACAGCTTCACCTTCTTCAGGAGATGTCAGAATGCAGCAGGGGTGGTCACAGAGCTCAAAATCGTGGTATTTGGGTAAAAAAAATATAGATACCTGTAATTTAGGAGAAATTACACCTGGGGAATGCACAACAGCCTTCAGGGGAACGGAAGCTTCTCCACAAAGTTCCCTGGGGGTGGTGATGGAAGATGGGGAGAGTTAAACTGCAGCCAGGCAGAAGCTGGTTGGATGTCCCAAATTTATTCTACTCATGGGGAAAACACAGTGGGAGAGGCTGAGGGGAAGGTTTGGATCCTTTGTGGGTGCTTTAGATGCAGATGATCCTGCTCTGCTGGAGATGCCCATTTTAGATCACTTTTCATTTCTGGATCTGTCAGGATTTCCTATGAAGACATAAATCATTCAGGACAAGCAAATTGATAACTCTTACCAGGGAGAATGAATGATGCAGTGAAATATTTGCCATTCCAGATTAACTATTTGATAATCCAACCCCTGGATCTTGTAGTTGCTAAAAAAGATGTGTATATTTTGGTATGTTTTGTATACTTTCAGCAGTATAGCACATCTACCATGTGGAAAAGAGTTTCTCTAGCCTTTCTGTGAAACTGCATTTCACACCTGGCAAAATCTCATTGCCTCTGACTTCACAGCCTCTTCACTTCCCTGGAGCACCCAGAGCAATTGCAGTGCTGAGAAAGGAAAGCAGTGACATCAGATATCAGCTCAAATATGTGCCCAGAGTGTGGGCACAGCTGGCGATAGGAGGGGATCCTTCTCAGCCTGTGCCTGCAAATCCTGTCCCCGTTGGTGGCAGATTTAGAGGAAAAATCCCAAACCAACAATTTAATCAGGACTGCTACAAACCTTTTCACCTCCCTCCCTTTGATTCATCTTTTCCTGATGAAATCACGGTTTATATGAGAGAGAAGGGAAAAAGATCTGCAAAACCAAAATATTGTGGTGCTTGCAGGATTTTTCCCTGGAGCCAAATACCAGGAAGCTGCGGTAATGTCACTGTGGGATGGGAAGCAGCACTGGGTGAGGATGGTGGTAGAAGAATCCCTGCTGTGTGAAGGAAATGGGATGATTTCATCATTTTAAATAAGCTTTAGTGGCTTGAGTTTGGCTTCAGTCTTTATATGTTCATTAAACCATTCCTGGGTGCTCCCCTGTGGGATGCTGGTCTGGGTGTGCAGATTCATCACACTTTAGGGGAGTTTTTTAAAAAAACATCCCTATGAATGTGAGCAGTGATGTTTTGCTTCAGCATATCTCACTGATAACATCTGTTGCTGTATTACCAGGCAACAGCTCTGCTAATCTTCAGAGCCTTTTAGGAGCATTAACGAATGAATCCTCACGTTTTCCCTCCATCAGCTCACCTTTTTAACAGGGAAAGGGGCCCGTGATCTTCCCTGCACTTGCAGAAGAGGCATTGTCATGTCTGCTGTTAAAATCCCTAAGTTTGATGCCATTCAAGGGGAAATGATGAATTCCAGGCTGTGTTTTGGGTTGAGGCTGCCCACGAAGGGCTCAGAGACCTGTGTTCAGTCAGTGAATTAATGAGATAAATCCTCTTTTTCTCCCTTTCATTCCTTCCCTCGTTATGGATGTCTATTCCCAAGGAGCTTTGGGTACCTGATGCTCAGGCTCTGCTCTGCAGAGGGGAATTTTCCCAGATCTTCCCTGGAATAGCTGGGAAGGAGAGCACAGAGAACGCAGCAGCACACGGCTGCTCCTCTACCACCACCCTGTGGGCACCCAAAGCTCTCAGCCCAGTGCTGAGAGAATGTTTTACCATTCCCAGATGTGCTATGGACCAGCCTCTGGTCTGAATACACGATGGAAAAACAGGAAATGGAGGGGATGGTGCATTTCTACAGCACAGGGAGAGGGGCAGTGCACCAGCCCTGTCCTGGAGCTCTGTCAGCTCCCAGGAAAGGTGATGGGAGCCAATGCTCGTGCCTAGGGAGGGGGATTTGGGCTGGATGGATATTCACACCTTGCTGAATAGCCTCACCTTAATTCATAAATCACACTCACATGTGTGGAAATGCTGATCCATTCCCTCCTTCCCAGCCTCTCCCCTCCTGTCCATTCCTGCCCCTGCCTGGCACTCACCAAGCCTGCAGGACAGGGTTGGCACATGCTGGTGCATATTTTATTTTATATTATTTTTTAAATATTTATTTTATAAAGAAATTTTGCCTTTCCTTGACATGGAGAATACAAGGAATCCAGCTCAGCAGTGGGATGGGCTGTGAGCAGGGCTGGGAAGTGTTGGTGGCGTTTGCCATCTCCTGGAGAATCCCAGCAACAGCAGAGGAACACCTTGGGCTGTGGCTGTGATGCCTCAGCATTTCAGCTTGTATATTTTCATGTATTTGTAATCCTGCAGTTCTTTAGTGTGTCACTCCAAACTCCATATTCAGTGCTGGTGCTGCTCTCCCATTCTGTCAGACACAACAATTCCTCTCCAGGCTGGGAATCAAGGACACCTCACTGCCTCAGGGCCCAGAGATGGAAACAAAAGTGAATTTGGGGGAATAAACTTGGGGTAAATGATGAACTTGGGGTAGCTTACTTGGAGTAAATGGTGAACTGACCAATTACACAAACTAATTTCTAGCCAATTATCTTCCAAAGTGATAGGAGAGGGACCAAATTCTTAAAGAATTAATTACCTGGAGCTGTAATTGGAAGATTAATACCCAATCTGCAAATGGCCCAAACTTATAAAAGTGTGAAAACCCATGAACCATCATCCATTTTTAGGTGCACTAAAATGTAGACATTTTTGTCTGCCCTAAATATACCTATAAATATACCTAAATATACCTTCAATAAATAGAACAGCTTTTTATTCCCTTAATTCTGTCTGCCCTCTATTTTTAAGCCCAATAAGTCACCAAATTCTCCCTGCTCTGTCTCTTTCCCAGAGCCTCCTCAGTGGCTGAAGAAGCCCCAGGGAGGGGTTTTCAGCGTGGGGACAAACCTGGTGCTGCTGTGCGAGGCCATCGGGAACCCCGAGCCCAGCATCCAGTGGAAGCTCAATGGGATGCCCATCGATGGTAGGTGCAGGGGCCAGGGCTTCCTGCCTGAACCTCCCACTTTGAGGGGACCCAAAAGTCCCAGCACGCTGAGTGATTGTGTGGTTTGGCACCTCTTTGGACATGAATTGTTTATTGACTTAAATAAACTAATGTTTAAATAGGATTCTTGAAGAGGGTGGTGGTGAACAATGCCCACGTGGAGCAGTGGTACCTCTGCCTCACCTGTAACCCTCCCATCTTTTGGGGATCTGGGACAGCCATGGAAATTCCATAGCTCTGGATTCTTGGCAGCTTCCCAGGTGCTTTGGACAGCTCCTGCATGATTCTGAGCAACCCAAGTGGCTGGGGAGCACTGGTGTAGCATCATTATTATTATTATTATTATTATTATTATTATTATTATTATTATTACTATTACTATTATAATTATTATTACTGTTATTTTAGAAGGTCTTTGTGGGGAATTTGGTGCTCTGGAGCACTTTCCTCAGGCCACAGGACTGGCAAAGGCAGAGCCCTGGAACTCACCAGCTGTTGGGCAAATCTTGGCTGGATCCTCAAGATGTTCTTTGGCTTCCAAGCAGCGAGGAGAGCCTGGGAGCTCCAGGCTTGGTGCTCCTCCATTCCTGACACACTCTGGTGTTTTCCAGGCAGGACCTTCCGAGGGAGAATCTCCACCAGGGAGATCAGCCTGACCAACCTGCAGCTGCAGGACAGCGCGGTGTTCCAGTGCGAGGCCACCAACAAGCACGGCACCATCCTGGCCAGCGCCAACGTCAACGTGCTCAGTGAGTGCCGGGCTTGGGACTCTGCACCTCCTCACTGGGGGCTTGGCTCAGTCTCTTCTGCCTTCCCTCAGAGCCAGCATTAACAAATACACGATTGTGAGCTGGTTTTCTGTCTCTGGTAGGGGTTTTACCAGGACTTGAGGGTGCTGATATCAATCAGCGACTCCTCAGCAGAGAAAGCCTTGTGAGATGTTCCACAAGAATTTTTATTTCATGGGAAGGATGGTCTAGCAGGGATCCCTGAGGACAAAGGGGAGATATTGATAAATTCAAGGATAATTGAGATTACAACCAATAGAAAGTTATACAAGAACAGCATCCAGTCTAAGCCAAAAGTTCTAAAGTCGAACTGACCAATTACACAAACTAATTTCTAGCCAATTATCTTCCAAAGTGATAGGAGAGTGACCAAATTCTTAAGGAATTCAGCTCAGCCTTGGTATCTAGGAGGCTTTATCTATTAAACTAAATGCCAGGGGCCAGGGGCAGATGGTTTTTGGGGAATTGTATCATCCACACATGGTGAAAATGGATTTTTTTGTGTTCGGGCTTGGTTGTTTATTAAATCTTATCAGCAGCATTTGTAACTACCTGCTGGAAGTGAGGAAAATGGAGACAGATCCAGCTGCTACAAGGTTTCTTAAAGCCAAACAGTCCAATAGAGAATTAACACCTATATTATTTATACTTTTGACCCAATAACTAAATTCCCATGACCCTCAGTGTGACACTGACTGACCAACCAGAAATTACTGCCTGAAACCATGAAGAAGAAGGAAGATGAGCACCAAAAGAGTCAACACCCAAATCCTCCATCTTGTCCTATACTTATTACTAAACTATAAAAACTTAAAATTTAAAACCCTTCACCATGTGAAAGCACACACTTCTGTTTAACCACACACTTGTGATTTTAACTCCATCACTCAAATTTGGAGCTTTCTCCAAGGCCTAAAGCAATGTTCTGCAGGGGTCAGTGCCAGACAGCACAGAAAACTCAAAAACCCCAGGTTTGTGGGATCCAGCGTGGGCTGTCCCCTCCCAGAGATCACATCCAGAAACCTCAGGCTGAATCCTCACAGCAGCCTGGGGCTTGTCACCATCTCATGGTTCCTTTGCACTCACCCCGGATTTTAAGAAATGCTGTCCAAGTTTGTGCCACAGGTTTTGTCATGGGCAGTGTTATGTGCTTAGCACAGACGCTCCAGCTTTGATATATTTTAAAAACATGGTTGTGGTTGGGCTCAAAAAACGTGAATTCAAACACAGTGAAACCACTGGGGACTGAACTGTGACCACAACGATGGTTTTGAATTATTGAGTGTATTTTTAATCTTTGATTTCACTTGTGATGCTCAGTCTATTCTTTGAAGAAAGGGAGTGAGGGGAATTTATTTAATAAAAAAACATCTCCGAAGGCAGCAGAACTGGGTCTGTTTTCTCTCCTGGATGTTTCAATTTCTGACATGTCCAGCAGTAAACCCCTGCTATCTGTGACAGCTCAGCTGCTCAGTGCAGCCCTTTCAAAGAAATGTGAAATTCCCATTAAACACCTCAGCCTCTCACCCTGCCTGGGAAAGGGGAGGATGCAGGGTCAATATTTATATTCTTAGCTTTGAAATGCAGTGCTGCTCACCTTGCATTCTCTCCTGCAGATATTGCCCCCCTGATACTGACCCCAGATGGGGAGAATTACGCCACAGTCATGGGGTACAGCGCCTTCCTGCACTGTGACGTCTTTGCCTCACCTGCAGCAGATGTCAGATGGTAAGATACTGAGAATTGGGGTTTTTTTTCATGTGAGACAAGTTTCTGCAGGCTTCCCCAAGTTTGAAAAGTCTGCTAGTTGATATTTCTATGGAGTTCAGAGTAGAAATTCGCAGCAAAACTGTATATAATTTAATTTTTCTGTGTTTAAGTGCACTTTTAAGAATTCTGAAGAACTGGCTCGGAGAAAGAGTTCCTGGAAGTCTTTGTTTGAGACAAATGCCAGGCTATACATTAAACAAAACCATGCTGTTCATAGCCAGATCCTGCTGCAGCTTCATCAGTTTAATGCTGACAACTCTTCAAGTTTGGACACATTACTGAGATGGAAACGCAGTGACTCACAGAACACTTTTACCTGGACATGCTTCCGTAGGGCTGGGAATCACAGCATTGTCACAGCAGGTGACAGGTGCAATAAAATTGCAGGTGGCAGCTGTAGATTAAAGACAGAATATTTTAGGGAACATTTTAGACTCATCCCTGTGGGTTTGGTGTGCAGGACTCTGAAGTCCCTTTATGATTTGCTGTGTGTGGATAAAGTGTCTCACTAATCCCAACTTTAATTGCTCAGGGGCAGAGCTGAGTCCCCAGAATTCCCCTGCAATAACCCCTAACCATGAACTAACACTTCCTGCAGTAACCCAGCCTGTTTTTACCATCTTTAGGACCAAGGATGACAGCATGGAGCCCCTTTCAACCTTTCGCTACGACTCAAACAAGAACGGCACCCTGGAGATCAGGGACACCAGGAAGGAGGATTCGGGATCCTACATCTGCTGGGCTGCAAATTCTGTGGGGAAAAGAGCAATCACTGCCAACCTGGATATAAGGGGTGAGAGCAGAAACAAAACTTGCCCAGCTGCTAAGGTTTTATGTCTGTAATTTTTCAGGAAGTGGCAAATATTCAGTCCAGGATAGATTTATTCTGTGACTTTAGGAATTCTCTGGAATTGTCTCTTTTCAGCTGGATCTCTCCATACTCACACATGGTGCTCATTTTCTTCTGGATGCTTGCAGAAGCTGCACAAACCACCAAAATTATGCATTTACACATTGTCTTGAAAGGATTTTCCCTCCTTTTTGTCACTGCCCTGTTACACTCAGGGCTGACCCTTGGGAGCCTTCCCTGTGCTCTTGGGCTTGGTGGGGTCCTTGTTGATCCAGAAATGTCCCTGGGATTTAGGGATTCCCTTCCCTAATTTTTTTCTTTCCCATCTGTTGATCAGAAGGCACATCCCAAACTGGATTAACTCCACAGTGGTCACCAAACACATCACAGGACTTTGCACTGGGCTTTTGCCTGTTTGTTGATAAATATTTTTAAAGAGAGAAAAAAAAAAAAAAAAGTGTTTACTTGTAAATTTTGGATCCACCCCTTGTGCTGCAGCTCTGTTTTAAGGGATTTGTGTGGTTGGTTGGCAGGAGGGGTTTTCCCACAGGTGGCATTTAGTGGTTATTTTTTTTTACAAATTTATTAGGATTTAGGGCTTGCCAATAAAAAAACCCCAAAAGCTTTAAATACTCAATTAGCAAAGCTCTCTGATGTAGGGTTGCTGTGACAAACTTGAGGAAAAAGCTCACTCTTTGTGCTCCATTTCCACCCACTCCCTGACTTTGGGAATTTTACAGTGATAATAAACATTAAAATGTACAATGAAATTCTCACAGAGCAACATTTCACTGCAGAAATAAATTCAGCTAAGTGCTTTCTTCTTACTTATTCATCTCTTTCTGCATTCAGATTGCAGTCAATTAAAAGAACAAATTTGATTGCAATAATTTTTTCTCACTTGACTTTAATAAGCTTCTAATTTTTCTTGGATCATTGCCAAAGCTTATTTCAAATGGCAATTAGACATAAAAATCATATTCAAGCCTTTTATTTTTTTATCATCCATTTCATGACAGGCTGCTAACAAGGATTTTCACTTGCAACTTTTTTTTGGTGGATATTTTTGTGGATTTTTTTTTTCTGGAGCTCTTTGGTTTGGAGCGAACTAAAAAACATTTCAAGATAAAAAATGTTTGAAGGTGAAGAAAATGTTTCAAGATAAAAAAATGAAATCCTGTCAAGTATCTTTTTCAAATCCCACCATCCTTCACTTGAATTGTTTGTACATATAACAAAAAAAAAAAAAGGAAAAAAAAAGATCTGATTGTTCCTCCTGAGGTTGATTTGTGTAGATGAAATGCTTGGTGAAAATTTGATGTAATAGCCCCTCTCTCACCTAATCAGAGTGTTTTCCTGTGATCAATCAGATGCTACAAAACTTGTTGTTACTCCGAAGAACCCCCGAGTGCTGAAATCACATTCAATTTTATTGAAATGCCAGGCTGAGTATGACTCCCACTTGAAACACAGTTTTAAATTATCCTGGAGGAAGGATGGAGATGAACTGCCAGTCAACAGCACAGAAGGTGGCAGGTGAGTGGGGAAGGAACAAGGCTGCTCTTGATCTCAGCTGCATAATCTGGTGTGGGGCTGGGGCTGGAGTTTCATTAAACATGAGCCTTAATAGCCTGAAATGCAAATTTTTGTCTGCAAAGGATTCTTCATGTGACATGTGAATGGATCTGCATTTTATACACATCTATATAAATGCAGCAATGTGAGTTTTGAGCCAAATGGGTTTGGGGTTTATTAACTCTGCCACCATCACAGCAGAATATAAAGTTATGTGTTAATATATACATAATTCATAGATATATTTTTATGTATAATATAAATGTTGGTCCAACCCAAAACACAACCCTGACCCCAGTGCAGGTTGTTTCTCCACTTCAGTGGAACCAGTATTTTCTTATAGTTTGCACTTATTTGACCAAAACAAAGTCTTTGCAATGTTGAAGTGATGATAAACAGGTTTCAGGGATTCTGCCATGAATTTTTCCTATATTTGAGTTTAGGATTTGCAGGTCCAGGCTGAATTTTGCCTTCTTTTGGGTTTCCATTGATGTCAAGGGGCTGGAGCTCAGCTTTTATTCCATAGAGAGGTGCCACAGGGGGCAATCAGATGTCTTTATTAATTACCACAGGAGAGAGATGTTTTCCCAAATACTGGAGAGGCTGAGAATCCTCTGATCCCTCGTAGGATGGTGAGGCAGTGCCATGGAAATTCCATGTCTACCATGGATCCCGTGGCCCTGGATTCTTGGCAGCTTCCCTGGTGCTTTGGACACGACACAAGTGCCTGGGAAATGCTCAGTTTCCCTCAGTCTCTCAAAAACTCCATCACAAACCCCATGTATTTGTCTCATTAATGATTTGCCAAAATCCTGTGTCCCAGACGCTCACCCCGTGCATCCCAACGTGGATCTTTCCAGAGCAGGATTGACAGGGCAGCCTTCAGCCACGGAGGCTAAATTGCCACAAAATACAAATAATAATCCTCACCATGGTGCAGAGCAGAGCCACAGTGACATTTTCATGTCACAGGCCCAGTGTGCAGCTATTTAATGAAGATGTCCCGTGCCAAGTTCTTTTATGAACAATTTTCCAGCGAAGGACGTCTGTGCGTCGTACTCATCTAATAAAATTTTCTCATCCTAATTACCTGTTTTTTGTTGTTTTTAATTGTGCCCTGCAGGATAATTCTGGACAGGGACACCCTGTTCATATCCAGCGTGCTCCTGGAGGATCAGGGGGTTTACACGTGTGTGGCCAGCACTGCCCTGGACACGGCCGAGGCTGAGGCGCAGCTCATTGTTCTGGGTAAGGTCCATTTTTTCCAACTTTAGTGTGGAAAGAGCTCCTTGCAGCAGGAATCACCACTGCAGCACTTCTGCTTCTTTGCTTCTTTTCTCAGAGCCTCAATAACCCAATTTCACACAGCCTCTCCCTCCTTAAGCTCAGCTCTGCTGTCCCTTATCTCGATGCTGACACAAACTCGATTTATTTTCATCTTTGGTGCAGTAAGATGAGGCAGAATTTTTGCCTCAGTTCAGTGGCTGCAGGAGCTGCCCAGGCTGGAAGGTGTAAGAGCTGAGAATGGTTCTGCTGCTGCTTTGAAGTCCTTGGCCAATCCTTCACTTTACTGAAGGTTAAACAAGCATTTTTTGAAGGCCATCAGGTCAATATTTGGATGTGCAACTCCTCAGGAGATGAGTGTGAGGTAATCACCTAAAAGGAATTAATTCTGCCTGTGAAAATGAGCACAAATGATTGTCCAGGGGCAAAGAGCAGAGCCTTGACCCCCTGGGTGTGAGGCTTGGCATCCTCACCACCTGCATCCCTCCTGAAGGAGCACTTGGAATTAAGAGGATGAACTTGTGCAGTGCTGCAGCCAAAATTCTGCTTTGTAGTCACAACTTTGGCCAGCCTGGTCCAGGTGAAGGTGTCCCTGCCCAAGGCAGGGGGCTGGAATTAGATAATCCTTAAGGTTCTTTCCAACTCAAACCATTCTGTGATTTTATGATTCTCTGACAGCTTTGTATCATTTTAATTACTTTTTTTTTGCTTCATTTTGCATTTTTATTTATTGCTGGCAGTGATTGCAGCAAGAAATAAGTCAATCTGCCCTTCAAGATGTTTTTCCACTTTAAAGGAGTGATATTTTTCAGTAAATAGTAAATTAGGAAGATGCTGAGCACATTATTTATGGTGCTGTGTCCTTCAGTGCTGTATAATTCAAAATGTTTGTAGACAATTCGTTACTTCACTTATGAAAATTTCATAAAACACTTTATTCCTCTGTAAAAAGGTACTTTGCAGAAGAAGCAAAAACAGTTTTCTGCTCTTTTCCCATGTTTATTGTATATGAGAAAGGTCTTGGGGAATTAACAACATCTCTTATTTTCCAAATAAAAAATCAGGTTTTTGCAATCAAGGACTTGTGGGCTGACTGAAGAATGAAATGGAGACATCAGATTAGGGGCAACTAAGAGTAAAATTAATATTCAGTTAGAATAATTCTAAGTATTTGCTGTGTGTTTAATGAACAGGTAGAGGGGTGAGAATATTTGTGATGTACCATCACCATCTTTAAATTAATATATTGAATTTTAACCAGCTGTGCTCCAAGGATAGAACAGCAACATGCCTGCAGATTAAACTGTGCTTTTCTGATCTTTTTCCCAGGTACAAGAGAAAGAGGGAGAGAAATGCAAAGAAAAGAAAAAATATCCAAATATAAAATTTTTAACTTCTTGATGTACCCTGAGATGAGAACTTAGTATTGTAATTTTTTAAAAATCAGTATGAACACAGTGGATTTTTTTCACAATGACAAAGAAAGTCATGATGGTGGAAGTCACTTTTTTTTTTTTTTCTGTAAGAAATGACTTTGTCAGTCAAAAGTTTAGTCAGGCATTGAAAAAGCATTAGTTGAGCTGGCAGGTAGTGATTTTCCCAGCTCTCCATTAATGTAGATCCCCATGGGTGGGATAATGAACATTCTCCTTCCACTCACACCCTCAAGGGCCAAGTTCAGGAGCTCCAGAGCTGAGGCTTCTCCCACTCTGATTTCTCCCAGGTAAATCCAAGGGATGCTGGCACAACATCCTGCCCAGAGCAGTGTCAACACCCATTAATGATTAAACACATCTGGGGGTTGATTTGGAAAGAAAAATCTGTTGCTGCAAGCACAGTGGTGCAGGTAGAGGGAGATGAACTCGAGAAGGATTTTGTGTTTATGAGGGAAAAATCAGCAGAAGATTGAGGATCTTTCAAAGACTTCCACAGTCTGTGCATCCTGAAACCAGGAGGTGTTTCCCCACCATCCTCACAGCCCTCTGGAAAAGGCCAGGACAAACAGAAGCACCTTGCTGTGCCCCTGACACTTCTCCTTTATTTCTCAGATGTTCCTGACCCACCAGAAGACCTCCAGCTCTCGGAAAACCAAAACCGGAGCGTTCGACTCTCCTGGAAAGCTGGGGCCACCCACAACAGCCCTGTTAATGGTAGGAAGGGGTTTCCAGCCTCACTTTTAGGGCTGTTCAGAATTCTGGCACGTGCTGGTTGTCACAGGACACAAACCCTGCTGACAGATTGAGTCACTTTAACTACACCAGCCCGTTTGCTCTAAGTTCATTTCCACCCGCGCTGTTCACACTAAGTTGCTTTTTAAACTTTTTTTTCCCTATTTTTTGTGTCTCTTTTCCTACTCAGAGTCAATAATCGAGTTTGAAGAGAACCACTGGGAGCCAGGGACGTGGCAGGAGCTCAGCAGAGTGCCAGGGAATGACAGCACAGCGCTGCTGTCCCTGGCCCCCTACGGGAATTACCAATTCCGCGTGGTGTCCGTCAACGCCGTGGGCAGGAGCCAGCCCAGCAAACCTTCCCTGCGCTATGCCACCCCTCCAGCTGGTAAACCTGGCTCTGCTGTCATAAATAGAACCATTTTCTCTCCTTTTTTTGGAATATCTGTGCCCTCCCCTGCTCCAGAGGGCGTGGAGAAATCTGGGTGGTTTGCACTGCTCAGTGGCAGCCTCAAGGGTTATTAAAAATAGGTTATTAAAAATAGGTTATTAAAAATGGTGAGAATTGCCCCCAGCTGGGTCAGTGGACTGAAATAACCCTCAGTAATTTTGGTGGGGCAGGTGACCATTAAAACTGAGTGTATTAACTAAAGCAGTGCATTTTCAGAGAGGTAAAATCAGCTGGAGGATCTCTCGTGATGTTCTGATATTCGTGATCTTGCCATATTCTGCTATTTCAGATATTAATGAGATGGGTGCCCTGCTGGGATGAATTCTTCAGTGATTGGTAAAAAAAGAGCAGCCCAGCAGTTGCACATCAAATTCCAGGCATTGCTTTGAGCATTTGATGTGCAGTTAGAACAAATCTAAATTTTAATGATCCAACTTGCTGCTCTGCATAAAATCCCTGAGGATGCCAAAGGGAGGAGGCCACGCTGCTGGGTTTCCCTACACCTCCAGCACCTCACTCTGCTGATTTCCCACCCTTTGAAGACCTTCATGGACAAACAGTTCCTGGAGAAGGGCTGGGTTTACAGGGAGCCTTCCAAGAGCACCAGGCTTGTCAAAAATCTCCATTTACAGAGCATTCACTGGGGCAGAAAATGTTGTCTCCCTGAAAGTCATTTTAGAGGCCAAGTATTCTGCACAGCATTTGCACTCCTTGGCATTTTCTCTCTTTTTTCCCCCTGTTTACACCAATTTCAGGTCTTTCTTCAATTTTCCTGCTGTGTGTGTACCTCTAATGATGCACCTTCTGTTTGCTATCCCCACAGGGAGAAAAATCTCTTCCTCATAATTCCCCCACATCTGGTGCTTTCAAATCCAAAAACCACAGTTCCCTGTTAGCTGGTGGCTCCAACCAACAGGGGCACTTAGGAATCCAAACTGCATAAATTAGGAATCCAAACTCTTTGGGTCCCATCAGCTTGGCTGATCCAAGTCATTCATCTCATGGACGTTTTTTGTTTAAGTGTCTGCCACTAACAGGGGAATTTCCCATCCTTTTTGGCATTTAAATGGAAATAAATGGGATGTGCAAACTGACCTTGTCACCTGTGTGGTTTCAGCTCCAGATAAAAACCCAGAGAATATCCGAGTTGAAGCTTCTGAGCCCAACGAAATGGTGATGAAATGGGAGGTAAGGCAAGATTAGCAAATCCTATAGGAATGATCCTTTATTCTTCTGAAAAGTGCATTTGACTTAAATGTATTCTGGATTTTCAGCCCCAGTATAATTTTTGTTTCAAAAGACTGTTTTTTATGTCTGAATTTACAGGATATTTTAAAAAAAGAAAAAAGGAAACAAACTTAATTCCTCTAAAATATAGTGAGAATTTGCCAAAATCTGCTCTTCTCTGCTTCTTGTATGCAAGAAACTGCTTCAAATAATTGTGATCTTACCCTGCTCTGCAATTGAAATTACCAGCCAGGCCCAGGGAGAGGATGGGTGGCTCATGGGTTTTGCCCTTCCAACCTGGATGTTTAAAAAAACCACAGATCCCTTGTCCAAGAGAATGTGAGCTTGAATTTTTACACCAAGGACTAAAGGCATGTGGATAAACCTCTAAGGCCTGTGATGTACATCAAAGGAATTATGTAAAAGTCTTGAGGATGGTTTCCAGACTTCAAATTTCCTGTGTTTTAAGCCTCGAGCTTCTGTGCCAGCAGTTGAGTTATGTATTCCTTCATTTAGCACAAATATCCACAACTGTGGAAGGAAGCAGGTTTTTGTTGAGGCTGGAATTACACACAATCTGCATGAGATTTGCTCCTCAATCTGCTGCTCCCAGTGAAGAACAATAAATGTTTCCCCAGTGGGAAGTTGTGGTTTGGGGTATAATTGCATCCAAAAGGAGGTGGCCCTGAAGATCCATGGGCTTGGATTTGAATGGGATTTTTAGCCCAGGGTCAGGGGAGACAATTCTGCCTCTCAGAAAATGTTGGATTTGATCTTGGAGATAATTTCCAACTTTAATGATTCAATGAAACACAGAGTTTTAGTACCCAGTATGTTTACTGGGAAATACTGGGATGGCAAACACGTCTTTGAGCACCAGGAACTTCATAATCACTGCTCAGACAGGGCAAAAGTGGAAGTGAAAGCTGAGCCTGAAAGGAGAGAATGGGATGGAAAGGCTTGGTTAAATCTTGTTGAATCATTAAAATGTTGTTAAACAGGATTTTCATTTATTTATGGCATTTCCTGTGTGCTTTTCAGGAACTGCTGGGCACTGCACATGCTGTTTCTGACAGACAAAGGCTGCAGAATGATGTTAATCTGCCTAGTTTGGATTAAGAGGCCAGCTGAGCTTTAGTGACTGGGATTTTCAGCCAAGGATTTGCAGGTTTAGGGGAGATCAAAATAAGAGTCAAGCAGTGCTGCACTCTAGTTCTATATAAGAAATCATTTTTTAGGAGGATTTTTTTTTTACTTCTCCAGCTTCTCTTGCAAATCCCATTCCTGGGATCTTTGCTGGGGAGGGGGTGCCTGTGATAAAGCTGCTCAGTCTCCCAATTCCTTTGCCACAGACATCCCAAAAGTCCTCACAGCAGAGCAGATCACTGGGAATCTTTGCAGATCCCCCAAATTTGGGTCTCCCTGTGCATGAGAATCATCAGAGGGGAATCACTTTCTACTGGTATTTGATGCAATTTCCTCTCAGACCTCTTGGATACAAACCAGTTGTTACATATTTCATATTTGCCCATATTTAAATATTATTAAAAGCAGCCTATATGGTGGGAAACACCCACAGCTGTTTCAGTGTGTAGCTTTTTTGGTAGGATAGGTGATTATTTAACTTTCTCAATTAAAGTAGTGCATTTTCAGAGAAATAAACTCAACTTGAAGATGTCTCATGACAAGCTATTACTATACACCTCCTAATATTTTATAAATTCATGTTAATTAGCTGGAAACCCTGCTGGGATGAATTCTCCACCTGATTGGTAAAAGCAGAGTGGCCCAGCAGTTGCACATTAAATGTCCAGGCGTAATTTCCAGCATTTGGTGTGTAGTTAGAACAAATCTAAATTTTAATGACCCAACTCGCTGTGCTACATAAAATTCTAGGATAAAATGCAAATTTTATCTCTGCTAAAAGGCACACACAGCCTTATGCCAAACTGTGCAATTCAGTTGTGCTGAAGGCGTGTGGTTTTACCTCACACAGGAAAACCTGTGACAAAACAAAACTTGATGTGTGTAGGAGGGCAGAAATACAGCTCCTAGCAATTAATCTGGATTTTAGTTCAAGCCTTTCACCCTCCTTTCTCTTGAAGTCATGATGTTGTTGTTCCAACCATCCTCAAGTTAAAATGACAAAAGCAAAAAGTCAAAGCTTGGGGGTTTTGCCCCTTTTCTCTCCCAGTGTTGTAACACACATTCCAAAATTTTCCCCTGTTGGTTTTGGGACATTTTTTCTTTTATTTTATATTTTCATATATATATATATATATCTACAAACAACAGGACAGATCTGCTGGAGCTGTCTCAAAGCTTTTATTCCATTACAGCCATCATCTCATTTTACAGAACTAAACAAGGGAGATGGAAACAGCTTTAGCTGCTTGCAACAGCAGACAAGTTGTTCTTAGTTACAGGGTCTTCTAAAAGATTTTTAGTCAGTAAGATAAAATATTAAAATATTAAATACTGACAAGCATTTGTTCTAGCCAGTTAGTAAACTTACACGTACCTCTTGCTTTTAACAGTACTTGTAATGGTTTAAAATGATGGATAAAATTTCATTATTAAGCTTACATAATTCTACTATTTTGCTTAACATATTTTCTAAAGCTTATCTCTACACAGCACATAGCTCAATTTTTCAATAGCAAATTTTTCAATTTGCACCCCCAAATTTTTTGCATTTCTTCACTCTGAGATTTGCTGTCCCACAGCTTTTTGAGAGTCTTGTACTTTTCTATTTCCTACATCCCCCTCCCCTCGGTGCTGTTCTGTGGTTACAGCACAGGCAGACAAGATCTCTCTTGACTTTCCCCAGCCCCTGAAGCCCCTGGAGAGGAACGGACCAGGGCTGGAGTACAGAGTGAGCTGGAGGCAGCAGGGCGTGGAGACCGACTGGAACGAGGAGCTGGTGAAGAAGCACTGGCTGAGCGTGCGGAACGTGCCCACCTTCGTGCCCTACGAGATCAAAGTCCAGGCTGTGAATAATTTAGGCTCTGGCCCAGAACCAAACATCACCATTGGATATTCAGGAGAGGATGGTGAGTGGCTGGGAGTTTCCTGTGCTGCAGAATGCTGGGTGTGGAGTGATGGATGAGGCAGCCCAGAGCTGCTGGAATGCCAGTGCTCAGCCTGATGAGATCCACGAGCCATGGACGTGACCCGTGCTGGTGCCTGGATGCCAGCCTGCTGGAGTGTGAGGGTTTTTTGGAAAGGTCACTTGTGCTCTCATTAATCTCAGTTGTTGGCTTAGTCTGGGTACTTGTTTGAAGGCCACAGTCCATGAGAAGTCTATGAAGTGTGTAGCAGTTGTGTTGTACTTGGTAGGGAAAAAAATCTTTGGGTTCTCTGAGGCTTGACCCAACAGTTTAACGCTGTCAGAAGTTAAATACTCCGACAATTAGGGACAAACTCGCAGGCATTGGGTGTTTGAGTGAATTTACAGACAATGCCACGTTCCCATAGGAGCTGGTGTTACCTTGTCCATGAGTTCCTGAAGAATGTGTCATCTTCTCCAGCCTGGGTTTTTGGCCCATGGTTCCCCATGGCTCCCAGCTGGAATTTCAGTGCTGGAAGTGGACTCAGTGATGGTCAGACAGGACAATCCCCACTGCCCACCCAGAGGTGGGAACAGGAAGGTCTGGTGGTGCAGAAAAGCTGGTGAATAATGAGAACAAGAAGAAAGAAACTCCACACCATGTTTATTTTCTTTGTCTCTCTGTGATGAGTCTAATTTTACATCTATCAGTGGAAAATCTTCCTCGCAATTCAGTTGCCAATGGATCAAGGTCTCCTTTTTTCAGGCACTGTAATAGCTCTCTGTGTTATGCAGTGATTAAAATCCTACTGTTTAATGAGCTTAGTTGTAAAATGAAATTGATTATAAAAAAAACCTTTATGATTGCCTTCTTGAGTGCCGTATTAATCATTTCTTTTATTCTTCGCACTGCTGTAAGCATTGTTTGAAACAGGAAATCATAAATACTGGTGGAGAAATTCATGTGTCCCAGTGCACATGTATCCCAACCCTCAGCAGAAAAACACAGAAAAATAATGTTTATTGGCCCATTCCACGCACTGGATGCAGGTGGAATGGCTTTTTACTTGCCTGCAGTGAGATTGCATGAAGTGGTACAGCTGGAGCTGGAAAGCCAAGCCCTGGAGCTGTGAACAATATGAATCTGAGCTCTTGGAAGTGTTTTTAACACCTGGGACTTTTGTTTTTACAGTTCCAGATGCTGCTCCTTCGGGCGTGTCGGTGGAGGTTGTGAACAGCACCCTGGTCAAAGTTTTCTGGTTTGGGATACCAAGGGACCGAGTTCGTGGGCACTTAAGAGGCTACAAGGTTACAAATTTCTCTATAAATATTTGTACATAATTGAGTAAATTATTAAATGAGTCCCAGATTGCAATCTCTCATTTTTGGGAAGGTGAGAGAGATCACAGTTGTGCTCATCTCCACACAACATGATTTGTTATAGAAATCCCAATCTCCTCACAGGTCAACTGGTGGAAATCAAAAAGCCTGCTGGATGGGAAGAGGCATCACCCAGAGAAACACTTCCTGACGTTTGTAGGAGACAAGAACTCTGGGATGATTCCTGGTCTGGACCCCTTCAGTGAATTCCACTTGACAGTTTTGGCTTTCAACTCCAGAGGAGACGGCCCTGAGAGCTCTGCCGTGGTGTTTGAAACTCCAGAAGGAGGTAAGACAAGAGGAAAGACATAAACTGAAACTGTCCTTGGGACAAGGTGAGTTGATTCCCTTATTTAAGATGATAATAAAAACTCCTCTATTCATAGAACCCTTCGCCTGAAAGGGGAGCTGTGGGTGTTGAGCTAAATTATATCCTCATTTAATAATAATTTGTAGGGACAGACTTGTTCACTCTCCTCTGAAAACTCATCCCTGTGTCTTCCAGTCCCTGAACAACCACGTTTTCTCAGGATCCAGAGCTTTGACAAGGACTCAGTCACTCTGTCCTGGGGACTTCCCAAGAAGCCCAATGGCCACCTCACTGGCTACATTCTGCAGTACCAGATAAGTACGTGCCTCGTTTGCTTTGAGTTCAGAATTGAAGCAGGATAAGTTAAGGAAAACTCCCAGATGTGATGTGCACAGGGGCTGCAGAGGGCAGGCTGCAGTCAGCTCCCAGAGCTGAAAGTTTTCCATGGAATTCTTGCCATGAAAGCTCCCATTACAGCCATTCCCTGTCCCACATTTATGGGCTGATTCAATGATTTCATATTGGCACTACCTAATGTAGTGGCTAAAAAGACCCATAAATTGTAGGTGCACTTTACTGGAGTGAAACTCATTTTAAACAAATTGAATTGTGAAGAGAGCACTCTATGAAGCCACATTAATGTAGATCTGCACATTATGTCAGGGAGCTTCTCCCACCCTAAGGTGCCTCAGCAGAAACAGAAACACCTGAGTCATGGTGTTGAGTAATCACACTGAAAACAACCAAATACCAGGGGATTTTTTTTCTTTCTGGCCTAGGAAAGAAATAAGAAACAAAGACAACCTCAGACAAGGCCCAGTAGTTAGCCCAGACTGCCATAAACCAGTTATGTGGTGTGGTGATAATTCAGTGTATTTTATGTGTTCTTTAAGGGTGGAAAAGGATGAGTCTGTGCCCTATTTATATATTAAAAAATGACCCATGTACTTTACACTTCTCTCTGCTGATGGCAGAACTGCTCAGATGCTTTAGCATCTGGATCTTCCCTTTGTTTTTGCTGATTATGGGCAGAGAATGGATCTATTCACAGAATGCCAGTCTGGTTCCATTGGGAAGGGACCACAGGGTCATCTGGGTCATCCCACAGCACAGGAGTGTGTCCAGATGGCTCTGGAATATCACCAGAGAGGGAGACTCCAGCCCCTCTCTGCTCTCTGTTCCAGTGCTCAGTCACTTCTTCCTTATGTCCAGGTGGAACTTCCTGGGCATGTTCCTGTCTATTGCTGGGACCACCAAGTACAACTTCCCTTCAGATATTCCTGTATTTTTATAAAATCCTCTCTCAATTTTCTCACAATCCCGCCTTCAGCTGCCAGCTCTGAGGAGCCAGAGCAGCTCACAGCACACCAACCACCCTCTAGGCTGCCGGTAAAAGTTTGCAGATGTTTGGAAGCCAAGCAGGGAGCAATTAATAGATATTTAATGATCTAGGAGACAGCCATTCTTACCTCCCACTCAGGCTGTGCGTATGTGAAATCAGAGAGCTGTTTGAGCTCAGTGATAGCTCACTGAGCCTTTGGGAGATGGACATGGAGGACATAAATCCCATTTAACACCAGCAAAAAGGGCACAAACTTCACACCCACCCAACCTTCCTCCTCCCCTCTCCTGCCCAGTGCTCCCTCCTGGATATGCTCAGGACACATTTTCATGCCTCTGACCTCTTGGAACCCTGGAAACTGAGAATTTTAGGCATTCTGTGCTGATGGGCATTGACCCCTAGTAAAACACTGCTTTTGACTTGAGGCTGTGGAGAAGGCTTCCAAAATTGAATGATAGAACTGGGATCACAGGTGTGTAGTTTGAATAGAAGTGTGTGGTATCATATGGTGGAAAATTTAGAATTTAAGGGTTTAGGGTTATAAAGCAAGATGGAAGTTTTAGGGTGCAGGTTTTGTTCCCCTTCTTCTTCATGGGTCTGGGTGATCTTCTTTAATTGGATAGAAAAACCCACATTGCGAACCATGGGTGGTTGGTTATTGGGCTAAAAGTAAAAATAATTATGTGTCCATTCTTAATTGGACAGTTTGGCCTTAAAAGGCCTTCAAGAGAGCGAGATATATCTCCATTTTTAGCTCATCAGCTTGTGGTACTATGGAACTCACATTTTGCAAGAATGTAACATAGATAAGAATGAACAAACCTCTGAGTCCCAACAAGAAATGCCACGTCGAGCTTTTAACGCTGACTCTGGCAGAAAAAGAAGATAAAACTGACCGAGGCGCTCTTCCCTTGCAGTCAACGAGACGCGCGAGGTGGGCGCCGTGAGCGACGTGAGCGTCAGCAACCGCTCGGTGCTGAGCTGGCGCCTGGCGGGGCTCAGCCCCAGCACCAAGTACAAGTTCTACATCAAGGCCTGCACGGCCAAGGGCTGCGGCAAGGCGGCCACTGAGGAGGGGCTGACGCTGGCCCAAGGCGGTAAGTTCGCCAAATGCAGTTTGGTGGGGAGGAGCACTGAGAAAGTGTTTCCCTGAGCGGGAAAGTGTTGAGTAAAACCTTACAAAATCAGGGCCTCACTATGCTTGTGAAACAATGTCTCAGGCCTGCTACTTTGGCTGCAGAGAAAAGGGACTCTGGGAAAGTGGCTCAGTTGGAAAATATTGTGTATAGGTAAAACCGTACAAAATCAGGGCCTCATTACCCTTGTGAAACCATGGCTCAGGCCTACTACTTTGGATAAGTATAAAAGGATTCTGGGAAAGTGGCTCAGCTGGAAAATGTTGTGTATAGGTAGAACCTTACAAATTAAGGGTCTTGATATCCTTGTAAAATCATGGCTCGGGCCTGCTATTTCAATTAAGTAGAAAAGGACTCTACAAAAGTGACTCAGCTAAAAAATGTTGTGTATAGGTAAAACCTTAAAAATCAGGGCCTCTTCACACTTGAGAAATCATGGCCCAGGCCTGCTATTTTGGCTAAGTAGAAAAAGGGTTCTACGAAAGTGGCTCAGCTAAAAAATGTTGTGTATAGATAAAACCTTAAAAATCAGGGCCTCCTTACCCTTGTAAAATCATGGCTCAGGCCTGCTATTTCAGCTAAGTAGAAAAGGAGAATGGGAAAGCGACTCAGATGAAAAATGTTGTGTATGTATAGGTAAAACCTTCCAAAAAAATCAGGACATTGATACCCTTTTACAAGGCATCAAGGTATTTACAATCATGACCCAGGCCTGCTACTTTGACTAAGTAGAAAAAGGATTCTACAAAAGTGACTCAGCTGAAAAATGTTGTGTATAGGTAAAATGTTACAAAATAAGGGTCTCGATTCCCTTGTAAAATCATGGCTCAGGCCTGCTACTTGGGCTAAGTAGAAGAGGAAAATGGGAAAGCGACTCAGCTGAAAAATGTTGTGTATAGGTAAAACCTTACGAAATAAGGGTCTCCTTACCCTTGTGAAGCCATGGCCCAGGCTTGCTACTTTGGCTAAGTAGAAAGCTCTGGGAATGGGACTTGGCTGAATGGGAGGTAGGAAAACAAGTTTTATCACCATGACTGCTCCCATCGTGGCTCATGGTGGTTAGTTGAAGTACATTTGTTGTGCTCTGATGGAATGCAGGTGATAACGGCCTGACTGCTGAAAAAAATCTGGTTTTTGCAATAAAGAGCTCTCCTTTTTACCTGCCTGAATCTCGGCATTGCTTTGCTTCAAACAGAAAAATCCACTGGGAATAATCCAGGCTTGACATTTCCTTTGTAATTAGGGGAAATAAGTTTGTTTTCCTTGCCATGAGAGCAGTCAATGGAGTTTCTAATGTGGCCATGGTGCTCTTCAGGGAAGCAGAGCTCATCTGTTTCATTTTGCTATGCAGTCCTGTTTCTGTTCCCACCCATCAACTCCTTGAGCCATGCTGGAAAAAGTGAATTGCATTCAGGCCTGAACAGAAAATTGAAGATGCAGATAATCTGTTCTCAGTAATATTATAAAAAGAAATTCTGCCCATGCATGAAGATGGGGAACTGCCAGCAACATTAAGGTCAGCTGTTTGACATGGCAAATCCAGATAAACATCAAGTTGACTGCATTTGCTCCATTATTTATGATTATTTTATCAGAGAGCAGGAGTGAGCATGTGTGTGCCACTTACACCCTGTGCTGAAACACTGATGTTCAGTGATTTACAGGAGAATCCCAAGCACTCTGTGATAGCTCATCCTTCACTTTCAGCTGAAATGAAATAAAATGTACTGTGCTCAGCAAGTCTGAGAACTCCACAGTACTGAGGAGCAGCTCCTTGCTATTAATCAGAAACCATTGCTGTGCACTTACCCCAGGGAAGGAGAAAGAGAATGTGATAAGCAAAAGAGTCCTGGCTGCAACATTTTTAGCAAAGATAACAGTGTGCAGCAATGTTGATGTAAAATAGAAAAATGACCCATGTGCTATTGGACTTCTAAGCTGCAGAATTCTTTTCAGTTACTGGTAAAACAGGTAAAAAGTGTTTTAAACCTTCATGTCCCAGTTCCAGATCCAGTCAGCAGCTGCCATTTGTTTTCCCAAGCAGTAAAACTCCTTCTCAACTCTCTTGGCCTCCAGTCTCACTGTAGGATACAGGTACTCACTTGGTAGCAACTATTAATCACCATGATCTAAAATTTATTCCTCATTGAGAAAATAAAAACTTTTTTTTTTTTTTCTCCAAGATAAAAATACCCCGTTTCCCCTCATCAGTTGCCTTTTCTGGCATTCATTGGGCAACCAGAATAATGACTTTTGACTCCTTGAAATAACCTTGTCATGGTTTAGAGACATTGCATTCATTTTGTTCTCATTCCCTACTTTCCTAATCTCTGTTTCTGCAGTAGCAACACCTGATTCTTGTGCAATACTCTTAGACTAGAGTGGTACAATTAATGAAAGCTGCAAGGGTTCAGTTCTATGATTCATGTGTGCTCCTTGCTGCTTCTCAAGCCACCCTAAATTAGGGCACTGCATCTGTCACTGAGATGCCATTAGAGTTCTGTGTCATTATTTGCTGGCTAAATTGCTCAGATATTTTTCACCTAAACATGATAGGCTGAAAAAAAAAGAAAAAAAAAAATCACTCTTTTCAGTGACCCCCTTGGGGTTTTAAGCTGTGATTTGGGGAGTGAGGCAATTGCTCAAAATTAAAACAATCTCTCTTTTTGAAGGAGGGGAGTGATTTCAGAAGTCAAAGTTTATAATTTCAAATGACCCACGTAAATGACAGATATAAAACGTGGTGCCCTCTGAAATGAAACTCCGTGATGGAGCACTCCACATTTCTTTGGGGGTTGATTCAGTGATTCTATAACCACTCTGTTCCAGTTTAATAATAAACCCATAAAGATCTCGTCGTTCATTTTAAGACTTTGGAAACTTCCACTGCTGCAATTCTGCCTTTGCCACGGGTATTTCAGAATTTCACAATGCAATCTGCCAGGAAAGTGGAGATGTTGAGGTGGCAGCTCAGGATTCATTCACTTTTTTTTTTTACTTGATCTCCATCATTACTGCTGCTTTAATTTATTTGCAGTTATCCTTGCTACTCTTGTCTGGAATTAGAAAGAAAAGGGAATTTCCTTATTTAATATGTGTGAGGATTTGTGTAGCACCACTGAAAAAAAAAATTTACAGAGAAAATTACTCAGATATGAAACCCTGACAGGCAACCTAAGATCTTTATCATTTCTTGATAAAATGATTCTTGGACCTGAGCAAAAGGGAATTTGGATTGTACTGCAAAACAAATAATAGCTTAATTTCTGTGGTTTCATTCCACAGAAGAGTGTATGTTGTCTTTAGAAAATTACTGTAATGTCTGTCTCATATTTTAAGGCAGTATGTCTTAAATGACCTCCAAACTAATTAATTTTCCCCTTGAAAATGTCAATTTCCCCAAGATCATTAGCCCTCAGAAACAAAACACAAAATAAGGTTCTTCCAGAAGTGAAAAGATTTAATTTAATGTAGCAGCCCTTCTTTAACACAAAGCTCCTTTTCATCTTGTCACCAGTGCTGCTCGGGGATTACCAAACACCTATTACATGTTGAGAATTATCATTGTGTGTCCAGAAATCCGAGCATTAATGAGAAATTCATCCACATGAAGCCACACAGTTGTAGGTTTATTCTCCAGAGAAGCCAGGAAATAAAAGTTCACCAGTTTCATCATATTGCAGTGGCCATTGGCACATAATTCCCAAAGACTTTTGGAAAATCTGAGGGAGAGGGTGCAGGGCAACCATTTGGAACAAGACATGTGGGTTTAGCTCTCTTTTGCCATGGGCACAGGGGAAAAGGAATAATAAAATACCTTTCCTATATATAACCACTGGTGCTGTTAGCAGCAAACCCTATTTGCTCACAGTCAAGAAAATCTAATGAAATCTGTGAATATTTCTTGATCATCACCTCACCTACAAATTTTTATTGAGACAGGTTTGCTAATCTCTGTAGTCTAAAATAATCCAAATTGAACATGAATTACCTTCTCCACTGAAAAGCCCTGAAAATGAAGGATACTTGTGCTGCATATTTATACATTTTTAATAGCCAGGCAGCAGGGGAAAATTAATGGAAGTTCAACTTTGCATTTATTGCAGCAGATGTATTTAGACAGGTATGGTTATAAATTAAGATGCTGTTCACAATTAGTATTTAGCACTCAGACTGCCAGATTGTTTTCTTTTTTTATATGAGTATATTTTATAACAGATGTGCTAACTTTTGGAGAACACTCTGGAAAATCTTTGGGGGTGGTTTCTATTGTTTTTCCCTTTATACCATAAGCTTCTGTAAAAAATGTGTGTTCTGCTCTCCTCATAAATCTTGGAGCCCGGTAGGAATATTGTAAAATTGCAGTTCAGTGTTTAATGTTCATGCAAGTCCCATGGTGTGGCTGATAAATAGTGGGGGAAGATGAGAAGTGCTGGTGATATGCCTTTATTACTAATGCTCCTTCTCCCTTATTGGAGATTAAAAACCTGACCCAACTGCTTTCAATTTTCTGCAGCTAATTCCTGCAGCTTTCAGGATGTTCCTGGCCTTCCAGAATGTGCAGCTTTGCCTTATCTGTGTATCTTTGCTTTTATTTTTCAGGAGGCCACACTGCTTTTTCTATTCCAGCAGCAAACCCACCCCCACTAGCAAAGCTTTCTCCTCTTCCTCCCCTTGTTGGCCACACAGACCAGCAGGAAATGGCATTAAAAAAAAACAAACCTCATAATCACCCAGCACTGGACTCCTGAGTTTTAAAGGGAAAAAAGAGTGTTTTGGGACAGGAGATGATAAATGGAGAGCTGTTGGTAAATCCCCAGTGCCAGGTTAGGCTGGGCTCATCCTCATCCCAAGGTGTCCATCCCAGCCCTGAGCTGCTCCATGTGCCAGGCCAGGGCAGCAGCAGCATCAGGCAGAGCTGAGCAAGAAGTGAACAGAAAAAGAGATTTATTTTTTTTTCAGCCATCTCATCTCCCTCTTTCTGCTTCTCTAAAGTGCTGCTGGTTCAGAAACAGGCTGCTACAAGCTGGGAATAAATAGGGGGCAGAGAGGGACTGGAAATGTTGGTTTATGAATATGCAACCCAAACCACCTGCCAGGAGCTCAAGGTTTAGGATTTGCTTCCCAGGAATTCAGGAGAAATTCCTCCTTAGGAGGCTGGTGGTATGAGCACTTTGGATCATGTGGTTGTCATGTCATGCACAAGAGTTACCTGATATTTCACAGACTTTGGGTTGAAGGTTTATGTTCATTCCTGTCCCTTTATGGACAATATTCTCATTTTTTTCTGATGCCTTGATTTTAGAGCACATAATTAAAATGTACCTGTGGTGTCCTGGTGCTTAATTTGCGGTTTGATTAAAAACTATAGCTGGCTTTCACATACTTCATTTAGCAAAAATTACCCATAGATGGATTAATTTATGCTAATGAGCTGTGCTTCAGTATCAGCAGTGTTTCAGCTGGATGTTTCTCTCTGGGTCTCAGTGGTCTGCTCATTTAACTGCTTATTGTAATACATGGAGAGTTGCCTTGAAAAACTTATCCTGAACTGCTGCTTTGACTGTGCTTGGATTTATCTTAATCTCTTTTTTCTTTTTTTTCCCTTCAGCTGTCAACTCAGCCTTAATCTCCAGCAGCTTCTTGCTTTGCTTATTTACTAGTTGAAGTATTAATGAGCATTGTTCCCCTGTCAGTGCTAATTGGCAGAGTAGTTTGCAGATTATACTTTGTGCTCGAGCCTTAGTTTAGATGGCTTTGGACAAAACAGGCAAATCAGGCAATTGAGAACAATTCCAGAATTATTTTTATTAATTGCAGCCCCCCCAGATTTCTCTCCTACCATCGAGGACAAGGACACTCCTGTGTTGTAAGAGATCCCTCCATGTCACACACAGTTCTGAATTTGCTGAGCAGGCTGCTCACGTCCAGGCAGTGATTGTCAACTGCTGTAATGTCCTTTTTTCTGCTTTCCAAAAAAGCTGCTCTGAAAAATCTTATTTAATGCCCACAATCTGAATGCACACGGGGTTACAGGAGATGTTTTTGCAACTAACAAGGTTCCATAACCAGAACTACTGGAATTTACTTCTCCTAATCAAATATTAAACTCATCAGCAACACTTAAACACCTAAATATCCATTTACAGGCAAATTGGTGAGCTGTTTGCAAACCAGTGCTTTGTGCAGGCATTGTGGAATTTAAAAGGACACAGAAAATCTCTGCCAGGAGAGGAGCAAGCACAAATCCCACTGTTAATTTTTTTTTCTGGGAGACATGTAAGGATCCATATCCAGCTAACAAGCTGTCTGTGCCTCCCTGCTGAGTTCAGTTCAATGGGAGAAGCATCAAGCCCCAGATTATCCATACAAAGCAAGCCTGTTTGCAAGTTGTAATTTTTTAAGCACGCATTAGTTAAAGCAGATCCATAATCCCCCATCAATATTAACTTTCATCCTGGGAGATGAACAAACCCCTTCCTAAACATCAGGATTTTACTCCAGTCCGCTGTTGATTTCATCCGACAGAACATTAAAAATCAAAGGGAATGTTCAGGTTTTTTTTTTTTTTGCTTTGGAAAATCAGATTGCCTGATGCCAAATGTTTAAAATGACGTGTTGTACTTGTCTGTTCTTTGTGACTGTGCATTTCCTAGGCTTTTTGTCCATGAATGCCATTAACCCCTCTGCCTTGACTGTGTGCATTCCGTAGGTAAAGGGAGCGGCAGGATTTCAGACGCAGTAAAGCCCACCCCAAAGTTTCAGCCCAGCGAGGCCCTTGAGCCTGGCACTGAGTACACAATCCGCCTAGTGACTAAGAACTGGGTGGATAACAATAGCATTTTTGAAGATGTAATTGAGACCAGGGGGAGAGGTGAGACACGAAGCCCTTGGAGGTGCTGAACGTTTGTGTTTCCGCGCGCATCGATGTTGAGGCTCCATCCTGTGCAGTGTGAGCGTCCCAAACTCATCCTTCCGTGCTCTGGGGTTGAGGTTGGCCCTTGCAGTTGAATCCCATGGCAGCACAAACACATCCCAGGCTCTGGGCTGTGCTTTACAACAGCCTGGAACAATCCCAGATTTTACAAACCTGTGAGAGGGCAGCTGTGACCAAACCCATCAGAGGCCAGTTTGGTGATCTGCACGTGCTGGGGGCACTTTTACCTCTCTCTCTCTTTCACAAAACTGCTTCTGCATGAGAGGCTTAACAACTCTGTGCTCAGCTTTCCTGTGTGGTGCTAATCCTGTGAGTCAACTGCTTCTCAGAGCCACCTTGCCAAGTGTCTGTGTTGTCCCTTGTCACCTGCACGCTCCCCTCCATCCCAAACGTCACACTCTGGACACATTCCTGCCTCACATCGAAGCTGAACACCATCAGTAGTGATAGACTGATTCCATTAAGCTCCAGAGAGGAATGTGATGTGCTCCTGTTGTTGTGGGGTGCTGTGATTAATTTTGTCCCTTTTTGCTCCTCTCCCATGTCCCCAAGCCTACGCTGGCATTTACGAGGGGATTTCCACCCAGGGCTGGTTCATCGGGCTGATGTGCGCCATCGCCCTGCTCACCCTGCTGCTGCTAACCATTTGCTTTGTCAGGAGAAATAAAGGAGGCAAATATTCAGGTAAATGGATTTATATTGTCCTTTCCCTATGTTCACATGTTAATAACCAACATCCTTCAGAGGTTTCTCTCTGGGGGCCGCACGGCCGCGAGCACAAACATCCAATTAGGGTTTGTAGCTTTTGATAAATGTCCACAGAAGGGATTTTAATGAATGTAAGTGGGGCTGTGCTGTGTGCTGGTCACAGAGCCTGCAAAGCCCAGCACTCCTGGAATATTCCAGCATTTAATCCAGCAAGATCCTTGCTGGCAGGACTCCCTGCCCGCTTTCCACCTGGGAATGCTGCTGGACACACGGACAGAACTTCCACAGGCAGATGGACAGTGGAATATTTTTAAATAAAAATTACCTCTGTCATTTTCCAAGCAGTGAGTAAGGATTTAGGTAAATGCATTGAAGTAGAAATCTGCTTGCCCAAGGAGGTGGTGGATGCTCCATTTATGGAAACATCCAGTGCCAGGTTGGACAGGGTTTGGAGCAGCCTGGGAAGTGTCCCTGCCCATGCCAGGGGTGGCACTGGATGGGATTTAAGGTCCCTTCCAACCCAAACCATTCCCTAATTCTATAAATACTTGCTTATAATAAATTAGGGAATGGTCCCAAACTCTTGGAAGCTCACAGGCTGTGTCCAGCCAGCTCCAGGCCAGGCTGGAGGTGATTGCAGAAGCTTTTCCCATTGCCCCTGGGAAAAGAAAAATCCATGGCAGAACACAACACAGAGATCTGTCCTTTATTTTATTTGCACAGTGAAAGAAAAAGAAGATTTGCATCCAGATCCAGAAGCTCAATCAATAAAAGATGAAATCTTTGGGGAATATAGGTAAATAGGACCTGCTTTCACCAGCCTTTGTGTTTCTTGGGGTTTTCTTTGTTTCCAAATGCCATCATTATTCGGGACATTTTTATGGCATGCAATTAATGCTGTTTTTCATTTTCAAGGCAAACCACATAGGAGTGGATAAGAGTAGGAATATAAAGGTATATCCAGTGTATTTCAATCCATCCAAGCTGGGATGTAAGGAAATGTTGATGTATTGGTGGTTATTTTTCACTTTTTTATTTTATTTTTTAAATTAGCATTGTATGAATAATGTAAATATATATGATAATTTGGGGTGCTGCTGAAAAGCCCACTGAAGTCAATAGATTGAATTCTATGTCTTCAGTGGATTTTTGAAACTCAGACCCAAATCATGTAATAAGGGGAATGGTCATTTTGGGGAAGAAAACAAAGAAAAGTTTGGAATGTGGTAAAAAATACTAAAAAAAAAAAGTCTCTCTACAGAATTCCCTGTAGGAGAATCAAAATAACCACTTTGGCTGCTTTAAAATAACTAACACTTCTAGCAATGTGTAATTGTGATATGTAGGAAAATCCATAATTGTAAGAACCATGCTGGAAAACTGGTATTGCTGCCCTTAAGGGCATAAAATTGCTGTTGAAATCCCACTTATATATACTACATTATTTGTACTGGAGTAGGGCTTTTTTTTTTTTTTCTGCATAATTTCATCTTTATTTAATTTTTAATGCTTTCTAATGGGACAAATATTTAGAAAGGTAAGAAAGCCCTGAGGTTAATAACTTTGACCCCCCCTCCTTTCCCCCTGAAATCCAAACTTGTCTTTTTTTCTGAGGAGAAATGCCCTGTGCAGAAAAGTAGTGATTTTTTTTTTCTGTGTTGTTTATGCACAAATTGAGTCCATCCTGAAGAAATGAAGCTCAGGTTCATTTCTCTGTCCTCCCTTAGATAAAATTGCCAAAGATTTGACACTGAGTTGGCATCAGCAGCAAGGGCTGTACTTGACTAATTATGTCCCAAATCCAGAGGCCTAATTTTAGATTTTTAATATAATTTAATGTTTTCCCAGTCACCCCAGATGTCCTGTTCAGGCTGTTCTTGTTCCTTTTCTATGGTGCCATCAGGAGGAATGGCCAGCAAAATTCCACTTTTTTTCCCAGAATTTTGATGTTGGGCCTGTCCTTTGTCATGGAATTTTTGCTGAACAGAGACTTCAGATGCAGACATGGATTCTGCTTTGTTTTTTCTCAGTTCTTCCCCTTTTTCCTGGATTTTTCACTGTACAGAGACTTCAGTTGCAGACATGGATTCTGCTTTTGTTTTTGCTGGTTCCTCCCCTTTTGCAGAGACAAACTCCAGTGAGATAAACTCTGGTAAAATAAAATAACAGCAGAAAATAAAGGGAAAAGCCCCTGTATTGGTCATTTAAACTCAAAGAGATGCTCCTAAAGCAGTGAGATGTGACCCACTGATGTGATGTGATGTGTGGTCATCCATGCACCTCAAAAAGAAAATTAAATAATTAGGCCCTGAACGTTTTGTAACATAAACAGGCCAGTGTTTTGTGAAATGAAAAGTCTCTCTGTGAGGTTCCAAGGACTGGACATCAGCCCTGGTGGCTGGAACAGACCCCTCCAATCCTCTCCAGCATCCCCTTTTCCTTCCCCTTCCCTTTCTGTCCATTCTTTCTGCCCAAGGCAAAAAGGGAGAAAAACCCAACTAGTTGGGTATTGATAATTCCAACGAATTTGTGGGAATAATGACAAAATCCAGCGGGAGGGATCTCAGATGTGTGAGGAGCACCAGGGCAGGGCTCAGATCATCCTCACTGCACCACCCACATCCCTCACTCTTCCCTCCCCAAGCCAAGAGCAGCTCCCCTCCAGTGGAAGGCGGATTTTTGGAAAGGCATCTCTTTATTTTGTAGTGACAGCGATGAAAAGCCGCTGAAAGGCAGCCTCCAGTCACTTAACGGGGACATTAAAGCCACTGGAAGTGCTGATAGTCTGGTAGATTATGGAGAAGGGGAGCATGGCATGTTCAATGAAGATGGTTCATTTATTGGAGCTTATTCTGGATCTAAGGAAAAAGGATCAGTGGAAAGCACTGGGAGCTCTACGGCAACTTTTCCTCTCCACGCCTAAAATGATTTAATTGTGATATTTATCCTGGTTAGCTCTCCACAGTTCCCAGGTGTGCCCGGGAGCAGGGTGCCAGGTGAGCCAGTCAGGAAAATCCTGACATCCAGGTAATACAAAAACGAGTCACTGCCACTAAAAGGTGATTTTTCCATCCTAATTTCTATGTGTTTTCTCCTCAATAAAACAGAATAATTCTTTATTCTACATGATGTGTTAATCTGAGCAAACCAGAGTTTCTCAGTGTCTTTACCTGCTGCTCCAGGTGTTTCTTGGGCTTGGAATATGTTTCTCTGTGTATTATTTTTGCCCTGTATGGCTGTTGTCACAGGTCTGTGTGTAAAATTAATTCCCTCATGGCCTTGGTTATGGCACCAACAAAAAACAGGTTATTCTGCAAAGTGACACAACAAGGAAAATTAGAATTCCAAATACCAGAGAAATATATTCTATATATTGTATATTTTTTCCTAAAGAATTAAACCCCTTTGTGTATAATATTAAAAAAAAAAACTGTTTTAGTGGTTACAGGTGACTTCAATACCAATACTTAGAAATGCAGCTTTACCCACAGGAGAGTGTGGGTGAGGCTGCTGCCCAGTAGCTGGCACTATTTCCTTAAATAAGTTAAGCTGCAGCTTTTCCTGTGGCAAGGCAAAACAGGGTTCCCATCCACCATCACTCGAGATATTTTTCATTTTTCCCAGCTGCAAGCTGCATTTCTAAGCAAACTCCTTGGTGTCTGTCTCATATCTGTATATTTGTGAGCTAGCCAGCATTTCATGGAGACGTTGTACATATGATATTAATATTGACACAAGTCCAGAGCAGCCTGGTTTTATTTTGAACTGAGACATGTTGCTAGCATGGGTCTGTATAGCTGTGTAGGAATGAGTAGAATTGCTTCTCAGTATGGATTTGGACCAGCAAAATTAGATTTCAGAAGGAGCTGTGTGTATAGGAATCATCCAAACCTCACACTATTCAAGCATCACCTGAACTAGACCTACCTGACTTTCAAGAGTTCATTTCTTTTCAGCCTATTCTCTGTTAAATAAACAAAAAAACAGAAGCAAAAGAGAAAATATTATGGTAGAGTTTGTTTTCCTGTTTTGTTGACTGAATGCTGGTTTAAATCTGGTTCTTTGCCTCTCCAACACTAACTCAGCCGAGCTGTACAGCACATTTTTTTGGTCTTTTTGTATTGGAATCTCCTGAATCTCTTTTTTAATAGCATTTGTATTTTTGAATCTGCTTGTTTGAGTAGAGCATCAACGTGGCTTCATTTCTTCTGTCCCTCCCATTAGAAAAGTTTTTCAGCAGTTCCTGCAGGAGGAATAGATCCTAAAAGCCGTTTGGCACCCTGATAGCAATTAGGCAAATATCCCCAAATGGCCCCTCCATGATTTCAGTGGGAGAAAGAGAGGAAGCAAGAATTACTCACATGGTTCTGAGTTTCCAGCAAGGGCTCCAGTTAAGCCCAGGGAAATGCAGATTTTTCCCAGTGGGAAGGTTGTTGATCCCACAGCTCCCCCCAGGCTGGGGCTGCTCCTCAGCAGTTTCTGGAAGCCTTTGGTGCTCAAGCTTCTGCTTATCTGTGCCTATTTTTGGGTTTTAATTGGAGCTTTTAAGGGCTTTTTATGTATCCTCTATTTGGGAAAAGCAAATCCCAAAGAGCCACCCCAAAAGACCCATTCAGGCTGTGCCTGTGAGTATAAAATGGTGAGTGGAAATCTGCCCTCAATCAAAAATTATCCCATATCAGTGACCCACATTATTCACTTTTTGTTACTGATAAAGTTCTATTTTATGTATTTCACTCAATCCTAACACAGAAAACTCCAAAAACCTTTTAATTTGGGGGGAAAAAAAAGTAGTTTTCCGAAGAATGGAGTTTACAATTAGAGAAATGTGAAAATTGGCAACTCATCAACAGAGACATTTCCCAGCAGCATCTTTATCTGCTGACTCGTGTCTGCTGCAGCCCAAGCCAGATAAAATCTAAGAACTGATTAGCCTTGTGACAACCTGCTGCTTGCTTTGGGCTGGTTTGCATGGATTTCCTTTGGCAATCATCTGCACTGATCACAGGTCTTTGGAAATTCGGGAATAAAATTGGGATGGGCTCCTCCAAATGCTCCCTTTGGGCTGGGGATGCTGCACACACCCCATCACATTTTGGGTCACTGCAGATAATCAGGCCCCAGAAAATACCTTTTAAACAATGTTAGATTTCTCTGTTGGGTTTCAGACCATGTTAGTGAGTGTCAAATGATCCAATAAAGGATCTGAACCCCCCCAGGATCCCCCCAGAGCTGTTTGTGATGTGCTGCTCAGCCATGCTGGGGGCTCTGCTTTTTTCCACCCAGATTTTAATTCACAGCCTTAAACTTTAACGTTGGTGTTCCACAATGCCTCAGGATCTAAAAATCAAACAGGGAGGGAAAGGATGTGCAATGGAAACCTGGATTTTTGAGGAATATGCCCAATGAATATTGAACAAGTGGCTCAAACTCCCAGGAAATCTCACTCACCTGAGCTGTTTTTAATTCCCCAATCATTTATTTTCTTTTTGTCCCTGCACTGGCATTTTATTTTCTGTTGAAAAGGTACCCTGGAAAGTGCAGGATAATGATTTTTTGTAGAGATTTTATTTTTTTCTTTTCAAAAGTAAATGAACAGAGCAAGCTGAGGTTTTCCTGAGGAGTTTTTTTGTCATTGCAAGGAGCTGGGCTGTGTTTTTGCCATGGTCTGTGACAGGTGAGAGGAAGTGTGAGCATGCAGCTCAATAAAAGTGTCACTGCACTGCAGTTTACAGAACTTCCTGAGCTGGAAGGGATCCACAAGGTCATCAAAGTCCAACTTCTGCCCCTGCACAGGACAGCCCCAAAAATCACACCTTGCTCTGAAATAGTGCATTAAATAGTAAATCTTTGTATTGACTTGTTTGGGACTTTTTTGGATTTATTTTTATTCTTTCTTTGGCAGGAGTGTTTATTAAAATTAGCTGCTGGAAATCCGTGGTGATTTCATTAATTAACACCTAGCAGGGAATTCCAGCCTGCCTGCTGGGAGGAGGGAGTCCAGCCATGGGAGCAGAACAGGGAATTACTAATTATTAATTATTAATTATTAATTATCCCATGCCAGGGCTTCGGTTCCATTTGGTTCTGACACATTTTGCCTCAGTACAAGTGTGAGAGGGGAAATGGCAATTTCAGATTTGATATCCAGGCCAAGCCAGGATGTAATTCCAGCCATCAGCCATCCAGGCATTTCCCTGGCCCCACAGATCCAGTCTGGGATTTAAGCAGCCTCTGGAAGAAAAGAGGGATGGGCCTTGCTGAAAAAGCTGTGCATAAGATGAAACAAATAAAATTAGCTCTTCCTAAATCATGGGGGGAAAAAAAAACCCTGTGTCCTTTCTCCCAAGGGAGTAGTTTAGATTCCCAGAGCAGCATAATATTGGTTTGGTGTGGATTAATTTTTCTCTCATATACATATATATATCTATATATACACACACATATATACAAATATATTATCAAGAACCTGCAGGAACAGCCCCAGCTTCCCTCTCTGGAAAAATTAGGGAATCCAGTCTCCAGAAACCCCCATTGCTCTGCACTCTGTAGGATAAAAATACAGAAAATAAAAATACAGAAAATAAAAATACAGAACTGAGCATCAAAGCCCTGCTGGGGCTGGATCTTCAGCAAGAGCAGAATTAGGAATCAAATCAGAAATTACTTTCCCCCTCTGGATAAAATCTTGTGTTCATGTATAAAAAAATTTTAAAACCTTCATTGTAACTCATATCTTAAATTGATCTAATTAGCAATCATTTAGTGATTGATATTTGTTCTGCTGTGCCATGTCACACAAATTCCAGTGAGCAGCTCTTTTCCTGGTAACTGCTGCCATTGACTGAGAGGCTCCAATCCAGTGCACCAGAGGTTTTCATCAAAGCTTTCAGGCCAATGTTCATTTTTGACATGAAAATAGTAGCACAATCTTTCTATAATAAAATAAAAAAAAAAAAAAAAATTAAAAAAAAAGGGAAAAGGATGGAGTTTTTAAACAGTGATTCCACATTTTGTAAAGAAAAGTTAGAATAGCATTCACTGCTCCTTGAGCTTTTGAGAGGAAACCTCAGTGCCATTTTTCACAGCCATTATTTTGCAGATGAGAAGTGCATTTAGGTTATTGTGCTTACCTGGAAGAACAGATAGGAAAAAAGGAAATTCTCCACGGAGAATTCCCTTTGTTTGCCAATGGATCACACCCTCAGCTGCATCTCTGTCAGTGTGCATGACAAAAAATAAAGGTACAAACCACAGCTGGAGTAGCAGGAGATGTTTACATTGCAGCTCTGGATCTCTCATGTCAAATCTCAAGTGATCTGCACTGATTTGTTCTGTTTTCAGGCAGGAGCCCCTCGGGGGCTTTGAGCCAAAGCATTCTGTCTGTTCATTTTTTTATTATTATGGTTCTGACTTTAAACAAGAGACTTTGTAATTTCATGAGAAAAAGATCAAAGCAAATGTGGTGTCACCATCACAATGTTACTTTTTTGGGAGCTAAATGTTAGTGTGCATTGATTAAAGTTTAGAGGAACGTGTTGTACTGTAGTTGCTGTTTGTACCACGCAGATGTGCACGTATGGTTTGAAAAGATATTTTCATTTTACATGAAATACAACTTTGCTAATAAAAGTTTGACTTGATGTAATCTTCAAAAGCCTTGGCTGCAATCAGCAAGTTTCTTTTGTTTGATTTGGGTTTTTTTGGTTTTTTTTTTTCACTTGACACTGTTTATTTGCTGGGAATCTGATTTAACTGTGACTCACAGCCCCCTCTAAGCTGTGACCTGTGGGGATTTTTTTTTAGTTTCACACCAAGGTTGAGCTGCCCTTGGTTTTCACTGAGATTTTTGGACACTGTGGATCATCAGCCCTCTAAGTGTGACACCAAAGCAGGATGAAGCTGACCTGCAAACAGCCTGAACTCAAATTCCTCACTGATTCCATGGGATCCTCTCCTGGCCCAAACCATCACCTTATTTATTGTTAGCATTTCTCACAGGCTTTATTCACCCTGCTACCAGCACAAAACCTCCCAGCACACAGAGCTCCTACTCATTTCCATTAAAGATCACCAGAATATTGATAATCTTATAAATATCTAGGCACACACAAACCAAATAATACCTTTTTCTGGCATCTATATGTATTAATTTAATAGGAATTTAGCAAATGGGCTTTGTTTGCAAAGAAAAATGCCTTGGTTGTTTTGTTAGTCCCTCTTCCCATCACCAACACTGTTCTAGGATTAATTCTGCTCTGTCTGTCCATGGGGAGGTTCTGCAGGTGAACACAAATTCATCCCCCTGATACCTGGAACACTCAGGACTCATTAAATGGACAGCAGGACAAATCCATGGCAGTGGATATTGCTGAAAAAAAAATCCATTTTTCAATGTATTTAACAGGAATCTGAAAGATCTGGTTGATGCTCAAGTGTGCTGAGCATCACCCTTGATGCTGGTGTGGCTTCTGAGTGTATTTCATTGAAATATTTTGTGCTGTTCTGAGTGTTTTTCACTGTATTTCAGTGAAAGAAATTCTCCTTTTTTTTACCACATGTTTTTAGCTGCTTCACTTCAGCAGGAAGGCTTCAGGGCTTTTTTAATGCATTCTTCACCTGCAAGAAGTGAATGCCCTCAGTGGGAATGCAGCCTGTGCTAACAGGCATTCACCTTTCAGGAAGGCATCAAGGGCATCCCAAGAAGGTTTTATTATAATTCATATCCTGGAATAATGAGATTTACACTTTTCTCAATGGCATAATGGAGAGGAGAAAGTCCCACAATCATGTGCTTCACTGGAGTGAGAATAAAGGTGCTGCTGCCACCAGCAGGTGTGTGGGAGCAGAACTCACAGAAGTTTAAGGATAAAATGTGGGATTTATTTTCCTCTAAGAGGCAATTTATATGAAACATGAATTTAAAAAAAAATACTTCTGGATTATTTAAAATGAGTGAAGTAACAACTTCCACTGGTGCAGGAACTCTGGTTAATTATGCATAATTGTTGAAAATATTTGTATTTTGTTTTTGGGACAAGTTGTCATTATTAGACCTGTTTTGGGGGCAGACCTTTCCTTCTGATGCTCAAACATTTCACTCTGTTCTTCAGTCTCACAAGGAAATGTCACCACTTTTCCATTTCAGCCTCTGTTAATCAGCTGGGAATGCAGAGGAGTCCCCCAGTCACCCCCAGGGAAACAGCAGCAGCCTCACTGCTGAAAGACCTGAGCTCTGCACATTCCTGAGCCTCATTGAACAGGACTTTGGGGTTGTTTTTTCCGTGCTTGAAGCTCACATGATGTGGCTAAAGCCACCCAGGAGAGCTGCCCCACCCCACGCCCTGGATGTAGAAATGGGCATTTCTGTAAAAAAAAAAAAAAAAATATTTTAATTTCTTTTTTTCTGTAGAGTTTGTACTTCTATGCTTCATATCCCTCCCAGCCCAGGGATTTCAGCATGTTCTTGTTTGGAACATTTGGGCAGGAATATCTCAAACCAGAAAAAACAGGCAGCACTACCCCAAGTTCGGGTGGTTTTTATTTTTCTTTACGGGTGTTTTTGGGTTTATTTTTCTTTTACCACCTGGTATTTGTTTGGGAGCCCCAAAACTTGTTGCACCACTTTTATTGACTTAAAACTCTAAAAATCGATGTTTTTTGGGAACTGTGCTTCACCTGGGATGGGGGTGAGAAGCAGGGATGTGAGGAGGAGTGGCTGGGTCATTCCCAATCGCTCCTCCTGCAGAAAAGCAGCTACAGGAGCCACCTCTTTGCTAATCATCCAAACCAGCTTTTCCTTCCACTGTGGGATGGAATCACCTTCGTGGCTGAGAGGTGAGTTTCCCTCAGCTCTGCACTGCTGTCACAGCTCCAGATGTGGGAACAGCAGCCCAGCTGTGGCTCCCACCCCTTCCCTGGGCTGGGGGTGGAGCTGGAGCCCCAGGGAAAGCTGCAGCAGGTGAGAAGAACCAGTGGGAAGAAGAGTTTGTGCTGCTTTTCCTGGAGGAGAACATCAGAAGATTTTACTGAGGAGATTTGGGGGCTGGTTTGCTGCACCAGGGCTGGTTTTTCCCATTTTTCCCTTGGATGATGGGGCTGCTCTGCTCTTTTTCATCTGTTTGTCCCTAAGGCAGCCAGGCTGCCTGTCCTGTGCAAGGTTTGTTTTCTTCCCCCTCCTGAGTATCAGATTTATCTGTGTTGATCCCTCAACTCCTCCATTCCTGGCCCTGGAAAAGTTCCAGCCTGTTTTGGATCTGTGCTGTGCTGAGGTTTCTCCTTCTCCATGCATATTTCTTCTCACCTGCAACCTCCCTCATCTCTTTGGGAAAATTGTGTTTCATTGACAGCAGCACTTGGGATTTTGAATTTAGCATGGACCGAGGTGTCTGAGCTTCCAGCCATTTTGTACCTATTTTTGGGTTTTTTTGTTGTTTTTTTTTGTTTGTTTGTTTTGGTTTTTTTGTTGTTGTTGTTGGTGTTTTTTTTTTTTTTTTTTTAAGAAGAACACAACAATTTGTCCCAAGAAGTTCATTTATTGGAGCTTATTCTGGATCTAAGGAAAAAGGATCAGTGGAAAGCACTGGGAGCTCTACAGCAACTTTTCCTCTCCACGCCTAAAATGATTTAATTGTGATATTTATCCTGGTTAGCTCTCCACAGCTCCCAGGTGTGCCCAGGAGCAGGGTGCCAGGTGAGCCAGTCAGGAAAATCCTGACATCCAGGTAATACAAAAACGAGTTACGGCCACTAAAAGCTGATTTTTCCATCCTATGTGTTTTCTTCTCAATAAAACAGAATAATTCTTTATTCTACACGATGTGTTAGCCAGAGTTTCTCAGTGTCTTTACCTGCTGCTCCAGGTGTTTCTTGGGCTTGGAATGTGCTCCCATTTGCTCCTCTGGGTGACGAAGAGAAGATCTGGGCAGGAATTCAGCCCTCCCCTGGTATGGGGAGCTGCCTGAGGCTGGTCCTGGGCTGGGATTTAACCTGGGGATTGCTGCTGCTGCTCCCCCAGTGCATCTCTGCAGCTGCCTGGGCACAGGAGGCTGCTGCTGTTTTGGAAGGAATTCTTTTTATGATTATTTATTAAATAATGAAAAGCATAAATGCAGTTTCTAATAAAAATCACCTCACTATGTGTAAGCCTTTATGACTTCAGGCAGTCGCTGTTCCGAGCATTTATTTTCCTCTAAGTGGCAATTTATATGAAACATGCATTAAAAAAAAATATTCCTGGACTATTTAAAATGAGCGTGGAGTAACAACTTCCAGTGGTGCAGGAGCTCTGGTTAATTATTTATAATTTTGAAAAGTACATTTTCCAAGCTCAGCATGGAGCCCAGAGGCCACTAAGTAAATAAATTTACATAAAATGCAGTGAAATCAGATCATTTGACACAGTAATTCACCTAATTTAAAAAATTTAAAAAAAAAAATTCTTGAGGAAAAATAGTTGCTGCAGAGAGGAGTGTGAGCAGAGGGATGTGGAAGTGGCAGTGACAAGTGGAGTGGGAATAGCTCTGAAATATTTAACTGAGAGATGGGGGAACACCATGGGAGCTGCTAAAGCCACTCGTTGTCATTGTCTCATCAGGATGAGGAGGAAATTGTCTCCTTAAAATATTTCCTTTGCTTCACTTCCCACAACCATCAGCTGTCGAGAACTTTCAGTTTATTGATTTGTTTCCTGGAAAATATTTACTGAAAACTCAAAAAACTCTTCACATTTTAGGGCATTTTATGACTCCAAGGCTGCAGATTATTTCTTATCCCAGGTTTTCTCCATTTTTCTGCTTGTTGTTTTCCTCTGCTGGGCTCAGCCACTCTCCCTGCCCAGGTTTCACTCCCCCAGGGCACAGAATCTCTTTGGCTTTACCTGGATCCAACATTTCTGAACTTCCCAGCTCCTGGAGACCCAGAATGACAGAATTCAGAATAAGAGGAAGAATTTGAGTGTTGTGCTTTCAGATTATTTCAATAAGGAAAAAATGTAAGTACAGCTTACCTCAAGGAATAAAGGTCACCAGGTTTAGTCTGATTTATTGAGAGTTTCACATTGCAGATCACACTTTTAAAAAAGAAATAGTTACAAAACCACTTCCTTTTGACAACATAATGCCATGGGGGATGGAAGAAGAATATGCTAATTCTTTAAATATTCAGGATTGTTACTCTCTCATTGACTCTGCCTTTCAAAACTGAGCATTTAGGTATTTGAAAAGCCCATATTTGGACACATTTTGGCAAACCTCATAAAAAATTCACATTTATCAGTCCTACTTTATCTGAGTTTAAATGTTTTCACGTCTCTCCTTGCCAAATATTAATCTTTTCTCAGATCTGTTGAAGTTTGCAATTGAGGAAACTTCAGCTCCATGGGCTCGATTCATCAGCCACTTCTCAGCTCCCATTGTACCTGGAGCTTTCTGTCAGCCTGAGACAGAGCTGAACCCATTTCTTCTTCTGATCAGATAATAACTGCAAAGGAGGGATGGATTTTGCTGCTGCTGAAAATGCAGACTAATTCTTGCCATAATTATCAAGTCTTTAACTGGTAATTGCACACTGTTCCCATCTATCTGCTGTCAGATTTATTTCTGTAATAGACCTCCTGGTCTAGGAATTAGAGACAGCCTTTGATTATTGGTTCAATTAGTCTTAAATCAGCATGAGTTTTTCTTTCTTTTTTTTTTTTTTTTTTTAGGATATTTAGCTCTCCAGCTGTCAAAGGAAGTATAAATACGTCACTAAATATTTCCCACCTTTATCACTATTAGCACCTGCTGGTCTCATTTTATTCAGTTTGTACAGATAGATTGAGGAGGGTTTTGCTGAGAAAGGATTGGCTTTGTGCTTTTTATTACTTTTAACCTCTAGGGACACCTTTTTGGGGACAAGGGAATGGTTTTTCTGTGGTGGTATTGAGCTGCTCCATCCCCAGTGCTCCCCATCCCATCAGTGATCCCCTGATGTGTTTGTGAGGAGTTCATGAATGGCACCAAAGCTTGAGGCAAGTGGTGGAAGCAGCCCAAGTCATCTCTGAGAGTTGGCCTTCAGTCAATCCCTTCATTAGATTATTAAAATATCATAAGGAATCAGGGAATTCAGAATTCCCCCTCTCTAACTTCACCACTGCATCAGAATTGCCAAATACATGTTTTTTGTTTTTTTCCTTTTCCCTTGTACAAAACAACAAGCTTAGCTGCTTCCCTGAGACTATTCATTTTCACCACATCAGGAACTTATTAATTCTTGATGAGAATTCAAGCATTAATCAATTCTTGATTGAATTCTCCCCAGAGGGAAAGAGGAGAAACTGGGCCAGATTTGCCTTTTGGCTGCTTGGAGTTCTGACTGAGCACACATGGTGCAGTGGGATAATCAGTCTGCTCCATATCAAACACATCTCCAGAGCTGATGGAGCACTCTGAAGACAAACTCCCTGTACAGGAGAGGAAAAAGGGGTCAGAGACCCTTTCCTTTGTAAAAATGCTTTAAAACCTTAAGGCAAAAGTGATTTATAAGTGTTGCTGATATTTTCTCCTTCATGCCAGGAAAAAAATGAAACCCAAACATATCATCCTATGAAAAATGCATCAAAACAACCCAGGAAAACGGTGTTGCTGGAGGAGAGAAGGATTCATGGAGGTCTCAGGCAGTGGCAGTGCAATCCCAGACTGGTTTGGGTTGGAAAGGACCTTAAATCCCATCTCATTCCCACCCTGCCATGGCAGGGACACTTCCCCTGTCCCAGGCTGCTCCAACCCCATCCAGCCTGGCTTTGGACACTTCCAGGGATCCAGGGGCTGCCTGAACAGTTCCAGGAGCCTCTTCAGTGTGTGGAACCTTCAAGGCCAGTCTCCCCTCCCAGCTCAGCCATTCCAGAACAACCCAGCTGCTCCCTGAGCTCAGCCTTTGAGGATGGACTGGAGCAGCTCAGCTTCTTCTTCCTCCCTCCTTCAGGCTGCTGCAGCTGAAAATTCCTTTCATTTGTCTTCCTTCCAGCCTTGAAAGCCAGCCTGCTGTGCTTTGAAGGGCTGGTGCTGGGGGCAGAGCCCTCCCTGTGCTGTGACCCCACTCCCAGGCTGGCTGAAGGGTGGGAGGGATGCAGGAACCCCCAGATCCAGGGGAAAGGCAGGTTCAGGGAGATGGCAGCTGGGATAAGGGCTGAGAGGTTGGGCACTGCCTCGGGGTTTGAGCAGAGAGCTGAGCTCACACAAGGTCCAGCTGCTGGGTAGGCACACGTCTGGAGCAGTTTTGGGGATCTGGAGCAGCTTTTGAGCTGATTTTACTCTGATTTTCAGATTTCTGAGTTGTAGAAGTGGCTGCCCCAGGTTTTGAGCTGCTTTACTCTGATTTTCAGGTTTCTGAATAGTACAAGAGAACCCCTGGCTGCCCTGGGAGAAGCAGAGGGTTGGGATCAGCTTTATCCTCAGTGCTGGAGGGTGGGGAAGGATCAGAGCTGGAGGAGAGGAACCAGAGGGCTCAGGGAGGCACAGCTGCCCACAGCTGCCCACAGCTGCCCACAGCTCCATCCTGGCTGGTTTGGGGCTGGAAGCAGCAGAATTCTCTGCTGTTGTTGGAGCTTTTGCCATGCTGGGGCATCACCAGCAGTGCCAGGCTCTGGTGACACCACGGTGACGATGATGATGGGTTCTGTAGAGGGCAGTGGCAACACAGGCTCTGGTTTCAGCTGTGAATGGGTTCAGGGGATTTAAATGGGTAAAAAGAAGGAAATATTCAAATTTTCTCTTCAAAGACACTTCATGCTCAAAGTGTTAAGGAAAATGCCCTGGCACTGATGGCATAAATGGGATTGGGGGTCTATGGATTGCTGTCCTGCCTCCTAGGGAAAGAGAGAACCTCTATTTCAACCAGTCTCAGCAGGCCAGGAAGGGTAGAAAATAGCTTTAAAAGGTCAGGAAGGGAATAAGGGAGTACTTAAAAGAAGATATCAGCAATGAAAGGGAGATTTATCAATTCTAGTGACCTGTATAAACAGATGAGAGGAGTTGTAGCTGGTCACTTAAAACCATGTAAATTTAATTAAATTGGTATTGCTTGCAGGAAAGAGAGTATTGAATGTAACAATTAGTGGCTCTCTGTGCTCTTTTGGGAGCAGCAGGTAGGAAGCAGGCCCAGGGAAATGGCACTTGGAGCAGCCTGCAGTGCCCTTGTCAGTCCCAGGCAATTAATACAAATTAATACAAATGAGCATTCCAGGTCAGCTTTCTACAGGTGAAATACAGGGTGGGGCACTTGGCCATGGCTGCTGGGAAATAAACCCCACAGGATGTTCTTTACTTTGGTTTTGCAGGGTGGAAGGACCATGGGATTTTTGGGAAGCCAACACAGAAGGTCTAGAGCAGCTGGTGGGGGATTGCCCTGAGTGTTTCCTAAAAACTGTGGCTGATATTTTCCTAAGTCAAGGTGCATCACATCCAGCAGGATGGAGCTCTAGGTTAGATCCCATTGCCACAGCAAGAGAGTGATTGATCAATGCATGGAAAATCAGTTGGCTGCCTGCTTTGACTGTGTCTGGTTTATGCTAATGGGAAAAAAAAATAAATAAAATCTCTATTTATTTACTGGTCTCCAATTTCACAATGAGGAAAACAACTCCCTGAATTCCTCCACCCCTCTCCTGTGCCTGGCAAAATGCTCTGTAAAAGGCAAGTGGGGTGATCAGGAGGAATGGGAGTGAGGAGTTGGGTAAGACTGAAAAAATGTATGACCAGTGAGCTTAAACTTATTTCACAACGTTCTCTCAGTGTGATAGGAGGGAACAGAAGTGCACCAGCCCATTTTCAGGTGGATCCAGGGCTGCTGGTGCCTCTGTCCTCTCCCTGGGAGGCAGGAGGGTGATACAGTAATTTCACGATTATAAGCCGCACCTGATTATAAGCCGCACATTACAATACAGAGTGTGATAAAAGGTTTCTGTTCTATCACCATCTGTTGAGGGTGGGGGCAGTGATCCTGATCTCTGTGGGAGATATTCTGCTAATGGGCATCCATTGAAGCCAGGCAGGGCATTGTTCTTTATCTTTTCACACCCCATCCTTCCTCCAGCCAGTCATTTTCTGCTCATGGCCATTGAGTCCCACTGTGGCACTGATAAAATTACTGCATCCCATTGGGAGTTGCTCCAGCCAGGGGGAAGAGCCCAACATTTCTTACCAAGATAAAAACAGAGGTTTTGGGACACTAAGGGAGCCCCTTTCTCCACTGGACTCCAGAGGAAAACCGGATTTCTCCACATCCCCACTGGAGCTTTAGAGGGAAACTGCACCTTGTACAGGAGCACTGCTCCAGCTGAGCCACATCTGTCACTGCAGGAGGATGCAGCCACCATGGGATGGGACTGCTGCCAACACCCTGCCTGACGGGTGTCAGGCTGTACTCTGACTGTGTCAGGGTTTGGGGTTTGTTCTTTGTAGTGCTGTATTTCTATTTAAATTTCCCTCGAAAAGAACTGCTATTCCTAATTCCCATATTTTTGCCTGAAAACCCCTTGATTTCAAAATTATAATAATTTGGAGGGAGGGGGTTTACATTCTCCATTTCAAAGAGAAGCTCCATGCCTTTCTCAGCAGACTCCTGTCCTCCAAACTAAAACAGCAACTTTTCATTCTTTGTCCATATATCAGCCACACCTGATTATAAGCTGCACTTCGGGTTCGGACCAAAATTTTAGTCAAAATGGTGCGGCTTATAATCGTGAAATTACTGTAATTTATCTCCCAGCAGTGATTAAGAGGCAGTTAAACAGCAGCTCCTCTCATCAGACTCTGTTAAATCACTAAGTCTGCCTAACTGGCACCTAAAATTTTAAGAGCCATCTGAGCTACTCTCTGGATCGTTAATGTTTATTTTTAATAAGTCCTGGCTCGCAGAAGTTCCAACAGGCTGGGAGAAAGCTCGTGCTCTGCCATTCTTTAAAGAGGGTAAATGGGCTGACCTGAGTAATTACAGGGCTGTCAGATGAGAGTTCAATCAATGAGTGTTTGATGGCACCAAATGTGAGCTCATCCATCCAGGGGGGATGCAGGGAGCTGGTGCAGGCAGGAGATCTCATCCTGAGGAGAGAACAGAGCAGCAGGAGAATACTGAGGGAGCTGGGGAGAATCCCTGAATCCCTCCCTCTGGCACAGGGCAGCTCCTCGAGGGGATGCTGCTGGCCTGGTTTTGTGTTTGCAGCTCTTGGGACTTCAGGGATAATTCACCAGAATGATGAAAGATTCTGTAGCCCACCATACAAAACTGGAGTCTGCTTAAGCCACAGAGTAAAGGTTTTATTCATTTTATTTTCCCTTCAAAAACTCATGAGCTTCATGATTTTAAAGCAGCCACCAAGACCTTGTGCTGCCTCTGTATTTTTACAGATTATTTTCTTATTGAATTGACAAAATTAGTGACAACAATCTCTGCCCTGTTTTTCCCCTTTAATTGGCTGTTGGATCTTCTGGATGAAATTGCTGTTGGATTTTAGAGACTTGGATTGTGCATTACCAATCCAATTTGCAAGTTAATGTTGGGTTTGTAAATTGTTTGTTTTTCAAAAGAAATTGCTAATGCCTTTATAAAAAAAAAAAAAGACATTAAAATCCTGTAGTCCAGTAGGAACTGAGTGTGGAATGGCTTCTGGAGCCTGCTGGATCTTCTTGGGTACTCCCACCCTGATCTCCCACCAGGATCAAGGAAATGTAGAAATAAATGGTGTTATGGGAATAAAGCTGCTTTTGACAAATTTCCCTGTTTAAACCCTATATTTTTAAAGTACAGCTTGACTTTGTGTTTAAGTTAAGATCTGCTTTTCAGGGTTTAAACGACAGCTTCTGTTTGGAATTGAGATCCATCTTTTGGAAGATGAAACATAAATGAAGTCCATCAAATCATTCACTAGGGGAAAATCCCAGGCTGCAATGTTTGCAGTACAACTTTCCCTCTCCATTTTCCCGTTCTCCCCCAGGTTAAGTCTTTAACCTTTCATTTCACTCCTCAGCAGGTGAAATTTGATATTGATATTTCTCACAAACTAGGCCAATATTTATTTCCTAGACCTAGCTAGGAGTAAAAATCACTTTGTGAGGTGGAAGTCCCTCGGAGCAGCAGAGAACCAGGTGGAATGTGGATTTCTGAATGAGGGAATGGCTCCTCAGGGCTTTGCAAACCCTCTCCTCTCTCCCTGCTGCGCTGGGCTTGCATCTGCCGCAGCCTCTAGAATACATTGGTCTCCAAAAATTCACTTTTCACACCCTCCTTTGACTCTTTCTTTCCCTCCCTTCCAAATTCCAGTTTTTCCCCTCTCCAGGGTAATAATCCTTTGAAGCTTCCTCACTTTATTCAGAGCAGGGTTATTGAAATATTTATTGTGTTCCTTCACGTGTAAAAATTCTCTGAGGAGGGTTCCAGGGATTAGGGGTCTGCTCTGGCTCCTCCTCCTGCTGGTAAATCAATTCCTGCTCATTTCAAGTGAATGAGCCTGATTATCAATATCACCAGCAAGTAAATGGAATTCTATTGATTGGGGTGGAGCAAAGTCAGATTTCTAAGTTAACTTTTAATCCACAGGACCCAACTCAATGGGATACAACTGGCAGGATAACATCACTTTCAAATCCAAATCCATTATCAAACACCTTTCTTCTTTTTTCTGACTGCTCACCACCCTACAAATCTATTTTAATGTTTTTCTTGGTGTGGCTCTGTAGCTCTGTAGTGTTAAAATTAAGAAAACAAGCATTCTTTTAATTATCTAACAGTGGTTGGTTTGTTGGCTTGGTTTCTTAATGAGTGTTTCTTTGTTCTTATCACTAAAGAAACCTCTGCCAAAAGTCAGTGCCTTTGCAACTGCAGCATTTTCCAATGAGAGCAGCAACATTCAGGGTTATTTTTGGAGAGGATGTTGTCAAATAACGGCCACCTTGGGTAACTGTGGACAAAAAAAATATTCTCTGATCAGCTGGCAGATTATCCTGTTTCCAAGTCCTAAAAAAGAGAAAATGTACTCTTTAACCCTTAATATTTCCAAATGTGATTTCCACAACCAGGCAAATGCAGGAACAGTGAGCACACATCACACTTGTTGTGAATTTATGGAACTTTTGTGAAACATATGGAAAGCACTTTTTATAGGGTTTCTAATGAAGTCTTTGTTATTGAAATATTTTGAGCGCGGTCAGGTTGTCTTTTGTTGGTGTTTGTGCTACAATGCATTTGCTGACAAATGGCTGTGAATTCCAAGGAGCTGTAATTTTATTTAAGAGTTCTGGTTTCCACTTGAATGACTTGGGAGGAAATTATCAGGAACTTCATGTGGAGCTTTCATCATGCAACCCATTTATAGTTTTGTTTATTTCGGGTTCTATTTATCCTCATAGTGAATTACAACCCGAGAAATGAATAAAATATAATTATTTCACAGGGAGTATTGATCATCAGGAAGGGATTTCTAAGGAATGTCAATCCTGCAGCATCTCTGTGTCACTGCCTGGGGAACTGTGACATTTTGGAGCTGTAAATTGGAGAACAGGGGAGGAGGATTGTCTGTCCTGGCCACCAGCAGCATGTCCCACCACAGGTCCTCTGCTGCTGGCTGGGATGGGTTGGGGGTCTCTGCTGTGCTGCAGTGATCAAACTCATGATCTACTTCAGTGAGGAAAAAAATGAGAAAGAAATGTGGCATTAAAAAGAGCAAAGACTCCCAAGGCTGGGATCTGCAGATCAAAGCACACCCAGGGACATGAGCTCAGCTCAAAGGCTCCAGCCACAGCTGTCATTTATCCATGAATATATTCCTTCTATTCTCTATAAATCCCTTTCTATATTCCTTCTCTACTAATTATTTCTGTTGTCCTTGTTTTCCCTAGGAGGTTGGTGGTCATTATTTCATGGTGGTCATAATTTCATGATGGTCATTATTTCATGATGGTCATTATTTCATGGTGGTCATTATTTCATGATGGTCATTATTTCATGGTGGTCATTATTTCATGGTGGTCATTATTTCATGGTCCTGCTCCAGTTATTATAAATTGATGGCACATTTTCATGTTCCTCCCAGAAGAATTCCAGTCAGGATTCCTGTCCTGCAATTCCTGTTTGTGGCCAACACAACAGCAGTGAGGGAGAAAGAGTGGAGGCAGCTTTATTTGTTGGGTTTCAGTCCAGTCACTTCCCCAAGTTTTGTTCTCCAGCATCCCATGGAGGCTGTGGCACGAAAAAATAATGACACCAGCTGAATTTTGGAGTGTTTCACCTCTGTGTTCAGAGAGGATTTGCAGCCCAGGACACAGATTCCAATCCATGCTCCCATGAAAATTGGAGGTATTTTTGGAGAGCCTTTTCCTGCTTGCCCTGGAGGCTGAAGCTTTTGGGGTGTTTTTTTTTTTGCTGCCTGTGGGTGGTTGGACTGATCCTGCTGTCTCCTGGTTGTGAGACACTGGAAGCTGATCCAAAACCATTTGGGTCACTCTAATCTTCTAAAAACACCTCATATCTGTCCAGCAATATCTTCAGGACAACCCTTGGGTTTTTGCATGGTGCAGAGGTGTCACCACGAGGCCCAGCAATAATCTTTATATGGGATTCAGAACCCCCAGATGTCAGGCAGGGAGGAAGTATCAGTTGTGTGTTGCCAGCCTCCTGTTTCCAAGAGTTAACTGAGACCTGCAAAAGGAAATATTATTGATTAGCTTTCAGGGTAAAAAATTAGCTATGTTTGCCCAGATATGTTCAGCATCATTGTATATTGACTAAATGTATGAAAGATAGATAAGATACAACCGTGATAGGCACATCTTGTCTGAGGCAATGGCCTTCATTAAGTTGATTATTAAGTGAACATATTAACACTGAGTCCTGCAGCCCCTCTGCATCCCTGTGTGAGCAGCAGCATTTCAATCTTGTATTCACTGAGCTCCAATTCCAGTTTGCCAGTGGTACAACCTTCAGGATAACATTTTCCATGCTCTTCTGAGAGACAGGGAACACAGGAGGAATGGAAACACCACCCCAAGCAATTTGGACTACCTGTTCTTTCACTTTAATAATTAAGTTCATTTTCACCATTGGTTGGAAAAATTGGAAAATCACTTTATTTTCCAGATAACCTAATTCTTCTGCTATTTGCAGGGTACTGCCTGAGATCCAAAAATGAACATTTAAGCAGCAGGGATGTTGTCACTGAAAGAAAAACAGGGATGTGCTCACCGTGTGTTGGATTTGCTGTGCTGCACTGAGGCTGCCTGGGCCAGCTCCATTTATTCCAGACTTTGTGTGGAACTTGGCTAGTTGCTGTGATGAATTAAGGGGCCAAGAAGATGAGTGCTTTAATCATAATTGCCTGTTCAAGAGCCAAACTTCAAGGCAAGGATTTAATATCTTTAAGTGCAAGAGATAATAATAATAATGGTAAAAGTTACATTGTAAGGAGTAATTTCAGTTTCTAAAATAAGTCTCTGGAATAATACTCTACCAAGTAATTTGTGTAGCTACATAAATATTCCCTGTGTTCCTTAAACCAGCTCTTTTTTTTTCTTCAAGTCTGCAAATTACCCTTTTATGAGATGCTGTACAAACTAACTACTATATCTATTCAGAGTATGATAATATCTCCTTGCCTTTGAATGAAATATTTGGCCCTTGAGGATATGCCAGTAGCTCTCCTCACAAAATACCTGGAAATTGAATAAGATCTGCAGCTTTATTATGTACATATAATACTGGAACCTGTGGGATTATATGTAGTAACCTTATTTACAGAACCAGGAGATGTATTTGCAGAATATATTTCAGGCTGGGACAGCTCAGTAACAAGTTTATAACATTCTTTGCTTATGTGGATTGATCTCAGAGAAATGCCAAAGGTCTTAGCTCAGAAAAAGGACAAGGGTCCCCAGGACAATCTGAGTATTTATAGTGCAACATTTCAGAGTGGCAGGAAGATTATCTTCACCTGGCACAATAACAATAAATCAGTCTCTAAATCCTTTTGGCTCAAAATGCAAATGCAGATTTTCTCTTACAAGAAAAGCTCCTGGGTGGTGTGTCCACAGATACTCTTCTTTTGGCACTGGAATGAATTCTCAGGTATGAGAAACAGCATTAGTGACCTCATACTGGTGCAAATACTTTAATTTCTTCCCCCCTGAAGCAGGACTTGCTCTGGTGAAGAAGCTTTTCCCAAAAATATGTGAATTTCCCAACATGAACTCCACTCTTTGGAAGAAAAGGAGGGGAAAAAAATCATACTCTCCAAACAAGAAATTCACTGTGAGTGAATTCCAAACTCTTATTTTTAGGAGGGATCTGGGAAAATGTAGAAACATTCCCTTGTCAGAAGGATGCACCTCAGCTTCCTTCTTGACCAAACATGAACAAGTTAGGGTGTGCAAAGCACTGTTGTGGTTTTAGGCATGATGCCAAAGACCTTTATAGAAACTTCTGAGAAGTCAAAACACAGGGCACACCAGCTTTATCTGAGCAGAAGGAAAACAGAGGTTTCCAAACTCTTTTTTCCCCCAATCCTCGTAGCAGTTCCTTCACAGATAAATAATTCCATTACACTGCTGTTTGAAACATGCAAGCAGGATCACTGTGGTGGTTTAGTCATTCTCTTTTTCTTTGCTAAGCTGTTCTTTACAGGCCTTTTGAGGCACTGGAACCGAATCCATGTCCAATCAAACTGATCAGCATTTTGGGGCATGACTTTTCAATCACAGCGTGGTGTTCAGTCATTTAACGTGACTTTATACAACAGAGCTGTTTGGATTATTCCCTAAAGATTATCTGCAGGATCTTCAGGAGCACTTTGGATGCTCAGAAGTTCAGCACTCTATATATTCTCATCACTTTCCTGCTGGTTCTGTAATGTTTCCAAAGTGTGAGTGTTGGGTTCAGTAACAGAAGAGTTTGCAGTTTCCTTCACTGACACAGCAATGCTGTCTAAGGTGAAATTAAAATAGACTTCACTTATTTGTGGAATTAATTATTCAAATGTGCTCAGCAATCACTCACATCAGCTCTCTGTGCTGTTTCTCCCCTCGTGCAAACACCACCAAAACAATGAGAGGTGCTGCTGGGTTGCTTTGCATTAGTGATGGCCAAACCTCCCCCTGCCTCTTGTTTTATTTAAAATGTGCCTTTCATGGGTTATTCAGTGCAGTGCATTTGGGGGGACAAAATAAATCCTGGTTCATTTGCATCAGCATCTAAACCTGCACATATCAGTCTAAAAATAATAGGGTTGGGACTATAATTTTCATTTGGCTCTTTCTGGATGTCTGGGTTAGGCTTAACTCATTTGATTGGATTTTGGGGTTAGGCCTGATTGGGTTTCTGGCTCTCCATGGCTGGGGTGATTTAGGAGGAGCCCTGTGGAGTCATCAGGGGGTGCCTCCAAGAGTCATGGAATGGTTTGGGTGGGAGGGACCTTAAATCCCATCCCCTCGTCCATGGCAGGGACACCTCCACTATCCCAGGTGCTCCAGCCCCAAAGTCCAACCTGGCCTTGGACATTCCAGGGATCCAGGGGCAGCCCAGCTGCTCTGGGCACCTGTGCCAGCCCTGCCCACCCTGCCAGGGAACAATTCCTGCCCAAAATCCCATCCAAACCCACTCTCTGTCAGTCTGAAGCCATTCCCTGTGTCCTGTCCCTCCATCCCTTCTCAATTCTCTCTCTCCATCTTTCCTGTGTCCCTTTCCAGGCCACCCTGAGCTCAGCCCAAAGCTTCTCCTGTGCAGGTGAACAATGCCAGCTGTGCCAGCCTTTCCTCCCAGCAGAGCTGCTCCATCCTCTGCTCACCCTGGAGCCTCCTCTGGGCTCTCTGCAGCAGCTCCAGCTCCTCCTGTGCTGGGCAGGGCTGGGGCAGCTCTGCAGGTGGGGTCTCACCTGAGAGGGGCACAACCCCCCTTTCCTGCTGGGACCAGCCCAGGATTTTGGGGGGTTCTGGGGTCATCACCCACAGCTGGGGCAGGAAGATGAGCAAAAGAAACCTCACCAGACTTTCCTGAGATTCAGCCTTGTTAAGAATATGTGGAATTAATTTTACCAAAAATTGCATCTTCATCACTGTGGCTTCATTTGAGAGCAAGTGTCTGTGTGTGAGCACAGCCTAAAATTGAGGAATTTGGGAGTGGATGTGAAGCGGGACGTGTAGGAAACTCTCTTCTGTAAAGGAGCAGGTTAAAGGTCTGAAATTGTGGTTTGTTTGTTCTGTTTTTTTGGTTTTTTTCCAAAAGAGATGATCTTTGAAATCTTTCCCATCAGCTCTCTCCACATTCCAATTTCAGGTTTATAACACCCCTCACTGTGCACGTCTTGGCAGGAAACTTGCCCATCTTGCAGAGCCTTGCGTGAATAATTCATGGCAGTGTCATGCTGATTCTCAAAAGGATGGAGCATTTCTTTGGAGAAAGAGTTTAATAAGATTCTCCCAAACAACACAAACTATAACTTTGGATGAATTTTATGGGGTAGCAGCTCTCAAAAGGTTTTGCATGATCAAGGATTTAATGAACTGAAACCCCAAACATATGGTAGCCCCTTCTACCTATTTGTATCCTGGGCTGAAGCATGGAGATGAAGCTGCTTAATTGGAGTCAGAAACTTGAATTTATCACATCTGAAGGCACAGGGAAAAGTTTTAATAAACAGGATAATAAATTTGGCTTCTTCTATTTACTTCTTATTTGAGTGATATTATATGACAATGATGGAGAATGAAACAGCTTTTAATCTTTTTTTTTCCCAAGCCAACAACGAATAGACTCCTGCAAAAATAAAATTCTCCCACTGCAGTGTCCCTGAAATTGTGTCCAACCAGGTGTCATTTAACCCAGCAGAGAGAGGAATTGAGGCATTTGCAATCTTTGCAAAGAAGGGTGAGTTCCACAACAAATTATGGATGTCTGGACCTTCCTGAGGCTGAGGGTGTTTTCTTTGTTGGTTTTTCCTTTTGAAGGCAACTTCTAAGCAGACCTTGGTGATCTAAAGATTGGTCTGAAATGGGAAATCCCTTGAAATATTCCAAAATTATTGGGTTTTTTCCCCTTTTCCCAGGTATTTTAGAATTTTCCAGTTCTTAGTGGGTGCTACTCTGCCAGGAAAAAAAATAACAGCAAAGCCCAAGAACCAGTCAGTGTATTTAAAACACATCACATCAGTCTTGGTGTTTGCAGGAACATATTTTAGGGCAGCTAAAAATTGGGATAAATGTTTGGTGTTGTTCTGAGAATGGAGACCATGGGAATGCTGGAGAAGGAAAACTCCCAAGGGAAATGTGGTGGTATAGAATTGGTTCTCATTATTGAGCTCTCTGGTTTAGGAAAGGATGGGGAGCCTTTTCTCCCAATTTTTTCCAGCAGTTCTGGAGCCAGCTGCCCAGGGAGCTGCAGAGCTCCATCCTTGCAGATTTTCAGAATTTAATTAGAAAAAGTCACACTTTACTTAACCCAGCAAGGAAGAGCTTTACTTTGAATGGGAAATTGTGATCTCCTGAAGTCCCTTCCAGCCGATTTCTGTGAGTCCATGGGATTTTAATGGCAAGAGTATTTAGGATTTCAGTGAGACTTTGCATGGAAAGGATCCCAGAGGCAGGAGCAGGGTATAAATTAAATCTCCATGGATTTCAGTGCCCAGATTCCTGAGAGCTGCCTGGATCACCAGCCTGGCTGTGCACATGTGCCTGCTCCCCTCCTCCAGGACCAGCCTTTTTCTGCTCAAACCCTGTGACTCAGACTCCAAACCCTGCACTTTCATCCCTGCTGAAATGCATTCCTACATGGATCCTGGTCCTGGCAGTGCCTTCCAGGGAGCTCATTTAAAGATTATATTGGGATTGGTGGTTTTCAGTGCTGAAGTTATTTTCTTAATCAGATCTTAGAGAACCCCTTAAACCAGCTGATTTTTTTTTTTCTTTCTCCTAGTTGTCATTTAGTTGAAATTAATATCATAATTGTTTTCTCTGGAGAGTCTGCAACTTTGTGCACCTCGTTTAGGGAGAGAAATATGGATGATGGGTGACTAATGATGCTTAGTTAGGCGTTTTTTAAATATAAATCCAGAATCTGTCAATCCTCTCTGTCAGAGAGAGAAGCGCTCCTGTTTTCACACAGTATCTTCCTTCAGGGGATTCTGTCTTGGGAAGCGCTGTAACAGGCAGGAGTGGATGGGATTTGACTTTTTTGGCACTTTTCACCCTTTCCTTTGCAAACACCCCTCCAGTTTTCCCATAACATTTGTGGGGGCTCAGAGTTCCCTGCTGCCAAAGAGAGAACGTCTTGCAGTGACATTGCCCACTGCAAGCCAAGTCCTTGTCCTTCAATTTTATAAACAAGGATGATAAAAGTTGGACAAATGATATCTTTAGCCTGAGGAACTCGGTTTAGCTGTATTGAGCAGGATGTTGCTATTTGGATTTAAATTAACTGGATGTGTCTGGGTGGTTTAGACAAGGTGGGCTGGTTTTCCACTCTCCTCTGCCTCCTTTGCCACCTGCTTGCTACTCAGTTCTTTCTTTTAACCTATGAGTAGTCTGGTGATTGATTAACTCAGTTCAGATTCTCTGCCTGCAAGGTTCAAAAGGACACATTCTCATTTTACTCATAATACAATATTTTATTTCCTTCCTATTGACTCCTCACTCTTCAAATGTTCATTCCTTACCTTTTCTCTTCTGGTGAGCAGTCTTGTTTCCTGCTGTTGACAAAGAAAAGGAAACACTTTGTTTTCCAAGCCTTCCTAAGGGTTGACCTCCCCTCTTTTTAAAATTAGTTGTGTGCTGCAAGGTGCAGGGAGCAGAGGGTGGAGCAGGGCAGGGGGCAATCAGCCTGGATCCAAACAGAAAAATTCATGACCTAAATGATGCATCTCCCTCCAGATGTCAGAGCAGCAAATAAATGTTTCATAAACTTTGTTTTCCAGGTCAGCTCCGCCATGATTTTATGGTGGTGGTTTAACCCTTCATGTTTAGGGGAGGCAGCACAAGGAGCAGAAAATGTTCCTGGACATCTCTGCTCCTGGGAGGAGTTGTGGCATTAATGCCTCCAGCCAGGAAAAACAATGTGCAAGACTGATGCCATAATTCAAGGATGAGGAATATCATCACATGGATTGACTGTGTAGAAAAATCAGAGGAAATGGTTTCCCAACCCCATGAAAATACATCAATAGCAGGTTCAGCTCCCTGGGGCAAGAACAGAGCTGGCTGGTCCTACAGGAGCCACACCAGCCCCAGGGGGGTCCAGGACACCTCTGCCCACCCAGGAAAGCTTCTGTGTGTGCAGTGGGATGGAGGGAAGTGGGTGGTGATGATGCATTACAGAACTCTGTAATTCTGTTTGTAGGATGAACACTTTTCCATCCTCACAGCTGTAGAAGCAGTGGGGGCTTTATTTGCAGGTGAAGAACAGCTGTTAGGGCTGCTGCACACCCTCAGAGCTCTGATCCATGTGCCAGCCCTGTGCTGCTGATCAGAGGGCTGGCACCCAGGCTCTGCTCTCTGTGAGACTCATCCCTGTGCTCCCAATCTGTGATTCTCCATGGGGCTGGAACCTCTTTGGGCAACCTGGGCTGGCTGTGCCTGTCCTCAGGCTGCCTTTGGGCTGCACACCCTGCACTGCTCACCAGGACACTGAGAGCCAGCCAACCCAGCTAACGAGTGGCAGAATTGATGTGCTCGTGGGCCATCCAACACTGGAGATTTATGGTGCTCTCCCTTCCCTCTGTGCTGCTGCTGCTGCTTTACAATCAGAGGGAAGCTGGCTTTACAAACTCTGCTGCCCATGTTGGCCTGGAGTTGCCAAACTTGTGGCTGTCTTTGTGCCAGCAGCGGCTGTGTTTAAATGTTAGCTCCCGAAAGCGCCGCGGAACCAGCGCTGATGCTGACATTTCACTCAGGGAAGGGCAGGGATCAGCGAGGGACAGGCACAGCCAGGAGCTTAATTAGCATGGAAGCACAGGAAAGAAGTGGCATGTTGTACAGAAGAGCTCGGTGAGAGGCTGTTTGCTGCGTTTTCCTGAGGTTTCTCAGGATGTGCTATTGGGAGCTGCTGGCTGAGTTCCTGCTGGGGACAGCCAGGACACTCAGAGCCCGCTGTGGGTGTCCCTGTATCCCCACAAGTGTAGGATCTGTTTCTCCAGCTGTGTTTTGGTGAGTTTTCCCTGTAGAGATGCTCCAGGAGGTCAGTGATGCACTTGGCACAGAGACTTGTCCCTCATCCCAGTGCCCTTTGTTATAAGTGTATAACATTTATTAGCTTTTCACAACTATTAAAATAAATGCTATATGTATAATGTTAAAATAGCTTTTCTGTATAAATATAAATTCTTTTCTTCTAATAACAAAAGTTAAACATAAGTTTTTTTTAAAAAGTCTACTTAAACTACCTACCTAGTTAAAATAACAACCTGTGAACATGTGATAAAAGTCAGTGTTTAAACCCAGGGTGCTATCAACTTTCCAGTTGAATTAATTTTTTTTCTCCTTTTGTAAATGGTGATTTTTTGTAGATTGGTTTTGGTTTTTTTTTTTGTTTTGGTTTTTTTTTTTTGTTTTTTTTTTAGGTTTTGGGTACTTGTAAGTTAATCCAATCTTCATCGTTTTCTGTGACTTTTTCCAGTTGTGACATCACTCAATTGCAGGTAAGAAGTGCTGAAAGCAAGTTAGGGACCATTTCTTTATGAATCCATGGGCTGGTTTTACTCTCCTGAAGAATTTCCTCACTCTTGGAGCAGCCAAGTCTCATGGCAGGAGCTGCCTGCAGTTTATCTCAATGTACAGCTGCAACATGAACATGTAAAACACTTTTTCATAATGCATTAAAAACTTGATCAAAAAGGAGAAAGAGGTGAAGCTTAGCAGCAACCAGAGGGGATTTGATTTCTGATATGAAACAAATTATTTCTGATATGGAGACGTTTACATTTCCAGGCAATATGGTCAGGAGAGGTTGTTGCTAAATGTCCCTGCTGCCTGTATTTCCTTGGAAAGATGGTGTTGAGGGCACAGAACCCTTCAAGGTTCCTCCCTGGGTGTGAATCCCATTTCAGTGGGTTTGAGCTGGGTGCTGCAGTGGAGCTGCCAGAGCCAGGCACTGAGCAGCAGAGGGCACTGATCTAACAGGAGTGGGAGAAAAATCATCATTTCACTTCAGCACAGTCTAAATGGCCCCAAGATTAATCTGTTAATATCCTCTCATTCCTTTCCCTCCTATATCAGTGTTAATTGCCAAACAAGTGACAACTTTCCCCAGTATATTATACTGGTCCATTATACACTGCTGCTGCAGATATGGTTATTTGCAAATTTGCTACAGACTCCTCCACGAACTCCAGAGGGTTTTATGTTGCTCTTGTATGTATGAATACAAATAAATAGAGGCTGCAGTTCCATCTATATCAAATTTAATCTGCATGCTGTTCAAAGCAGTCTAAATATTAAAACCAGATTATTGGAGTTTTCCACGGGAATAATTTTATTTTTCAGAGTTTCCTTTCAAATCAACTCATCTCTTCCTTTGGGTTGGTTTGCCTCCAAAAAGATGCATTCTTCTCAGATTACAGTATTTTTGTTGGCTCTGCACTCACCAGTGTATTTAAGGAATGGTTTATACCTGTTGTCAGCTGAGCTGATAAATGCACTCACCACGCAGACTTGGCATAAATAGCCATCGTAAACCTGGCTGCACAAAATGCAGAGTGCAATCCAAAGGGAAAGGGCAGCATAGTGTGCTGGGGTGAGAAGGTGAAATCCAAAGGGAAAGGGCAGCATGGATGTGCTGGGGTGAAGTGTAAAATCCAAAGGTAAAGGACAGCATGGGTGTGCTGGGGAAGGAGAAGTGTGCAATCCAAAGGGAAAGGGCAGAATGTGTGCTGGGGTGAAATGTAAAATCCAAAGGAAAGGACAGCATGGGTGTGCTGGGTGAAGGAGAAGGGTGAAATCCAAAGGAAAGGGCAGCATGGGTGTGCTGGGGTGAAAAAGTTTAAAATCCAAAGGAGAGGACAGCATGGTGTGCTGGGGTGAAGTGTGCAATCCAAAGGGAAAGGGCAGCATGGGATGTGTGGGGTGAAGGAGAAGGGTCCAATCCTAAGGAAAGGGCAGCATGGGTGTGTGGGTGAAGGAGAAGGGTGCAATCCAAAGGAAAAGGGCAGCATGGGTGTGTGGGTGAAGGAGAAGGGTCCAATCCAAAGGAAAGGGCAGCATGGGTGTGTGGGTGAAGGAGAAGTGTGAAATCCAAAGGAAAGGGCAGCATGGGTGTGTGGGTGAAGGAGAAGCAGACAGGGGCAGGGGCTGCTGCTGGTGATGCCAGCCCGGGGCAGAGCAGAGCCCAGGGCTGGGGGCAGAGGCTGGCAGCAGCACTGATGGAGCCTGGCATGTCTGCAAATTGCTCTGACAGCCAGGCCCTGATAAAATTTTAATTTGAGGAATGAACCTGCGCTAAACTTCGCGAGTCAAGCCCTGCAGCTCGCGACTTTTTGCGGAGATAAATGAAAATGGACTTGAGGAGTCTGACAGCAGCCGGTGGGCACGGCCCCGTCTCGTGTCTGACAGAGAGCCCTGGCCTGTGTCACGGAATTGGGGTCAGTAAATAAATATCAGCTGCTGTAAGCACCTCTGCAGTGTCACAGCATTATTAAAAGGTGAGCAAAGGACACTTGTGCAGAGGTAGCCCTGAGGTCTGGCCGCCTACCAATGGTGGTTTATTGTCTGTGCTGTGTGAGGCTAACTGAGAGCATGGTGTCAGCTGTAACTGTACCCTGCAGAGCTTCCTGACTGGGCTGCTGCCTTGCTTTTGGGAGAGTTTTTAGTGGAAAAATATCCTGGGACTGTAGGTGCATTTTGGTAGTTACTGAATGTCAGGGATCAAGCCAGGAGAGGGATCTTACTCTGTTTGAGATGAAAACCCAAAACTAAATCCAAATGAAGATGCTGAAGTGGGACCACTAAAGACAATCCCAATCACAATTAAAAAGGGAAAATAATCTTGAATATCTGGGAAGGGCTTACCCCACCTCCCAAAACATGCTAAAAGCAACACTGAGAAATTCCTGTCTGAATACAGGTCACACTGCTAGCAGGCAGCAAGCAACTGTCAGCTTCAACAGAATAATGCCAAATTAGTGCTCCCCAGATGAAAACAATGCCCACTTAACATGTTCAAATATATTCTTTTGGAATATGGGTGTAGCACCTTCCCAGTTGAAGCTTTGTGAGCACTAACTTCTTTTCAAAATAAAATATTCATGTTACATGACCATTTCTTTAAATTATTTTATGTATTATGTAAACTGCTTTAAATGTAATTTTTGGGCCAAATTTTTCCATCTTTTCCTCCACTGGGTGCTGTTCTATCCCTTCAATCTGGATTTTGTGTTTAATTACATTTTATATGTGGCTTAGCAGAGTCCATTGACAGGGAACTTGTTCATGACCCTGGATGTGAGCAGAATCTGGCTTTGGTTCAGCCTGAGAGGCAGCAGGTCAGGCTTTAGGACATGGTGCCTTCTGATTTGTTTGTTTGATTTAGTCTTGTTCAGCAAATACCAAAACATTTCTTCCACAGAGTTAGGTCAGTCAGAGTGGGTTGCCCAGAAAATCCCTGATTTTAAGCAGTTTTAGTTTGTTCCTGGCACAGGGAGGCAGCCCAGGATTTTCTGCTGCTGCAGCTGCTCTTGGGCTCTGGTTCCATCCCTGAATTGCTTCCCAGCTTGGTCCCACTGCAGGCTGGGCTGGCCTTGCCCAAAGTGTGTGTGAGACCCCTCCTGAGATGGATTTCCATATTTTATTAGTGTGAGTGAAGCAGGGAGCCCAGCTTAGAGTGCCTGAGCAGGAACATTAATGTAGACACTGCACAAAATCCCGAAGAACAGAGATACATGGGAGGTTTAGCAGAATCCTGGGATGGTTTGGGGTGGGAAGGACCTTAAACCCATCTCATTCACCCTTCCACTAGCCCAGGTGGTTCCAACCCCATCCAGCCTTGAAATATCCTCTACTGCAGAAAGAGAAACAACATTCTGTATGTCAGAATCCAAAAGCAAGAAAAAAAAAATCTTTATTATATCCAAAAAGCAGAGAAGAGCTTTGGTGTTTCAGGTATGGGAGCCCATCCTGGTGGAAACACCAGGTTGAAACACCCTCACAACGTCTGAAAGGAAGGTGAAAAAGGAGAAAAAGGAGGGAAAAGGCATTTTACAGCACCTGCAGGAATGTCACTAAGTTGGCAATGTGAGGGAGATGCCCAAAGAGCTCTCATTGCTGGGAGCTCAATGGGCAGGTTTGGGGTCCATTTTTAATGGTCAGTGCAGAAAATTTACCAATTCTTACTGTAAGAGATTTCCTAAAAAAAATAACTTAGTTTTCCTTGCCAGCCCTACTGTCATTTCCAGAAAACAAAGATACAGCCAGGAATAATTGCTTTAAGCCTTAGTTTTGAGTGGAATTTTTTTTTTCCTTCTGCCAAACAAATAGAAAAAGCAGTTGGACTGGTTAACATATACTCCTATTCTAAGAGGAAAAAAAATCCAATAGAGATGAAGATAACTTTCATTTCTGTCAGCAAAGAAAAATATATATTTGATCCAATCTACACTAAACTTTTCTTTGCCGTTCTTGAGAAATAAAAATGAAAAAAGAAAAATCTATATATCACATTCTTGGCCAACATTTGATGACATTCCCCTTCAGTTTTCCTTCTGTTTTCTTACTAACTACAACAAGAAAGGGAGAATGTAAGTTATGTAGCAGTAAAGGGTAGAGCAGCAGAGTTTCCCAGGCACCTCATTTTACATTTGCTTTGACATCAAGTGGAGAATAACTGAGCCACAACCTTTACTACAATAATTGGATTTTGCCAATCAGGAAAAGCTTGTTACATTTGTGTCCTCTGAGAAATAATACTCTTTTTAGGCTGAGTTTTATAGACGTCCACTCTCTGTAACCTTAGAGGGATGTGATGTGCAGGCTGGGTCCTTCCCTGATTGTCTCTCATGGTTCTGTCCGATACTGGGGCTTGGTTTACCCCCAGCACAGCCTCAGATCATTTTGTGAGACATGGCTTGGAACACAGGCTAATTTTAGAGCAGGCTCCTCTGTCTTCTTATTTGCTCCTTTTTTGCTGCTGTTTTTTCAGGTTTCGCCCTTTGTGCAATTTCCTTGAAGAATCATAGGAAAATAGAATTAATTATAAAATCTGCATGGATATTGCACCTGGAAATGCCCAGTCAGGTCAGAGCCCAAGGATGAGTGAGCTTTGTCAGCTGGAGATGGGAAATTCCTTAATTTTAGCATCTCAGGTGTTTTGAAGTTGCCCTGTGGTGTTTCTCTCCATCACATCTGAGCTCCCCCAATCCAAAAATTGCTTAATTTCATGCATCTCATTAAACATGTGAGTAATTTCCTAGATTTCATTAGTACTACCTAGAACTTTACTGTAAACATTGATGATCATGCACAGGTTTGTCATGGATGGCTTTTGTTAATTCTCCAACCTATGCTTGAAGCTGAAATGAAGCAAATATTGAAAAGAATATAAAGATTTTCTACTTCAGAATTTTTTGTGATACACAAATTCCAAAATATTTGTGTCTATTGGGATGTTGCTTCAGTACTGTGTACATGTGAGTACATCAGCAGTGAAAAGATAAATGTGAATTTTTAAAATATTCTATTATGATTTTTTTATAGTGTAAAAGAAGGAACAGGAGCAATTGCACATGAGTGTCACCTGTGGTGAACCATTCCTGACCCCAAGAGATTGGCATTTCAGCATCACCAGGATTATTTATCCTGTGAGGAATATTAGATTTGATAAAAGGATTAGATATTAAGAAGAAATTGTTGTGAGGGTGGGGAGCCCTGGCACAGAGCACACACCTGGAAGTGTCCAAGGCCAGGTTGGACATTGGGGCTTGGAAGAACCTGGGACGGTGCAAAGTGGGAGGGATTGGATGAGTTTTGGTTTTTTTTCCAACCAAATCTATAACATAATGTGATCTGAACCTGTTTTATTTAAACATAACCAGTGTGAAAGTGGTAAAACACCATTTTAGGAGAGGGAGATGGATATTAAGTTAAAGTGCCTGGTACTCAGAATCAATTTGGATTTACTTCAAACTTTGCATAACCTTCTCCTCAGAGTTATACAAATGTCTTGATAGACTCATTAAAATCTGGAAAATGGGAGAGAAAAATCTCAAGATATGAGACTCCTGAATGAGTGGAAATAAAAATCTCTAACTGAAGTGTGAAATGAGAGTGGATCAGTGAGAATTTTAAGTTTCAATTTCTTTCACTGGTTGGCTTTATCACCCACTGTGACTTCAGCACTTTGATGGAGCAGAAAGTACACGTTACAACCTATTTATTCCAATTTATTTTGCAGGCTCTTCCCTTTGGGTGTGCTCTCATTCTGCTTGTGGAGCTCAGGGTGAAGACCCCCATGGTGTCTTTGAGAGAAGAGCCAACACCATGAATCCATGAGAAATAATTATTTTTGAGCTCTCCTTTCATTACTTTGGTGGCCAGAGGAGAGATTCTGATTGGGGATCCTTAACAAGCTCAAAGTCCCTCTCCTCCTCCTAGAAACAGATCTCAAATGCAATTTAACTCATCAGGGGATGTGCATGGAGTTGTTTTCCAGAATGTTCTGAGCTCCACATCTTGTATTTCATGTTCCTGTCTCCCTCCAAACAGCACAACTGGCAGCATTTTATTTACTCTCACAAACCACAATTGTTTTTTTCATATTTGCTGTTCCACTGTGCTTAAAACGTGGCTCCTGTCCCTAAGGATAGCTTGAAATATGATTTTTATTCTGACAGTAGTTGGGTTTTTTTTTGGTTGAGACTCCCATTTACACCCCAAATTGATGGAGAAAAATAGAGATTTTCTTTATCATGATGGTACAGTATAAAACAAATTGCTTCAGATTATGATTCCCTCCAGTTTAAATTGTTCCATTGTTTAGACTGGAGCTGGCTGACAGATTCTTCATTTATCTTTCTTGGCTAACACAGCCCTGGACAGATTTGAGGCATTAGGCTGGGGCTGGTCTGTCAACCCTGACCTTGTGCCACATTAGCTCCTTGCAAAGCTGACACTCTTCATTTCTCAGCCCTACATTTTGTTCTCAGCTCTCTGAGCCAGGATTAGCCACAACTGCTGGTGAAATTTGTATGGGCAGGTATCAAAAGCCATCATGCAGGGTTTTCTTTTTCACACTCCCTCTTTTCACCAAATTGTATTCTAAATCAGAAACAAAAATCTCATCATTCACACCTCATAACAAAATTTAATCACTTTTTGTCTTAACTCTGATTTATTCTATAGACTTTATCTGGCTTAAAATCAACCTTTACATTTGAAATCTGGGCCATCAAAATTAACAATGAATTCTTGTTACTCAGTTATATGTGAAGGACATCCTGGTGGTTTATTCTAAAAATTAGCTTGGGTCGACTTAATCTGTAGGTTTCATTTTAGGAAGGGAAGCAACTTTGGAGCTGAAAGCTGAGGAAGTTGTTGACTTCAGGCTGAATTGTGAAAGTACTTCCATGAGTGCTTGGAGTTTATTCCACATTCACTTTAAATTGGATAAAACTAACTCCTGTTCCAAAGCCTCCTGGAGAGGCAGCCAGCATGGTCTCATCTGTTTTTGGTTTTTTGGGTTTTTTTTTCACCAGGAAGGTGGCCTCCCTTCTTCACAACAATTTCTTGCAAACTTTGCATGTTCAAAGGCTGAGCCTCATCTTTTGCTCCTAATGGGAATTAATAACCCCAGGAAGTTCCAACAGCAGTTGTCTCTTCAGAAGAATGATGGTGTGACTCACTGAAATTTTCCTGTTTGGTTTTCTTGCAGGGAAACCATGGGGAAGGAAAAAAAAAATCCACATTATTCAAGAAACAAACAAATAAACCAAATTCACGATGACCCTGCTCACAGGGAATCCCAGACTGGCTCATCTTTTTTAACTCACAAACCTTAAAAAAAAAATCTTGGCCTGGGAAGGTCTCAGGTGAATTGTGCAAACTGAAAGCATTTGGGAATCAGCTGCTCCCTCCAACACAAAAATGTTGATGGCAAATCTCATCCCAGCAGGGAGGATTTTCCATGGCTCAGCCCTGGGATGAGGAGCAGCTCGTGGAGCAGAGGGAGGTCTGAGCACCCTGAGCTCAGCCCTGAGCCCACACTCAGCCTTTGGCTGCCAGATGTTCTGGTTTTAATGGTGAATCACAGCTGCAGCCCTGAAAATGCAGAATTTCACTCTCCCAGCTCTGCTACCCTTCCTCATGTCTCATTTTCACTCTGCAGATTATTTTCAGGTCCTTATATATATATATATATTTTTTTTTTTTTTAAGCTAGTTCTTTCCTTTTGTTTTATCATGTGTTGTTAGAGATCTCTGTGAGCCATGGAATTCTGTGTGGTTGTTCAAGCGAAACTTAAAACAGTTGAAGTCGAAGATATTTCAATATGTTTGAATATTACAGAATATAGCCCTAAATCAATCAAGTTGAAAACTGTGAGAAACTTAAATCAGCCACGTAGGAGGCCCTGGAGGTTTTTTCTCTCCCCAGGATAAATGTTGTGTTTCACATGGTGACAGACACCCAAAATGCAAATAAGGCTCCCCTCCTAAATTTGGATTGTTGTTCCACAGATTATTTACCTTTACGGTTCTTCATCTCTAAATGGGTAAAGAACCAAAATATTGCTTTTGGTGAACCCCAAATAACAAAGGAAGGTCAGAGCTGGTCAGGAGAGCTCTGGGTGGAACCAGGGAGCAGCTGGTGGTTTGCAGGAGCCCAAAATCAGAGTGACTGTCAGAGCACACAAGGGCTGGGCATGTCCAGAGCTGGAGTTTCTCATGACTGTTCCCCTCCTGGGAGGATAAAATGTTGATCTTTATCATGTCTGAGCTATCTGCATCATCTCCTTCCCTGGCTGCTGAGCTTTCTGAACAAATCCTGCAGCACAGGCACAACAAATTCTATTTTCTGTCTTGTTTTGGGAGAGATCCATCTCACCCAGCACTGCAGGTTTTGGAGAATGTCACACCCACCAACTTTTTGTCTTCAGTGGAGCCTGGACTTCATCCCTCATGCTGGAGCAGGAGGAAGCTGTGAGTGTCTGACAGAATCATGGAAAATTAAAGGGTTGGAATGGGCTCTGGAGATTATTTAGTCCCAACACCAATGGGCAGGGACCACAGCAAGAAGTGAGAATGATAATTCCTCTCAGGAGCACTTCACATCTTCTTTTCCCTAACTCAAAACTAGATAATATATTAATTGTTATTGCCTTTTTATGTCAAATAAAACACAGATGAGGCTATACAACATTTCACTTATTTCTGATCCTACAGCAATGATAATTTATGTCAAGGGCTATGAATTTCCAGGCCACAGGAAAAAGCATGAAATAAATATTTCCTAAAATGCTTTAATATGAGAGCTAATACTTCTAATATGTGTGCCTTGTAACTTGGTTTAGTCTAAACTGAGAGTTAATTGGATTGTCATACTTACATGGGTAAGTATTCAAACATGTCTAAGCTACACAAAACCTCCTGGAAAGAGAGACAGGCAGTGTCAGAGCAAAATCAAACCCAAACTTTTAAGCCTGTTTGCACAGCAAGCTCAATAAGCATTTTGCTGATCTGCTTGAAACCTGGACAATTTAAATGCCATAATTCTCTTTGTCAATGCTCAGGCAAGTTCTGGTATGAGTGGAAAACCTAAAAATATGAGGTTTTTTTGGTTTTGGTTTTGGTTTTTTTTTTTAATAAAGCATATTAAAATGGGTGGCATGAAACTGAATTATTTCAACTGGAATGTACACTCTGGGGAAAAGCAAGATCTTGAATATTCACATTACAGCTCATTGAAAAGGCAATGGGCTATGCAACAAGATTGACAACAAAAGGAAAAATGATGAGGAAAATTGCCTTACTTATCTGCTAGAGTGCTCTTGACTGCCAACTGTAATTTTATGGTTCATTATATAAAAAAATACCATTAATGTTAGTACTTGTGTATCATAATCATGAGAAGAAGGGAAAAAGTTCATTGAAATGTGCTCCATTTTTAATCAAGACACTGTAATTGTGTGTTTTTCAGGCATCATCAATTTCCATCAATTTTACTGCTGCACAAATAATGTGCTGCTATAGTTCTTCCACAGGTCAATTCCTGCATGAGGTGCATTGACTGCAGGGATGTAAACTGTAAATAAACAGTGTCATCATTTATCTTCTCTGATATTACTTGATACAGCAACAGCTTCACGTTGGTAAGGGGAGCAAATGGAAGGGCTGGGTTTGAATTGCGTGGTGCATCACAAACAGACTTTAGATTTTGTTATATAAATGTTGTTAGATGAAATGGCAGGCAGCAGCCAATATTAGCATCACAGAGCCAGTGTCACACAGCAAATGTGTCTGTCAGTTTAGCTGGGTGTTTTTGGGAGCTCTGAAAATCAGATTGGGTGAAATTGTCTGAAGCTGCAGCAGTGCTGGGACGTGTCTGTCCCCATCCCGCTGGGCTGGCCAGCTCAGAACAGATCTGGCCATGGAGAATGTGGGCTCTGACCCCAAAGGGAAGGGAAGGGAAGGTGTCAGAACCCATCTCTTTTTGGAAAGGGAGCTCAGAGCCAGCTCTGAGTGCACAGAAAAGGTTTGTGCTCCTGTTTTCTGGATTAACGTTGGTGTTATCCCATGGGATGTCAGGGAACAAATCTGCAGCAGAACCTCAATCCCAGAGTGACCCCAGAGCAGAGGAGAGGCTTTCCCAAGGATTTCCTTCTTGGTACAAGACAGATGATTCCCAGATGATGTTTTCCTACATGGAGGATGCTCAGACTTTCTTTATTCCAGAGTTTGTGGTCGAGACTGACCTTGGGTAAAAGCTGCTCTTTCCTCTTGGGAATGTGCTCTGTTTTGAGGCCTGGATAAATTAAATTTTGTTTACAAAATTGAAGTTTAAACCAAGTCACAGCTGGGCAACCAAGTGCAAAAAGTTCATTTAGGTGTGCTATCAGTGCTTTTGAGAGCTCTTTTGTCTACTGATGCAGAATATTGATAAAAATTGATGATCTTTGTGGGCAACCTTTGTGATGTCTGATCCTTAATCCCACTGAGCACATCCCCTTCTTAAAGAATGAATCCTGGAATCACAGAATCACAGAATGGGTTGGATTGGAAGACACTTTGAAGTTCTTCTCATTCCACCTTGCACTAGCCCAGGGCCAGAATTGCCACCAGGGTTTGTCCTGCTCACCCTTTTAATCCAGTATGAGACTGGGATTCTAACCCAAATTAACTGGGATTTTTATCCCAGTCTGAGGTTTCTTGCAGAGAAATCTCCATGAGAATGGAGCAGGTTGTTGCTCCCCATGAGAGCACCCCTGGCACACCCCACAGCCAGGAATAAACACATTTTCTCTCTGCTCTGCCTCTTTTGAAAGTTCCCTGTTAAATAAAGCTCAGTACACTGGACAGGGCTGGTGCTGAGTAGCTCATGTTAGGGCAAACAGCTCATAAAAGTGGCATGATTTGGATGATATATTCATGTATTATTTCATCTGTGTTAGTGCCAGACACTATTGGATTCGTGGAGCTTTAATTATAAATTACTTGATAAAATAAGGTCAGCTGTCAAAAGCCCATCCAGTGTCTGAGGCACTCCAAGTTTTGTTGAGGGGGGAGAAAAAAAGCAGTTTATTTTATTCCTGAAGAGCCTGGGGGAGTGGAGGATGGTGAGACTGAAGCTGAGGGGATTTCCTGAGGCTGACAATCCCAGCACTTTGGCAAGGCAGCACCATCCAGGGCCCTGGGAACAACCTGCTGCCAGCTGCAGCTCTCCTGAGCTGAGCAACAGGGCTGAAATCGCTGAAATAATGCAGATATTCCAGCTAAATGCCACCACACACCCCACTTGGAGTGGGATCCTCCTGCAGAGGATGCTGAGTGGGAATGCTGGAGCAGCCTCTGCTTCCTCCTGCCCCCAGCAGAAGGGAATGTCTGGGATAACACTTTGCAAATCTGCCTGGAAAAACATGGCATTATTCATAGTGTGTGATTAGTCTTGCACGCTTTCCTTGTTATAAATATGTAACACATGCTCCAGTGCAGAATGTGATAATGTATTCCAACATGATCTTTATTGCTGATATTTAAAAACCTGTTCCTGAGTATGCACAGTTTAAATTTCACATGAATGTACATCTCCCATTTTTCCTGGTTTAAAGCATAAAGTCTCTCAGGCGAAATGTAGGTTTTATGTCAATCCATTTTTACCCCTCTCCTCAGCTCGTTTGTCTACAGTTAAATATTTTCTTCATCTTCCACAGGAAAATATGAATTATTCTAAAGCACCAAGTGCTGCAGTGTGTGTGCATCTGTGTTTGTTGGGAAGTCAAAACACAAACAGTGGAGAAGATATCCTCATTTGTTTTCCATTCCAGTTTTTAAGTGATATGTTAGGAAGCAATCATAATAAAGAGGAGCTGAAGGAGCCAAAGAAATTATTTCTCAGTGAGACAGCAGCCTGCTGTTATCTCTAATCTAAGAGGCACTGGATAGAGGTCATCTTCTGATCAATGAAGGGAATTTCACTTTATGGTGCTGCAAGCAGACACAGAATGGTACAATCAAGTGCTTTCTAAGAGAAAACAGAGAGGAGGGGAGCACCATTACAAAAATAAACAGATTTATTGCTGCACACAGCCTGTTTTACAGATGTAGCAAGAGGATGTGACACTCCTTCAGCACCCTGGATATTCAGAGTATTGCCAAGACCTGAAATCACTTTACCTGCCCAGGACAGTCCTCTGGACAAACAGAGTTAACCACGTTCAAAATTGTCCCTCCTAAAGCAAAAGCAATTTAGATTTCAAGCTGAACACTTCAGCATGGGGTGTAATGTGACTTTCAGGAATTTTGAACAAGGATTGCTGACAGCTTTTGTTCCACAGACTCTACACTTTTCAGGGCCTGGCTCTCTGCTTTGCCCATATTTTACTTTTCAACAGGAATTTGACTCAATCAGGTCTTACAGCACTGTCTGAAATGATTTTGGATCTCTAAATAACACGGATTTCAAGGCCTGATCAAAATGTTTGCTACTGAAGTTTTATAGTTTGGCGTACTAAGCATGAACCTGTCATGGTACTTGAGCAAGAATTGGATGTGTGGTGCAGGAAACCCTTAAAACTGTGGCTGCTGCTTGCTTTTTTTTTTTTTTTTTTTTTCCCAGACCTTGCAAAATCAATGGAAAGGTAACGAGGGCCCTTGCTGTCAGCATGGATTAATCTGGAATTCCCTGGCATCTTCAGATCCTTGTGCATCAAGACACGAGTTTATATCAAAAGTTTGAACAGTGGCTCAAAGTGCTCAGGAGTTCAAAAAAATGACAAGAGCCAGCGAACTAAAACGCCTCCAATTTCTATGGTTTGCAAACTTCAAAAAGTGTGATTGTGCTGGGAGGCTTTGATCTCAATATTACTTTTTTATTTCCTTTGAAGTCCAAAGCAAAGGGCCACTGCAACGGGATCTGGAGGTGCTGAGTGTTAATTCCCTATAGCCATGTTTAGGGTACAGCATATTAGCTATTGACCACTGGATGCTAAAGAATGTAACCATAATAGAGAGGATTTTCTCATTACAGGAGGTTTCACACTCAGCAGTGTTGATGCAGTTTGAGTTTTCTCAATAAAAAGTCACCAACACTCAGGACCTCAGGAAGGCATTTTTTAGAATATCCCACATTTTAATAATCAGCTGTTACAGCTAAGCAGGAGCTGGAATTCTGCCCAAATTATCCAGCAAGCAGCAGCATGTGTTAATTTTGGAGCTGGTGAGGGAACCCTCCAAGGGGGAGGTTGGTGAGGGGCTGGAAACTCTGCCTGCTCCTGAGATGGGAACTGAACTCTGTAAATTGGCACCAGCCTTTGAACAGCAGAACTGGAAAGGGAAAATGGAAAGGGCTGCATTTATATGGCTTGTAAAATATTCATTTGTGTGCTGTGCTCGAGGAGAATCGATCTCTGGAGAGCAGGAGGTTTCTTCATCTCAGTCACATTGCATTAGAGGGAAGAGCTGAGTGGGGTGAGATGTTGTGGGGACAGAGATGGGGCCAAAGAGAGCCAGCCCTGAGCTCTGGGTGGGGCAGGGGACATCAGGGCAAGAGGAGAGGGATGTGAACTCATCCCTGTGCCTCGGGGCTTTGATTCCACTCAGTGCAAATTGAATTTTTTTGTGCATCTGGTCTTCAGTAGCTCATTTTTTTCTGCTGAATTATATCAAGGTTAAAGAGGGAGGCAGTGGTTCATCCCTTCAGTGCCCAGGTACGTGCTGGGATTCCTGTGCAGGGCCAGCAGTTGGGTTTTGATGCTCCTTGTGGGTTCCTTCCAGTTCAGAACATGTAATGACTGTGAAAATGAATCTATTCAGGTTTTGTTTTGCCCCTCCACAGTTCCCTGTTGCTCACAGATGCTGGATGTACTGCCATATTCCAAGTGATGGGATCTGGGCAGCTGCATTGACTTTCTTGCTGTGGCCTCTTGAAATCACTTCTTGAACAGTTTCTTCATGAGTTGGGGAAATTTCCATCCCCTGGTTTCCATCCTCCAAACCTGCCAGAGCCCCAGGCAGGGCTGTGCAGACAATGTGAGATGTGTGGGCAGGCACAGCTGGGTTTGCCAGTGACCAGTGGTTTTTCCAGTCAAAATACCCTTTAAAGATTTTAGGTGAAGCATTCTGTTGTGAACGGGATTCTTTCACAATTTTTCTGACGTTAAGAACTCATAAAGATTTTTAACCACAGACTTTTACATAGTTAAACTGAGAAATTGCCTCTCTAATGTTTTCAGCTACTCCTGACAATAATGTCTTTACCTCAGGAGCAGAGCATTCATGCTGATGTCAATAAAGCAGTGGTTTTGACAGCAGTTTTATACATCAGCATAGATCTGGAGTGCTGAATATTACCTGTGTTATCAATTGGCTAACACTTTCCACAAGAGACATGTCTCTTTAGAAAGCTGTTCCTTTTATGAGTGTCATCAGCTCCTGTCAGCCTGGCGCCGCTGGCTTTGACTGGGTTTGAAGTTTTTGTTGTTGTTTAAATTTGTGATAACATAAGTGAGCGCTTTGTGAGGAATGGGTGTTGAGAAATGTGTTCTGTTCACATATAAACGGCTTCATTCAGCTGCTTTTTGTGAAAGCTCTGAGATCTGTGGAGGAAAATTCTTAAGTAATGGAGTGATTTGCTGTGCTTTTGGTGCTAAAACAGCACAGGTGCAGCTCACTCAGGCAGTGACTTATTGCAGCTCTGAGAATCTCCCAGGTTAAAAGCTCTGGGGTTTAAAGCTTTGTGCAGAATCTCCTTTGGATTTTGGACAAGCCAAGGGCAGACAGGCCCTGGGAGCACAGGGAATGTACAAGTGAATTATCTCATCCCAACAAGGAAGGCTTTATTAGCAAGCACCAGGAATATTTGTTTTTCCATGTTAAGCAAAAAGAAAACCAAACCGATTTTGATATTTCCAACAGCACAAATTGGTGTGGATTCACAATTTATGGATGCAGAAAGAGCACAGGCTTGCTAATAAACTTCATTTTTTCACTGTTGGTGAAAGGAGCACCAACAAAACCAGATGTAACATCTGGCACAGCTCAGCACCAGCTCCTGTCCGTGGCTGCTGGTCCAGAGTCCAGACCACACTCCTGGAGAAGAACAAGGAGGCATCAGCCATGATTCTGACGGCACTGAATCTTCCCAAAATCATCACTGCCAGCTCCTAAGGGCCTGGAATCAACACAGAACCCCAGAATAACAGGAGGGAGGGACCTTAAATCCCACCCAGTCCCACATCCATCCAAGGCAGGGACACCTCCAACTGTCCCATTGCTCCAGCCCTGTGGGATTCCAGGACATCCCTCTGGGTGCCCTGGGTGGTTTGAGACCCAGGCAGGGGCTCAGGAGCCTGGGCACAGAGCCCAGAACCCCTGTGCCTTGGATTTCAACCCCTGGGAAAAACTACCACCCTTACATGAACAATTACAAGTCACAAAAAATAAGTAGAGTGTAAGTTAGATTATTACAAGGTGAAAAAGTAGGTTTTTAAGATTGTTTATAATAAGGGTCTGGGGTCAGGATGGAGGAACCTGGGTGTGTTCTGTCCTTTCTCCTTCTTCCTGCATCCATCTTCTGGGTGATGTTGGCATTTTTAGATTGGTTTAGAGCAGAACCAGACTGTGCAATATAAGTGATAGGTACTGGAAGATAATTGTAAATAATGTTGATGTAGTTTATAGTATAAAAAGATAATCCCAGCCCAGGGTGGGCAGTGCCTGGGGCTGAGCTGCTGAACGGACCTGGGCTGGGCAGGGAAAGAACTTTGAGATGAGATAAAATAAACACCTCTGGAAACAACAGAAGAGTCTCCTGACTCTCTCTCTGATGCTGGGGCTGGGACACAGAGACTCTAAAACAGCACAGGGGGTGGGCTCAGGCTCCAGAGACACCCCTGACCACAGCCCCAGTGTCCAACCTGGCCTGGGACATTCCAGGGATCCAGGAGCAGCCACAGCTCCTCTGGGCACCCTCAGGGCCTCCCCACCCTCCCAGGGAATAATTCCTTCCCAATATTTAATGTATTGTACCAACACACTGAAATGGAACATGGGTGGAGAGCAGGGAGCAGCTGCTTCCATTATGGGAGGCCTCTTTCTGAATATTTACATCTGAGATATAAATCACCTCTAACGCATCACTCAGTGTAATAGGTTCCTGTAATTAAATGAGAGCTTTATTGAATAAATTGCACACTGTTAATTACACGTGTAAGACTCTCTGGCAATTCCTTTGACTTTATTGCAGATAAAACAATGACCTTGTCTGTTTTCACAGTGCTTGATAATTTAAGAAGATGGAAGAAGTGTTAATTGTGAGTTGGCCAAGAAGTCTTTAAAATGCTTTAATAGCTTTAATAGTATTAATTCAATATTGAGATAAGATTATTCCTTGTGCTTCCTGTGTACTCACAGTGCCAGGCACTGCTCCTCTCACCTCTGGAACTCTGGGGTGGGGAACAAAAACCAGGAAAATGTTGATTTAGTCTATAATATCCCCAAATTGATTTTTCTAGATGGAGTGGAGAGTCAGGAATTACCTGCATCAAATCAGCAAGAATTTTATGCAAATGAATGCAGAATTAGAATAACAGAGTGCAACTTCATGACATTGGCCTTATTTTTTGTATATTAGTCAATAGTTGCTAAGTTTACAATTTTCCCTTTCCTTTGGCATCTTTATTTGTAATTAAGATATTTATACATGCACACAAGTACAAACTCACCCATTGGACACTGAAATTCAATCCCAGCGAGGTTTTATTTTTATTTACTGCTTCCTCCAATAAATGCACATCTTTCAAATCTCTGCAGAGCTGCATCGATTCCTGAAGTATCATCTCCCAGTTTATTGAGTACAAGTGGTGACTGATTGTCCCCTGACACTTCAGCAAGAACTCAAATATACAAGAAACAAGTTTTAAACAGGCTGTAACAGGCTGTGACTTTATTAGGACACCACCACATCTGGGGAGTTTTTTGGGATGGTTGAGAATTTCTTGATAATTTTGTTTTTGTCCCCCTCCACTGGAAAAAAGAAACCTGCTGATTTGCCCAAATCCAAGTTGTTTGCTAAGCAGAATTGGATTCAACAGATGCAATTAAGAAGAAAAAGAAGCCAGAGCAGTAGCAGGTTGACACTGTTAACAGGAGATTGTGCTTTTCCTTGTGATGGCAATTTTTCAACATTTTAATGAACTTCCACTTGAAAAAAAAAAAAAAAAAAAAAAAAAGAGAAACTTGAAACCAATTAATTTGAGTGACCTGATAAAAGAAAAAAAAAAAAGAAAAAAAACAACACCAAAAAAGCAGGGGGAGTGCTGGTGGGTGGCAATGTGAGATCACAGCTTTGCACCCTGTCTCGTACAGAACTTCTGCAAACTGCTGAAAACCTGGGGGGGAACCAAGCTCAATCCACACTCAGTGGGGAACTTCCTTGCTGCACTGCTGATAGCCTCCAAACTTAGAGAAAACTTGGGACTTTAAAGGCAAAGTCAGCATTAACAGCCTGCTTTTTCTCTTTTTTTGGTGTTTGCTTGTCTCCATCACCAGAGTCCAGCAAATTCCAGCCCATCCCAATCCTGTTTAGCTCTGCTGGGATCTTCCTGAGATTCTCCTTCTTGCCTCAATCCTATTGAACACCAGATTTTTGTGCTAAACAATATTGATTTCATGATTTCTAATCATGAATTTGCTTGAAAATGGTATTACTGCAACACCAGGGTCCTGTCAGATCAGTTTGAAATCACTCTGGCTCACAGAAAACACTTGAATTTAAAGTTTGAAACCATCTTCCATTTAAAAATAACATTTTAAAAAATTAATTTGCACCTGTGCTCAATAGGGCACGGGAAGAACAGCTAAGCTTTTCACCAGGGTTTGAAAACTACAGCAAATAACTTCTTCAGGCAGAGAAAAATAACCTAATAGCAGCTTGCTCTGGGAACTCACAGGATTTCTCTGTTCAACAGAGCAGGAAAATACATCTGCTTTGTATGAATACAGAAATGAGGAAATAATTCATCAAGCAAAAATACAGGTATTTCTTCAAGAATTTCCATTGCTGTGGAAATATTTTTTTTCTTTTCTGACAGAGTTTTGCTGCTCTGCTGTCTGATGGATTGATCTGAGATGGGAGAGGAAGTGCTGTCCTGCCTTTGATGGTAAAGAAAAGGCAAGAAAGAAAAACTGAGCATTAGGATGCCAAAATGTGTTTCATCTTCTTCAGTTCTGCCTCACAGAACTGCTCAGTCTCAAATCTCCCCCTTTGCAGAAATTATTGCTTTACTTTCTCTGCCTCCTTCCACAGGTTTTTCTATTTCTTCCTCAGTTTCCTCTATTTCCTGTGAATTTTGCAATTCCCAAGAGAGGAAAGTCCTGCTCCCTGAGGTTATCCAGGTTATCCCACCTTGGTGGGTGAGGACAAAACTTCTGCTTTGCTGTTGAGACTCTAAATTTCAGAGTTTTGAATTTAATTAGTGCATTTTTCCTCTCCACTTTGAGAGGAATATTGACCAGTTCTCTGTCCCAATATTATTCTTATTTTTCTGAGACCCTTTAATAGAAAATAATGATGCTTTTCTCTACATGCAGAGCTTTACCTATATGAATCTCCTTCCCCAATTACTTAAATTAATATCAAAATATCAACTGGAGGACCAGAGGTGTTTTTCCTTGATTGAGTTTCTACTTGTACGTCTCCCAAAGCAAATAAATCCAGCTTGGAATTGAATTAAAGGGGTTCACACCACCTTTTGTATTGGTTCATCCAATAGATATAAAATCCAATTTGGTTAATTCCATATAAAATATGTCAGTTGGAAACTTGTTTATGTATTCATCCAGTCCTGGATCTCTGTTATGAAACATGATTTTTTAAATTGAGAGCAATAACCTCCATGTTTTTTAAGCAAAATCTTCTTTATCCACAGGAGTTTTTTGAGAAGGAAAGGTTTTGGATGACAAAAGGTTTTTGATGGACAGCTGTCAATGGAGACATCCCAAGTCACTTAAAATCTAATATAAAAATTTTAATTTAATTTTAATATTTAATATTTTTTGTCTAATTTTACAGCTGGACTCTTCAGGCATCTCCAGAATTCAGGTTTCCAGCTCTGCTGAACTTCAGCTTGAGGAGGTTCTCTAAAGCCTACAGGAACCTCAGATTGCCAGTAGAGTCAGGAAAATAATAAGATTTCATTAATTTTAGGATTAAAAGCATGAGAAACCTGTTAAGTGAATTCTGATTGCCTCACTGTGGTCAAGCATAATTTTCCTGTTGCAGTTCTGAGAGTTGGAAGAAACACTAAACAAAATCAGAAAATAAAAAAATTAAAGCCTTGAGTTTAACAAAGTGGGGTGTGAAATACTTCCAGAATGCCAGGATTTCTGGCATTCCTCAGGTAAGGAAAACAATCCCTTTTCTCCCTGTTTTTATTCCAAGATCTCCATTTTTGGGTGGAATTCTCTGTTGTACAACAAACCACGAAATCTCAGCCAGCCACCAGCATTTCCCCCAGTTCAAATGCAAACCCATTCCCTGTATAAATATTTAATTATTTAAATATTTCACTTCAGCAGTGGCAGCACGGGCACCAAGGGCTGGTGGAATTTATCTGCATCATGAACAGAGGGGTGACAAATCCCAGCAATGGCTCAGAGGAAGGTCAGCACTCCCAAAATGACACTCAGCCTTCAGCTGGGGCCTTGCCCTCCAAAAGGAATGATTGGAGAGTCCCAAATTCCAGGCTGTGAAATTATTTAACCTCAGTTGGACTCAGTGGCACTGAACCCCTGAGCTTGCAGCTTGATTGCAGATCATAAATTGTGCCAAAGCAAATCCACCACCTAATTCCACAGGGATTGAGAGCAGCAATGGGAAATACAGACAGCTGGATTTATTTTTTTTTTTTCTTTTTTTTTAATTTCTTCTGGAAGGGAAAGGACATCATTGAAATAAAACCATTTCATTTTGTGCAAGTTTTGCTGAAAGTTTCAAAGCCCAGCTCTCTGATCCATGATTTCATGGGTTCTGCTGAAAAGATAACATCTTCCAAATGGGATTATTTTCCTGGATGAGGCAGGAAAGATCCAAACTTGAAATCTTTGAAAGATTTCCAAACTCTTGCTGTGAATCAAGCCAAAGCAAGACTCAAACCCACCAAGACCAGGTGCAGGCTGTGCTCAGAGCTGACAACACCAACAGGTCGGGAATGCTGCAGGGATAATCACAGCCAGGTAACTTTATTTATTTTTTTTTTTAAACCAGTATTGATTGTCTGAGTCTGCAGAAATGCTGCAATTGTGGCAGGAGAAAGCCTTGCTGATGTTCATGGACTGCAGGGTGCTGGGGTCAGGGAGCACCAAGGGTGCCCAGTGCACACTTTAATGAGGTCTGACATGGAAATTCAGCGTGACCTTGTGTTCTACAAGAGCAGGGATGGCGTGAGCTACATCAATAAAACCCAACAAAGTCCTTTTTCCAGCTGAAAGGAGTCTCTGACACCTGAGCTGCTATAAATATTCATTGGGAAAACAGACCAAATGGTACTGAGGGCTATTTTTGGTAGGGATAGGGGATGTGTTTGGGTTTATGCCACAAGAAACTAAACAACTGGGGATTTTTTTAATGGAAATGTAATATTAGAAGGAGTAGTCTAAAGAAGAGTTTCAAATGGGGGTGTAGGAGTCTTTCCACAAGCATTTGCTGAAGATATTTAAAGAGGCTGGGCACAAAAAATCCTGAACTGTTTTACAGTGCATGGGTGCAGGTCTTGATGAGATTATTTCACAAGCCCTGTTCTCCCTTTGAATTCTCATTTTCTTTTGTAATATCCTAGGATATTATCTGAAATAGGAGAAGAACTTCATCCTTTCTTAGGAAGAGTTCTCTGATTAGGGGAGAGCAGTCCTTGTTGCTTTGAAATAACATCTCCATAGTCAAAATATGGTAACACAATTTGGAATATGCTTGTATTTGGCTTTTGTTAGTTAGAATCTTGTTTTTCTATGGAAAGCCAAGATCAGGACCAAAGTTTATTAACTTCAGCTGTGATGAGCAGAGGATGGAGCAGCTCTGCTGGCACAGCTGGGATTGTTCACCTGCACAGGAGAAGATTTGGGGTGACCTCACTGTGACCTTCCAGGACCTGAAGGAGCTGCAGGAAAGATGGAGGGACAGGACACAGGGAATGGCTTCAAACTGACAGAGAGTGGGTTTAGGTGAGATATTTGGAATAAATCCCTCCCTGTGAGGGTGGGCAGGGCCTGGCCACCATCCCTGGAATGTCCCAGGCCAGGCTGGACACTGGTTTGGAGCAGTGGGACATGGGAGGGGTCCCTGCCATGGCAGGGCTGGCTCTGGGTGGGATTTATGATCCCTTCTCACTCAGGCTATTCTGCACTTGTATCAGTTCCACCTTTAGACACATCTGCATTTCTGGGTGATTCCATCCAGCTCATTCCAGCTGTGCTGCCCAGAGCTCTCCTCCCCCAGCTGCTCCCAGTTTGGGGCCATGGAAGTGGCACATCCCCAGCCCAGCAGAGGAGCCACTGCAGCCAAATGTAGGGCAAGCTCTGCTCTCCTGCTTATTAAACACCATTCATCACAGCACACTCCATGTGCCACAGCTGCATGTGGAAATGCTGCCATTTGTGTAGCAAAAAAAAAAAAAACCTCCTTAAACTAATTTTTAGACATTATTTTTAGCCTTTAGCTATTGAAGATGCAGGCATTGTTGTTTTAGGACCTTTTCAACATCTTCTGGCCACACTGAAATCAAGAATTTAAAAATATCTGCTTATTTTAAATGAAATTTATAACTGTCTTTCCTTAGCTCAGGAGCAGCCACAATTTGGCTTTATTTTTAATTTTGCTGCTTTGCCACCTTACAGCTGCGATTTTCTTCCATGCAGACAAATCTGATGGGAGCTTTGTGCGTGTGAATATTGTTGGCAGAAGTTCTTTGTTCCATCTTTATTAAAAACGGAATACCTGTATTTCTAATGCACTTAATGATGTGTAAATACATCAATACAGTTGCATAGTGTATTATAAATAAACATTTTATGTATAAATACATAAATCAATAAATACATAAATTTTTAAGTTATCAGAATTTTGCTTTTGGGATTGTATTTTTTCCAACACTTAGGGACATTTCTGGCCCATCATGTGCTGATTTATTTTTCCAGAAGGCCATGCAGTGTTTTTATGTCCCTCTGCTGCCTGGGTTGGTGCTGGGAGGGCACAGAAAGGTTGGAATGAGTAGATGTGGGAAGAATTATTTCATATTTTGTACTCAGACAACCCACAGTTGGAATTCTGACATCACTGCCCATGTGTTTTTAAGCCATTATGAATATGAAAAAACCCCAGATAAAATTAACATGACCTCCAGGTTTTCCCAAACATACAAAGTTGTTTTAAAGAGAACAGGTTTTCCCTAAGTTCACTGGAATTACAGGTTGGAATTTTATTAATACAAGCCCAAACCTTGATGTGATGGGTGGTGAATCCTGAGCACAGGATGGTGGGTGGTGAATCCTGAGCACAGGATGGTGGGTGGTGAATCCACAGCCCAGGATGATGGGTGGTGAATCCACAGGTTTGAGGAGAAGCTCTGCTGCCCCTCTTGCAGGTATCTTCATGCTGGGGAGATTCAGAAAAATTTCCTGGTGTAAAAGGTGTCAAGGATTGGAACAAACCACCCAGGGCAGTGGTGGAGTCCCCATCCCTGGAAATGTTCACAAACCATGTGGATGTGGCACTTGAGACAAGGATTAGGTTGATGGTTGGGCTGGATGAGTTTAGAGGTTTTTTCCACCCTTAATTATTCTCTGATTCTGTTCAAGGCTCAAGGGTTAATAATTTAAAAGATCCAACCCTTGATGATGTTCTTGTGTGTAGAATAAGCCCTAATTTACTGCTCAGACACAATGAAGAACAGAATCTCTAGAGACAGAGAAAGAGGGAATTTAGCCCTGAAAAAGGTGGAGAACAGAAGGGAAAATTAGTAAAGAAACAGGAGATGCAATCCAAGTTCAAATAAAATATCTCTGCTGGTGCTTCTCTTATTTGACAGTCTGTGCTGATCCCATGGATTCCTCACAGAAAAAGTTCCCAGTGATGCTCTAGAAGGTGAGTAAATGCATGTCAGGAGGAAAAATAACACTCCCATGCAAGGATGATTTAAGATTAATTTTTTCCCCCACTTCTGCATGAGATTGGATCTATTGTAACCTTCCTAAACCTTTGTTACCTTTGTAATTTAAACTGACACGTTAAATGCTAATGCAATTGATGGGGGTGAACAAGTGGTCAAGGAACAACCTGATCTGACTGCATAATGCATCAGAGAATTGCAAAAATATGCAGGTCAGATATAATTTTGACAGAAAATGGCTCGCTGCAAGGGTTTATGTTTCCCTGGATGGTCTTAAAAAGAGTTGGACTATGGTAAGTACCAGAGTGCTCGAAAAAAATACCAAGTTAAACTTGATGGAAAAAATCCAAGTTCTCAATATCCTCAGATTTCATTATCAGCTTTTATTGGAGCTGGGATAATAAGATTATAGAATTAAAAGAAAAGTTATACCCATTTTCTTCAGCTCAGCAGCCCTAATGTGCAGAAAGGAAGTGACACTCATTTCTCACCATAAATACAGCAAAAACTGCCTGGAAAATGAAGTCTGTGACCATGTGCAGGTCCTCACTGAAAATTCTGTTACTCAACAGGCACTGGGGCATGGCAGTAACCTTTAGGGCTGGGTAAAAAGAGAGTTTCTCATCAATTCATGCTGAAGTTGAAGACTTTTTATTTGGCATTGCATGGCTTGGAGTGAGGGTGTGAATCCTGGAGCAGCCAGGGAGGAACCTCGCTGTCCCTGGGGTAAAATGGGAAAATGGAGTGAGACAGCACAGAAAGGGCAAGGCACTCCTGCCCAGACCTCTTCATTTTCAGTTCAAGAACTTTCTGATATTATAAGTGCATAACATATTGTTGCCTTTTCACAACTATTAAAGTAAATGCTGTATGTATAATGTTAAAATAACTTTTCTGTATGAATATAAGTTTTTTCCTTTTCTTCTAATAGCAGAAGTTAAACATAATTTTTTAAAAAATAATATGCTTAAACTCCCCACCTAATTAAAATAACAGCCTGTAAATGTGTAATAAAAACTCTACAACTAACACAACAATTATCAACACTCACCAACTAGAAAAAACCAAAACCACCACCCAAATTAAAAAATAAATGAATAAAAAATAAAACCAAAAACCACGCATACTCTAAAAAAGCAAAGCCAAAAAGTAGCCATAAAAAAAAAATCAATAGTTCCCAAATTTTTTTACTATGCAAAAAACCTATAAATATACAACAAGTTAATATATTGTAAAGTGTATTTTAAAGAGTGTTCCCAAAGAACCGTGTACTCTTAGCAACTTGCCAAGCACCTGGCCCTTTTAACCCTTTACTTTATGTTTGTTTCCTATTGTCTTTTTATTAAACCTTTTAAATTTTACCAAAACAGTAAAACGTGTTTTTCACACTTCACTCCAGTCTGAGGACTACCAGATATTGGAAGTATCAGTTTTTCCCTGGACCCTTTCTGAGCAAGAATGACTTCAACATTTTTCAGCACTGGCATTATACCAGTGGATTTTGGTGCCATATTCCTTAAAAGAGTGTTAGGTTTTTTAACTCTGAAAACCCAGGAATCCCTCAGACTTCTTCCACTCCCCACTCCAAGAAGCCACCAGCAGGTGCTAAATAGACCAGAACAATGATAGCAAATAAAGATATTACCACTCCCTTCAAGAATTTGACTTATTTTCAATATTTTCCTGATTTGTTTACTGCTTCAGTGTGTTTTTTCCCCTCAGAGCAAATTTCAGGTTTGAATTTGTCCTCCTGCTTGCACAAACACTCACTGTATTCTTCATCTATATAAGTGTTTAGAAAGGAAAATTGAAATGTAAATTGACTCAGTGCTTTTAAAAACCTTAAAAAATAATAATTCAGTGCCTACTGTATGAAATGGAGCTCTCCTGGCTGCTTTAACCTGCTGAGCAGGTTAGCATAACATGAAATCAATTATTGTACTCGCCATATAAAAGCTGTCAGCTTTAATACTTAACTGCAGTATCTCCCCTGCATGTTTGATTTCCAATCATCATCCCTGTGAAGCTCCAGAAATGCAGGGACATAAGAAAGATTCCGGGCTAAGGAATTTATTGGACTACCCTGAGTTATAAAAGTGAAATCGGGAAAGAATAATAAAGCCAGCAAACACGGCTCCCTTTTTAATCAAACACTTCCCAGCCCCATAAAACAAAGCAGAGAACAAACTGCAGAACAAATATTGAATTTCTACTCTGGATTGTAATAATTGTGACACCATTTCTCTTATTTTTCAGCTTGTCTGGAAGCAGCTTTCGCTGGAATATTATTCCTGTTCTTTTCTGTCCTTTTCGTTGAATTTCTTCTTGGGTTGTTTTGGGGTTTGATCTTGGTTTCTCTGGGTTTTTTTTTTTTTTTGGTGGTTTTTCGTTTGTGGGGTTTTGTTTTGTTTTGGTTTGGTTTTTGTTTGATTGAGTTTTGGGGTTTTTGCTATTTTTTTGGGTTTTTTTGGGGTTTTTTTTGTTTTTTTGTTTGTTTTTGCTTTGGGGGTTTATTTTGGTTTTCTTGTGGCCTTTTCTGTTTTGGTTTGTTTGTTTTGAAGTTTTATCTGTTGGTTTGGGTTTTTTTCTTCATTTTTTGAGGTTTTGGGGGTTTGATGGGATTTTTTGGGGTTGTTTTTTCTTGGGGTTTTTTTAGGCTGGGACTTTTTCTACAGAGGGAGAATCAAATAGAAAAATGCTTTGACTTTCCCAGCTCTTCTACTGCTAAACTTTGTTCTATACTTATAACACACAATGCAAATAATTATTGATCTCTTTTCTGATCTGGGCTTTACTGTGTGACCTTGCTGTGGCTAAAATTGCAATTTTAGATGTTCCACCTGTAGTGGTGACCACAGGCAGCAAGTTTGTCACTTGAGAATCCTAAAAATGATGAATTAAGGACTGGGGAGTGCTGGTGCTGTGACAAGAGTGGGAATTGTTTGTAACAGAGCTGGGACAAAGGTGCTGGGAAAGGAGAATTGTGACACTGACCCATCCCTGCTGCATTTCTGTAGGGAAGGGGAAGGTTTGGGATTCTGGGAGGGGTGGGAATGCAGGAGATGGAGAGGCAGGATGCAGGGAATGGCTTCAAACCGCCAGGTGGGATGTAAAGAAGGAATTCCTGGCTGGGAGGGTGGGCAGGGCTGGCACAGGGTCCCAGATTTGCTGTGGCTGCCCCAAATCCCTGAATGTCCAAGGCCAGGTTGGACATTGGGGATGGGATTCCCTGGGACAGTGGAAATGTCCCTGCTATGGATGGGATTTGGGCTCTGTGTGGGATTTGGGGTCCCTGGGTGGATTGAGGGTCCAGTCTGGGATTTCTTCACTCTGAGCAAACTCACCTTGGATCCTTCCCTGTGACCCCCAAGCCCAAACACCAGGGCAGGATCCTCAGAGCCTCCTTTGCTCTCCTCTGTTTAAAGGATTCCAGAAGCAAAGCCCAAACCATCTGTAAGGTCTGGTTTGAAGCTCTGCCACCTGACAGCTTTGGGGGATTGCTCCCAGCAGCAGAAACATTGCCTGCCCATGGTCCAGAACAGCTTGGAACAAAGAGCTATAAAAGCAGGGAGCAGGAGACAGATTTATCTCGGTGTGCTTCAAGAAATGATGATCCTGAATTGATTCCTCTCTGAAATACAAACTCCATGTTTAGTTCTTCTGAAAAAGGGGGAAAAAAAGGAAAACCATAAAATAAAGCAGGATTTATCCTCAAGATCAACTCTCATTCTCTTTCAGAAATTACATTCCAGACAGTAAGTGATCATTATGTGCCAACAGGGCTGAGAATCTGATTTTAACTTTCAGGTAACATATTAGGGCCATAACCAAATCTGAGAACTATTATCATAGCCAAATGACTGTAATGCTTCAAGGCTGTAACAGTCATCACCTTTTTATCATTCAGATTACCAGCCAACCCTGAAACAATGAATTTCTTTAACATTATTCTCCCATAACCTTTAACTGTATGCATTATTTCAAACATCTGAAATAATCCTTTATATGACACAGTAGAATAATACTTTTGCCACTCACTGCACACTGGAATTTGTTAAGCTCAGAGTAGTGCAAAAACTCCAGTCTGTTCTGTCTGCCGTGGAAATACATTTATTTCAATTGTGCTGGAATGGTGTTTAAGTGATAAATAATTTGAAGGAACGCTGATAGGAAGCATAAGGTCCATAAAAGTCCAGAAATGCTGCTGCAGTTTTATCACCATTATAAAAGTGTCCTGCTTGCCTTGTTTTGGGAGGGCTTTACTTGGGCAGCACTCACATATTTCACGTGGAATGTACAGCATAAATATTCCAGGGGTTCATTACAGAGCTGTGTTTGTGATAAACCCTCCCAGAGTCCTTTCAGGAAATGTTTATTCTGTTCTGTCAAGTGGGTGCTAATGCCCCACACCAGCTCTCTCTTTGGCCATGCTGATAAATAATCCTGTGTAAGCTCTGGTGATTCTGTGCATAAACTCTCCTGTATCTGAGTTACTGCAGCTCCAGGCCCTGGATGAATCAGATTTATAAACACAGCACTGTGTTTCTTACCTGTGTTGGGGTGTATTATGATGGCAGAACTGGCATTTATCTGGACTCTTGGTGTAAAAAAGGTTTCCAGCCTCACAAGCAATGAAAATACAAAAATGAAAATAGAAAAGCAACTGCTTGAAATATTGCCAGGGAGAGGAGTCTTGAAAAACATCCCTCGAGGCTCCAGGGTGCAGAATATTTTGGATCAGGCCCTTGGAGAGCACAACCTCTAAAATGACAAATTTGAAGAATTAAATTGTGTCTTCTTCAGTGTCCTCACAAAACCAGGATGCCTCAGAAAGGTCTCAGCAATACAGAGCAACTACTTCCAAGAACTTGAAAATGTAGGCTTAGGAAAATCTGAATGTATTGAAATATTCCTCAACTGCTTTAAGGAAAAGGGATTCAGATACAAAGGATTCAGGCTCTGGGTAAGGGACAATTATTCTTGTGCTGAACAAGCAAAAAGATGTTGGACTTCAGGTCCAATTTTTCTGTGATTTCTTGTGTGACCTTTCACAAGCCACACATGGTCTGCCCAGGGAAACCAGAAAGTGATTTCTGCTGGCTTCAGTGGAGGGGAGAATAAGCTCCTAATTTCTCTTTGAATCAGTTTTCTCATTAGTAAATTACTGATCTCAGAGCTTAATGCTTCCAGTGCTCTTCAGTATCCTTGAAGGGGAAGTGATATTGGAGTGTTAACTGTCCTTGCTGCCAGCAGCCAGGGAGCAGAAAATCCAGATTAATAGGGACACTTTGGTGGCCATGGCCACCACGTGGAGCCCTGTTCTCCCCACCCCAGGAGAAAAATATTAAAAATTTCAGCTCAAGAGAATGCTACTTCCTCAGCATCTCCCTGGAATTTCCTGTAGGTTTTGTTTTATTTTAGGACAGATTTCCATTTGCTGTCATCTCAGCACTCCACTAAAACACTTATTTCACTCACAGATTTAATCAGCAAGTCCACACCCCCTAGATTGGAAATTTCTGGAGCTGAATCTTCCCTTTTTCCAGGATTTCAGGGCTGGCAATGTTTACACAGAGCTGCAAACCCCGAGCTCAAGGAGAGGTAAAAGTTGTTCCTGCTGGCAGAGCTCAGCCTCACACAGCAACCCCTGGCAGGGAGAGGTGACCATTCCAGGGGAGAACAAACCAAAGATTGACAGCAAATTTGCTGGTAATGTTTTATTTAAAAAAAAAAAAAAAAAAAAAAAAAAAAGGGTCAGTCCTGAACATTAAATCTGAGTGATAACATGGGTTTATTTTAATTTGCTCACCTGGATTTTCATTGATAATGTATGGATTGTGGAAAATTAAATAAACTCTATAAAAATGTGGAGTTGTCTATAGCTTGCAGCAGGATTTAGAAAATAACTGTAAAAACCCAGCTAGATTTCCTAGCCCTTTCTCCTGGATTAGTTTTAATCTATATTACTTGCATAAGAAAAAGAGTAACTTTTATACAGCTTCAGTGCCACCTGCTAGACCCAGGGGAGGATTTCAATAATTTGAACTGTGGGTTTTGATGCCAATATTTCAATTAAAGCCCTCAAAGCTCAGATGCCACCAAGCCCTGAAGTTCCAGGGTGCTCCATGGCCGTGTGGATGAGCCTGAGCCAGAGCCAGAATCCCCCAGCTGTGATTCCTGAAGGATCCTGAAGGACTTAATGGGAAAATGAAATTCCTTTCTCTGGATGGAATGGACCAGGTCACCATCAGGAACAGCTTCTTGGGGATCTTTCAAAGACGTTCATAAAAGCATAAATTATGAATTCCATAAATTCAGCTGCTAAAGTGTTCATAAACTCATTGGAGTAGGGGCAAAAAAAAATGTGGCTGCTTGAACCTGCAGTCCTTGTGAGAATCAGAAAAGTTGAGGCTGAAAAGACCTTCAAGAGCCTCAAGCCCAAGCCAAGGGATTGTTCCTTTTCAGTAAATTAAAACAGAAACATCCATCTCTGCTGCAGAGGATCACCTGACACGCCTGCTGATTTATTTAACTAATTTTTCACCCCATAATTCTTCCAATCTGTGTTCAAACCATCTCATGCTGCATTTCTTTGCTGAAGGTTACCAGGCTGGCAGAGCTGTGTCCTTCTGATGACAGATCTCTCTGCTGCTCTGTTTACCTGTCTTTCATCCATCCAAAGGCTCTCAGAGGTTTGGTTTTTTTTGTTCTCACCCCAAGGAGTTCAGGAATACCCCTCCTGCTCTGCCCCACCCAAACAGGAGGATTTTTGCATGGTAATAAATCCTTTCCCTTTTGTTATGTGAACTCCTGAGCTGGGGGTGTTGTCAGAACAGCTCTAATTGAGTAATTCAATAATTGCTCATGGGAACCATCTCAGGCTGGTACCAGTGGTCAGCAGCAGGGGCTCAGCCTCACCCTTTACTGTCCCAACAATGGGGCTGGATTCATTCCCAGCCCCAGCAGGCACCATCAGGAGGGCAGAAACCTTCTCGGGTTATTTGAAAAGCCATCAATTTTCCAAAGTGTGCTGAGCTGAATTAAAGCTTGTCCAAACTCCTCACCCTGGCCATATTTCTTGCCCATCACGTTGGAGATGTCAGCTGTTGTTTCACCACCTGTTAATCCGTCTGTGCTCGGGCTGTACATTGATTTATGAAGGTTCCTCTCTCCTGTTGCCTGCATGTGACCAGTGCAGCTGTTTTTTCATCATTCTTGTTGATTTTTTTTTTTTTTTTCATGCTGCATCCACCTATTAGTCACAAATTTAAGACAGGGAAATATGGAAATTTTTATTTCCACAGCATTCATTGAAGTTTTTCTGCCTCTTTTATCATGAAGTTGCATTGACAAAACAGCTCTGGTAGATATTTTAATTTACAATTTTCACCACCCACACCCACATTCACTGCTATCAAAAGTGAATTTTAACCACGAGTGATACATTAATGAACCTGATGATTTGTAATCATCAACAGCTCAGGTTATAAGGGATCTCCTGCTGGGGTTACACATCAACACAGACAGGAACAAGATTGCTTTGCTCATAGCCTGTGATACATTTAATAATTGTATTTCTATTTCTTTCCGAATTCTGGGAAACATTAGCCAGATAATGATGCCTTTTGATTACCAAGCTTGTTTCCTCTTTCAGAAAACAGCTTTGCACTGCAAGAATCACCTCAAAAGGGTTTTATTTTGTGGGCTGGTTTTGTTTGGGTTTTTTTTTTCTGTGTTATCTTTGTGCCTGAGTATTCCTGTTTTTTCAGTCCTGCTGCTCTGCTCCAATATGCTCCCAATATTTTTGTTTTTACTGCCTCATTTACCCTATGAAATAAAGATGCTTGTCATGTCATGAGGTAAGTATTTTCCCTAGAAATTGCTGTAAAACTTTGTATCAAACTGGACATTTCTATTGATTTTTGAATTGATATTTGCAGGTCTCTTTCTGCTTTCTTTTTAACAATTGACTTTTAGACCCCCACATTTCTTGAAAGAAATCTGGCTGTAAATTGCAGTGATCTTGACCTGCTCTTTTTCTCCTCTTATCCCTCAGAGCTTTGCTATTCTAATAGCTTTTCTTGTGCTCCTTGCAATTAGTTCACAGAAAATTAGAAGAGATAATGGTTAATGAACAACTGCCACTCACTGTCAGTGAAGTGCTGCAAAGGAAAAGGCACTTTCAGAAGTCAAAGAAATGAGAAAATATTACAGAGACAATGAGCATCCAGAGCTGGAGGAAGAACTGTGAGGAAAGAGAAATTTTCCTTGTTCAAGACTCTTTTGAGAATATCCATCCCATATCAAGCCCTGAGGAATTTTCATAACCCAGACATGCAGTGGAATGATTCCATGTCAGTTTAGGCCAGTGATATTTAAAAAATATCTTTCATAGGCTTGCCTTGGACCCTTTCCAAGATACACAAAAAACCCAATTATGATTATTAAACCCATGTAATATAAAGTATCAATATTGACACCCTTCTCACCGAGTGCCTACACTGAAGTTGTGGTGAGTGCTGAGAAAACCAATTTATTCTGACTTTCCCCTGCAGAGGAACCCACAGTGCCCACCTCATTAGGAGAATGATATTCCTTGTAGGATTTTTGTCTTCATTTCTCCAGGTGAGAGCAAAAAATCCCAGATTGGTTTGTGTTAGAAGGGACCTTAAAACCCATTTAGTCATCTCTAAATCTCTACAGTACCCATGAAACAGGGAGAATCTTTTATTCTGCTTTTCTTTTGGATCTAAACCCAATCACACCAAATTTAAAGTGATTACCTTCAGAATCTATCCCATCCAGGATAAACCCCTCCAGCAGGATATTTCCATTTCTTATTTCCCTAACCAAGCTTAGTCACAAACATCCCAGATGTGGTTCAGAGTGTTGTTTGTCCTCTTCCAGGAGAAAGATCAATTCTGTTGTGGAAACAGTGCTCAGCATGGGATTGCTTTAATCAATTTGAGCAGGCCTTGGTAAAACTATCTGCTAGTCTGCAATCCAGCAGCATCAAAGCTAATTAATACTTTAGTCAGCTTAATGAATGTATTAGTGGTTAATATTTGTGTATAAGCTCCTCATAACTCAATAATCCTATCCCATTTGCATTATTAATAGGACAGGTATGAGCTGATTGATCATAAAAACCATTAACTCAGATTTGTGCTGCCGTCAGTTCCCTCCAAGGAGGAGCAGGAATCACTGAGGACTGCAGGGAGCAGCCTCTGTAAAAGCCTTTCCAGGTTCCAGGTGAGAACTGAAGAGCTGCAGTGGAAAGTTGCATTTTAAACCAGACATGAGCTGATCTAGAAGGTGATGGGTGATGAACCCAAGGGCTGAGTGCTCTGGTTTAGGAGATGCCCACATTCTTCCAGGTCAAAGCTCCTCTACGAGGCAAGAGAAACAGCCAGGAAGAAGGAGGAGAAAGAGGGAGAGGCATAATCCACTCCACAAAACAATTTCCCTTCATTTCCCTTCCTGTCTTGCCCCACTCCTCACATAAAAGCCATGAGTGGGATTTTATTTATTGAAATGGAGCTGGAGGTTGGCTCAGGTGGGAGATGAGTAAATAAACCAAGCACTTCCAGCGCCTGCTAGAGAGGAACAATATTTTGCAATTTCCCTCCTACAGGCTTTGTGTCCTACAAAGAGAAATAAAAACGTGCTTCATCCTCTTCAGCAGCCTTGAAACAGCTTTTGCTTATTCACAGCCCCTCAGAACAGAGGCCAGCAAATCCTCTGGAAGGGGAAAGCGCCGTTCCAGCTGTGGGGAGCGTGCAGGCAGACGAATTCCATCAGAACAACAATAAAAAAAGAGATGAGGAAAAAAGCAGCTCGCTCCTTTGGAGACTCATCTTTTTAATGCACCATTTCCACAGGATCTTCTAATTGCTTCTTGTGGGATTGGAGAGTTTTCTCTCGCAGCCTCTCTTTGGAAATGTGTTACATTTCCTGGTACAATGTTCTTCTGCTTTTTATTTTAGGTTTGAAGAACTGTTTTCTTATCCTTTTTTTTTTTTTTTTTCCCTGAGATATTTTCCCCATCTCTCCCATTTCCATGTTGTTATTATCAGTGAAATTTAAGCTTCTGTGGTGCTGTGAAGCTGAATCCTCTTTTACTGCCACGCTTTCCTGAGTGGTGGGACAGCAGAGCCGCTGGTTAATCACTCCTGAAGTCCTACATGTGGCAGGGAGATGTGCTGTGAATTATCCAGCGAGCTGTACCTGCATGATTAACGAGAATCCATTCTCCACTCTGCGCTCCAGTGCCCCTCCAGTTGCAATTTCTTTGTTAGAACCGTGTACAAAGGGAAGGGAAGAGGAAAGGAGATGTGAAAACCTCAAAGAAAGGAGTTTGTAGCTAAAAAAAAAAAGGGGATAAGAGCAAGCAGCAATGCTTGCTGCCAGGGCTGGCCAGATGTTTGCTCATCTGTTCAGGCTCAGCTCTTTATTGTCAGCTGCCACACACAAGTGGCAGAGTTAGAGCTTAATAAGTAATTAGAACAGTGTGCCATGAAAATGAGAAGAACGAGGGAAACAATGTCGTTCACCTCTTGTATGATTTAGCTGGTTAAAAATATTTCTTATTTTGCATAGAGCTGAGCAAATCACTCATTATAAATAATGTATTAACCTAATTTCATCACTTTTACTCTGTGAAATGTTCCTGACTAGATTTATAATTATTCCTTCTTCAAAAGTACTGGTACCTGGAAGCAAATCAGCAGATATTTTATCTGCTCATGGTAATTCCATACAAACAGGTTGTGCTGCAAATTGAGAAAGTCTAATATTACCTCTCCAGGTAGCATTTGAGAAATATTTAGGAAACAGCTTCAGAGAAAATATTTATAGCTAAAATCTGTATGTTGGGAACATTCTGTGCACCTGAAGCTCACTGATGTGTGTTAGGAGAGTCATTGTGGAGGACTCAGGGCCAACTAAAAATTAAATATTTCTTAATATGCCAGTAAAATGATTGCTATCACTAGATCTGCTTAAATGAACAGAGCCCTAGCTGTGTGAGACAGACAATATCACCTCAGGTGTACAAATCATCCAGATATTGCACTGCTCCAGCACAAACTGTCAATCTTTAGCTAAACTTGTCTCTGAATCACAGCAAATCTTTTATTTCCCTTGATGCAATTCCTTTTTTTTTCCTTTGAAGATCTCTGTGCAGGGAGTTCAAACAGGGGAAACACCTCCTGAGGTAATGCAGGAAGAGAAAATATGCAAAGTGTGTGCAGATCTGTGGTTTGGAGCAGGAATTGCATTTCTGAACCTGGCTGCCCCCAGTCTAGGAAGGGCAACGAGAGTCAAGGGAGAATCAATAAATTTTGGGTAAGGCCTTGAAAGGAGACTTTTCAATGTGCATAATGAGTTTGGGGTGCAGAATTTTGGGATGTGTTGGGTTTGGGCCCCTGCTCCAGTCCATTGGAGCTGGGATTCTGCTTTTAGCATCTGGAAGGTGTCACCAACAGGAAATTTGTTCTGCATTTAATACTCACCCTGTTGGTTTAAGAAGTCTAGCTAAACCTCCATTAATTCCATGCAAGAATCAGATTTACTAAATGATCTGGTGGTCTATTTATTATCCTCTTGGTCTTAGTTCATAACTCTCAGGAATTCTAATTAAAGCAGGATGCAGGGACAGTTTACAAATATTTGTAGCTGTGGCTGCAGCCACTCCAAAAACACCAACACAAAAAGCAGATCTTGTTCACCCATTGCAAAATTATATTTTACTTTGTAATCAATAATCCACAAACAGATTTATTCTCTGACTACTTAGCAATCCTCAAACCAGCAATTTTTTCCTGGTTTAATGACTGAAAGAACTAAACTATATGAATAGATTTCCTTCTTTTTACTCTCTTGTGACATTGGACTGGCATTTGAGAATTATCATTAGAACTCTCTGGTGCTTTTAGAGCTGAACCCCAGGAAACTGGAAGATACAAAATCTATTTTCAGGATGGGATTGTGCATATCCTCTGCCATAATGCATGTAACAGAACACAGTGCCTGTGCCTGCACTGGCTGCTACAGGATACACTCCAACTCTCAGTCTATTTATTAAAGATCAATTTTTGTGATATCATTGATCCCCTGCACACTGGGATTGTCATCCTTGCTCGGGAGTAGCTGCAGGAGCAGCTGAAATTCAATCCTTTCTTCTCCATCCCTCTGTGGATTAAACCCTGGGACACATAATAGACACTCTCTGGGAAGATAATGTGCCACTGGCATTAGACAAAAAAATGACAATAATGAAGGAATATGTTGTTAAAAATGGTGAAGAATAGGAGCCCAATCATTTCCTGCTCTGTGCCCAGGAAGATACCAGGATAAACAGTCAGCCAATCTATTCAAGCACTCAGAAGATAAAGGATGATAAGAAAAGAACCAGCATGGATGTTCTGAGAACAAATCATATCAAGCTACCTTGTGCAGGGAGGTGATAGGGAAGGGAGGATGTGAGCAGGAGCTGTGGTGGGGGGTTAGTAACAAAGAGAAACAGAGAAAATCAGGAAAAATGAGCAGGAGCAGAACATTTGCAATGTGGAACAATTCTTCAAGGCTACTCCTCAGTAAATCCACAGCTGGAACATCTGGCTTGTCTTGGCCAAAATTGCAGAAAAAATGGAGCATGAGGAAAGCCTGGCAGGATGGAGCTGGGTTAATCTTGGGGGGGATGCTGAGGGAGGGGAAACATCTTCACATGTGGAAAGTTCTTTTAGAAGCTCCTCAATATCAGTTCTCCTCTGTCCTCTATGGGAGGAGGGCTGGGAAGGGTTCTGCCATCAGTGAGGGAGTGGGAGAATTTCCATTATGAAATTGTAAGGGAAATTTAGGTTAAACACCAGGGAAATGTCCAGCCCAAAGGCCAGACAGGTACTGGAGTCAATAAAGAGGGATCTGTGGAAGGTCAGGTTAAGCAGAGACCTGCCAGACACAATTTAAGGTTGGTTCATTTTATCTTGAGAGTAAAAAAATATGTGTGACTTCATTAAAAAATATTTTTCCCTTATCCCTGCTTTCTATGTTTCCATTTTCATTTTTTCCCCCTGACATCCAGCTTAAGCTGGGAGTAATTTAAATATTTGAAGCCAAATAATAAATCTGAACATTTTGGTGTTTTGTATTTTGTTAGGGGAAACTCAAGAGACTCCGTGTTTCTTGTTAGTTGTAAGGATCTCCTCAAACCCAACCTCAATTAAAGATACTGATCTTAATTTTCTTATTTTTGGAGCAATGGAGGCTCAGGTATGATCTTGCCCTGTTAATTCCATGGACTTTGCTCATTCTGCAGAGGCAGAGCCAAAGGTTTATTTAAATTAGATGCCCAGTAGCCAACAAATATTTGTTGCTGTTGTTTGTGAAGTCCTGCTCTCATGAGATCAGAGGCAACTTTTATATTTCCCTTTGTGGAATTAATTTTATGAGTTTTTCAGGCATGGTGTTGTTTCCTTGCTTATTGTGTGTTTTGCTTTTCAAGATTGTTTTCATCCAATTGTCCTTCTCTAGATTTACAGTGAAAACAACTGAGGACACTTTGTACATAACCCTTTCATCCAAAGTGATTGAAAAGTTCAGCTGAATATACTCACTGCATTTTTTAATTTTTTTTTACTTGTCATCCTTCACAGCTTCCCTTCTTTACATTCCACCTCCAAATATTGTTTTGTTTAAGGAGGAAAAAAAACCCATCCTGGTGACAATTTGCATAATATGTTAATGCTGATATGCATCCAGACATCTGGATGGCATTTTAATATCTCATTCTCATTCAGACAAGTAGGAACCACACAGATGGGAGAGACAATTTTAAGAGCATTGTTGTAAACAAATAAGGCAGCCAGGAAATCAAACACACTCCACGATGGGCTTGGTGTGTGAGGATGTGCTCAGGACATGTTGTGACTGCAGGAGCTGCAGCAAGAGGAGACTGCAGCACTGGGAATGGAGATTTGGGATCATTCCATGGGAGATTTGGGATCATTTTTTGGGAAATTCCTTTCCCAACCCAACCAAACTGGCAGCTCAGATCATCCTTGTGAGATGGAGTTTGGGGCTGTGCTGTGGGCAGAATGTGGGGTTTGGTTTAATCTTATTTTTAATTAGCAATTGAGATATCAACAATCCTGATTGCTTCAGGAAGGAGATCTGAAAAAGGGATTCTGCTCCTCATAACCATGGTATGTGAAATGCTGGTAGTGATTTTGTTAAAAATTCACCTCCATTCACCTGGGTAATTCCCTGCAGTCCCCTCCCATCTGGTTTGGAGCTCCCTGCAGGGCAGGAATGGCTCTGGACTGGAGCAGCCCCAGCCAGAGCTGACATTTGGGGAGTTTGTGCAGGAGCCATGAGCAGCCTTTGCTGCAGGTGGAGCTGACAGCTCAGCACAGGCTGCACATCGCTGCCTCTCTCAGGGCTGCACTGAAGCCACAAAATCACAGATTATTTCTGTAATCTGAGCCCCACAGGGATCACCCCAGTCCAGCTCCTGGCCCAGTGTCCAGCCCCAAGAATTGCTCCTATCTTTTCCAATAACACATAAATTGATTATTTTCCCCTTCACCTCTTAGCAGCTATGGCTACAGATCTCACTCAACTAAATTCCCAGAAGTTTTCAGGAATTCAGCTGTGCTCAGTGAAATGCATGATAGAAGAGTCCAGGACTCTTTCTTGATCTCTTGGAGGTAAAAAAATAAAATTTAAATTCTAGCCCTTCACTGTGGAATTGGACAGGGCTCTGAGCAGCCTGGTCTAGTGGAAGGTGTTCCTGCTCATGGCCTTTAAAGGTCCTTTCCAACCTAAACCATTCTATAATTTACATTATAAATAAATGAAAATATGAGAAAATCAATTAATTTTACATTACCAAAATAGTTATCTAAGCCTTTACTGGAATATTCCAGGTAGTGAAACATCAATGAACTATTTAGGGAACCAGTTAAAAATTTGTGCCTGGTTCAGTCTGGTTAACTGTAGACCAGGGGATCCTCTTGAATAAAAGAAAATGGGATTAGAAGCTCAGAGACAGGGTAATGACCTCAGAAAGCAGTTTAGCAAGGAACTTGTGAAAACAGCAGTTCCTAAAATAATTCTGCTTTTCCTCTCACCTCAAAGCTGCAGATTTGCATGTGGCAAATGCTAAGGAGGGGTGGGAGACAACTCACAGGAATGAGAGGCAGAGGTGATGGAAACAGAGAAAGGCCTTAATTTGTGTCTCAAATTTAGGAATAAAAACAAGACTGCAGCATAAAATAACCTGACAGGAGCCTTTCAGAGTGAATGGCGAATAAACCAATTTTCCTTCACGATTACAACCTGCTCCCTGTGTTGTAGTCATGATTCCAGGGACCATTCCACCAACCTGGGGATGATTTCTGCCACTGGATCTTCCTCTTTCCATGAGAAAAGTTTCTCTCATGCTCTGTCTCTCTCACTTTTCCTTGTCTCTGAGCCCAAATTCGGGTTCTGTGTCCAAGCTGTGAGCCAGGTAGCAGCAGATTGAAGCTGTCACCAGGATTGGGAGCAGGAGCTCCTGGTAGCAGAACTGGAATTTGGAATCTGGGCCAGGAAGTCTTCTAATGCAGCTGTGAAAACTTTATGTGCCACAGCTTAAGTTTGCCTTAAAATAATAATAGTTTAAAAAGAGAGTCAATAAAACTTTAATCCTAAGCATGCTAACGTTGACAAATTTAGTTAATGTCTGGCAGAAAAGGGAGGATAAAAATAGTCATTCAATTTTTAGTGTGCAAATTGTGAGATGGCAAACAGTGTTTGCTCTCCAAGAGGATTCTGCACTTTGTTCACACAATTGCATTTTTGTGATGGCTGGGACAGGCTAAAAGAAAATCAAGATCTAATTGTTCCTCCAAACCTGGTGATGATGGAGCTGCTGTGGCAACCAGAATGTCTGGGGAAAAACAAACAAACAAAAAAAAACCATTAATAACAAATGATTGTCTGATCACAGAGCGCTGGAAAGCAGGAAAACAATTAAATGATGAAGGGAATAGTCAGAAAAGAGGAGACAGAGGCTTTTAGAGCAGAGATCTGTCTAAGGCAGATGGGGCTGAGCAGGTCGTGCTCATTCCATGATCATTCCACCACCTTCCCTTCCCTGGAATTCCCCCTCCCTGAATTAAGGAAGCAGCTCATGGAACCCAAAGTTATTTTTGAGGTCAATCATTTTCCCAAATATCAATCTTCCACCAGAAGCCAGTGGTTTTATAGGATTGCAGGAGCTTTTGGTGAAAGGTTTCCATAAAATATGTATGAATTCATTGTATACACACAGCAAAAGGAGAACAGATATATCACAGCAGATCATATTTTTGTGTCATCTTTGGTGAGAAAATATAGATCAGTCAATTCTAAACTGTTTTCTGGGACTGGAACAGCACAAAAAGCACTGGGTACCTGATGCTGACACCACAGAAGAGTTATTGTCTAATGAGTTTTCTCCATTTGGATCTGTAACATACAATTCCACCTTGAGTGAAATTAAATTTGTTGTCTCCTATTCTTTATCAACATGTGGAAACCAGAAAAGCAGTTCCAGCTGAACAGTTTAAACCACAGCCACATTAAAGCCCTTCAGCTGAAAATTTACAACTTTTATGTGAAGAATGTGATGTCTTGTTCCTCAAGCCTGTTGCCAAAGCAAATGTCTTTTCAAAAACATTGCAATTTCTCCAAAATAATGAAGCTGCTCGTTCAGGCTGCATGATTAAATTTGAGGATTTGAAAGCAAGTGAACACAGAGTATTAAAGCAGCCAGTATTGATCTGCATTATGAGCATAATCCCCATTTCTGGAAGAGGTGCAGAGGAGCAATCACAGTGCCTGGAGATGACTTAAAGCTGTTCTTAATTTGTGCAGCCCTGGTTTGGGAGCAGAAGATCAGTCAGTAAATTGAGGGATCATGAGGGCTAATCTTTTAAAGGAATTTTTAAAATATTCTCAGGAACTTGGATCCTTGATTTCTGGAAAGCAGCTGTCAGTGCAGGTGTGTTCCACAGCAGCATCGTTTGGGCACAGTAAACTTTCTAGCAGTGATTTCAAAACCTACAATGTTGAAAAGAGGTTTAATTAAAAGGGAAGGGGCTCCTTTCAAGTTGTTGCAGACTTTAGATGCTTACCTTAATCAATTAAAAAAAGAAAGGTGGGATTGTCTCCTCCAACAGATCTTTTGGAGTTGCTGCAATACTCTGTGTCATTTTAGACTTAGGACAGCTCCTCATTCTAACCAGGAGAATAAAATTCCACAGAAAAAGATGCATCCCATTGTGTGCAGAGCTGGATGAAGGCAAAGAAGCATCAAAATGTTTCATTTCTCGCCTTCCCTTGAGCAAAGCTCTCAGAAATTCCGGGGTGTAAAACCAGGAAAGGCTTTGCAGCAAAGGGGGAGATGGAGTGAAAGGGAAGGGCTGGACTTTCCTGTGGGATTTAATTGTGCTGTTGGCTGTGGGAACCCAGCACAGCCCTGGGTGGTTCCAGACCCAGGCAGGGGCTCAGGAGCCTGGGCACAGAGCTCAGAACCCCTGTGCCTTGGATTCCAACCTCTGGGAAAAACTACCACCCTTACATGAAGAATTACAAGTCACAAAAAAATAAGTAGAGTATAAGTTAGATTATTACAAGGTGAAAAAGTAGGTTTTTAAGATTTTTTATTTTCAAAGTCAGGGATTACAACACTTCCCACCAATCTGTTTTCCATGTGTTCTTGGATTTCAGTGTGGAAAATCCTTGTTTTTTACAGAGAAGTTGACCAGAAAAGGCAGAATAGAGAGACACAGGCACAGCCCTGGAACTCCAGGGAAGGGGATCTGATTCTGCTAATCCTCTGTAATTCCTTTATTTTGTTTTGTGGACCACGTGGCAATGGCCCTGCTGCTCCTTTCTCCTCTATCATCTCATATTATAAATTTCCCTTCCATCCTTGATCTCCATGAAAAATAATCTGTGTCCTAAAATGGTATCAACTCCCAAACTGAAAGAACAGGGAGCACTCCTCAGCAATTTGCATCAAAAATTGTGGATAAAAATTGTGGATTCATCCTCTGTCCCTCCAGCTGGCAGGAGAGAGGAAAGGCTTTGTTTTTATCTGTGTCTTATGTACAGTATTCATAATTGAAATGGTAATTTTTAATGTTCTTGGCTGGTTTTTGTTCAGCAAGATCTGTTTTACCCTCCTGCCTTGGGAGGGGGATATCTTAATCATATTTATAGCACTTATAAAAGTCACTCAGACCTTATATTTTATGAGATCTGAGGCATGTCGTGAATTTCTACTGAGATTCCTCTTTTTTTCCCCCACACCCCACCAGGAGATAGGACTGCATTAAATTATCTGAAATTTAAATGCATTAGCTGTTAGCCAGGGCGAATTTTCATATAAATTAATACTGTTATTGTATTTTAATAAAGCCACAGCATTTATGGAATTATGCAGACATCAATTACTTGGAGGTATCTTGGAACAATTATTGACTTCATGCATCAGCTATTCCCTCCCTTCCAAACCAGTTGCACTCTTCAGGAACACCATCCATCAACAAGCCATAAACCACATTTCCAAAGCCTTCCAGCCCACCCCTGTCACAAAAAGCCCCCTGAGCCCACGACATCCTAATGCGTGGCTGTGTAATTAAAATTTTGACATATGCAAGGAGCTGTGAGATGGATAAAAGAGCCTGGGCTGCAAACAGAAGTTGAAAGGCTCCCAGCAGATGGCTGGGTGGTGGGAGAGGCACGGGCAGAGCCAAGAGATGACAAACAGATGGTTTGGGTGTGAAGGACAGGCTGGGGGAGCTGGGCAGGGGATGGGCGACAGCTCTGAGGGATTCTGCTTGGGGAGCAGGTTAAACATTTCACATGCTTCTATTGGCACTCCCAGAAATGTGCTGGTGGGAAACGGCCAATGCAGGCTAAGAGTAATAAAAATAATAATAATCAGCAGCAAGGCATTGCAGACAGGCTTGGGGAGGGAATTCTGCAGCTCTCACTTGAGGGAGAACACAGCCACTTCTACCCTGGGTGCTGTGTGTGGGCTGAGCTGTCTGAATTCAAACAGGAATATTCCAGATTGGGGCAAAAATCAGATTTGCCAACATTTCCAGGTGCCTGAAAAGCAGATTTAGCCGTGTTGGAAATGAGCTGGAGCTTGCAGGCTCCTTGCTTGTCCCTAAGTGTGGAGTTATTTGTGTGATGAGTGAGCTCAGCTCAGATTTAGGTGATTCTGCACCACAACCATGACTGAAAGATCAAATATTATGTTTTTCCTCTTTTTTTTTTTTTTTTTTTAACGATGGCAAGACTGAAATCACAATCACATTAAAATTACAATGCTGTCAACCCTATTCTTGAGTTCAGTTCCCTGTTACATTTTGACTCCTTCCAATTTCTCAGACAAGCTCAAAAACAGCATCAGCAGCTACAAAATGGAAGAATTTCTGCACAATAAAGGGCAAAAGATCCTTTTAAAAAGCCTAAATCAAATTTCCTAAGGACTATAAAGGTGCAGGGATTTTGAGGGTGCTCTGACCAAATTCTGTGGGAAAATTTGATCCAAGTAGTAAAAGGGAGACATTTATGAAAAATATTAAATCAATATTTATTCTTTCATCCTACTACAAAAATCTATTTACATTTGAAACAGCATTTCTGCTTATGAGAAGCAAATTGCTGCAAAGCAATTGTTACATGGGAAGCATTTTTTAGGCATAAGTAAGTTTTAGCTTGCAAAAACCCAACATAATTGTGAGTTTTGTGTAGGTCTTTGCTCAATATTGATAAGAAATTGTATTTTTACTAGTAGGGGAGCACTGGAGTGCTGATAAAACTGGTGCATTCTATAAAGGCTGGGAGTTTTTTCTCACAACTCTTTGAAAGATTGGCACAATCTGTTGCTCCAAGAATCCAACCAAAGTAGTAAAAATTCCTGAAAGCAACACCAGCTTGTCTTCATAAAGATAATTTGTATTTTCCTGCCTTACCAAGCCGAGGAGCTGTTCTAAGCCTGGCCTGGGAAGGAGGTTTAGATTTTTCAGGTTTAGATTTTCTCTCTGCTTTAACTCCATCTGCATCCACTTTGCTCGCTGAATAATCTGCTCAGTCCCTGCCAAATTTCTTTTCCTTGCTCTTTTGTGGCTGGCTGTGCCTGGTGGAGCCTGGCTCAGCATTTCTCAGGCTGTCCCCACTCCTCTGGGTGACAATCCCTGCTCCTGAAATCCTCCCTGATTTCCCCACTCCAAGCCCTGCTCTCCATCCCCCTGGCGCTCCAATCATGCAGCCTCATCCCCAGCACTGATCCATATTTTTTTTCCCAGCATGTTGGTAAATTTATCTCCTTTTTCTGCTTGGAGAGTTGCTGGGTATTGGAGCATTGGAGCTATAAATTATTCTCAGGATTAACTTATTTGACTATTTGACCTCTTCTCTTTTTTTTTTTTTTTTAAGAGACTGTCACTTGTTGTGCTTGTTTTTTGGTTTTTTGTTGTTTTTTTTTAAATCTCACTCCTGTATCTCTGGTTGTTCTCCTTGATTTTTTCTCTCTGCCCAGTATCACTGTCCAAAGGAGGTGAATTTTAGCAACACTGTTTGTGCTCTGACAGCTGAGGTTGTGTCAGAAAAATATTACAAACTACACCTTGCACAGTAGCCATAAATATTTGTTCTAAAAATCTTGTAGGATTTCGCTGAGGATATTATTTCAATAAATCTGGATGATATTTATATAAATACTTATTAATAATGTGCAAATAAAATATATTGATATATTCTCAAGGCCTAATAGAAACCACAGAAGCACAAATGTCTAACAGAAATAACAGCAGCACATAATAAATGTGAGTGCAGATTGGTGTTATTTGTGTGGGGGGATTGTTCTCATGTAAAAATGATATTTGAATATCAAACAGCCAGGCCTATTTGGGGGATATGTATTTTTCAATGTATTTAATATAATTATATAATTAACATTATATTTAGACATTTTATATATATATATGTACATGGAGTGTAAAATATAGGGTGTGTAAAATACAGGGTGTGTAAAATATAGGGTGTGTAAAGCATAAAATGTGTAAAATATAGGGTGTGTAAAATGTAGGGTGTAAAATACAGAGTGTGTAAAGCACAGGGTGCATAAAATGTAGGGGGTTTAAAGTACAGGGTGTGTATAATTTAGGGTGTAAAATACAGAGTGTAAAATACAGAGGATGTAAAATTTAGGGTGTGTAAAATACAGGGTGTGTAAAGCACAGTGTGTAAAATGTAGGGTGTGTAAAATGTAAGGAGTAAAGTACAGGGTGTGTAAAATACTAAGTGTGTAAAATGTAGGGTGTGTAAAATTTAGGGTGTAAAATACAGAGTGCAAAACACAAAGGATGTAAAATACAGCATGTGTAAAATGTAGGGTGTAAAATATAGGGTGTGTAAAATACAGAAGGTGTAAAATATAGGGTGTGTAAAGCACAGGATGTGTAAAGCACACAGTGTAAAATGTAAGGTGAAAAATACAGGGTGTGTAAAGTACAAAGTGTGTAAAATGTAGGGTGTGTAAAATACAGGGTGCATAAAATTTAGGGTGTAAAATACAGGGTATGTAAAGCACGGAGTGTGTAAAATGCAGGGTGTGTAAAATGTAAGGTGAAAAATACAGGGTGTGTAAAGCACAGAGTGTGTGAAGCACACAGTGTAAAATGTAGGGTGTATAAATACCGGGTGTGTAAAGTGTAGGGTGTAAAATACAGGTTGTGTAAAGCACAGAGTGTGTAAAATACAGGGTGTGTAAAATTTAGGGTGTAAAATACAGGGTGTGTAAAATGTAGAGTGGAAAATACAGGGTATGTAAAGCACAGAGTGAGTAAAATGCAGGGTGTGTAAAATGCAGGGTGTGTAAAGCACAGTGTAAAGTGTAGGGTGTAAAATTCAGGGTGTGTAAAATACAGGATGTGCATAATATAAGAGAAGATTTGTATCAAGACACAGAACGAGCTGAAAAGTTTGGGATTTGGGAAATCATCCCCCTTCATTTGGGAGAGAAAACCACAAAATCAGAGGGTGAGCCCCACTCACCCCCTGCAGCACCTCAGCTCTTCTCCATCCCCTCACCCAAAGGTCCAATTCTCCAATTCCAGCTGGATTTTGGCAGAGCTGCCTCCAAGGATCCGATTTTCTGACCCAGCTCAGCTTTGCTGCTCTGTTCTTGGCCTTCCCCAAAATTGTGCTGTTAAACTGTGCACAAACATTCATGTATGAACATATGTATAGGTCATTGTATATATATTTATGTAAATATATATATATATATATACATGCAGGTTGAGACTGCAAATACAGATTGAACCAAACCCAGTATATTTTAAAAGAGAACAGAAGCTTTTAGCAAATGAAGGTTAAAGAGATCAGGTTGTCAGTGGAACAGAAAAACTCCTGTTGAAAAGCAACTAAAGCAGGGCTAAGTACAAACATTGTGATCCGGTTTCTGATACACCATTAAAAATATTTTTAAAATATATTTAAAATTATTAAAAAATAAGGAGGAAACAGAACAACTTGTGGTGCTGACACTGAAACAAATGGAATGCGCAAACCCCACAAAGCACAGCTCTCCTCAGAGCAGAAACACATCATGGACAGAGGTTGTTGGACCATTCCATTTGTTGACAAAATTATCAAGATCAGAATCGTTAGGCTGAGTAAGGAGATGAGATTTACAAGAAAAAGGAACAGTAACGTGGGAAAATAGAGGTGAAGGGTTTTATTTGAACTGAGAAATTGCATTTATTATTTAAACACGATCATCATCACTTGTCTGGACACCAGGCATAGCCTGGGAAGATGAGATTTAAAAAGAACTTAAACATGGATCTGGAGAGAAGAATGGCACAGGGGCAATGAAAACCAGCCCAGAATGCTGTAAATTGGAAGAGTAGGTTTGGATATTGAGAAAAATCCTTCGAGCAGTTGGGGCTGCCCCTGGATCCCTGGCAGTGCCCAAGGCCAGGCTGGACACTGGGGACAGTGGAAGTGTCCCTGCCATGGCAGGGTGGGATGGGATGAATTTTAAGGTCCCTCCCACCCCAACGTGCCTGTGCCATGAACATTCTCCCTGTGCCATGGGACCAGTAGCAACATCCTCAAAATACCCAGACACTGCATAATTTATAAATTAAATAATATATAATGCTGAGAAATGCAGACTCAGAAAATGTCCTTTCATCCTTACTCAGAGTTTTGAGTACACACACACACAGACGCTCACACATGGGGATAGAAATGCATTTTTTCTGATGGTAGCAGTTTTCTGAATCCTCTGATAGCATGAAAAGCCAAACTAATTCAGTATCAGGTTGGAATAGATCTGTTGTGAGCAGCAATGCATCTGGGGCTGTGATAACACAAACAATCCCAAGCAAAACTTTATTTCTCCAGAGATTCTCCCTGTTTAAGCTGCCTTTCCTTATCCTTCAAGGCTATGGCCTGGATTCATCTGGAGAGAACTTCTCTAACTCTCCAGCACTTTTCTGAACTTCACTCCAAACCAGGGCTCCTCTGAGCCATTAAACCATTAAAGGACTCTGTCACTCCCAATATTGAGGTTACTCACCAAGTGATTGAAGCAGTTCAAGTTCCAGCTGCAGCAGGAAAAACACAGCACCCAATTTGTGAGCCCAGAACAATCCCTGGTGGGTTTTGTGTGTCTGAACTGTGCTGAAGTGTGAGGCAGCTGATGGAAAAGGAACTTAAAATATTGTTCCTAATGCTATGTTGGCTGATTCTTCTTTGCACTAAGGAAATTCATCTTTTGTATTATTATAAGTGCATAACATATTGTTGGCTTTTCACAACTATTAAAATAAATACTATATGTATAATTCTAAAATAACTTTTCTATATAAATATAAGGTTTTTTCTTTTCTTCCAATAGCAAAAGTTAAACATAGGTTTTCTTAAAATATACTTAAACTACCTGCCTAATTAAAATAACAGCCTGTAAACGTGTAATAAAACCCTGCAGCTGACACAACAATTATCAGCACTCACCAACTACAAAAAACCAAAACCACCACCCAAATTAAAAAATAATTAAAAAAAAAATTAAAATCACAAGCCAAAAAACACACATACTCTAAAAAAGCAACCCCAAAAAATAATCATACTAAGCAGTTCCCAAAGATTTTTTAATATACTTAAAAAACTATAAATATACAACAAGTTAATATATTATAAAGTGTATTTAAAAAAACGTTCCCCAAACAACCATGTACTTTTAACAACTTACCAAACACCCAACAATTTTAACCCTTTACTTTATGTATACCTCCTATTATCTTTTTATTAAACCTTTTAAAATTTACCAAAACAATAAAACGTGTTTTTCACAATTTCATTTAATTGTATTTTAAAATCCTCCATCAGTTTGATTTGCCTGAGTTCCTTTAGGTTTGGAGGCTGAAGGTGCTTCCAAGATGGGCAGAGACAAACCAAGAACAACCCTGCCTTTGCTCTGAGCAACCAGCAGCTCTTTGATCCCAAAAAACTCTGAAACCAAGGAGTACAAAATCCCCAAACATTCCATACACATTCCATGACTTTTTGGAGCTCATATTTACCAAATCTTACTTATAGCAGCAATCCAGAAAGAAAAAAAAAAAAAGAAAATCCCTCATTTTGGCCTAATTTCCTTTTAGAATTTTCTGTCTCCCTTTGTGTTTTGTGGAGGGTGACCACTCAGTTATTTGTAACCCCATCAAGCAATGCTAATTTAATAATGATCACTCCTGCTCCAGCTTGTTACATCCTGGATTTGGGCATCCTTAATTAGTTTCCTTATTGCAACCACCAGAATTATTCATGTGCTTATCTGTGTGTCTGAGCATTTGGCTGTTCAGAAACCTCTTTTTTAAATGCTAACCAACAGCTGGAGTTAATGTTATGTGAAAAATATTAATTCAACTGATATTTTCAGTAACTCTTCACCTCCTGAATTTCTGTGTTTGGATTGGGATTGGCTTTTTAAGTGCAAGCTGCTCAAACAAAGAGACAAAAAGTGCATTACTCAACAATTACATGTAAATGTAGGAGTGTGTGTATAAATAAATACACATATTTGCAAGCTGTTTTTAATAAGCAGTGGAAAGTTGGAATTTGCTGCAGAAACCTTTGCTGCAGAAACCTTTCCCTGGAGGGGAGATGTGTTAAAATTCATTCAAGAAATCTTGCTGACAACTTCAGAGAATTCTCTCACTGCTTCTATTTTGGGCTGGTTTGTGAAGGATTCATCAGGTTTGTGAAAAGCTAAAAGATGGTGTTGTGCATTGTGTGGGGACACAATGAATTCAGCCTGCCTGGTGCCATTCAGACTTGTACAGAATTGTACAGAATATTTCAGCTTCCTGATGGGATGCTGCTTAGAGGGCAGCACCTGAGTTTTGCTTAGAAAATGAAAAAAAGTTATGTCCTTGGATGAAAATGAGGTGTTGGGGCACATCAAATTAAAATTATAAATAATTTTATTAACATCTCTAATATGTCATAGCAAAAAATGCCTGTTTGGTAATAAACAACATCACCTGTGCTTCTGGATTAAAAAATAATCTCAGAAAACAGGAAAGAGAGAGAAAAATAGAATCCCAAAATGGTTTGGGTTGGAAGGGACCCTCAAGCCCATCCTATTCCAACTCCCTGCCACTACCCCAGGTGGCTCCAAGCCTGTCCAGCCTGGCCTGGGACATTCCCAGGGATCCAGGGGCAGCCACAGGAAAAGTTCTTCCCTAAGAAACTCAATTTTTCCTGGGCTGGAGCTCAGGGAGGAGTCAGGCAGGAGCCTGAGTGCCCCAGGAGCCAGCCTGGCTGTGGGTGAGGCTGTGCCAGAGAAAATCATCCAAATTACTGCAGCTTCTCCAGCAAAGCCCTCCCAGAGAAAGAAATAACCCCAAACAGCATAAAACCAACTCCTCCTCCCCAAACCCCCAAATGAAACAACCACAGGGCTAAAATCTTGTTCTCTTTTATAACTCACTATAATTACATTTATAATTGGCTTGTTTTAATCTTCTTTAGACACACTAGGAAAACATTTTCTTTTCAAACGGAACAAAACGTAGAGTTTTAGATTACTTGTATTTATGGCAGGAATTATGTGATGTGATGTGCCAGTAGGAGACAGGATATGCCAACCCAGGAGATCTTTTCCCTCTTCTATTTCCCTTTCAGTGTTCCTGTGTTCCTACTTAGAAGCCTGCTATAATAAAAGTAGTGCTCATAATATGCATACTTTTCATGATTACTTTAATAGTGCCAGAAAGATAACCAGTGAATAATCATAATAAAATATATGTAAAGGGGATCACAAATCTCACTGATGCAGAACAGGAAGAATTTATTATCAAAGTGTTGCTAATGACTTTCTCTCTGCCCCTTTGAAAACGTCTCTGAGCTTAGCACTGTCCCTTGGAAATCCAATTCATAAATCCACAAGCAGCATGAAATTCCAGAAGGAAATAAAGCACTTTTATCCCAATGCATTGCAGCACGTTAATGCTGTTTGTTAGAACACGAACTGCCAGAAACACAAACAAGGAACAACCTCAGATGGGTGTTTAGAAAAGTTCTGGGGTTAAAAACCAAAGCTCAGCTCCCAGGTTAGGACTAAACAGATCCAGATGAAATTCCTGATGCAATCCAAGTGCTGCTCCTGGGAGCAGAGCCCCCCTTCACAGGAGTGACACTGCTGAGCACAGCTCTGTGGCAGGGCAGCAGGGCTGTGCCACCCAGCAGCTGCTGATCCCTTAGCAGGAATCCTTATCCTTATCAGGATTTCTCCTGGCAGCTCTCTCTGAATCCTTTCTCCAAGTGCCTGCTCCTCCTGATGCCTCTGCCCCCACTCCCAGTGCTCCTCCCCAGACACTCAAGGGATCTGCTCTGCCTGCAGGGGGACAGAAAGTGGCTGAATTCCTAAATATTGCCTTGAAAACACCTTGGCTGGTAGCAGGACTCTGGAAATGACTGGAAATCTCCTTGTTTTGTTTTCCCATAGCTCTGCTGAATAGTTCTGCTGGCTGCAGCTGGGAAAGGTTTCTTGTGCTGCCCTGCATTGCCAGGACAGATTTGGCTGCCTTGTGGCAAGAGCTGCTCATTCCCTCATTGTTTGGAACATCCTGGGACAGTGGGAGGTGAACTGGATGATTTTTAAGGTCCCTTCCAACCCAAACCATTGTGTGATTTCAGGTTTATAAGAAGGAAACCAGACATTCCTATTCCAGCTTGATGGCAAAAGAGCAATTCTTGTGTTTTCCACTTTGTTCTTTCTTCCATCTCCAGGAATGATGAGGATGAAGAGCAAACACTGCTGCAGTGACTGATGCCTCTCCTGCTGACTCTGCTCTGTTTGGTATTCCTGCTCTGCAGCCTGGCAAAAGTTTAGTCCAGTATCAAAGATAATTCCAGCTCTGTCTTGTCAGGCTTAATGCAGCTGATGCTGTCTTTGAAAGTCAGGGCCCAAGACAAGCACCTGGAGGTCTCATTGCTTAAAATCTGACATGTAAATCCACCTTACACATCCAAATAAGCCAGAGGAGTTCTCAAAATGCTGAGAATCTCTAACAGTGAGAGCAGGTGACCCCCAGCATCTTTAGAAACAGAGAACTCTGATTAGTACCAGAGCAGTTGTGAAATGTTGAGTATCTTCAGAGAGCTCTGTATTTCATCCCCTGAAATGTTTTCATTTCCTGGAATAGCTGTGTTTATTACTTTAATAAACTGAATTAGGAAATATGGTTATTGGTTTCCTAACTAGGCTGAATTAAGTTTCATTAAGAAATAAAATCCAGGATTCCAGTTTATACTTGGTATAAATGCACTTAAAATGTTAGAACAACCATGCTCCTTTTCCTTTTTCTTTTAATATGTAGATTAAAAAAAAATCCTTCCTGCATTAAATCCAGAGCTATTCTCAACATTTCAAATGGACTAAAATAACATAAATAAAAATTTTAATTAAAACACCTAGGATATAATATTTCTGGACTTATTATGTGTATTTTTTTTTTTCTGCTTGCTGCAGACCACAGAATAAGATCTGTAAAATATTCTCATTAAACCAGCAGAGTGATGCTCCAAAGACATCCTTGGCTGTTTTGGTCTGGTGCTGGTGGCCACAATCCCTCCTCTGGAGCTGGGGCAGTGACAGGGACGTGGCTGCAATGTCCCAGCAAAGTAAGAATCAGGGAGGAGCAGGATCCAGGCAGTGCTGAGCAGGGATAACCCATCTGACACATCCCCAGCCCTGCCTGGGATCATCCCTCCTCACCTGGAGACAGCAAAGCTGGTGCAGCAAACCTTTTTATGGTGGAAATTTCAGAATAAGAGTTTCTCCATTCCCTGCAGCCCTCCTGTGGTGTGGCTTTGCTCCCTCTCTACTCAGAAAAGCAAAGTTCCTGCTCTTGAGGAGCTCTCACCTCCCTCACAGCCCAATTCCAGCTGCATTTATTAATGAAGATCACTGAAGCACCAGTTAAGTCTTTTAGCTACACTTTTGTCCCAGCAAACTGGTGTTTAATTGTCTGAATGAAAAAAAAAGAAAATAATAACATGGACACTGTCCCAAAGACACCAATTCCCACAACAGAAAGAGTTAAAATGTTCTTTCCACACAGGAGCCTGTTCAGTGTATTTCAAAAAGCCACAGAGCTGCTTTGGACAGGGTGGGTTATTGTGGACTAATTTCCCCTTGCAAGGTTTTCAAATTACAGATTATCTCCCACAAAAACGATTGTGGAGCTGAGCTGAGGAGGTTCCCTGAGCTGAAAAGGTTTGGGTACCTCTTAATATAGCAAAATATAACAGGAGATTTGCTAGTGTTCAACTCATGAAAATTACTGTGAGTGTCACTGGGAACTCCTGCAAACTCCTTTTCCACATTCATAATTAAATCACCGCTCTTTCCACTCTCCTAATTTGAATATTGCAGGGCTATAATACGGGAAGAGAGAGAAAAGCATTAAAAACACATTGTGCAACAGAAGTTAACAAAAGAAGAAATCCTGGGAAAGCTTTGAGGGCTTTAATAAGGCACTAAATGACCAAAACCACACGAAGTGCTTAGCACTGGGAAGTCAAGCTGTGCCAAAGCCCTGTCTGCAAATGCTGAAGGCTTAATGACACAACCGTTTAATTCTTTGTTTAATTCTTTGTCTCCTCTTTTTTCAGCCTTTTCTCTCTTCAGTTCTGTGCAGGGGACACACAGTGCAGCTTTAGCTGAGCCAGGAGAGCCAGGCTGGGATCAGGAGCTCTGCCACAATCACTTCCACACTGCAGGCTGTAGGGAAAGTGTTGGTGTTTCTGTTTTATCCCAAATTTCACCACCTTCCTGCACCCCAATCCAGCCCAAAGCACAGTCTGTCCTCTGGGGGGTTATCAATGGTTTAAAAAGGTTGTGTATATATCCAAAGTCAATAATCTGTCAGAGAGTGCAGGTTCAGAAATCAATGTCTTAAAATGCAGATTTTCCTGATGGTTTGAGCCTCTCCCAGGTGCACTTGTGCAGGTAAAACTCAACCCACATCCCCCAGGTGATGTGTGGCACAGATTCCTTCCCCTGGAGGAGGGCAGGACAAAAGCCCTGCTCCTGGATTGGGGACAGGAATTTCTGCATCCCTGCTGCTGCTCTGAGCCTTTCCAGGAGCAGCATTTCATTCCTGGAACAGCATTAATTGAAATGATCAATAATGCTGAGAGGAGCAGCAGTGAAGACTCAAATTCCAGTCTCAGGTTTTGGTTTCACATCTGGTTTTCATGGAAGCAACAAGAGATCAGAGCAGGCACCACCAGGCAAGAAGAGAAAAGTAAATTATGAATTAAACAAGAAATAAACCAAGATTGCACTCTGGTCTCAAACCACCATTAATCTTCACTAAGGCAATAATTCAATGGAACATGGAATATCCCATTGTGGCTCTGTCTTAGAAACAACTCAAGCTCTGTTAGAGACAGCTCAGCCACACTCCCCACATGCTCACTGCAGAAAGTCTGTCCTCATCTAAACATGAATCTGGAGAGAAGAATGGCACAGGGGCAATGAAAAGCAGCCCAGTATGCTCTAAATTGAAAGAGTAGGTTTGGATATTGAGAAAAATCCTTCCCTGTGAGGGTAGGGAAGGGCTGGGATGGAATTCCCAGAGCAGCTGTGGCTGCCCCTGGATCCCTGGAATGTCCCAGGACAGGTTGGACATTGGGGCTGGAGCACCTGGGACAGTGGGAGGGGTCCCTGCCATGGATGGGTGGCTCTGGGTGGGATTTAAGGTCCTTTTCCACCCAAACCATTCTGGGATCCTGCACAGAATTGAGGTAAATGATCACTTGTAATAAACACTCTGAGTAAAGCTGATTATCAAACAGAAGAATAATTAAATGGGCCAAGATGCAGCTCACAAAAGCAAAGTCAAGATCCCAGGTGTTAGAAAGCAAAGTGAGAAAGAATTGCCAGGTTTTAGATTTTCCATGGCCTGGAGAAGCAGAGCTGCTGATGATCTGATGTGTTTCACAAAACTGGCTGTGAGCAGCGCGGCACTGAGAGCCGGGCAAACGCTGTAATGAGGAGATGTAGGATGTAAAAATAATTAGTCAGGGTTTATGGAGCCTACCAGCGAAACACAGGGAACTGTGAAGTTATCAAAGGCTCTGTGCAGGGTATGATAATAGGAAAATGTGGCGTGGCAGATTCAGAGAGAGAAGTGCAGGCCCTGGTAGCACAACTCACACAACTTCATCGCATTGCTCCTGGGATTAGTCATTGTAAGCACAGCAAAACGTGCATAAAGCAGCCCACTGGCACTGTATCAGCACCTGCTTTATTGATCCTGTAAACTGCTCCTCCAGCCCTGTTCTTAACACATTTTCAAACAAAGACTCCTTGAAAGACACGGATGGCACTCAGACCCTGGCTCCCTTTCAAACAAGGGGGCTCTGAACACCAAACCCACAGGAGCAGCTTTGCCCACCTTCATCTTTCCCTTCCCTCATCATTAAAAATATTCCTCCACATTGCCAGTGATTTTCATCAGCCAAGATCAGAGAATTCTGCACGCTGGGGAGGATTTTGGAGCCACCTAAAACACAAGCACCTCCTGTATTGTATCACCTGCAGGTAATGCAGTCACAGAGCACAGAAAGGCACCTGCAGAAAGCTTTGGAGCAAACATCCATCCCTGGGGAAGGTGCAGACTAATTAAAACCAGTGCTACAAAAAGATGCTGCTGTTCTAACATGTGTTACTGTGAGCTGGTGCACGGGAGAGCAATAAAGGAAATGTCAAAGGAAGAGAGGGATTGTGGAGGAGCCTGAACTGGGGAGGCACGGAGAAGAGTCTGGGGAGGCAGGGCACAGACTGTGGGAAACAGCTCTCTAAAAGTGTAAATATGGGGAAGGAAGGTGCAGATGAGTCTCTGCCACGGGGCCAAGCCCTGATCAGTGCTCTTGGAGACAGGTGCTCCTATCAGAATGGGTGGCACTGCCAAATGGGACATTTGATCATCATCATTTAGGAGATGGACTCACCTGGGTGCATCCACAGTCCACGATAACCATTTCACCAAGATTCTGGTAGCTGTGCTGGAACAGGAAAGAGGAGACAGATTTCCAACTGTTTCTGCAATTCCCAGATCCCTCCCCAGTGCTGCTGGTCAGCTCCAACCCACCTGCACCACAGAGGAGCTCTGGAATGCACAAGGACCCTCCAGTCAGCTTGGAGAAAGGATTTGTCTGCTTGTGTCTGTGCCTTTGGCTCTGGGATCAGCAGGGCAGTGGGCAGAGGCTGACATGGCTTCATTCCAGTTCCCATCCATAGCCTGACTCCATTCCCAGTTCCCATCCACAGCCTGACTCCATTCCAATCCATTCCCAGTTCCCATCCATGGCCTGACTCCATTCCCATCCATTCCCAGTTCCCATCCATGGCCTGACTCCATTCCCAGTTCCCATCCATGGCCTGACTCCATTCCCAGTTCCTATCCATGGCCTGACTCCATTCCCAGTTCCCATCCATGGCCTGACTCCATCCCCAGTTCCCATCCATGGCCTGACTGCATTCCCAGTTCCCATCCATGGCCTGACTCCATTCCCAGTTCCCACCCACGGCCTGAATCCATTCCCAGTTCCCATCCATGGCCTGACTCCATTCCCATCCATCCCCAGTTCCCACCCATGGTGACAGAGAGCAGAGCTGGGTCTTTGCGGACACAAAGTCACCTGGATTGCATCAGGGTCCTGCAAACTGAATCCTAAGAAGAACCCAACCCTTCTCATACAGGTTTGAGAGTGCAATTTCCCTTCCTGTGTTCAGCCTCCTGGAAAAATGGAAAAAAATTAAAATTAAAATCCCAAATGCTCGAAACTGGGCACCAAGAAGTGTCTCTGAAAGCTCTGTGAGAAATCCTTCCCCATCTGGTCAGTCTTCAGCTGATTAACTGACATGGTTGCAAATGAGCAGCAGCTAATTGGAGCTCTCTGTTCTGCCTTTCCCTGGCAGGAATGGAATGGATTCCAGATGACCAATGGTTCAACATTTTCCAAGTAATCTCCATTCTGTGCCCAGCCAGCCTCCCAACAACTTGTCCACATCCTCACCTTGGACTGCAAACCCAAAGAGCATCACTGGAGCTGGGAGCTTGTAATGGGGAAGCATCAGGCAGATGTGTGCAGGCTCCAGATCCAAGGATATTTTGGAAAACGAGCACCTGCAGGCAGACAGAGCCAGCTGAGTCCCAGCCACGACTTCTCCCTGCAGCCAAGGGAGCTCTGAGCCAGCCCATGGAACCTGGAGGCACTCAGGCCATGCTTGGTGCACTCTGCAGGAGAACTGCAGTGTGGAAGAGCTGGTTCTGTGGGTACCAGCAACTGATGGGTGCCAGATCTCCAAATCTGAGGTCTAAAAAACAAAAGCACCAGGTTTTTCTGCTCCAGCCTCTGCTAGCATTCCTTCCCTGAGCTCCCAGCCTCTTTCCCAGTGATATTATTTCACATTATTCACCCCCAAACACCAGGAACAGCTTTACAACTGCAGGAAATCATTTAAACACTCTCCATATCACAGAATTACAGAATGCTTTGGGAGGGAAAAGATCTTAAAGATCTCCTAATTCCCCTGCCAGGGACAGGAACACCTTCCACTGTTCAGGTCCATCTTGAACACTTCTATTATATAGAACCAGTGGAGCAGGTTAAACTGGGACCAGACACATCCCTGTCCTGTTGTGCTCATTCCCCATAGATGATTTAAACGCCCCAAACACAAACAAGCAAACAGAAATCCCCTCTCCAAACTCCCAGGTGAGCAAAATTATTTGAAAAAATTCTCAGAATAACTTGAGCACCACAATGCTCCAAAGACCAGGCCAGATGTTGCCAGATGTTGTGGTTAGGCTGGACTGGGAATAATATTGCCCAGGAATTCCCTGGAAACCAAGGATGAGCATCATGTCCATGAACACATCATAGACAGAGATGTCCTTTAAAGCAAGAGCACATCCAGTGAGCACACCCAGCTGTTTTCATGTGTTTTAACTGCAAAATGGTAAAACAGGGTTAAGCCCACTGAGATTTTTTTGGGTTGCAATGAACCCAAAATCTGTGAGGAAACTCATTTCTATTGAAGGTTTTCTCCATTTCTCTACAATGTAGAATTTTAAAAATTCTCCTGGACTTTCCAGTTGTTTGTCTGGTCTTTAGAGGATGCAAAAAATCCCCGCAGATTTCCAGTCCCAAACCATGGCAAGTTAAAGGAGTTGGGGATTGTTCTTTCCTATTTTTATCTTCAACTATTAAATTCTAGCAAAATTACATTAAAAGCTGGATTAACTAAGAGGAGTTCTGTGTTTCTGAGTTTGGAGTCTGTGTTTATCAAGTTTGAAAATAAGAAAGCATAAATAAAACATCTCCATGGGATACAAATTCACTTCTCTGTCTCGAAGACAAGAAATGCAGTTGTGGAATACAAATCATCTTCTAGCCAGCAACATCATTTAATATTTATCACTGCACATTTGGCTCTGTGGATTCAGGGAGGTGTCCCCCACTTCTTATCTGTGACCTTTGGGGGTCCTGACCTCACAATGTGCCACCAATAAGCACTGTTGGAGCAAAATTTATTTTACCCCATTTAAAACTACATCAGTTTGGATGTTTCCCACTCTCAGACTTTTAGAAACATCACCAAAATATTCTTTTTTTTTCATTTTAAGACATTTGGGAAACCAGCTGAAGGATGTTCTTTCAGTGTGAAAATGGGAGAACAATCCAACTGGAAGAAATCTCATGAGTGAGGGCAGAGTGCTGCTGGAATTGCCTCTGCACAGGCTGCATGGAGATTTTGGCTTCCCAAAGGGCTGCAGTCATCACGAGCTTTCAAAAAGCTTCCAGGAAATGCAAATTACTCATTTGATCCAAAAGTAAAATCAAGTTTTGAGGAAAATGCGACTATATCAAAAACCTAATTCAGTGTGAGGTACCTGTAGGAGGAGCTGAGCACAGGCTGTGGATTTTCAGTGCTGCTCCCCTCTGTCCTTATTTTGTGCACCTCAAAAACAACAGGTCAGAGGAGGTAACAACAGGGCAGAACTCATCCTGGAATTCCTGTGCTCCCAATCTGGGTGGGAATGATGGTGTTTGGATTTAATGATCTTGGAGAGCTTCTCCAACCTTAATGATTCTGTGATTTTAGTACATTTTGAGTCCTGGCAATAAAATTAACACCACTAAGAGCCTGCTCCATCTCCCCAGTGGGTATGACATGGGGCTGTCCAAGGAAAAACACTGTGGATTTCAACAGCTTTTCAAAAGAGTGTTTTAAAAACAGGAAGAGCTCTTGGGAAGATTTTTGACTCTCAGGACCCTTTGAACAGGAGGCAGAACCATTTTTGAGCTGTGCCTTTACACTACCTTTCAGCTGGCACCACTCTTCCTTCCAGCACAAGAAATGGGTGCCAAAACGGGGATGGTTTTTGGAAAAGAAAAATTTGCGTTGAAAAAATAAGTGTATCTCTATGATAAAAGAGTTAAAATTCAATCTATTCTATTCTATTCTATTCTATTCTATTCTATTCTATTCTATTCTATTCTATTCTATTCTATTCTATTCTAATTTCTATCTCTGCACCCCAAGATGGTTCTTTTGTGGAAGTCAAAAACTGATTTATGTGCCACACTGTAATCTACAGACTGAGGCAACAGAAGCAGTGCTTTACCAGAACGAAAAAAATAATGCAAAAAAGTAACTTTTCCCTCATTATTATGTACTGGCAAAGCAGAAATCAGCCAATTATCCTATGAGAAATATCAGCAGTCCTCCCCTGGCAGGTGACAGAAGCACTGAGCCCACTGTGACATTGTCCACTACAGCTCTGTCCAGCAGCCACCATCCCACTGCCCTCCTCTGCCTGCATTTTCATATCCTCGTGGAGATTTTGCCAGAAGCAGCAGCCAGAAGAGAAGGTTTGAGATCTGCAGGCAGGTGGAATAAGCAGGAGTGCAGCAGAATGTGCCAGAGGTGCAGAAATGCAGGATAATTCAGGGGCTGCCTTCCAGCAGGGCTGACCCCCAGCCTGCACAGGGTCCTGCTGGCACCCATTTATCAGCTGCTAAAACACACATTTATCAGCTGCCCAGGGCTCTAAATATGCTGCAGATATATACAGCCACTGCCAGGGCAGAGCTGGGGACCATAAAACACTGCTCAGAATTTAGGGAGTGAGTGCTGGAGGTGAGGACACTGCAGTGACCCTGAACACCTCAGGGCATTGACAGCCAGCAGGCACAAGAGGGTTTTTTTTGTTGTTTTTTTGTTGTTTTTTTTTCTGTCAGTGTTTCAAACTTCCAGGTGTTTTCCATTTCCAGAGGTGGAACCACCCTTCTGTTACCTGCACCAAAAGCCAGCTGCTGTTTTCTGATCACCTTTGGCTCTTGCTTATCAAGGTTGCACACACGAAAATTATTTTTTTACTGTTTTAACATGAATTATTTCTCTTGGAGCACTGATTCTGTAGCTGCTGAGGTGAATCCCAGAAGGTTTGGCTTGGAAGGGACCTTAAATCCCAGCCAGCTCCCACTGTCCCAGGCTGCTCCAGCCCTTTCCAGCCTGGCCTTGGGCACCTCCAGGGATGGATTTTAGATTATTTCCTGTACACATAAAGGCTTCTATGCTTTTCTCTGTGTTATCACTTTTTGTAGAGTCCTTGTCCAGCTGTTTTCTCCCCCTTTTCATGCTCAAATTCAGCACAGAAAAAGAAATTCTGGGACAAGGCCACGCACATCTCCAATTCTCCAATCCATTTTCCTGTGAAATGTTCCCTCACAGGTGCTACTTGCTCCCAAGCACATCAGGATCACTGGAAAATGCTCAAATCCTTTAGGAGCTCTCACATTCCCACTGTTACATAATTAACTCTCCTGGCCACCTGCATTTGTCTCATTCCAGCAAAAAACATCTCCTGTGCCAGAGCCTCCACTTTTGGAGCCTGGGGGTGGCTGAGAGCAGCCACCAAACTGCTCAGCTCTGTGATATTCATTAGGAATTGCATTGCCTCAGGAATTACCACAGCAGTGGATAATCTGGGAAAAACCTGGATATTGCTGGCTTGCTCCTTTCCAGCAAATGGAGGGAATTATTCCAGGTGCCAAAAGCCTGGTCCCCACCTCGTGCACATTTTGGTTTTTTATTGTGGCTGATTGGAGAAGGAGCATCCTTTGGGAAGTTGTGGTCATTGCCAACAGATGGTTTAAACACCTAAAATACAAATAAACCAACAGAAATCCCCTCCCCAAACACACAGGTGAGCAAAGCTATTTGCAAAAATAAATTTGCAAAAAAAAAAACCACCATGCTCCAAAGATCAGGCCAGAGGTGACATGGAACAAACCCTCATCTTACCCTCAAAACATCTCACTGCTTTCAATTAGCAGAGCAGAGGGTGGCAATCTGGGGGAAAAAACAAAAAAAACAGGGAAAAGGTAAAATAAGTGATCAGATTCCCTTTTTCCCATCAGCACAGCCCCTACACAAACCAAAGGTCAGGGATCCAGTTGGGCAGGGGATGGAATAAGCTTCAAATGTTGAATTTGCCCCAGAATTCACTGAAAAAGTCCCTGCTTTGTGTTCCTATATTTTCTCTTTATATTTGTCTTTTGGCAGAGGTGCCACAGTACTTGTGGCACAGCTGAGGAGATTTTCTGGAAGGATATTTCAAGCTCCCAGGTATGGCAGTTCCATCATTGTTGCCCTTCAGGAAAAACATCTGTGAGAGCTCTGATTGTGTTCACTTTGCTGCTACATTGATAAACAGAACTGTTGCTGAGCTGGGCTTCTCAAAAGCCAATTTTGCCATTTATCTGTAGAGGAAAAAAAATATCCAGAAAAGTGCATTCCACAGGGATGTCTTGAAGAGCACAACTTGGAAAAGTTTCCCATCTGCTCCAAGTCCATTAAATGTGGAAATGTGGAATTTTCCAGCCTGTGATTTGGGTGCTGAAGGTTGAAGTTCTGTTCACAGCCACATTTGCAGCCATTTGGGCAGATGGGGATTGTTTAGAGATGCCTGCAAAAAGCCTCAATTTGTACCCACGGACAAGATAATTTTTATTAATGAATCATTTTGACACATCAACCTCCACTTGTGTGTCACAGACTTGGAGTACACAAACACCTTCTGACAGGGGAATATGCCACTATCAACCAGAAATTAATTTTTAAATATATTTTTTAAAAAATAGACACTGTGTGTCACTGCTGTAAATCACAGTATTTTCTGCCTTTCCTGTCTTTCATAATAATGTTCCATTAATAAATTTCTTTATTAATTAGCTCAGTATAAAAGTGAAAAAATATGAAATATGCTCTCTTTTGGTTCCAGTTCCAGCCTGGGATGTTTTTTAGCCTCACTCCTAATTAGCAGATTTGCACCCTGCCTCTTTGCAGTACTAATTACACAACATAACTGTGTATTGGATAGTTATGTTCAAATTTCAACCCAATAATTACTTCCAGCACAAAAATTAGATATTTTACACCCTCCCTGCTCAAAGACATGGACTCAGGAATTAAATGGACGTAGTAGATACAACTAAAATATTAAATTTTAAATGCAACTTGCATCTGGCCATGAGTTTTGGTCATCTCAGCTTTGCTTCATATGATTTTTAAATGACAAATAAAATGCTATATTCTGTATAAAAGGGGGGAAGTCCCAACTCAATCCTGCCTCAGGTTCTGAAGGAACAGTGAAAATTTAGTGGTGATAATGATAAAAACAACTCCATGAACTTCTGATGGTCAACTCACAAAATGAGCTTCAATCAGAACATAAATCACTCCAGGTCTTCCTGCTAATCAAACATAAAATGAAATTACCATCTTAATCCCTCCCTCCTTCCATTTTTTTTTTTTTTTTTAATTTCTTAAATTTTAGTAGTTTCTTTTCCTACAGTTCTAGTCTAAATAAAAATTTCCTCACCTTCTTTAGCATCAAGTTTTAGTCTTGCTTTGCCTCATGAAAAATCCTAATTGCATTAATTACCCCATGAGTTATTCATTGAGGTGGTATTTGCAACAGTGTGGAGTTTTGTGATTTTAGTGCTGCATAAAATCTGTGAAATCTGAGACACATGTGGCAGAACAAAACAAAAAGCCTTTTAGAAAAAAAAAAATCAGCTTTGAAAATCCCACAAACCTTGTGATGTTCCTCCATTTAATAGAAATATTTCAATTCCAAACAACATTATTTCAGTGAATATCAGTGTTCAGTGCCACAACCACCACTGGAAGATGTTTTCCCTGCTCCCTGTTTTTCTGGAAAATAACATATCTGTCCATCAGATATGCTGGAGGATGTGCTGGAAAGCTGAGATACCCACGAATGGATTCACTAAGCCTTTAAGAAGAAGAAGGTCTCACTGTTATCCACTTATCTCAAATTAGAATCCAATCCCAGCAAAGGGGAAGGGGAGATAGAGGTATTTATAATATCAAAATCAGACCACATGGAAACAAATGACATTGGGGAATAAAGAAAAGAAAAACTGCTTTATCCCTGCTGAGGCCACCTTGGAAAGGCAAATCCTGCATTGAAGTGCAAAGTGGAAATCTCCTCCTCCTCTTTTGGGTAGCAACACTTCCTTCTTCTGTAAAACACACAAGGTGTCAACATCTGATCCCAAAATCCCAATAACACCAAAATTTGCCTCCTGCTGGTCCCTGAGGGAGAGCAGCACCTGCAGCATGAGCAGGATTGGGGCAAGGGCTGTTCCCTCTCCTCCTGCTGGATCCCATCCAAACAGCCTTTTAAAGTTATAATTGAAGTTTTATACATGCAATAACCTGAGCACTGAAATGCAAACTAAAAATCATCACTGTTGCTGCCATCCAGATCTGTCTTCTCCAGGCACCAGTTGTCCCACAGCATTAAAAACTGGGGGCCTGGGGGCTCATTTCAGCTTTGATGCCTTGTTTTTACAAGAGAGGGGAGCAGAAGGAAGGCAGCTGAAGGAACATTTACCCCCTCCCTGTTTGCTTTTAGCCATTCAGACTTAAAATCTCCTTCCTGGCTTTGCAGGAGCCTCAAAGACAAAAGCACAGATTGTCCCAGGACAGAGTGGAGCAGTGTTCTTGTTTCCTGTGCAAGCAGCTCCATTTCACTGTTTGTGCCTCCTGTCCAGTTTATTGTTCTGCTGTTGCTCCCAAGGAGGGATTCCCAAACTGTGTCACATGGAATTATCTCAGAGCTTCATGGAAAGCCTGACTGAAAATCTCAATTTCTCCTCAGGCATGTGGATGTGAGTGTGTGTGGAGCTGGGCCTGCAGGAACCAGGAGCAAATTACACCTGGTGGCCAGAAGTGCTGGGTGAAGGCTGGAGATGATGAATTTGTGGGTGTTTGTGCAGAGATCCAACCTGAAAGAAGAGGAGAAACTTTGCTGGAATGCATTTATCCAACCTGGTGCCACCTAATCCTCCAGAGCACCCAAGGATCAGAACCCGGGTGCTGCTCCAAACACTTTTCCTTCTTCAACATCATCACTCCCATCTTCCCCAAATCCAGCTGTTCCTGATCCAGCAACTCCTCTCCTCCAGCACCCACAAACCTGATGGAAGAGGGTGAGAAGTTTGCAGAGTTGATCCATAAACTCTGTCTCCCCAGGAAAATGTCAGCTGGGTTATGTGCTGAGGTTAGCCACACGTGGAGCAGGATCTGCACTGCTTGGTGAGGAGCACGAGGATTAGTGGATTTGAGCTGTGCCATTATTCTCCTTTAGGGAAAAGGAGAAAAGGCAAAGCAGGAGCCTGCTGCCACATCTGGATCAGGAGACCCTGAGGATCCCAGCCCAGAATTAACCTGGAGGAAATGAATCTATAGAAAACACAAATCCTGCCCTTCCTCATCTCTTGGAAGTTATCTCCAAATAGAGTTTCACTCTCAAAGCCTCCCTCTCCTTGGTTTGTGCTTCTGATGACAACATTCCTATTTTTCCTCAAATCCCTCGTGTAGAATGACCCCAGTTCACCAGCAGAGCTGGAGAACCAGGAACCTAAATCCCTTTTTTTGGATAAAACAGGTAGCAAAGGAGAGAAAATGCAGAGAAGAGTTCACCCCTCTGCATTCACACAGGAATTTTCCAACACAAGAACTGGAGCTGCTGATCATCCATAATTCCTCCAGCAGCCATGAAGCAATCAAAGCAAACATCTGCTTTCTAAAAACCCTGTTTTTCTCACAGAACCACAGCACCTTTGGTATGAAATAAGAGCTGAGATGTGCATCTGTTACAGTAAAAAACGAAAATACAGCAGAACTTTTTAATATATTAAATTAGGCTATACTGGCTAAAATTCCATTTTAATTTGAAACTCGTTGGATATTAAAGGCAAGTTTAAAAAGTTATTATCTAGAGTTTAATTGCATACATTATGTTTGTAGCCTTAGGTACTGCAGGTAGATCTTTAATATTCCCTGCAATATATTGAGAGCATGGAGCAGCCATTTAATTCTGCTCCAAGAAACTTCCAGAGGTAACTGTGGGAAAGCAGATTAGAAAACTCCAAACTTTTGTCTATTGGGTGAAACTCCAATGGATTTGGGCCTGTTGACAGGGAATTTCCAAAGTTTTAGTTGTAGGAAATACATTGGAAGCATATGGGCTGTCACAAAACCATTATTGTGTTCACCTTTGACAGTCAGACATCAGATTAAAAATAGAAGGATTTTTGAGGTTGCAATATGGGTGCTTGGAAAATAATCAGATATTTTGCTTCAAAAACATTTTAAAAAACCCAAATGTGTCCAAACATTTAAATGGGACAGCTCCACCTCTCTATCTCACGTGGTGAAGGAGGTTGGTTGCGTGAGCACTTCCAAAAAATTGTAAAATTCGGCTAAAAATAATCAGAATTCCAGTCCTGTGCCAAAAGAGCTGGAAATTTGGTGGGGAGTAATGACTGCCCTTATTTTCCTGTGTGCCTTTCTGCAAACACCAAGGTGTCCAAAATCAGGGTTTCAGGAGACCAAAATTCCCCAGAGCCCAAGGAAGTGTGGAAAGCCAGAGCCACATTCCCTCTGACCAGAAATGATTTCACATCCCTCAGTTCAGACTGGGCACTCTGCTCACCTTGGCTCCCCCTGTAAATTCATTTTTGGGTCTCTCTCAAGCAGGGGAACAATTTGTGCCCATCCTAACCCGGGGCACAGAGGGCTGAGGTGGGAAAAGGAGCAGTCAAGGAACCTGCAGGGAAATGCAGAGCTCCTCCCTGGCACACCCCGAGGATTTCTGCACACAGACAGGCTGGGGCAGCTCTCCAGCCCCAATTCTTCTCACACCAATCACTGCTGAATCAAATCAATGATCCAGGCCTTGACACAAAGAATTTCACCTTTCCACCCTCTGCACATCGCCCAGGAGGACTTGATTTCCAGTGGGAATTATCCTCCTAAAACCAATTCCTGAACTTAGTGCTCAATGACACAATTAATTTGCTGAATTTTTAAAGAACTTTGGAAAATGCACATTTTTTAGCATACACATGAATACCTTCAAATAAATAATAATCATCATCCAACCCAACTCCAACTCTGAGGTATTTTTTAAATTATCCAGAATATCTACCCTGACTAGAATGTTACTTCCTGTGCTTTTCCTTTTTCTTTGAAGAGGCAAATCCATAGAGAAGAACTCCAAGCATCTTCCCCAGCTCATTTTGACCCTTTATTGGACACAACTTGTCCAAACCCAGCCCTGTTCAACACTAAAGAAAAATAAAACCCCCAGTAGTGCACGAACAATTCCAAGTCATGCAAACACCTTCCAGAAAAGGATTAGCTACAACATCAGGAAATACAGATCCTCATTTCCTTCAAAACACATGGAAGGGCTTCAAAATACAAGGCAGGACTTGTGATGCTGCTGGAGCAGCTGGAATTCCAGCTGTGGAGGATGAGCAAAGTGTCTTTGCCTCCTTATTTTCAATTGCTCTGATTATCCCAGAGTGCTGCGTTCACCAAATGTTTGTTTAACTGGGAGTGTTTGCTTATTCCAAATAAATCTCTGTGCAGCCTGGTGTCTGGGTGGGTTTGCTGAGTGGGGAGCAGGGGATGGCAGGGATCTGAGCTCAGCTATTCCAGACACACTCCAGGCTCAGCAAACAAAGAGACACAGAGTTTTCATCTTTTGTTCAATCATTTTCAATGAATGCAAACTTTTTCTTTTTTTTTTTTTTTTTTTCCCTTTCCTTGCCATTTAATTTTAAATTAGTCTAATCAGACATCTGCTAGGATGTGTCTGAATTAACAGATCTGAACACAAATCTTCTGCGAGCGCTCAAGTGCTGCTTCCCTCAAATGGCATTAACTCACACGGACACTCTGGAACTAATTGAACATCCCCAGCACAATATTCCAGATCCTCTGATTTAACTTTATTACAGTCAGAAGAAATCACAGGATAGAAGGAAACATGTTGTTAAGGACTGTTCTGAAGCAGTTCAATAAAAGCAGGCTGCTTATCCTGCTTTATTATCTTTATTATTGCTGCTCGAAGATGAAATTTCCTCTCAAGACAGAAAAGCAGAGTTTGTCTCAAAGCTCTTTGTTTTCTTTTCAACAGCAAGGTACAGTTTACTCCTTAGAATTTACAGGATTGCCTGAGCAGGGAATTTTGATATTGTGGAGTTCTCTTGTTCCTGTGACAAATTATGGTGGCATTTGTCAGCATTTACCAAAGGTTTTGACATTACTCAACAACACTGAGGAGGATTCTGCTGACTCTGGACATATTCTGAACTAAACATCTTTTGTCAAGCTCCTGAAATTATCCAGGAGTTGTACACAGCTCTGTTCAGCTCTGTGGCTTATCCAAGGGGTAGGAATTTTAAAAATCAGATTAATTGGAATGGAGGGAGTTTTTTTTTAGACAGTGTTTGTTGGGCTGATACCAACACAACAACCATCTGAAAATCCCCCTGATTTCAGCTTGAATCTGCTTCAAGTGTTGCTTCAGTACTGATTAAAATAAAAAATCTGAATAAAAAGACAAGACTCCTTACTTATTTTTAACCAAAAAGTTTTTTTTTTTAAGCAATACTTTTAGAGATAATAAGATTTCAACCCAAAAATTCTACAGGTAGAATAAATGCAACGTTCTGTCCAAGAAGCATTTCCCTGAGAGTTTTAACTCTTGCCACATTTATTTGTTTTCATGGCCTTTAGAGATGACCTGGGAGAGAAGTTTTCATTCTTGGGGCACTCCTGTCCCTCTAGGTTGCTGCCAAAGCTCTACAGGAAACACCAGGGAAATTTCCATGAATTTTTCAGCTACCTGCATCCCTGTCATCCCTTAAATACAAATAAAAATCCAGCCCAAATGTCCCTTTTTTTTATGAGCAATGGGAAATGAGACAGAATCAATCGTTGGCAAAGTAAAAGATGGTTAATATTGATTGTTCTTCTGAAGGATGAGGAAGCTTTCCTAGAGCTCGTTGGGGGACACAGGGAGGGGACAGCTTATGGATTTGTTTTCCTTCCTGCCTTCCCAAGAGAGAAAGGAAAAGATGAGGCCATGATAGATGATAATTCTGCTAGGAATGACTAATGAGGCACTGAGCTGCTCTCCAGCAGTGGGGAAGGCAGTAATAACCAGAGTAATTGGGTTTATTGGGTTTCTGCTTAGCACACACCCAGCATCTCCAGCATCCTGTCCCTCCAAAGCATTTTATGCTCTCTGTCTTTCCTTTTTATTATGCCTGACTTGAGTTATTTCATGAAATTTGACCTTGTACTCTTAATCTCATCTGCTTGTTCTGCATAGTTCATCTTCTTTATTTTCCTCAGTAGCTGTTCTGTCACACACTCCACGCAGCCACGGCAGCTCAGGCTGCAGTGCCAGCCCTGACTCAGGCTGGATTTACATTTCTGTAGCCCCAACAGCTCCATTTCATCTTCTCAGGGAATCTCCCTCAAGAAATAATACTCCAGGATAAAGTTGCTAGAAGTGCATGACCCTCTTTTACAAATCACAATGCTGATTCTGTGTTAGAATTAATTACAGCTTTTCATCTAAATGCAATTTTTTAAAAGAGGTTGGAAACAGAAAAAATTATATGCTAGTCAGAAAAAATATATTATTTGCTATGATTTTTTTTTTCTAAAAGGTTTTTACACTCCTGCTGGGAAAACATCTCTGCAGAAATCCATTCTTGTCAGGAAATCCCAGAGGGGTTTCATTCTCATGGATTTCCCACTCCTCAGGTGGAACATGGATCAACACTGGTTCTGCAGGGTTTCCAATGGTTTCTGTTCCATTTCAGCAGTTCCATGCGCATCAGTAGGAGCAGGAAGAGAAAGTGTTACTAACAGAGAATTATATATGCTAAAGGAGATCAATTAAGCCTCAGATAACACAGACATTATTCAGGTTTTTGCACTTCTGTACTCACTGAAGTTGCCCAATGAGTGCAGCCTTCCACCTCTATCCACGAAATCCTGAGCTGATATCTTTGTTTTGTGCACTAACGTCCTCCAGCCCGTCAACAAAGAGTTCCTGGCACTTCTCAACTCCCTGCAATGTGGCTGCATCACAAAAAATAAACACAAGAGCTCGTGCCTTCAATGGCAGAGACTCAGCAGCGCAGGCAGCAAAGGCACTGATGACAATAATAAGTGTAATAGTAACTGCATTAGGCCAGCAGGGTCAACAGCTCATCTTGCTGCAGTCTGAAAGGGGTTATTTTCATTCCAGTAATTGGCCCCAACCAGCAGCAGGAATTGATGTGCTGCCACTTTTATCTGTTTGCTGCTTGCCATGCTCAGATGCAGCAGCAGTGCCCCATGAACACAAATTACCTGCAGCAGTCAATGAAAGCGATTGCTTTGCTCCCATTATTGATCAGACAAAGCCTCAGCCATTGTCCCATCCCCAGCTCATTGGAGATGAGTGCTCTGTAGGTACCACAGCATCCAGGGAGCCAGGGAACAGCTAATTGTTATTTTACTGCTGATCATTATGATGATTCTTTGGCTTAATGACCAACATTTATATGATGCTGATCATGCAGTTACCCCACAGCCCTCTGCAAGCTTCACAAAAGGTTTTTACAAATTATGTTCCTGAGCCTAAAAGCATTATTATGACTTGGCTACTCCGTGTAATGGGCAAAAGAAAGATCAGGATTATCCTTAATAAGTGTTGTAACAAAACATTTTGTCTGTCTAAATAGTCAGAATATCCAGTGGGACCTGCAGGGATGCAGGGACTCATCACTGAGCTCAGATTTACCAGCATGAGGGCTGAAAAGCTACAAAGTCACTCAAAAAGGGGCTGGTGCAGGTCACAGGGCTCACAGGTGTGGGTCACAGCCACCCAAAAAATGCCATGGCCACCCTCCCAAGGGGCTCCCAGCTCTTTGGGGAGTGTGAAACCCTGACACATTCAGTAACTTTGTTAAATGGGCTGGACAGAACACAGAATTTTGCTTTGGTGTGAGTGCTGGGGCTCCATGTCAGAGATATTGTTGTCATTCATATTTTAGATCGTGTCCCAGTTCCTCTGCAGAGAGGTTTGGACAAAGAGGGTTTGGAGCCTGAGCTGGCAGCCCCAGCCCTGCCATCACAGGTCTGTATCTCCCTCCAGGATCCAGATTTTCCCTCCTGTTCCAAGCCCACACTGCCTCTTACCTCACTTTTCCACTGCTCAGGGAAGGGAAAAAAACAAAAAAAAAATTCAAAAAAAACAAAAAAAAACCCCCAAAACAAAACAACAACAACCAAAAAAACCCATGAGTTTAAGAGTTTTTAATTTAAGGCATTACCTCCTGAAATGCAGAGCACTAAATAGTGCCAAGAGTTGGGCTCCATGATCCTTGTGGATCACCTCCAGCTCAGGATATTCTGGATTTCTAAATAACCACATTCAGCTCTATCTTATTTGGACAAAATTCCCAGAGCTGCAATACCCAAGGGAAAAAAAAACATGATGTAAAATCCTCTGCCATAAGAGAATAGGAAAACAGGGTGAACAGGGTGTTAAAAATTTGGAAAACTTCAGTGGGCAGGGGTTTGGCTGTCTAAGCAGAGTCTCCAATTCAGTCATGGCTTAGGCAGTGCCATAATATTTTTGGAAAATGTGTGTGTTTGTCCCCCAGACAGGGCACAGGGAGGCAGCAGCAGCCTGGTGGAGAATCCTGCCTTCCCCACAAGATCAGGACACCTCTAAATGCCTTTTCTTCCTGCTGCTTGAACTTCCCACCCGTGTGCTAGGGTGGAAGGAATTAATTACAGAGATTTCAGCAGAGCTGAGAGCTCTTCACAGGAAAGCACCTTAATATCAGGTGTAAATAAAACAATCCAGGAGCCTTGGACCCACTCCAGGAGCAAGACTTGTCTCCTTTCTTTATGGATACTCCCAGAGCTGCCTCCAATCCCAAAAAAATATTTGAGGAAATTAGTTTTTCCACCTGATTCTTTGGCCAATTTCCCACAGCAGAGATAAGACCTGCAGCGTGTGCATTTACAGATTACTGCTCTCTCTTCTCCTTGTCCTTGGAAAAAGGGACTTGTTTCCTCCAGGAGCATTTCACCCTGAACAACTGGAGCACTTTTTTAACAACATAAAGATATATTAAATTAGAAAGTTGTGCTCAGCAAGGAGAAATGCAGCTGCCTACATCCAAGCCACACATGAGATGATAAAACTTTTTAATTTTACTTGTTAAATTCCTTCTCATTGACTTTGCTAGGGAAAAAAAAAAAAAAAAACCAACAACAATAAACAAATAAACTGCTGAGTGTGGCTTTGGTAATTTTGTCGGATTTAAGAAAAATGAGCAAACAAAAGTAGCAATTGGCAAAGAATTCTGCCCTGAACCCCTGCAACTTAATGGAAGTAAGATATTTATAATCTGGAGGGGAAATAGTATGTTTGTGATTTTCCATGCCATTTTCTAAGGTGTTTTGTCTAAAATGTTGGGGAAAGAGGTAAGATTTTCCCCAAATTTAAAAGTATTGATTTCTGTGCTTGGAAGATGGCTCTAGAAGATGAATCTGGAAGAAAATCTGATTAATTCCTCCTGTGATTCTGTACAATCCCCATGACCTGTGACCATTCCCACAGAGCAAAGAGAGTTATTTCCAAGTCCTGGTTTTCCAGGGATTGGTGTCCACATCTTAATTTTGAAGTTGGTTTAATCCTGGATCTATTCCCTGGCCCAAAAATTACATTTTTTTGTTGCTCCACAGTGTCAGTAGATTTAGCTGTGGCTGCCCCTGGATCCTTGAATTATCCCAGGCCAGGTTGGACATTGGGGCTTGGACCCTGGGACAGTGGGATGGATGGGGTGGGACTGGGTGGAATTTAACATCCCTTCCACCCCAAATCATCCTATGATTCTATAACTTCAACTGTGCAATGAATTTCAGAAAGGTTTGGATGAATCTGGCACAAACAAGTTCAAAAAACAGGGCAAAATCCCAAATTCTGCAGGAGAGATGGGAGATTGGAAAGGAAAAGATAACTTAAAACCTTTCTTTTGTGTTCAGCTGTGCTTTATGCATTGTTTTCCATCTAATTGGATCCAGATTAAAAAGCAAAATATGTTAGAAGCACTCACACCAATCAGTTGGGTAAATAAAGGTAACTAAATTACATGTATTTTTGCTAATTACTACCCTAACTACATGGGGATTTGTCAGCAATCCTGTTCTTTATTCAGATAAAGGCAAGTACATTCCAAACAGTAGTGCCTGTATTTCTGTATTTCAGGCACACAAAACGTGGGTTGAACATGGTTGTTTTATAGATCAAAAGATTAATTCATAAATAAAATTAAATGGTTTATATGTTAGAGGGTGTGCTCAGCCTTGCAGCTCTTTATAAATGAGCTGTGACTACAGTGGCTGTTACAGGTTTTACATCAAAATGTTCCAGGCCTGTTCTGCTTCCTTTTCCAGAGGAATCCCAGAGTGGTTTGGGTTGGAAGGAACCTTAGAGATCATCGAGTCTCAATCCCCTTGCCATGGGCAGGGACACCTTCCACTAGAAAGGAAGATCTTTTAAAATTGCCTCCAGTTTTCCAATTTCCATTCTTTATGTACCACATCTTCAGCTCACATAAACTGCAATTACTCTGATTTTACAAGCTCAACTTGAATAATTTTTGCCACCAGGAGCTTTGTTCTGGGGGGAAAACACAAACTCTTCATTGCTGCCCAAGCATTTTCCACAGAATCAGAGAATTCTGGGGGTTGGGAGGGACCTTTCAGTCCCAAATCCTTGTCATGGGACATCTTCCACCACCCCAGGCTGCTCCAAACCCAGCCTTGGACACTTCCAGGGATGGGGCAGCCACATCTTCCTGGGAAATGGTGCATTTATTGATTAATTCTTTGGTTTTTATTGATTAATTCTTTGTTTTTCATTGATTATTTGCAGTGGGAGCCTCCCCAGCAGCAGGCAGGGAGTGTCACAGCAGCGGCAGAGCAGGGAAGAGCTCTCCAAGGACTGGAATTTGCCCCAAGTCCCTCAAAAACTGGAGCCTTATGAAAAACCAGACATGAGACAATCTTTGTCAATCCAAAGGATGAGTTGTCTGATAGATTGGGAAGATGATGGACAGTTACCTGCTCAGAAAATCTGATGGCTGACACGGTGATGGACACGGTGATGACTGACACGAGGATTATGGCAGGTTAATGAAGGACAGCAGGCTCACCACAGCAGAAAAATTCATTATCACCTTTTAGGCAGATGAATCGCAGCTCTCCTCACATGCTCCACTTACTGGGTTTGTTTTAGCAAGTGGAAACAGCCTTTAAAACGATTACAAGTTTCATCTGGCTAATCTTTCAATATTCCTGAAAACCATCCCCAAAACTTTCCCCTCGGTCTTTAGCTGAACTGATCAAGCTTGCACATTTCTCATCAATCACCCCTTTAAGTCTCTCCTCAACACCAAGGAATGTTTTGTCATGGCCATCTCACTGCTACTCCAACAAAAGCTGCCCTGATTTAGGAAAAACTTCCATCCCAAAGCAGGGGAAACAACCCAAGGAGCTGGCAGAGGGTGTGGAACAAGCCCTGGACAGGAGAGCTGGGGTTGAGGGGTTATGGCCCAAATAAAATCACGTCTGCTAAGCTGAAATTCACTGAAAATAATTAACAAATTAAAGATCTGATTCTGCCCTTCAGGCTGCTCAGGTTAACCTTGACTAAAAGCTTTTATACACAAGTTCTTAGAATCCTTAAGGTTGGGGAAAATCTCCAAGATCATCAAGCCCAACCTTGGACCAAACACCCCCCACTCCACTAGACCATATCAAAAAGTGTTGCATCTACTCAGATTTTTGAACACTTCCAGGGCTGTGACTCCACTACCATCCCTTCTGTGAAGAAATTTTCCTGATTTCCAGTTCAAGTTTTCTTCATAAGTGATCTCAGTGTGTGCTTCAAAGTGATCTAAACCAGAGTTCTGTGCTGTTCCAAGGCTCCATCCAGGTAGAACTGTGATAAATATCCAAACAGAACAGAACTCCCAAGATTTATTAACTGAAATTAGGATGAAGCAGCTTATGACACTCCAAAACAACAATTTCAGGAAGCACTGACAATAAAGTGAGGCAGTTACAGCCATGGAAAGCAGTCAGTGATTAAAGATTTAACATGTTGTCCTGGACTCACAACACAGCCATTCTGGAAACCAGGAATGTGCCTGTGGGATTTATGATTCCTTCCAGAAAGCATTCTCCTTTACTCAGAAGAAATAAAGCCCATTTGATGGTGATATCATTTCCAAGAAGGTACTGAAGCTTATTAAGAGGAGCAGAATTTATTTTTTCAATTGAATCAATGGTAAATCTAATGAGAAATAATGAAAAGTTTTGGGGTTTGTTTTTTTTTTTTAGAAAAATCTAATAAGAACCACTATGAATTTAACTGGAATTTGCCAAGGTATCTTTGGAATGTGCTTTATCAATCAATGTGCTGCTAAAACAAGGATGGTTGTAGGAGGTTGGACAGGATGAGCTTTAAGGTTTGGGATTTTGTAGAATCCCAAACCTTTCTGGGATTCTACAATTCCATGAGATAAACAACAAATAACCCTTTAATCCACAGTGTAGAAACGTTCCTGGTAACATCACTGAGGCTTTCCATTTCCTATCAGCTATTTCCTTTTGCCTGAAATAATTTAGAAATTTTGGAGGGAAAAAAATCTGAGCCTTAATTTTTAGCATAAAGCACATCAAACATTCAAATGCAGCTCTGCATGGGACTTGAATTCCCTCCACGTATTCCAACAAGCTGGACTCTGTCACCTCTATTCAAAGCAATCATCTGAGCCTAATCTTCCAAGGAATCCTGGCACTGGAAATGCAAAAAGGACTTTCAAAGGAGCTCCCTGAGTAACTCATTTTAGCATCAGTGCTTTTATTTAAGTAATAAAGCTTAAATAATTGAAGATACACAGGCAACCACATATGCAAATAAATGTCATTGCAGGGCTCTAGACAGGTGTCATGCACCAGAGCTCCTTTGAAATTTCCAGCTGACAGCTCTTTATGTTCAGGTCGATGATTATTTTGGAAATGCAGCTCTTAGGTGTTTCCATGGACTTCTCTGTGAAATAAAGATAATCCCTGACTGTTGTAAAAATTAATACATGTAAAGACTGAGCCATGCTCAGACAGAGTAAAAGGTGTGTTCTGAAAAGACCAGAAACAAGACAGCAGAAATGAAAACTTTACTGTGTTAGGGTTTGTGTAATTCTAAGAAATTAAGAATTGATATCACAGACTTTAGAAAACTGGGAAGAACTGGAAGCTTTTTCTGAATGGGAATGGTTTCATTTCTCTGCCAAATCTGGCATATTGCAATGTAAAATATTTAAATCTAAATAAGAATTTATGTTTTTAATAGAATGAATTTCAGTCAGGCCCTTTCTTCTCTAATATCAGTAAAATAATTATTTTAACCACCTGTGTCCTTCCTGCACTGCTGACACAGCTCCAGCTGCTGGAGCAGCTCTGCTCCCTTGTCTTCTCCAAGTGAGCCAGTGAAGACTTTTCCAAGTTGTCCTGCTGGCCACAAGAGCATGAACTGAAGATGTCAAAGTCTTTGGAACAAGGACAAACCAGTCCCAACCTTGGATCCCCCCAGATCTCCCCCAGACTTTGCTTTGAGACAGCCAGTGAGAGATCAGGGATAACAAGGGATGGTTATGAGGGATTAATCCCTTGGACATTTGCCTTCCCAAAGCTTAAATCCCCCTCTGCCTCCCCCTGCAGCCCCAAATCCCCGAGGGCTGCTCCTGCACATAAATGTTGTAGGGTGGAGGAGGCAAATCCTTCGTTACCTTTTGGGAAGGACTCGTTTGGTGACCTTGAGGTGGTTTTGCAATCCAGGGTGAATCCAGGAGCAGGTTCAGAGCCATCTGCTGCAACTCCCCTCCCCTGCCAGGAGGATTGCAGTACAAGCTGCAGATAGATTGGTTTGCCTGGGAGCAATCTATTTTTGGGTCTTGTAATCCCAAATTACACAGCCTCAGTTGGTCGAGGGGAGTGGAAATGGCCAGTGCAGGCAGATCATTAATGGTCCCAGATTTTTACACTGTGAAGGATCTCCCAGGCTTCTGAGAAATGATCCATGGGATGGAGTGAAGGGCAGATCAAGTGCTTGGGAGTGATTCCACATTTGCTGCAGAGCAGGAGTTTGGAGAGGGATTTATCAGGTCTCTCCAGAGCTTCTGCATCTCCCAAAACCTCCTGTGGACAGCCTGGGATTCCCTTCCTGCCACAGTCCAGCTACCATCAAACCCCAGGAGCATCTCAAAGCCTCAAAAGCCTGACCACCCTTCCTGTGAAGGTTTTTTTTTTTCTTAGATCAGAAATTAGGAAATATTTTCTCCCTGAAAGGGTGCTCAGGCACTGGAACAGATCAGGGAGGTGGTGGAGTCACCATCCCTGAATGTGGCACCTGGGGACACGATTTGGGACACAGTGGCTCATGGTTGGACTCAGTGATCTTCGAGGTCTTTAATGGTTCTGTGATTTTGTGAACATGCTTGGAAACCAAAGCATCTTGTGCTAACCAGAGTGCAATGGTGTGTGAATGTGATCACTGCCAAAATAAAACACCCGAACATTTTGAATAGGGGAAATTCAATCCAATCACAGGTTGTGTCTGTTACTGGAATTTTCATTTATTCTGACATTCTCAAGCACTGAGAATAGTCAAATCTGAGCTATTATCTCCATTTTGCTGCTATTTTAATTTGGGGTGTTTTGTGCTGCAGTGAATACTGAGACATCACAATATTTTTAGACTCTGAAAAATAACATCACTCTGAGGCAATGGCATGAACATTTGCATTTGGAAAATAGGACAGGTGCAGCTAAAGCATCAGCTGCAGGCAGAAAAAAATTGTGGCATCAATACCTGGAGAATTACTTTAAAATATTTTGCTGGAGTGGTTTGTTGTAACTTTTCTGTGCCGTATAATCTCATACAAGTCCTTTTCCAAGCTCCTGTGCTTGATCCAAACCTTACTGAGGGTAAATCATGTGGTTTAAACTAAATTCACAGAATCTCCTGTGATAATTTTGCCAAAATATACCCAAATATTCACGGTACAGAAGGATGTGAGGAGCTGCCAGTCCAGTCCCACTACTCAGTTCTCTACAACTCTGCTTAAAACCCAAAAAGAATGAGACAGCAAACAGCTGGAGCTTTTCAGCTTTTCAGCTTTTTTATTTTTTTTTTCCCTCTGATTTGCTTGACCTTTTCATAGCTGGCTGAACATCATGAGGAAACTCCACACGGGACCAGGCATGAGGATAGAAGTGATGAAAGATCCATGGCCTGCAGCCTTTCCCCACTGGATGCACTCTTTGCTGTCAATACACTTCACTCTACCCTATTCATTATAAACACTTCCCTCAAGTCCCCAGGTTTTAAATACCATGTGTTTTCACTTCAAAACCCAGAATAAATCTCAATTTATTCTGAGTATGGAGCTTTTAGGCTCCAATTTTTTGCCCTAAGTGAATAAATCAATTTCTATTTAAGTAGTAGTGTCTTTCTCTCGCTGTTTGAAGCTGCAAGAATAGTTACACTTACTCTACACAGAAAAAAAATCACCTCATTGGGTGCTTTATAGACTTTAGTGCCAACTGAGTCACTAATTTACTCTGTCAAATCAAATTAATCTTGTCTCAAAATTCACTGTTATGGTCAATGGATCAGAGATGAACTGCAAGGAATTCATTGGAAGGCCATGCTCAGATTAAACAGAGTATTACAGAAAAACACTTGAAGAAATTAATGGAATTACTTTGGCTACAGGGAAAGGTTCCCATTCAGAATTCACATTCAGAGAAAGGCCTGGAGTTTTTCAGCTTTGTTGCACAAGTTTAGAAACCTTCAATCATCCAGTTCGGTTTTAGTTATGAAATGGAACTGAGACATCATCATACAAAGGATTCAAGAGTTATCCTGCCTTAATTGTACAATAATCAAGATGCTGTTTGGAAATGCCAGCGTTAGCTAAGCCAAGCTAAATCCTTTGTACAAATCCTCTCCTCCAAACACTCGACTGGGCCACTCTGGATACAGCACAGCTCTTTCTATTCCAAGCAGCTCTGGGGCTCTCTGGTTGTTTTCTCTTTAGCTCAGAAAAAGGTACCAGAGCAAACAGAGGAGGTAAAGGAGCGCTGAATCATCTGCTGATCCAAACAACAGCTTGGCATGGTTTTAACACACTCTCCCTAAGCTTAACCTCTTCAAATTCCAGCAAGAACTTTTAAAAAAAGCAGTTTTCTAGGTCCTGAGTTACCAAATTAAAAATCTGCTCCTTCCTTTTTGGGGGATGAGGCACAAACCCAACAGGAATGATTAAAGCTTGATCCACCCAGTGAGCCCACGCTGTCACCCAGGAGCTGGCAGGATGCTGATAAATGCCAAGCAACGCTGGGCACCCTTCATGTTCCTTTTATTAGCAACATTTAATGGCCCTGCCACTTTTTGCCATGAATTAGAGGCGCTCCTGTCTGACACTTAAGAAATTAGCGCGACACAAATCATCTGTAAAAAGACTTTTTAACACGGTGACAACTGATTTCAGCTTGCAAGGGAGAAAATTAGTCTTTTGTGAGCAGCCCTGAGAGCACTGAGCAAGAACCATCCTTTTACAAGGGAGCTGGGAATTTAGCAGGAGCACTCAACCCTCCGCAGAATCACAGCTTTAATTTTTTATTCTGCAAAAGGAACTCGGAAGAATTTGCTTGAGGAGAATTTATAGAGATGTACTTTATACACCCAGTCCATAATACAGATGAATAGCTCTAGATGTTTACGGTATATTTAAGTACACTCATGGGACTCATCCCAACTTGATTCTGTAATATCAATTTTGTTATATATTTGCTGTGGGGAAGATGTTAATAGGCTGTTAAAACAGTCACTAAGAAAAAAAAAAAATGAATCAGCCTCATAAATCCTAAAGCATCTGATTTTGGTTTTATGTTTATTTCTTTCACTAGGATATCGAAAAGAAGAGTTAGATTCCCAGTAAATCTTTTATAGGTTACACTGGTTTATAGTCTTAAAATGATGGCACTCGGTAGTTAATTCTGCTGCTTGAAAAAAATAAAAAAGCAACATTATCCCTATATCACATCTGCAGCCTGACTGCACATTCTGCACCCACTGCTCTTTAAGGAATCATAACTTAAAGCCAGGATTTTCATTCCCTCCCTCTTTCAGGTTCCCTCAAGGAGAACACTTGATGATTATGAGGCAGGGTGTGATTTAGAGATCAGGTCTCAGGGTGGATTGCCCTGCCCAGGTCAGCAGCAGCATCACTTTTACCACGGTCACAGGGAGAGTCCTGGTGCAGCCAAAGCACAGGAAACCAAACCTGACACAAACCAGCCTACAAAAACCTGCTCCATCCATCCTTCCCCTCTGAAAGTCCCCAAACCTCCCAAAACATCCCCAAAAATCCCTCCAAAATTCCCCCAAACCCCCTCAGGACCCCCCAAAATCCCTTAGATTGTGGGCCCACCCCAAATCCAGGGTGTTTTCCCCAAATTCAGGGTTTTTTTCTCTCCAAAAATCCTTCCTGTGCAAGGCAAACACAACAGAACCAGCATCACCAGGTTTGCTGTGATGAGGCTCGTGGCACATGCTGTAACCAGGGGGGACTGGAAGAAAAGCTCACCCAATTCCCAATTTCAATATCCACCTCGGGAAAACTGAGTTTTTTTCCATTTGCATGAGGTTTAAAGCTCGACTTTTAGCTCAGGCTTGGGATGAAGGAAGTTGAAAGAATAGAAATGCAAGTTTCATTTTAACATGCTCATTAAATAAATGACAGAGAAGGCTTTTGGCCATGCTGTGTTTCTTTTTTTAAATTATTTCAGGGTTTTTTCCACAGCAATACTTACAGATAACACCTGACACCACGTGCATGGCACATTTTGAATCACATCCCTTGAGGTGAGACCTCCACTCCCCCCAGGTTTAATGTGCCACTCTCCCCCTTCTCTGCACACTCCTCTAGGGACTCTGATGGATTCCATTTCTTAGCTGTGACACCACATCATGCAATGCAAACTCAAGTGAATTTTTTGCAGAATTTTGCAAAGCCTTCAAGCCCAGGGCTGGCCTCACACCCCTCTGCTCCCTATGGCAGACACATGACAACAAAAGGAAAAACCAAAGCATTTCCACAGCCAAATGCCAATAGAATTGACTGGCTCTGTGAAAAAGAGAAAAGTGCTGCTGAAGGAGAAGGAAATTCGCAGTCAGACACATTCCTTGTGGCCCAATCTCTCCTGCTGGAGAGGAACTGCCTCTTTCCAAGGAAAAAATCTCTCCAACAGATTCCTTCCCTGTTCCAAAAGCATCTCAGATCACATTGAATAAGAATTTTTTGGTTCCTGAGTTAATTGAAGGAATTGGTCTGCAAGAAGGGAGCTCCAGGTGAAGGGGGTGAATAGCTAAAGGTGAAACTGTCTTGCCTTTATTTCCTCCTAGCACTGAGCTCTGCAAAGCTGAATTTTCTCCATTTCTCTGCACAGGCTCTTCCTCTTCTGCCTCATCCCCAAGCAGCAGCTCTGGTTCTTTGGCCAAAAGGATGCTGAGGGCACTGCTGCATTTTCTACATATTTTAGTTCATTCTGCCTTGCTCTGAGCTCTGGCTGGAGCTGTCAAGGGATAAAAAATTCAAATTATGATGCAGGCTCACTCCCATTTTGAGACACAATTTAGCTGGCTGGTTTGGGGGTTTTTCTTTAGCAGCCTTCCAGCAGCCCTGTTTCCTTTGCCAGTCCCACAGGAAGGTTGTACCAGTGCCTCCAGCACTGCCTGGCTGCTCTGTGGGCACCATCCTGGGCTGGGCACTTGTGTTTTGTGAGTTCTTGCTCTCTTGGGAGGCTCCACTCTGAAGAAATTTTTGGTGTTCTGGGACAACCTTCTGTCCTGAACTCCAAACTGCCTGGTTACCACTCTAAAGAGAGAGATAAAAATTTTTGGATGAGTTCATTCCTGGAATAGATATTCTATTCCTTCTTCTCTCATTTTGCATCAGGGGTAATACTGAGTTAATTCCAAGATGAAAAAACACAGTCTCCCCAAATTCAGGCTGATGCCTGTCTCCTATCACAGGAAAACACCCAATTTGGCTGAAATCAATGTTTATTTCTAAGGAAAGCAACAACAACTTCAGAACCATCAAGGCCCTCATGCAGTATTCATTATTAATGAGTATTCAGGTCAGCAGTGACAGCAGAAAACACCTCCTCCTTTGAAGCTCCCAACTCCAGTCCCCCAAGCCAATATAAAAATCTCATTTAGCAGTGTTTGGCTGTGTGACGAGTTGGGGGGACTTGTCTGAACGTGATTTATGAATTCCATTGTGCTTTTATGAACTACCTACACTCTTATATCTTGTGACTCTCTCTACTGTCTTATGACTCCCTTTTATTGTATTGGGCCTCATGGTTCTTATGCTAAGGACACCAGAGAATGGTTTTGGTACATCAGCTCTTAAATAATTGATAGTTAAGGGCTACAAGATGCTGAATAGACCTGTCTGGGGAGAACAAACGACCTGTGGCACTCCAGAAAAAACAGTTTTCTCCAATTTCCTTGCAGAGCCCTGGGATTTGAAAGGTTGTGCTTTAGCCAGAAGGAAAATAAACATGAGATATTAGTGAGGGTTCTGGAAACACAGAGTCTGAGTCACTCACTGGAAGGACTGGGAAGCAAAGAGAGGTTTTAGTGCTCAGCTCTGGTTTCTAACCCAGAGCAAAGCTGGGCTTCATCCCTACCAGCTCCAGCTCCACAGCAGTTTCATCAGCAAAGGGAAAAAGTGGGTTTAGAACAGAGCCAGAGCCATAAAACACCCACCATAATTAGAAACTCAGTGTGACACCTGCAACCAGGAGCAGGTTTCTGCTCATCTTTCATTTCCAGACTTGTCAGAGATGCAGTCAAAGCAAGGGCAGAAAGGTGCAGCTCTACCAGTGACAGAGGGTAAAAGGGCTTTAAAGGCTGCTGCAGTGGGTTCTGCTGGGCTGCCTGGCTGAGAGGACTTTCATGCTTAAATAAACAAATAATATTTCCTCACTGACAATTTATACAGGATTTTATGTTCCTAACAAGATTTCCAAGCCCTCCAGTCAGCTCCTGGAAGAGGCTGAGCTGACAGTACAAAGGCAGAGCAGAAAACAGAGCATAAATGATGAAACAGAGCTTGAAGCAGTGGATGGGTTTGGCACAAGCAGCTCCTCCATGAGGGAACATTCTTCTGTGCAAACTTAGCCAAGAGCCTTTTCATTTCAGCAGAATGGGCCCACCTCTAACATCTCTATTTTCTCCTCTGTTAATGCCATCGTTTTGCCTCTCAAAACAACAACAAAAAAAAATCTCTCCTTACAGTTTAACAGGTTCCACAAACATGATTTTGTTTTGTAAACGGGAGGATTTGTCATGCTACAAGAAAATTGGAATCCTGAGGTTTAGGAGAGATTCACACCAGGGTTTTGGGGAAGCTTTGAATATGCGATCCCAAGAAAAAATATTCCCAGTGGAGGAGCTCAGTCTGATCTCAGCTCCATACAGAGAGGATAAAGGTATTTTCTCAGACTCCCAAGACCTAAAATTGTGCTTGGTCAGAGAACAGAAAAGTTGAACTCCTCAAATGGATTCTTCTGTCCACCAGGGAAATGTATTCCCACTGCATAAAAGTTGGATTCCTCTCTGCCACGTTGGATAATCTTGGAATCCCAGAAAGGTTTGGGTTGGAAAAAACCTTAAAGTACCATCCCTGGCATGGCAGGGACACCTTCAACTGTCCCAGGCTGCTCCAATCCCCACCCAGCCTGGTCCTGGATATTTCCAGGGATGGGATCTTTCCAGATTCTCTACTGGAAGTGTTGTAGGACAAAAGTTTATCCACTTTCATGGACTTACCCTGTTCTGTCTGCACATTGCAAATATTCCAAGAAAAAGCCAAAACAAACAGGGCTGGGCCTTGTTGTCTCAGCTGATAACCTGAGCTAAATAAAATATTTGAAATCCATAATTCTGGGAGGGTTTCTTAGATGTGCCTCAGCACTCCCATGGGAAGGCTGTAGACAAGACAGAATTACATTTGGATTTATAATGGTGTCTTGTGTATCAGGTAAACAAGAAAGGTCCACCTGCAAAAATAAACTGTTTTTTTTCTAAGAGCATGTTAACAACTAAATCAATCAGCACTTGTGAGGAAAACAGCTAAGAGCTGTTATTTAAATAATCTCAAAAGTAGAAGCTCTGGAGTGGGTTAAAACCCACAAGATGATAAAAAAAATAAGTTCTCTCAGGGCAAGAATTTAAAATGATTCCTGCAAACACCTTTTAGATCATTTTATGAGTTCCACAAACAGGATTAATTTAGGATGTTTATTTTTAACAGTTCCTTTGTGTAGCAAAATTCAGATGATGAAGTGGTGGAAAACTAAACATGAATAGCAAATAATGATTGGGAAAGGACATAAAGACATTTAATAGTGAGGGAACATTTAAAAATAGTAAGTTAAGGCAGACATCTGCACAAAACTCTGTGCAGGGTGACATCAGCTGCCACTAGAAAGGATGAGATAATCTGAAGTTATTTATACTCCATAAAATTATTGCTATTTGGAGACAATTTTAGGAGGAATATATGCCATTGTTAGTTTACAGTTTTGGTTGTGCCAGATAATTCCTGCAGATTTAACAACGTCTGCCAGAAACATTCCTGTTCCTGTGCTGCTGCTGAATACCTGAGCTGTGGCTTAGGGGACAAATGGGATCTGTCAGAACTAAAAAATAGTTCTTCCTAAGAGAAGCAGGAATAGCTGAGCATAATGATGAACTACTGAAGGATTTGATCATCCTGTTTCAGTGTCATTGGGCTATGATTGACTCACGGGCTCCTACAGAATTTACAACAGAGAACTCACATCCCAGGCAGAGCTGTGGGTGAGTTTAGCACTTATTTACCCCAAGGGGTGATTTCACTACCAAGTTCCAGCAGCAGTTAGCCCAGCAGAGTAAGTTTCCCCTTTTAACTAAGATCCCATGGTAGCAATTAGTAAATAAATCGTTTCACAGCCAAACGTGCCAGACACACCGAGGTCGTGGCAAAGATCTCTCTCAATTTGAGCAATTATTAAAGCAAGCACAGGCAGGGATGTTCTGGCCTCTGGAAAGGGAAGGCAGTTTTGATCCTGACTTCCAGCACTGCAGATCTGTGCCTGTGTGCACAAAGGGAAGCAAACAGTGCCCGGCTCTGCTCTGCAAATGAGCTCAGCTCTGGCTGCCCAGCTGAGCTTTTCTTCAGCCTGGGAAAGCAGGTTGTACTCTAATGAGAGCAGGTGTGGCCACAGACAAAACTTCTCCTGTTCATCATCCTGCCTCTGCCTGGGTTTTTGTGGCTGTAGATCATGCCCAGCCAGCCAGATCCGTCCAGGAGTGGCAATCAGCTTCCTGCTGTGGTCTGGGTTGGAGCTGAGTCTGAAAGGAAAGCGCTGATGTATTACAGGTATGTCCTAAATGTGTTCAGAAGGGCTTAGAGATCACATTAAACATGTGGCCTTGAGCTCTGGGTGACATGGGAAGTGAGTTGTGGTACATGATTCCCCTACTGACCTTGGAATTGGACAATTCATAAGAGAAAAAAAAAGAAAAAACAAAAAAACCCAGTTTTTTTGTTGGGTTTTTTTTTTTGTTTGTTTGTTTGTTTGGGTTTCTTTGGGGTTTTTTTTGTTCTTTTTTGCCTGGCACATAAACTAAACCAAAGCAGGTAAATCTCCATGCTGGCATCATAAGAGAAGTTGTCTGTAAAGCTAAAAAGTTCAAATTAATAGCAGGGAAGCCACACACAATAAATTCCATCATTCTTTTGTTGTTTGAGGTTTTCATTTCTGTGTATCCCACACAGATGAGCTGCAGTGACTGATCCTGGTGCTGGAACAATTTTCACACATGAACACACTGCAGCTCTCACTGAGTTTCCAGGACTCACACAACAGACACATCAATGCCAGGGATTTTTCTCATGGAATGGTCAATGCTGGGTTGAAGGAATCCTCCAAAAGAAAACACTGTGACTTATGAATTTTATTTACTACAATGAATATTTAGTGTTAATTAAAGAAAGAAGAGTCAGGAATGAACTCTTGAAAAGTTCTTATCCTGCAGGTGAACTTCTTCCTGGTGACTTTTTAGTGCTGAATTTGATGATCCTAAAGTCCTTTTCCAACCATATCAATTCCATGATTCCAGTCCCTCACAGCTCTTTTGGGGGAGTACTGAACACAAAAAACAAACTCAATATTTACCACAACAAGCAACTTTATGGATCTCCTCATTCCTTCCATTTATAACGCTCCAAGGGCTGTGTTTTAATTCACATTTCCCCACTAATTGAGGCAAACCATCTGCCTGGAGGTCTGCCTTGGATGAGGGCACAGCTCTGTGGCCAGGGGAGGAACCTGGTGGCCTGACACCTCCTCCAGGGGCCAACTGGCCATCTCCAGCCCTGCTCATTATCTGCCTCTCCCTGGCAAAGAGAGGAGCCAGGCCAGAGGACAGACAGATGGATGGCACATTCACAGGGCCCAGAGCTGGAATCCCAGCACCAGGAGCAGGGGAAGACACATGGAGCAGGTCCAGAGACATTCCAGCAGGACCAGCAGCACCAGCTGACAAGTGGCCTTTGGATTAATCACATTCCAAAACATAATTGGGGTCTTGTTTTGAGTCCAAGCAAATAGAGAGGCGTTTGCTGAGAAATGTTTTAGGACAAAGAGTTCCATTTTAGCTTATTTTGAACCTCAGAGCACCAAACACTGGGCAATTATCTGTGATCACACTGCAGCCCTATGCCCAAAACCAGACTCCAAGTGATTAGTGATGCTGGACTTGCTTCTGTCTCAGCTCTCATTGATGGAAAGTGGGAGCAGCAGCACTGAGTTTCATCAGTAGAACACTAATAAGGCATTAATCAGAATCAAGTGGCTGGTGCAGGGTGTGTTTTGAAGGCTGTGCACACTGATCCTGCTCAGTGCCATTTTCAGCAGCAGTAAACTGGGACATTCCCACTGAAATCAGGCAAGCCACAGCAATTCTGCCCAGCTGAGCCCATGGCCTGTACTCTCAGAAAGCACTGATTAGAGAACAGAGGCTGGGAAGTTAATCACACTTTGTTCTGGGGAGCAGCTCTGCTCCTGTCCAATTCCCTGCCTGCGGTGTTTTTACACACCATTTTGAATTTCCTCTCTCAGTTTTCCTGGTTTTTTGTCTTTTTTTTTTTTTTTTTTTTTTTTAACATAGTTTGTGAGCCTCTTGCAGATTTTTTCCTGCCTGCAGAGCCAGAAAAAGAAAAGGATTGCAGAGAGACTTCTCTCAGATTGGTCTTCCCTGGATTTAAAAGCCTTCAGGAAACATTTGAGGTAATCCAGAAAGATTGAAGAGTACAGATGTACCTCCCAGGATGCGAGGACTAATGCATGTAATAACTGTATTTCTTTAAAATGACTTTCTCAGGCAGAGTTGAAGGCATAGATGTAACTAAGGGATTGGACTCAGGCCAACTTGTAATGGCTCTGCTGTTTATCTTTTTTTTTTTTTTTTTTTTTCCTCCTTTATCCCCCTCAGCAGAAAGAGCAGAACAAGCATTTTACTAAGAGATTTAAGGTTTGCTTTCACTCCCTCTCTTACTCAGCCCTCCTGCCCCAAACATTGCTGGGTCACACAAATCAAAGCCTGAATTGCCTGAACCACAGCAGGAACAGAAAACCCTCTGCTCCAGCTATTTTTACTTTCTCTGTCTGCTGGAAGAAAGGGAAGATAGATAAGACAAAGTATTAATCAATATTTTAGTATTAATATATCAGAGTTGAAAGAGTAAGAAGTTGTAGGTTATGCAGAGTGCAATTTAGCAGCAGCCCCTGTCACCAAGGTGACTGAGATTTGTCTTATATAGAAGTGATTTTCTTAACTTTTTTACCAAGAGACAGTGGAGCACACCCTGAAAAGGGTGGGGATTTTGGGTTTTTTTTTCACTGTTTTTATACAAACACAGTTTTTGCTGCTTATCCACCTTTGCTGTGCTTACCCATACTCATAACTAGGGATTAAAGGCTGCCCTAAAACCCCTTTTCAGTCCTTATTAAACCCACAGGGAGTAAAATTTCTCCTTAAATGGTTCATCCAAACAATTAAACACCTACACAGAGCTCAGAAGAAAGTTTGGAACTCTGTTGTGGATGTTTAAAATTGTTCAAGGATGACACCACCAGCTCCTGCCCCTCTGCTGGAGAAATGTCCTGAGAGAACCCAATGCAGAGCACACCTTACCTCCTGTGCAAAATAGGGAAAATCTCTCACTCAGCACGTTGGACAGGCTGGAAAAGCAGCTGTGTGCCTCTCCTGCCCCTGGATTTTATCCCTTCCAAGTTTTCAGGGCTTCTCCAGCCAGCAGCTGCCATACCAACCTTTAGAACACTCATTTATATGATATTTTAGATGGATATTTCAGATGCATGGCTAAAAAAGCCTCAAATGCCAAGCACAGAAGGGACTCAATGTTATTTTCCTAAATTCCCATTGCAGTCCAGGGCAGCACAGCAGCAGCCCCTGAGCCCTGGCTAACAGCACAGAATTTTTTCTCCTGCTGTCTTTATCCATGTGATTCCAGCTTATTTGCCCCTGAGTTAAATTCTGCTTTTTGAAATCTGGCCTCTTCCCATCATGTCCCAAAGTAATTTTCAAGGTTAACCACAGGAAAGGCAGGTGAATTATGTAAAATCCATCACCTTCAAAGCCCTTTTTTCAGGTGCCCTCCCCCACCTTGGCCATTTGCTCAGCATGTGCTGTGGCACTGGACACTCACAGCACACTCCTGACCACAAAACTGAGCAAAGAATTCAGATTTATGCAGTGCAGCAATAACCAACTCCACAGCAAGGCTTGCATGGAGCAAATAAAGATGAAAACCCTCCTGTGTCCCTGCCAAAATCTCTGGCAAACAAAACAACCCCGTAATAGGATCCTGCTTGTAAAAATGCTTCAGGGTGCCCGTGTTCCAGAGCTGGGAGCATAATAAATGAAGGAGTGGATGCCTAGGACAAAACCCTGTGGGATACCTGAGCCAACCCAACAGGTGGAGAAATTGAAAACAAATTGATAGCCTTGGGAGAGGAAATATTAGAACCAAGCAATTATAGTGCCAGACTGTCTGGGATGAAAGGCAGGCAGAGCCAGCAGAGATTTGCATGGGAGCAGCAGCAGCAGTGAGTGTGTCAGGTGATATCCCAGAGCTTTTCACAACATGGAGCAGCAGCAGCTGAAGGTGGAGAGGGAAAAAGCAACCAGCATCAAAATCCACACCCAAACAACAAAAGCTGGAGTATTTGAGCAGGAGAGGTGGGATTGTCATGTGGGGGCAAAGAGGAGGCAGCTGGTTTGGGTGTCAGTCCATGAGATCTGAGGAGCTCAGGAAATCCAGGTGTTCCAGGAAATCCAAGCTTGCCCAAAGGTTCTGTTCCCCAGCACAAAGTGATGAAGCAAAGGAAGGAGATCCCTGCTTACTCTGCCTGCTCCTTCTCCCTGTTCTCATCGTTTCACCTCTGCCCTCTCCCAGCCTGCACCCAGCTCTCAGTGCAGCAGGCAGGGATACAAACCACTCATTTCCATTTTCAGCCCATATTTCCTGATGCAAACAGGCACCTGAGCCACTCTGCCTCCCCCTGAACGCTGTGGCTGATGGACAGATTCTGCAGAATCCACCAGTGCTAGCTGTGAATTGTGCCCTTTGGCTGAGTGCACCTTTCCTGGACAGATCCACAATGAACTGCAGCTCCAGCCCCACTGCCAGCTCTGTGCTGCTCTATCTCAGTTCAATGTGAATCACTAAGGTTCAGAAAGTGCCACACTCCATAACTGGCTGCTCAAGGGTCTATTATATCAGAGAAAAGTGAGCCCATGACAAATTTTCCACAGGTTTTCCACTTTCCCCTGCGCCAGGAATACAGGGGTGTCACTTCAGCTCTGAGCTCCTGGGATAACCCATCCCTTGAATTGTGGTTGGAAAGGGGGAAATGGGGTAAGAATGCTCCAGCTCACGGCACAGAGAATCACTGAAATTGGGAAATAACTCCAAGGCCATCAAGTCCAACCCCCAGCCATCCCTCCTAAGGAGCCAGGAGCTCGGCACTGGAAACACGAACGCAAACTCTCCCCAGGAAAATCTTCCTCACAGATGTATTCTGAGGGCTTCATATTTTGCAAGCAGCTACGCCATGGAAAATGCCAGAGAAGCACTCTCTGTAATTACAATTTTGCCACTTGAAAAGCTTGGCTGTGTCATAGCAGTGGCTCAATTAAGTTGAAATGCAGGACTGCTCCTGATGGTGCAACGGTTGTGAATAATATCATAACCATTTGCCAGGCTGCTGGAAACACGCTGATTATGGGCACAAATAAACTCTCTTTTCCTTCTGAGCACTGAGGCTCAACACATTCACTTATGTGCAGAACCAGGACAGCTCCTGCTTTTTTTTTTTTTTTTTAATACAACTTAATGTCATTTATGCTTCACATTGAAATAGCTCTGCTCCGGGTGGCAGGAATAGGTGCTTTGGAAATTTCTATTTCCCAAAAAAAAAACAACTCAGGTGGAGCTGCCACAGCTTCCCCTGACTGCTGGGGAAGGCAAGGAAATTTGTGGGACAATGGAGAAGCAAAATGAGGGAGCCAAGAGTCCTGCTGATTAGGCTGCACTAATTAGAAAGGCTTGGGATTCAAATAATTCCACAGGAAACTTGGCTGCAGCCAAGACCTGATGGAACAGGAAACTTCTGCAAGGATTTCAAGAGATTCTCCTCTGCAGTGCATGCAGGAGAGCAGGCAAAGAGCAGAGAAGCATTTCTGGATAATCTAAATGCAGGAGCAGTCACCTCATCTGCTGAGAAAGGTGAAGCAGGGCAAGGGAATGATTTGGGAATCACCCCTCAGTCACAGAGCTCCTGGGGAAGGATCACATTCACCCTTTGCTGCCCAAGAACAAGCCAAAGACAGCAGAAGGAAGGAAACTTTCATCTGCTTGTTTGCCCAAGGAAGTAGAGATTGCTTCCCTGTCTTCTGAGCAAAAGAGAAAACATTGCTTAGCTGATCCAGAAAAAGAAACCTAGAATATCTTTAGTGGCTCTTTTTCCAGGATGGAGTAGCTACATAACCATGAAAAATTAAAAGTTTTGGGTGAAGAATGTTTCCATCATAATTAAGGATGATTCCCTCGTTGTAAAGAGTGTAAAAAGAAGCAAATACAGAGACTCTCAGAGTAGGGCTTGAAGAAAATGTTCTCTGGCTGGTTTCTTGAAGCACACTCACTTCAGCTGCATTATTTGCCATGCTGTGTTGCTGCGATGCTCAGCTCTTACCTCTGGACTTAGACTCAAATCTTTGTGAATTTATACTTAGCATAAAACAACAATTACATATCCTGTACACCCAATGCCAACATTATTCTTCACCTCAGATTCTCAGGGCTCTGAATTTGGGCTCCACACAAAGACACCCGAAGGTTTTCTGTTCAATATTTCCTAACCCTAAAAGAGAACAGAGAGTGCTGCTCACTAATGCCCCAAAGCCAAAGTTTGACAGAGATCTGCTTCATTTTGCACCAGGATGTTAACCCAGTGTCAGAAGAGCTCAGCACAGCAGAGCCACCAGCTCTGACAGCTCAGGGCAGCCCCTGCAAGCTGAGCCTCTGGCAGGCAGGACCCTGCACAAGAATTGCTGCTGCAGCTCAGTTTGGCATTGCAGTTCTCCTTGACAAGATAAATCAGATTAAAATGTGCAAGTAGCCACTGGGTCTGGAGTTTGCTGAGAGTAGGAGAGTTCTGAACATGTTCATTTTGGCCACTCAGCTGGACAAGGGGCCCTGGGGGAGCATAAGTCCACATTTAGCTGTTGTAAGGAGATATAAATCTCCTCTGACTGGATGGCCACTGGCTATTAAGTGGCTCCATAATAAATGTTAATCATTCTGGACCTGATGGAGGATTAAAAGAGTCAGGGTTACTTTTGTGTTTGAAGTTGGGGAAGGCTGAGGATGCCCTGACATTGATCTGTGCAGGAGCCAAGTGGGTGCTGGGGTTTGAGGCAGGATTCTCTCAGCCCAGAGCAGATCACTGCTCCAAGAAACTGAGATTCCAACGATTCCTGAACCCTTCCTAAAACACATTCCTCAGCTTTCCACATTCCAGCATCAGGGGTGATACTTACAGATTTATTTCCTGAATCATTCAGCACTGGAGAGCTCCCTTTAAGGTATTTTATGAGCTTTTTCAGGGACAGCAGTGCAGGAGAAATATGAGGTGGGGCTGATTTAATGCCCCTTGAGCATTAGATTCCATTCATCAGATTCCATTCATTTTCCTGCCATAATTATCCCAAAGGTTTAGGAAGAAAAAAGTGGCTGAGAACAAAAAACAAAACAAAACAACAACAAAAAATCATCCTCCTGGCCTCTTATATTTATAAAAATATGCAGTTAAGGTGATGTTTTTATTCACTTCATTATTTGCTTTGTTTATGGAGTGTGAGCTCTCAGCCTCCTCTTTGGGCAGGATTTTATATTTGTGCAGTGACAATCACCCAAAGTCTGGTACTCCCTAAAAACTCCTTCCCAATTCTGCTGTTCCTGCTCCTTTGGTTTCTCCATTTCAATTCTCTCCAAGCCTTTGTGCAGTGTACCCAAAAGGAAGGGGGATGTTAATGTGAGCCATGTATTTATAACCACTTTGCTTCAGCTTGTAAGTGACAAATGCTCCTTGTTTCTAACATTCCCTCCAGCCTTCTGTAGAGTGTGATTTCTTATTTTATATGTAAAAACCTCAATCTCTGTTCCTCTACAGCTCCCAATGAATCTCTCTAAGTTATACACAGACATGAACACATGTAAAATTGCCAGTCCAAAGCTGGAGGCAAAAAAATTAAATTTATTGATAAATGATGCTAACTAGATTTGGCATTTGACCAAACTTGTTAAAACAATCAGAATATCTGATATCATTAAACCTAATAAAGATGAAATATCCAGGATTCTAAATTATACCATGCACCCCAAGATTTATCTTCAACATAATGGTGCTGAACTAAGCTGCCTTGATCAACTCTAAGCATGGTCTTGTGCCCAAACTAACAGCTACTGCAAACACTTTTAAAGGCTAAAAATTAATTAAAATTGCACAAACTCATATTTTTACTAATTCTGTAATGCTGCAGCATTGGAAAACAAAATAGGTTGGAATCATTCAAGAATCCAGAGTCTCATTTTTTTTACTAAGATCCTGTGTCTCAACAAACCCTGAAAAGAATCCATGAAGAAACAGCTTTCTGTTATTTAGGACCACATGGATATGAAGAGAATTCCCCCTTCCTACTAAAATTCATGGGGAATTTGTTTGCTTTATTAGGGGAAAAAGGTTTGTCCCAGTTGAACCAGGAAAATCCTCAAGGAAAGGGAAAAAATGTTTTAATTCTGGTTCAACATTCCTGGAGATGTCTGCAAGGAATCCAGGGAATAATGAAAGGTCTTGCTGGTAACACTCCTGAGAGAACAGGCAAAGATCCCTCAAAACTCATCCCTGTGTGCCTCCCAGAACATCCCATACATCAATTCCTCCAAAACAGAGGTGAGAATCCAGACCTGGGATAACAGGAATGGGACTGAATGATAAAATCTGCCCAGATCTGGATGGGAAGCAGAAGGGTTGAGCTGGACTTTGGAAAGGAGCCCCTGGAAGGGCACTGGGAGAGGCCACAGCTCTGGGAACAAACTTCCCAGAGTGGATGAGCTTGGGATGAGAAGTCTGGAAAAGCTGAGTGGGTGGCAAGGACCCACCAAGCAGCAGAGAGGTTTCTGCAGCTCAGCTCTGCTCTGTTCTCTCTGCACAAACTCTTAGTTCTGGTTTCATTCTCTCACCCACTATGCAGAATTTCCTATTAGAGAACAAATTTGCAGGGAATCAAGGCCATTGTTTTACTGGGATCTCTCAGTTTATCCCTTGCAGAAGTGATAATCCTGTCTTTGTCACCAATGCAATGTCACAAATGAAATTATGGCAAACATCTGGATCCAATGAATCCCCACGGAACAAAGGCCCTGTTCTCATGCAGATCAGTTCAGTAATAAAAATTAAGAAAAAAAGCATAAATCCTCTGGAAATGCACTGTAATGGATGAGCAGAATTCCCTCTGGGTAAAGGGAATTGTCATTGTACATTCCCATGCCACATTGGCCAGGAGATTTCAAAAGAACAGATCTGTTTTCATTGAAAGGTATCCATTTTAAATGAATTTAAGCCTTTTATTTGTGACTGCTGCCAAAAGCTTTGTGTCCTATGACAGTCATTTCCACTGAGCTTGACCAATTTGCATATAAAACTAATTGAAAAGAAAACATTTGGAGAGTTTTGTTAAAAAAATAATAGTTCAAATCTTTAAAAATTACCATGGAATAGAAACTGATTATTTTCATTCTGATGAAAATCCAAAATGCAAATTTTAGATTTTTTTTTTGTTATCTCTACTAAAGAGAAATCCATAAAATAAAACATTCTATTTTTTATTATATTTTTAAAAAGGATTAAGAAATGTTTCCTTGGTATTTTCAGGGTGATTATTATGAAAGGGAATGGAAAGAGCTTCAGGGCCTCACCACCCTCACCGGGAAGAATTTCTTCCTAATCCCATCAAGTTCATCAATAAGGAATGCACATGTCCACAGATTGGATTTTAGCCTGTGCACAATTTTCCAAAGCTTCCATCATATCAGAGACAAACACAGCCCACAGGCCATGAAAAAACAAGGATTTTTGGGGAGAGGTTTGCACTGAACTCCTCGTGAGCCAACAAAACTGAATTTTTCTCTTGTTGGAACGCTCCCAGTGTTTTCTGTGACACAGCTTGAACTCAGGTGCTTCCCAGGAGCAGTGGGGATGGGAAATGGTCTCCAAGAGGGATCAGCCCAGTAAAAACCCCTGAGCATCCCCTCTGAGATGTGCCAGCTCCCACCCTGAACACGCTCATGGAACCACAGAACCATTTAGGGTGGAAAAGACCTTGAAGGCATCGAGTCCAACCACAGCCAAGCCTCCCATTAAACCCCATCCCCAAATCCACATCCCCACATCTTCAGCTTGGGCTGGTGGAACAATCCAAACCCACATTTGTCCAATTCATCCCCTGTAAACCAATAATCTGTGCAGTGAGTTCCCAAGCTGGCATTCAGCACCTTCCCAAGTCCTTCCTGATCTGCTCACAACAACGTTCTCTTTTCTCACTTTGATAATTTTCTCAATTTGCCAATCCATGTGGAAAGGCTGATGTGAGCTGCATGCTGATCCACACAGGGACAGCTGACTGCAGGCTGAGCTCTGAAACTCAGCCCCAAACTCTGTTTCAAGAACCTTTAAGGAGCAAGGGAAGGAGAAGAGGGGAACATGAGCTGCAGAGAACTTCAGGATGGACTCAGCAACAGGGGAGCAGCATCCTGCAGTTCCCACTTCTGTCCTAAAATTCCCCTTTTCCAGGCCAAACTTCCAGCATGAAAAAGGAAGCTTAGAGGTATTTTTTATTCATATCCACTATTGCTAATCTCACTAATACTCAATATGTTAATATCTAATTACCTAGCAGCTATTCTCAAAAGATTCCACAAATCCCAAAGGTCCAAATGTGACTTCAGAGGTGAAGTCAGGAAAATCAGGCACACAGCAGCTCATACTTTATGCTGACTGGGAATTTGGCCACAATTTTAAAGTTTTCAGTAAGCAAGGTTGAGTTTTGGGTATTTCTGTGCAGAGAACAGTTATTTGTCAGAACAGAGCCCTGATGGATGAAACCATAAAGGAAGAATAGTAGCTCTGGAAGATAAGAAGATAATTCAATCAAACATTTCCGTTGACTAAACATCTTTTTAATGAATAAGAGCAATTAAGTGTTACTCTGACCTGCTCTGCCTTTTTTTTTTTTAAGTGACTAATGTATTTCCTTAATAATTTCATTTTCTTTTTAAATGCATGTGAAATCTGCATTTTCCATGTTAGTGATGAGCAAGGCAGCACACAGATCTGACAATTCTTGATTTGACAGAAAATACTGTTTTCTCAAGACCAACATACCCACAAATATAGATTATGTTTAGGAAATCCCTCATCAAAACCATTCCAAGCAACAACACATCTGTTCTTATTTACAGACATAAAAAAATGCAGCTCCCCATCAACAAGCAGAGTCATTAATTCTGATTCACTCTTTGCAGGCTCTAGAAATTTTTTAGAGGCCACCCCTTCCCCATTCACACAAAATCTCCCCCCTCATTGCTTCAAAAACCCCTCAACTCTGCATGGCAAAACACCTTGGCCAGAATCTTCCTGATATTTTCACCTCAATAAGTCAAGATATTCTTACACCTTTGAATTCAGTCTGGCTTGCATTTTAAAGTGTTTTTGGTTTTCTTTTTTTTTTATTTGTGTGCACAATTAATTGAGGGGTTCAAAGCACAGATTAATGACTCCTCCAGTTATGTTACAGCTTGAAAGTGCTCACAGAAGAGCAAAGCAGATTTCACTGCCCAGAGCATTTGCACAGGTTCATCTCCAGCCTTGAATCCAAATGCCAAGTGCCAGAAACTCCCTCTGGGTATGAAACATGTGAATACTTTGTCTTTTTAAACAGCTGAGGGAATTTGCTTTCATGCTTGGGAGATAATCAGGATATCCCTGGCTCAGAATTTGGACGAGCCATTGCTTGTGAAGAGCTTTGTGATGTTTTTAATGATCAGCAGTGATCAGTGACTGCTCTGCCTCAAGGCACAGCTCCAAGGAGCAGCCACAAGCCCCTGCTGCCCATCCCTGACCCCACACAGATGGCATGAGGGAGGAAAGGGGGAAACAGGACAACCAAAACCCATCAAGGCTGGAAAAGACCTGGAAGATTAGAGAGTCCAGCTGGCAACCCAGCAGCACCAGGATGTTCATCACTAAACCTTCTCCTCAAGGGGCATCATCAGACCTTGTCTGAGCACTTCCCTGGGCAGCTGTTCCAGAGCTTGACAACTTTCCATGAGGAGTTTTTGGTTTTTTTTCCCTGGTATCCAATCTGAACCTCCCTTGGCACGACTTGACTCAGTTTTGTCCTGTCCCTCACTCCAGCCTCCTGCCAGTGGTCACACATTTGTGACATTTTTTCCCCACCAATGACACAAAGAACCCGTGGCTAGGCAGTTAAAAGTGTTTTAGAGATGCAGACATTGAAAAATCCAAGCAAACACAATTAGTGATGGGGACAGGGAAGGTGTCACTGCTATTGATGTTCCAGATGTTGGGAAAGGCAGGACACAATGTTTGCCCCATTAATTGGGCACAGGTTTAATTCTGAGTGCCAACTTTAACCCCCAAACCCCTGCATGGCTCCACATCAAGAGGAAGCTTTACAACCCCAGGGGGAAGAGAAGCTGGGAATTTTCAGAGCCTGGAGCCTGCAGAGCAGCTGAAAGAGGGCTTGGATTCGTCAGACAAATGCAGCCTCCCCAGAGACAGCCCTGCAAGGGAGTGCATCAGGTCACAGCTCCACGGCACTGACAGGGGAATGACTCAAATGCACTTCAAAGTGTGTAAATATTTGGGAGGCTGGCAGGTATGGGAAAAATATTTACCATAAACAGGAGGAGGAATTAAAACCTGAATGGTACCACAGCTTGCTGAGCTGCAGAAAAGGTGTTTGATACTGGTGAGACACCTCTGTGGCATTGCTTTGCTCATCTCCTCAAGGTTCAACTGATGCCTTAGGATTTCAGCTTTATATTTTCATGTATATGTAATCCTGCAGTTCTTTAGTGTGTCACTCCAAACTCCACATTCAGTGCTGGTGCTGCTCTCCCATTTTGGACAGACACAACAATTCCTCTCCAGGCTGGGAATCAAGGACACCTCACTGCCTCAGGGCCCCAGAGATGCAAACAAAAGTGAATTTGGGGGAGCAAACTTGGGGTAAAGGACTTCATTACCTGAAGATAAAATTGGAGGATTAACCCCCAATCTGCAAATGGACCAAACTTATAAAAGTGTGAAATCCCATGACCCATTGTTCATTTTTGTGTGCAGCCCCTGGGGGGCTTTGTCTGCCCTAAATGTACCTGGAGGCCCTTCAATAAATAGAACAGCTTTTTATTCCCTTAATTCTGCCTGCCCTCAGTTTTCAGGTAGCCCCAAAAGGCACCACTACAGAACCCAAGGGTTTTCCATCAGGTCACTCCTCCCTGGCACCCCTTTATCCCAGCCCAAGGTCAGGGCATTCCCAACAAACTTCTCACTCTGTTTTTCCAAGTGTGAAATTTCTGGCTAGGAGCACATCAAGGATTTTTTGACAGCCCAGAATTTCCTCCCCCCTCTCCCAGGAGCAGCTCTCCAGAACAAGAACCTGGCAGAGCTCACGTTGGCTCTGGAGCTGCTGGGGAGGCACTTGGGCATTGTGAGATTCATGCTCGGCGCCTTCCTGTAATTTGTGGGAATGTGCTCCTGATCTCCCCTGCATGCTAACGATGTGCTGCATGCAGAAGAGATGGATGGCACTGAGTAAGATATTTTTGGATGATCAAGAGGAAAAATGAGGAGCTGAAATGTAAGGAAAGATCCTTTCACCTGCCTGTGATCACAAAAATGTTGGTGGATGGTAACAGCAGTTTCTGCAGCAGTGCAGACCCCATGTAACTCTGCAGGGATGGCTCTGATTTCAAGGTTTTCTCATTTGTATGGTAGTGACGATGATGGACAATGTCCCCAGCATATAAAATACAAGCAACAGGACTTAAAGACCAGACTTGCCTGAATTCTTACCTCTTACATTCATCTAACCTTTCTACCTGTATTTCTTGGTCTAATCTAATATGACAAACAAACAGTGTTGGAAGAGATTCACCATTTTTGTCTTTTTTTTGGGGAGATATTAAGCTGTAAAGTACTGCTGGCCTTTAATAAAAGGTGAAAATGCTGTAAATTACATTCAATCCACTGCAAGACAGAGGAGAATTTAACTACCTGGCTCAGAAGAGTAAGTTAAGTAATCTGGCATATTGAACTATTTAATATATACATACATTCATATATATATATATATATATATATATATATATATATATATATATATATATATATATGATGCTGAGGTATTAGACACATAGATATGAAGAAGAAATCCTTCCCTGTGAGGATGGTGAGGCCCAGACAAGGTTGGACAGAGCTTGGAGCAGCCTGGGACAGTGGAATGTGTCCCTGCCCATGGCAGGGATGAATGGGATGGGATTTAAGGTTCTTCCAGCCCAAAGCACTCTGTGATTCTATGATGATTTTATGAGACACACATTGCATCCAGAGCTGCTTCTTTTGTCCTGCTGGGAAGCTGGAATGCTGTAGGTAGTGAACACTGTAAGCTTTTATGAGAGGATAACTAGGAAACAGCTTTTATTATTCCAATAAATACCATTTGCATTCAGACAGCACTAAATAATGTCCACAAACACATGAAAATAGAGTCACTGGCTGAGAGAGCTTGCAGTGGAAAAGACAAGTTTTATTTACTTTTTAGAAACCTTTTAGTTCCTTAAAGCAGCAAAATATGATTTCATAATTATTACCTTATGCTGTCCTGACATTTACATTACCATACAGTGCTGAAAGCCAGAAAATACCAACTGTTCTGCAGAGGATTTTGTTCTCTGCGGGGTAAAAAATCTATTAACTGCATTCAGACCTGTATGTATATATATATATTATTTAAAAAGAATACACTGGTGGATTGCAGGATTGGGAGAGCTTGGAGGCTGAACTCTGTTGGAGTTGCAGAGCAGGGATCAGTGGATGAGGGTGGATTTGGAAGGGTTACAGGAGTTTTATGAAGTCCCTTATTCCAGGGATAGGTTACCTGGTACTCAGGAACTGAGCTGAGAAAGGGATGGGAAAATGGAACAAAATTTAAGATACATTCCTGCATTTCTGTATTTCTTGGTGCAAAGGTCTGAGCGCTCCTAGAAATGTGTGTGTAATGATCAGAATTATTGCACTGTTCCATATTACCATCACTTCCTGAAATCTATACACTGTGCCCATGAAAGAGGGTGATAAGGTGGGAATTAGAGACTGGCACTTACTCCAAACCCTTTTATATCCCAAGCAAGGTCTCAGCTCAAGGGTCACCCAGAGCCCTGATTCTGCAGAGATTTAATCAATGCCCTCCCAAGCTCTGCATCCTCTGCTCACACCAGTGACATTTAGCAGGGATTGGGAAGGGCTTAGAGCAGCACTCCTTTTCTAATTCTCACTGGACTGATGAATTTAACCTGCAAAAGGTTAAATCCTCACTTCTGCTGCCTCTCAGAGCTGCAGCATCTCCCACTCCAAGCTGTGCCCTGAGCACTCAGGGAGCAGCAGCACTGCTCCCCCATGGCAAAGGGACATTCCCCAAAGTCCAGCCACCTTGAATTCCCTCTGCCTTGAGCCTGGTGCTCTCTCCTTGCCCCTCATCCTCAGAAGTGAGGATGGAACAGAGATGGAACAGGGATGGAACATGGATGGAACAGTCCCACTCTGCCTCAGCTTTGCCCAGACCTTCACTCATGGCACTGGATGGGTGCCATCACTAATTAATTAATTTCTCAGCTGATGATGGGGGCTCAAATATCTATTCCTCATGGCCAGAAGCTGGGGAGAACTGGCACAGGGTGCCCAGAGCAGCTGTGGCTGCCCCTGGATCCCTGGCAGTGTCCAAGCCAGGCTGGACACTGGGGCTGGAGCAGCCTGGGACAGTGGGAGGTGGCAGAGGATGGAAACGGATGATCCTGAAGGTCCCTCCAAACCAAAGATCCCATGAGGAGCCCTTCCTTGCACTAGAGAAGTGGCCATCAGCAGAGATGGGAGGGCCAGCAGTGGCTGCTCCAGCAGCTCTGGATGAGGGATGCATTTCTGAACTCCACACAACACCTGGCAGGGTAAAGCTCCATCCTTGTCCTCCTGTCATGAGGAGTTCAGAGTTGTACCTCCGTGTGCTCAACTTCAAATATGGCCAGGCAAAGTGGGGCAGTTATCTTTAAATTAGAAAATAATTTAAAGCCACATCCTGACACTCCATCGTGCTATGGACAGGCTAGCACTGCCTCATTAGAGATAAAATTCACAAATTAAGGTGTCTCCTCTCATTCAAGAGTTTCCTTCAGAGATAACTCAGAACAGAAATCTAATTTTTGTGCTCTGAATTTTCAGTGAAGGAACCCTGTCCCCCTTCCCATCACTTTGTGCTCAGGCAATAATGGGAAATTTTCCATGTCATCCACATCAAGCATCTCAGGACATTAGATTTGCTTGTCCTCTTTGTTTCTGGATTAATTATTACCTGGATGGTCAGAACAGTAAATTTTGATGCTCCACCATTCCCACAGCACTTCAGTATGAGAGAAGTGGCTTTGTTTCTAATTTAGAAGCAATATAGAACTTTTTGAAAACAAGGATAAGTGTAATTTTCCTAAAATTAAAATCCTTAAGTTTACAGAGAAAATATCACATCACAGGTAAGATGATTCATGTAATTAAAAATACTAATGTACTATTAATAATCTTAATTTGCATGAGTATTAGGTCATTTTTATGTAATTAGCTGAAGCTGAAGTTTTTTTGTCAATTAAACTAATTGTTTTTCACACTAGGTGTAGACTGAATATTGATCTTTTTTATTCAGCTCACTTACATAAGCAAATGAGATCTAATTGCATCCTTACCACATCATTACTCAGTTATTGTAAATTACAGAACATAGATTCTCTCACACAATAACACTTTCTTTGTGCTATTGCTGTTGAAGGGATGCTGCTTAATTTGGGAGCTTCAAACTCTGTTTTCCATCTGTCGATTCAGGACAAATTTGCATTGTAGAGTTTGTCTCCTTAGTAGTTAAGAGAACGTTCAAGCAGGGTTTTAGAAGGATAAAGGAAATGCCCAAAACAACAACTTTGTCTTTCAAAAAGCAGTCAGAAGAGAGATCAGTCAAGCAATGAGAGCTCCCACATACAAATCATGACAGGACTTTTAGATTTAATAATTAATCTCAATTTTGTAAAGAATTTATGCTTTTGGCTTAAGGAAGGCTCAAAAAACCCAAGGATTTTCACAGGTTTAGTTGTGAGATTTTTGTTTTTGTTGATGCTTTTGTTGCTGTTGGTTGGGTGTTTTATGTTTTTGTTTGTGTGTTTGTTTTTAATGCCTGTACCTTGGGGCAGGGAAGCAAAAATCACTTGTGGCAAATTCCAGACTCTTTATCAGGTGTTCCACATCAGACTGGCTGGTTTTATTTCGGTGGGATAGAGAAATGATAAAGTGTGCCTGATCCTCACCTTGTCCCCAGCCCAGTGCCACATCCAGTCCTTCCTTGGACACCTGCAGGGATGGGCACTCCAAACCTCCCTGGACAGCCCCTGCCAATGCTTTCCATTGCCTTGGGTTCCAATACAGAGTGTGATAAAAGGTATCTATTCTATCACCATCTGTTGAGACCGGGTGGGGCAGTGATCCTGATCTCCATTGGGAGATATCCTGCTAATGGGCATCCATTGAAACCAGGCAGGGCATTGTTCTTTATCTTTTCACAGCCCATCCTTCCTCCAGCCAGTCATTTTCTGCTCATGGCCATTGAGTCCCACTGTGGCACTGATAAAATTACTGCATCCCATTGGGAGTTGCTCCAGCCAGGGGGAAGAGCCCAACATTTCTTACCAAGACAAAAACAGAGGGTTTGGGACACTAAGGGAGCCCCTTTCTCCACTGGACTCCAGAGGAAAACCGGATTTCTCCACATCACCACTGGACCTCCGGAGGGAAACTGCACCTTGTACAGGAGCACTGCTCCAACTGAGCCACATCTGTCACTGCAGGAGGATGCAGCCACCATGGGATGGGACTGCTGCCAACACCCTGCCTGACGGGTGTCAGGTTGTACTCTGACTGTGTCAGGGTTTGGGGTTTGTTCTTTGTAGTGCTGTATTTCTATTTTAATTTCTCTAGAAAACAACTGTTATTCCTAATTCCCATATCTTTGCCTGAGAGCCCCTTGATTTCAAAATTATAATAATTTGGAGGGAGGGGGTTTACATTCTCCATTTCAAAGACAAGCTCCTGCCTTTCTCAGCAGACACCTGTCCTCCAAACTAGGAAATCAATGAAGAAATTCCTCCTGATATCCAACCTGACCCTTCCCTGCATAGCCCCTTATCAGGACATTTTGCCTTGAGCACCTGAGCTGCTGTGCTGGAGCTGCACCAGCCCCAGTGAGCCCCCACTGCTCACTGAACCATGGGGTTAATTTGTGCATTCTATCCAAAATGGAGAAGTCTTCAAGGATTTGTTGTCCCAGCAGAACTCTGAATGTTTTGCAAAAAAAATAACAGTGCTTCTGCTGCAAGTCAGGCTGGAAGAAATGCTCCTGAGGAGAAGTCACTGGGAACAACAATGTGTCTTGATGCTGTACAAATTGCTTCCCTTAAAAAATAAGAAATGAACAGTACTTAGGCTTGATGGATTGTTTGTTCTCCTCACTTGTTAAAATTCTCTGGTGCTGAAGCTGAGCCATATGGAGCAGAGCTGTTGGTGTCAGAGCTCAGATGCCAGCTGCCTACATTCTTCTAGCAACTGCATCTGGATTTCTCAGCACTCCGGATTCAGTTAGAAGCAAAAAATGCTAATTTGCAAAAAGAAAACACTTCTTCCCCCACCAAAAAAAAAAAAAAAAAAAAAAAAAAATTAATAAATAGAAAGGATTCCACACAGTTGGCTGAGCTGCCTTTACTCACCCCATGGCCAGTACTTGCCCAGCAGTGCAATGGGGAGGTGAAATGGCCAGAGAGGGTTTAGGGTGTGCATTTATTGCTCAGTGAAGTGGAGCTCCCAGCCCTTGCAGAGTCAGGCAGAGGAGCTCAGCTGGCGAGCAGGAACTTGTTAAAGCACTAGAAAACAGTCGTGTTCAATTTTGTACCATGAGCCTACACAACAAGGTGGGTGGAAAGGAAAAAAGTCCTTAAGAACAAACAGTCTACCATCAGCTAAATTTAACCTCTTCAGCAGGATCAGAGCTGGGGAAAACACTTCCCATGGGCACAGGGCACCTGCAGCAGTGAGTGGAAAAGACACTGGCTTTTTAAACATGTTCCCTAAGAAATGGGAGCATCTGAATTTACGGTCTTGGTCTGGATCTGCTGGTTCTTAAAACTGCAAAGAAAACCTTCCACAGCCCCAAGAAAAAATCCCACTCAGTAAGGAACGGGGCAAGAGGGAATAGTCTGAAGTTGAGCCAGGGGAGGTTGAGATTGGATATTAAGGAAATTTCTCACTGAAGGGGTGGTCAGGCATTGGAACTGCCCAGGTCACACCCCTGGAAGTGTTCAAGGTGTGGATATGGTTCTTAGAGCCATGGTTTTATTGTGGTTTAAGGGTTGAACTCAGTCTTGAAGGTCTTTTCTAACCTTAATGATTCCATGATCTAAAAAATCATTCAGATATTTGAGCCTATCCTGGAGAAATGTTACATTTTTTTATAATAGTGAGAGCCACACCCAAACCCCGCTTGGATAAGCCTGATAGAACAGACTGTCAACAAGCAGAAAATACTTACATAGTTCAAAAACATCTCAAATTTACCAGCTGTGCAGTTTTACTTCTGTTTAATCAGAAATTAAGGTGATAACACAGTCCCTTCTATACAGGGAATTTTCCAGCATTAGGGCCCTGCCTCCTTAAGGCACAAAAGCCACAGAGCAAAGGGCACAGGGCAGAGCAGATGGACACAAATTAATTTAAAAATGCCCATTTATCCAGCAGCTCCAGGGGCACAATAACACATTCACTTTTCACTGACGACTGCACTGCTGGGTTAATAATTCAATTCCTATCAACTTAATACCTGTTCTATTCCACTGCAGAAGGAGGAAGAGTCCCTTGTCAGCAGCACACAAAGCACTGCACACCACACCCAGCCAAAGGACAAAGTTTGGAATCTCCACTCAAATACTGCACCAAGACAGACCTGGAGACACAAAATCTGCTTGGAGGGATCAGTGGATACTGGGAAAAACAGAATTTAAGTATCATCTGGTGGGCCATAAGTAGGATTTACTTCTTGATCTACCCCTCAGATTCCAACTTGTAACATATTCTTAATTCACTCTCTGCACTGGAGTTTCTGGTTATGTCCCTGCTTTGAATTTTATTTTTTAAGTTTCAAATCTTGCCATCCTATAGGTGTGGAAACCAACAGCAGCCAATTCACTCTAGGCAGCTTAGCCAGCTACAAGATTTTAAGTTCCAGCACATTAATTTCTGTTTATTCATCATTATTTTGCTCCACGAGGTGGTGATTTTGCATATTTGAGAGCCCAGGATGAAAACACATCTCAAGCCCAGCCTGACACTCAGAAGGGATTGTGAGCAGACTGAAATCCTGCTCCTCCTTGCCTTGAGCTATGGTTTCAAATACCTTCCTACATATTCCCAGGTTGCAAAGTAGAGAAGTTTCCTGTGAAATCTGCAGCCCTTTGCTTTTTTCTTTATGCAGGAAGAACAAACTTTGGGTACTGCTTGCTGCTTTGGTTTCAGGCACACTGGAAAAATGAACAGAGAGAGGAAGGAGGAGTCTGAGTAGCAAAAGCAATATCCAAAAAATCGGTGTAACATACATTTGGGATCATCTCTGAGCAGCTGATAATGGTTACAGAGAATCAACCTTCATGAATGCTTCTAGAAAATCCTCTGATGTCTCTTTGCACCAGTAGTAAATAAAAAAGATAAAACTATTATCACTATTGAATTATTGGCGTAAAATAGAAAATAAACAATAATGATTTAAAGCTCTCTGTCTGTTTATTTCTCATACATTTTAATGCTGAATATTGTGATCTGGAAGCTCCTAAAGCAAGTGAAAACCTCGATCCTTTTAAATTTACCTCCACAATGAAAGGGTATCAATCTTGCTCATTTAAAATATTTATTCCTAAAGTATTTTTAACCAGCTGTTGACAAAATACTGCAACACAACATATAGGCAAACATGTCAAGAGTAACTTTCTCCTTGAACAATTTCCTTTGCACACACAAAGTCTTTGGCACCAAGAGCAATCCCAGTGCAGTCAATTAACACAGCTGCTCATGGGTAGAAAACCCAGCCCTTTATGAATCAGCTTGCAATTTTCTTTTTGTTCTGTGAACAAAAGCAGAAATGTGAAGGAATGGGGAATGTCAGCGTCTGGAAAACAGCAGGAATGTTCTTGTTTATGCAACAGGTTGGACTTTCAGCAGGATAGTCTTTCCTGGAGTGCCTTATTTTAATGATCAGCAAGCAAAACATCAAAGGAATTTCCAATTATCCCTTGCTTTTATTAATATAAAAACAGTACTCTCTTTTCCAGAAAGTTTTGTTAACATCTGACAACACCTAGAAGTTTTTACTGACTTAATACTCAAGTTGATATTCCCCTTGAGGAACCAACATGGTTTTTCTCTTTTGGCTTTTCTGAGCAAGCTGGCCTGGTGGGAGGTGACCCTTCCCATGGTGGGGGACTGGAATGAGATGTTCTTTAAGCTCCTCTCCAACCCAAGCCATTCCAGGATTCCATGATGATACCATGAATAAGAATATTCCCATGTTTTTCCTGTAAGAAATAATTTTCTGACTTTTTTTTTTACGCTGGGTGAGGTATTTGCACAAAATCCTCACCACCACATCTCAGAGCACAAAGCTCCTCTCTATTTCCAGCCACTCTGAGCAGAACCAACTAAAAACGCCCCAAGTGCAAGAACTTTGATTAGAATTGACTTCAAGCCTTGCTGGATTTTGAAAGGCTCTGGTTAATTGAATCCTCATCCACAAAACTCCTTCACATTACAGCAGAATGCTTGGAAAGGAAGCAGCTCTTGGCTGACTGGAGAGAATAAATTCCCTCTGTAATACCCAACACTCTGAGGATGCTGCTGGGCATAATTTCACTGCAAACCCCACACCTGCACTTCCCCCAGGTCCATGGATGAACAGAAGGATGATGCACAATCAAGAACAACCTGTTTGCTGCTTCTGGGGAGAATCATTGTGTTGTTTAGGGCTGGCAGGACCTCTGTGTCACACATTAAACCCAGCTCCAGGATGCCCAAAGCTCTTTGCTCGCCTTGAGTGATGCTCAGCAGTTTAGAAATCCTCTCCAAGTGCTGCTGGAATCACCAGGAGTGCACCCAGCCCTCGATCCCCTCCTGCAGGGGTGTCTGTCTGTCCTGCTGTGACCCCCCTGCCCTCTGCAGCTGCTCCTCCAACCTTCCTGCTCCAAGAAATCCCTCCCAGGATGGGATCCCTCCCACCCTGGCCCTGGGAATCAACTGACTGCCTTTTTGCCAGTGGTTGTTCCATTTAGGATCATTCTCTGTTCCTGGAAGAGGAAAAAATTCCTCTGCTCCTCTTGCTTTCTACAACATTATTATTACATTATTATATATAAAAATAAATAATTGTGTTATTACAACACATTCCCTATATCATTGCTTTATTTTATACATATCATAAAATCTGACATCAAATTTAATCCAAAGGTTTAGAAACTCTTTTGGTTTATGGACAAATTCTCACTCCAGATGAGGAGGAAAAAAAATCCACCAAGTGGCTTTTTTTTTTTTCCCAAAGACATATCTTCCATGATTCCCCTCTTTTCCACTTGCTATTACATTTAGGCTTGAATATAGATTAAGAATTAAAAGTGAAATGAGCCCAGTAAAAAATTTACCTGCAGATAACAAGCTCAGACAAAAAAAGAGTTTCATTGGCTTTTTTTTTTTGTTCCCCATGTCTTGCTCCTTTTTCAATTTTAAAAAGTTAAATCTCCTGGAATGGTTTTTACAGTCTTTATGACTTCTTTAATGAGTCTTCTGAGTGATAAAAAGTACAATTAAAAACTATAGCTCCCTCAGTTAATTCAGATTTTCTCCTTGTACCACTAGCACGATCAGCTTTATAATCCAGTTGATTCACCTTTTCTGGGGCCCCTAATGAGGTCCCTAAAAGTTCCCTAAGATCTTAATTTCAGGTCTGCCTTCTAGAAAAGATTATTTGCAAGAGAGATGTCGGCTTTTCAAGTTAGAAATACCCACAGAGACAGCAGTGTTTCTGTGATTGAATTAACAAAATGTTCATGTTGTGAGGTGCCACTCATAGATGGCTGGAGCTGTGGCACAGCAGGTTTGGGGTGGATTTTTGGGAAAGGTTCTTCCCCCAGAGGGTGCTGGCGCTGCCCAGGCTCCCCAGGGAATGGGAACATTCCCAAGGCTGCCACAGCTCCAGGAGAGTTTGGAAAACCCTCCCAGGGATGCCCAGGGTGGGATTTGGGGGGTGTGCAGGGACTCTGATCCTTGTGGGTCCATTCCAGCTCATGATATTCTGGAATTCCCACTTTTATCCCAGTCTGGAGGTTACATGCATTTCACACCTCACAGGGAGCTTGCAGTCAGCCACTGCTGGACTGTGCAGTCAAAAGTTATTCAAAAGCTATTCAGTTATTTAGGTGTTAAGTCTCCAAAGATACCAAAGCTACTTTAGGACAGGAAGAATCCCTGGAGGTCACCTCAGAAACAAGGGAAGGGATTCAGGGTAAAACCTGCTGCTCCCCTGATTATGAGACTCCCTCTATTAAGGGAGGGATGTAAGACCAGGCTTTGTAAAACTTGGCTTTGTTGAGAGTAACCAGAGCTGGAGAGTCAGTCAGGGCCAGCCTGGGTGGGATGTTGAGCACCCTGGGATGTGGAAGGTCCCTGCCCATGGCAGGGGGTGGAATGAGATGGTTTTGAAGGTCCCTTCCACCCAAACCCTTTTGGGATTCCATGGAGATTCCAAGGGAACTCCAAGGTGCCTGGAGTGAGTGCCCATCATCCCAGAGCAGAGCCAGAGGGCCAGAGCAGGTTTGGATGCAGAGTTTGAACCTCAGACCATGCTGGGACACGTTGACAGCTCTGCTCAAGCAAATCATTGCCTTCTTAAGGAGATGAGAAGGAATTGAAATGCTGGGGGTGGGCCTTGGAGGGCTCCAGGACCACTGCTTGCCATTAGACACTGAGCTCCTCAGAACAACAAACACTTTGTGATTTCAGCTTTGCAGAGACTTTTATCTTCCCTCAATGCCAGCACTGCACCTTCACCGTCTTTCTCATTAGAGCCCCTTTCTTCTGCCTTCACTCCTGACTTTCCTTACACTGTTTGCACTTCTTTATTCTTGTTCCCTATCCGTGTATCAAAACTGTTCCGTTGAAGAGCAAATGTCTGAGAGTGAAGGGTTTTGAGCATCAAAAAGCACATTCGATACCCAGAAAGTGCAGCACAAAGGATTAAAAGAACTGAGTGATGCAGTGGAGATTAGAGAGAGCAGAGAATGCTAAAAGACACACAAAGAGTTCAGGAAAGCTAAAATCACTTCAAACATTAATATCCTTCTTTGTCCCACATTCTACAAAAAGTGTTCTGTATCTCAAGCTTGAATCTTTTATTCTTTTTTTTATTTCAAGCACTTCTCTGATAAGATGAACATCCAAACTTTTTAAAATTTAATGTTGTTATATGGATATGGGTTAAAATACATATTTCAGAAATATAATACCCTGTGAGTACTTCTGTTAAACCAATAGTTAGAGCCTGAAAAACAGAACCATGGAAGTTTTAGTGCTCGAGACCATTAGAGAAGAAAAAAGGAATGGGGCAGATGTAATCTTGGAAAAGTGATGAGAGTACAAAGAAAAATGGTTTGCATTTTTCCTTCTGATTTCTTTGTCAAACAGCAGAGAAAAGAGTTTTTACAGGCTACAGCCACCAGTGGATGCTGTGACACAGAAGGATATCCATGAGGTGTCTCCTAAAGGAAAGGAAGAAGGGAATGTTTAGGAAAGGGTTTTGGGGGTTGGATTGTTCTTAGTTTGGGTTTCCTTGTTGTGTTTTTATTTGTTTGTTTGTAATTTTTGTTTGTTTTTTTTATTTCCTCCATACAGCTGAATATTTTTGTCACTTCCCCACAAGTTTCACTCAGACATTGTCCAGCTGTTCCTGGATGTGATCTGTCCATTACATCTACAGTGACCAGGAAGAACATGATGAAAAGTTCTTCAACCGCAAAAAAAAAAAAAAACCCAAAAAACTCCCACAAAAAAAAAAAAAAGAAATCAAAGCAAAACCAAGTGAAGGGATAAGAAGAAAACTGAAATTATACAGAATTTTAAGGAACAACTTGAAATTTAAGAACTTCAAGAGAATTCAGCTACAATTTCTCCATTCACTGGAGTTTAAAGCAAAGAACATGAAATGAGGGGCTGGAGCAGACAGGTCCTTTGCAGAGGTTCCAGCTCAGTGCACAACATTAATATTTTCCTTGGAAACTTCTAAAGATATTTCACCTGGAATGAAGGATGAACAACAACCCCCAAGAATGGCATGTAAATACAGAAAGAATTTTTTTTTTCATTGTTTACCTCGAATTTATCTTCTCTACTTCTAAAAACACCGTGAGGCCATTCCCATTATTTCCTGCCATGGAGAATGCAATATTCCAAGCAGAACTTGGTCTTCGATTGATTCATCACATTAGTCTGGAATAAAAAGGACACATTTGTTCTCACCAGGGGGATGAGAAGGTGCTGGTTCCCCTGGCAACAATCTCTTAAGGACTTTTCCTTCCTTAATCATGCAAATTTTGGGCAATTCGGGACTGCAGTGGGAAGGTTCTGCTCTGAGCTTGATCTCTCCAAGAAGAGTTTCCACAGTCACACCGATTCAGTATTTGTTGCCCTTAACCCAGCAAGGGTTAATTAAGAACCCAGTCCTGCATCTTGACTCACTTTTATTTTCACAGACTCGTCAAGGTTTGGAAAGAGCTCCAAGATCACCAAGTCCAACCTTCCGTGAATGGCACCACTGCCACTAAACAGCGTCGTTCTCCTTTTAAATAGCCTTGAAATAGCTTTTAAATAGCCCTTAAATAGCTCTTAAATAACAAAAAGCACATTCTGGTCAATGTGAGGTTGAGTTTATAGGACAGTAAAGTTCTGAGCTGTGTTAAATTCCTAACCCACACCAGCACTTGTCTAATTGTCCCTTATTTCTCCTCTAAATCCAAATAATCTGCCTTGGCAACGGAGTTGGGGATTGTTTAAAAGGGGTAAAACCCTGCTGAGTTGCCTGTGTGTTTTATTAAACAGCGAAACCCAGAGGTACAAAACGTCAGCCCTACACCCAGAATTCACAAGTTTCAGGACAGATATGCGAGCCTGGAAATGTAGCTTGTAATTAGAACTAGCAAAGACTCTTTCATCCCATTAAACATCACCTCCATCCCATTTTTCCAATATCGTGTGATTATGTACTTCATTAAGGCAATTAGAGCATATTTATGAGCAGTCCCCTGTTCTCCAAGCGCTGCTGCCGACTGGGGGTAGGGGGAAATCTTATTTCCAGCTCTTCCAAAGCTTTTTTCCCCTCTTTCTGTATTTCAAAATATTTTAATTAAATCCCTGGGCACAAGTGGATATGATTTAGAAGGCAATTCAGGTCTTTAGGCCTACACAGATGTCACTTAAAATCATCTTTGAAGGATGACTTCAGAAACAACTAAAGCACCATTAGAGAGTAAATTGGAGGTGCAGGAGTAACAACCTCGATTATTTTGACAGCATTCAAGTCAAACAGCAGCTACAAGGAATGTCTGCCCATTAATGCTGATCAGCATTCAGCAGAAGGGCTCATTAGAATATCAGTCAAGCTTTTTGAACTTTTTTTTTTTTCAATGAAAAAGCCTCGATACAATGAAGAATTTGCGAGATGCAGATAAAAACATGAATTTTCATAAAGCACTAAACATGTAGGAAATGAAACTGATTCACAAGGTTAAATATGTCTGCTGAGATCTTTTCGCGTGTGGCTCTGCTCTATTGAATTATTTGCAAGAGGTGTTTGATGGTTCTTTCAAAACTGAATGGTGCAGCAAGCAGAATCTTGAAGTTAAGATGAAATCAAATATAAAACAAGATAAAATTCAGCTGCTGTCAGGTCTCTTTGCAAATTGAAACTTGATTTAGTGGCACGAAGGGGATGGAGTTTTTTCACTGAGTTTTGAGCAAATCTGGATGCAGTTGAGAGCAGGTGGCTGTGGCAGGCTGCAGGGCTCAGTCCCTGCTATTCCCTGTGCTGGGGCAGCTCCTGAGAGCTCAGAGGGGATTTAGGATGGGAAATTCATCCACAAACAGCAGAGGTTTGTGTCCAAAAAGGAGCCAGAGGAGTCCTTTTGGTTTATCCGAATAAAGGGAGAGGCCATGGGGCATCCCCTGGGCTCTCTCAGATTTTTGGAGGCTCAGCCTTTTTTTTATCCCAATTTCCCTCTCTCTTTCCCCATTGCTGAGGTACTTGAGAGGTTCAGACTTCCCAAACTCTGATACCTGAAATTCCCCTCTAATGCACAACCCTCCCTTTTAATTTTTAATTCTTATGGAATTCATGGTTTTTCTCCCACTGCTTCTTTCATCTTTCAATATCCAATTTAATTTATCAGCAAACCTACAGTTAGTTTGTAAAGGCAAATATCTTTTTCCATTCATCAATCAGTGAATCAATCCCATTGTTTCTTTCTCTCTCAGTGCTGGTTTTATCTACCAGCAGACCCACAGCTTGTTTGTAAAGACAAACCCAACCTTGCTCCCAGATTTCTCCCAGTGACCCATCAGGACAGAACCTCTGACCCAGAGCTGGGCAGGCTCAGCTCCAGCCCTTCCACCAGGAGCTCACACTTGGGACCTGTCCCCTCTCATCATCATTTCCTCACAGCTCCAGAGAGCCCCTGAGCTCTCCAAAAACCCCTCCTGACCATCCCTGCTTCTCAGGCACCGCGGGGAAGGGAACAATCCTCAGCAGAAAGCAAAAAGTGCAAGTTCTCCTGGCAGAATTGAGAGCCTGGGCTGCTCTGAGCTGACCACAGCACTGAACACAAACCAGTCCCTGAGATTTGCAGCCACACACACAAAATTCTTCACAGCCTTTTAGGATTCAAAGCAAACTCTTTAGCAAGCAGCCCATTTTTTTATTTTTTAATTTTTTTTTCAGTACATGCTTCCCATAGTCCTTTATGCCTGTGCCAGCTGGGTCAAGTGGTATTAACTCTGATTTCTGAGACTGCTTAAACAACTTACTGCATTCTCCTTAAACATGTAAAGGGTAAAGGCAGTGCAGAATCCACATAATTGTGGCATTTTGTGGTTGTGAACGTGCTGCTGACAGAACTTGGAGTAGATAACGAAATTTTTAGAGATTATAAAGAAGGAGGCAGTTGCAGGGAAGGCAGGAATTCAGAGCTAAAGGTAACCTAAGGTTTCATTGCTCCTACAATTCTAATTCCTGCGTGCTGTGCCTTTCCAGATATTGTCACTGGGGTCATTAATCCCAGAGGAAAATAACCAGGATACTGCTTCCTGTGGCTACATTTTCTCTCATTACCTTATAAAAGAGAATTGGCAGAGTTTTTAACCTCGGGGGAATTAGAATTGCTACCCAGTGCAGAAGAAAAGCACACGGGAATACAAAGCATGGCACAGCCCCCTATTCAACAGTGACCAGAGTCCAAAACTGAAATTTAATTCTTACAACAGGCCCCAAAAGCCAAACAGAACCCCAATTCCTTGAAGAACCCAACCCCACCACCCACCCTCTTTCCAGCCCCTTGTGGGGCTGAATTCTGTCTGCCCTCAGCTGGGGCTGTGCCCAGGGTTAATCCTGGACACAAAGGACATTCCTCTCTCTGCTTTCCACACTGCCTGAGGAAGTTTGGTCTGCAAGCTGTGCAAAGGTTTTGGATGTTTCTTTCCTGCTTGGAACTAAAATAAAATTATCTAATTTCTCATTTATTAATGAAGTGTTGGGGCCATGTGAGGCAGATTCCTTGAGCTGCAGGGAAGAGAGGTGATAACACAACTGAGCTGCAGGGAATTGTTAGAAATGCTTGGAACTTGGGCAGAGATGGGATTGTGGAGTGGCACAGGGTGCCCCTGATCCCTGGCAGTGCCCAAGACAAGGCTGGACGGGGCTGGGAGCAGCCTGGCACAGTGGGAGGTGTCCCTGCCCATGGTACAGAGTGGCACTGGATGAGCTTTAAGTTCCCTTCCAACTCAAACCATTTCATGGTTCTATGATTCAATGATTCTAATAAACTATTTATCAGGTTTATGGAGGTGCTGTTAGTTGTATTTTCACTCCTCTGTTGTTGAAAGTGCTTTGTGTAAAGGAGCAGAAATATCAGAGGATCAGGTGAGGAAAATGCGCACTGCCCACAGCCAGGATGTTTCCCCTCTCTGTAGATTATTTCTGAACCTGCTAACACTGCTCTGTAGAGTTTCTCAGGGAATCAGAGGAGGCAAACTTCCCATTCCTTGCTTTTCCCTCAGCAGGAGCAGAGCATGTGTCTGCTTTATCAGCCAGCTCAGCCCAGGGGACCCAGGTGACACTTTTGGGGGAGGCTGGCACCAACCCTGCCCTTCCCTTAATAACCTGCATTTCTGTTCCTGCTGAGCTCTTCACCTCCAGCATCCTCTCCTGCATCTCATCTGCCTCCTTAGGCTTTTATACTTGTGACAGAGGGAAAAAAATACAGGAAAATGGGGATTTTGGGCTCATGTAAGTGCACGTTTGAGTGTCAGCCTGTTTGGTTTGTGCTGTGTTATTGAATCCATGAATTGATTCTGGTCTGCAGCAAAGTTAAACTTCCAGGGAGTCAGCTGAGGCAAGAAAACTTCTTTGGATGGGAAAAATAAAAGAATTCCCAGAGGGAAAAGAATAAAAGAATTCCAGTGATCACCCTCGGTCCCAGCATCACCTCGGGTCAGGATGGAAGTGACTGGTCCAGTGAAACCCAAAAAGAGAGAAAAAAACCAACCAAACAAACATAAAACTACTTTTCCCCTAGATCTTCACAAAATCTATCAAGAGCCAATAAGAACTTTCCCCACTAGAAAATCTAGAGCAGCTTAAGCCCCACTTAAGCAGTAAATTTCCTAAATACCTTAAAACAGAGAATGGCCTGCAAATCAGCTGGCACTTTGTAGAATATCTGCTTTCCCAAGAGCTCAGGCTATTAATCTGCTGGGTAGTTAGCAGCTTATCTCATTCTTATCTCCAAAACACTCTCCAAACCTGTCTGTGACATTTAACTTCTCTAATCACTGAGGGTTTTAAGGGTGAAATCCAGGCACAGATAACAGCTGGCATCGCACCACAATTCAAGGTGAAAACAGCTTCCTCTGGCAAAGCAGAGGTGGAGCAGGGACAAAAAAAGGGAAAGGGATGGATGATGGGGAGGTGGTGAGGATTTCCACCCAAACAATTCCATAATTTTATGGCCAGGGTTAATAACTCACAACTCCTGTGGCTTAAGGCCAGTCAAGACCTCAATTAAGTTTTTAATTGCTACAAGTCCGTAGAAATCAGTCTTCATTCTTAATTTGAATAAAAATTGGGGTTTTGGGGTACCTGCACTGAGGGAACACCTTGGCTGAGGTTACCCAGCCCTGAATTGCTCAGCAGTGCTGGCAGTGACTGATCAACACCAAACACACCAAACACAGAACATCTCCTAAGCACGCTGCTCCTCTGAGATTTTCAGACTCAAAATTGCATTTTTTTCCCCAGAGTTTCTCAAACCAGATGTTTCAAGGTAAGCAGGAGTTATTGATTGTGGTCGTAAAGTGTTGGTAGCTTTGAAGTGCACTCCTTTTGCCAACAAAATGAGAATTTATTTTGCACATGTTCTTAAAATATGGGGCAAAAATGGAGAAAGGGAATAGTGAGGTTTATATCAGCAAGGCTGGTGAGTTGAAAACCTCATGTTTTTTGTACAAAACCTGAAAACCTCATTTTTTTGTACAAACCTTGAAAACCTCATTTTTTGTGTACAAACCTTGAAAACCTCATGTTTTTCATACAAAACCCTGAAAATCTCGGGTTTTTTGTACAAAACCCTGAAAACCTCATTTTTTTTTTTGCAAAACCTTGAAAACCTCATGTTTTTTGTACAAAACCTTGAAAACCTCATGTTTCTTCTTATAAAAACCCTGAAAAATTCACGTTTTTCTTTAAAAACCTGAAAACCTCATGTTTCTTCTTACAAAACCTGAAAACCTCACATTTTTTGTTCAAAACCTTGAAAACCTCATGTTTCTTCTTATAAAACCTGAAAAATTCATGTTTTTCTTTAAAAACCTGAAAAACCTCATGTTTTTGTACAAAACCTGAAAACCCCATATTTTTGTATAAAACCTTGAAAACCTCATGATTTTTTTGTACAAAACTATAAAAACCTCATGTTTTTTGTATAAAACCCCGAAAACCTCAAGTTTTCCTTGCCTGAGATGGAGAATATTCAAGGTGAAATCTCTTCCACCACTAACAAAGCCCGGATTTGAACCCTGTCCCCCTGTAACCTTTTGTTCCTGAGCATTTGGGGAGGACTCTCTCTCTTTGACCAGAGGGTCTCCTACAGGAGCACAAATGCCCAGAAAAATAAATGCAGGAAGGGCACTCACACAAGAGAATCTGTGTCTTTCTTTTTACTTCTTGCTGCCTCTAACAAGGTGAATAAGAGATAACAAAAGTTTAAGTACCTGGAGATCAGCCTCTGATGTTCTCATTTTATTTTCACAATATTCTTTGGCTTCAAAAAAGAAGAGAAAAGGTGAATAAAAAGCTGGAAAACTTCAGTTCTTCATTTTCTGCGTATTAATGGGAGCACCACAGAAGATTTTTTTTTTCATTTTCAAAAAATACAAATTAATGTTGAAATCTTTCATTTCCTTTGTTGGGACAGATGACATTTTTGTCAGTTATATATGCAAATAGGTGCAGTGCATTGTTTGAATTTTCGATCATCTGGAGAATAAATGCTGCTGACATTGAACTTTTAATACTGTGTTATTAAAAATCCACACTTTAGGGTAGCAAAAATGATATTTTTTCCACTTTGTGTACAAGCTGTGCTTTTGTTCCCAGCAGCCAGGCTAATAGTGTGTGGGGAGAAAAAAGGGAAAAAATAAAATCTTGATATTTTTCTCTCAGACCAAGGCAGGAAGAATAGGGCTGGCTATGAAAGTTGTGTATTAAATTCTGAGGTCTAAAGGCAAACATGCCTTTAACTTCACACTGAGCAGAACGTGCTCTTGCTGCTTTGGCATTTATCACACGTTTGACAGTGAAGGAACTGCTGAATCCCAATTAGGGATGGGAAGATTTCCCAGGGTCCAGGCTTTTTTGAAGATTTTTTTTGCAAACTAGCTGTTTATTCAAACTTTAATAAGTATTTTAGGTAGGAATTCTCCTCTAAAACTGGTCACAGAACATCTGAAGTCTAAAAAACCTCTTGGTACCCCCAAAGGTTTGAGCCAGTGCTTCTATTTCCCTGGACATTTGTGTTGTCCTCTAATCACAAACCTGTAATTCAACACAGAGATAAGAGAAGCTGGAAAAACTGAAGCTAAAGGTCAGATTGAGCAGATGAAAGATCTGCTGGAAAGGTGGGGTTGGATTCCTTCTGCTGGGTCTGGATGCAGGCAAGGGGTAAAGCCTGAAATCAAGGGAGTAACAGCAGAGTCCTGCTGGGAGTGCCCATCCCTGGAGTGTCCCTGGAGGTGACACCCAGAGCTCTGGGCTGGGGACAAGGTGGGGATGGGGCACAGCTGGGAATCCAGGGGCTGGGAGGGCTTTTCCAGCCTCAGTGATCCTGTGACCCTCTGAAACTCCAAAGGAGATGATCACAGCTTGGATTCAATTTCCAGTCTCAACCATTCTGTGATCCTTTGAAACTCCAAAGAGAATGGTCACAGCTTGGATTCAGTGATCCTGGAGCTCTTTTTCAGCCTCAATCATTCTGTGACCCTCTGAAACTCCAAAGATATGGATACAGCTTGAATTCAATTTCCAGTCTCAATCATTCAGTGTTCCTTTGAAACTCCAAAGGGAATGGTCACAGTTTGGACTGGACGATTCTGGAGCTCTTTTCGAGCCTCAGTGATCCTGTGACCCTCTGAAACACCAAAGGGGATGGTCACAGCTTGGGTTCAATTTCCAGTCTCAATCATTCTGTGATCCTTTGAAACTCCAAAGAGAATGGTCACAGCTTGGATTCAATGATCCTGGAGCTCTTTTTCAGCCTCAATTGTTCTGTGATCCTTTGAAACTCCAAAGAGAACGGTCACACCTTGAACTGGATGATCCTGGAGCTCTTTTCCAGCCTCAATGGTCCTGTGACCTTTTGAAACTCCAAAGAGAACGGTCACAACTTGGATTCAAAGATCCTGGAGCTCTTTTTCAGCCTCAATCATTCTGTGATCCTATGAAACTCCAAAGAGAATGGTCACAGCTTGGATTTAGTGATCCTGGAGCTCTTTTCCAACCTCAGTGATCCTGTGACCCTCTGAAACTCCAAAGAGAACAGTCACAGCTTGGACTGGATGATCCTGGAGCTCTTTTCCAGCCTCAACCATTCTGTGACCCTTTGAAACTGCAAAGGGGATGGTCCCAGCTTGGATTTAGTGATCCTGGAGCTCTTTTCCAGCCTCAGTGATCCCGTGACCCTTTGAAACCTCAAAGAGAACGGTGACAGATTGAATTCAATGATCCTGGAGCTCTTTTCCAGCCTCAACCATTCTGTGATCCTTTGAAACTCCAAAGAGAACAGTCACAGCTTGGATTCAGTGATCCTGGAGCTCTTTTCCAGCCTCAACCATTCTGTGATTTGAAACTCCAAGAATCAATTGCTGAAACAAGACAATAGCAGATTTTGGATTGGGGATGATGACTTGGATTCATTTCACCTGACTTCACTCAATTACATGTCTGGAGCTTAAACTGCTCATGTGTTTCCTGCACAGTGTGGAAGTCTTTTGTTCTGGGTGAAGACATGAATAAACCCTCCAGAGGGATTTGTTCCACCCTAAGATGATCTGTTCTGTTCAATGCTTCACTCTCTGCTGCACAGGGCAGGGCTTGGAGTGTAATTCCCCATCTGGAGAATTCAGCCTTTTACATCCTTTGACAAAGATTCTCTTGGCTCTTCTTTCACCTTCATTGGCATAAATCTCAATTAAGCCCCTTTAAATCCTTGATATAAAACCAATTTCTAAAATTGAGTATATTTTTGTAGTGAATATATTTTGTTTTTTTTCCCAAAAGGAAAATACCTCAAAAGGCACCAAATCCAACACAAGAAAGCTGAAAAATTTATATCTTGAATATTTAACCATTTTACCTGGGAAAGAAATCCCTCCACAACTCCTTTAGATAAATTTAAGAAGGATTTTGAAAACATGTAAATATTGATTAGAACTAAAAATCAGAATTTCTGTTCAGAAGGGAATTATGAAAAGCTATTTTTTTTTAACAGTACAAACTAGTGAAGTATCAGCATATTTCCACATATGCCACATTTTTATTAAGAACTTAATTAACAGTTTTAATTAAACATACCAGTGTTTGGCTGGCTAAATGTGAAATAACTGGGATGATGAAAAATGATACCAATAAATAATTTTAAATCTCAGTAAACTCCTTTCCAAAGCTGCACTGAGGAATGTTTGGATGATCTTTGTAATCAGGACATTTCTTTTCAGGTGCTTTATAGGGATTGCTTTGTTACAGGATTTTATACTTTATATATTTATATATAGTTTTATATTTTTTGAATGTTTTCCATAGAATCCCAGAATGGTTTGGGTTGGATGGGGCCTCAGAGCCCACCCAGCTCCACCCCCTGTCAGGCCCATCCAGCTGGGATTGAACACTTCCAGCAAAATGGATCGCACAAAGGGATGACAAAATTCCAATTTTAAAGTAGAAATTCACAGAGAAATAATAAATAGAATTTTAAAGGCATTTTGACAATGATAATAGAATCTATAAGTCAGTCTAAGTCCATAAAACTGGACACACAAGGCCAGTGATGACACACAGGATTAACCTGCAAATTCCCCTGTACCATTGCATCATTTACTGTATTTCTAGATGTGTTTTTCCCCAGGAAAATTCTTCCAGCACCAGTTTCTCCATGCTTAAAATCCCACATCATTCCCACTAATGCATTCATTAGGCTTGCAAAGAAGGGTTGTTGCTGCTCTCAGCATCACACTTCCATCTCACTTCCTAGGCTTCAGCTCCTGCCCTGACCTGACTGCTAATATATGCTCACACTGTTCAGAGTTGTACTTTTCTCAATCAAACATGACCTTCTTGCTTCCACCTGGGTGTCCCAAGCCAGCCCTGCAAGGTCTGCTGTGCTTCAGGGCTGTCACTCACCCTGGGGTGGGAGAGGGAATTTTGGAGCAAAATTCCACCTGCAGTCACTGGTGGGATTTAAAGTGCTTGTGAGGCATGAGAAGGGTTTGATCTCAGCCTTTCCTCTGGGCCCAATTCCACCACCTGGATTCAAAGATAATTCCTCTGCAGGGAGCTCCTGTGGGCTCCAGTTGGATCTTTTGTTATCAATATTACGAGGCTGGAGGTAAGTGGATCTTTGAGGTAATGCATGGGGGGAAAAGACAGGAACTTTCCCATGGTATGTATCTTCCAGAGTTGGAAAAAAAAGCTTTGTTTGACCTTTAATTCCATTGCTAGACCTGGGTGGAGACCAGAGGGAGGAGGGATGAAGGGAGGTTAATGGATCTGCAGTGTTGCCAACACCTGGAATGCAGGATGCTCTGAAACTGGCTTAAAACTGAAAAACACTATGTTTAGATGAGATATTAGGGAAAAAACCTTCTCTGAGAGGGTGGGCAGGCCCTGGAATAGAATTCCCAGATTTGCTGTGGCTGTCCCTGGATCCCTGAAGTGCCCAAGACCAGGTTGGACACTGGGGCTTGGACAGTGGAGGTGTCCCTGCCATGGATGGGATTTAGGGTCCTTCCTTCTGGGATTCTATGAAATCATGAGACACCTTTCCAAGCAGCACACGCTGATTTCAGCATTTCAGTTCCGTGCAGTTCAAGTTTTACACATTAAAGTTGTTGTTGTTGGGCTAAGATTAAAAACCTGCTGGTTTTACACGGCTCCAAGTTGTTC